>NC_085841.1:221991325-222625491 GCF_035594765.1 Anolis carolinensis
TATGAGTATAGCTGAGAAAATTTGGGAACTGCAATGCAAGAAAATCTGGAGGACTGCGTTTTATTCACATTTGGTCTGATGGAATTGTGATGTCATCCATAGGTGATCACTGGGATGATGCTGTGAATAATATGCCTTTGAATGGTCCCAAAGTATCAACATATTTGAACTGTGAACCCAACATAAAAACCAGGATTCTGCAAATGGCTTTGTAAAGCCCTTGAAGATGAAAGCTTTTTTGGGGAAATGAAGTTGAAAGCTTTTTTTTCCTTCATAAATATTCAGGTCCAAAAATTCTGCACTGTAGTACATTACTTATGTGAAGAGGTCATGTATCTGGGACAGGCAACCCAACTCATATAAGCATTATATCTTGTTTACACCAAGTGCACTATCAGCTGTTGTGACAACTATGGAACATTTAAGTCATCAGATCACCACATCCTTTATAAATAGCTCTATCTAATTTGAAGATGAGTAGAGGCGCCTCTAATCTGGAAAGAATGAGCATAGCCTATTAATAAAGTTGTGAAATGAACTGCTAAGTGTAAATGCAGCCTTGATGTGACTCTTTCGAGCTGTCATCAGTGCTTGAACAGGAAAGGTGCATTAAGAAGAAATAAACACATTGGCCCTGATTCAGATGTATCCTATAGGCTTGATCGATCCATGAAAAATTTGATTCTAAACTCGTTTCAAAACTAGAGGGGGCATTTTTTCGTTTTTGTTGCTAATAACGAATTTGGCCCCCAAATTTTTTTGAAATTAACGAAAATTCGTTATTTTCGAAATTAATTCGTTAATGGCGGACACGCATGCGCGGTGGCCCAAAAACAGCCCGAAGGGGGGGGACTTAGGGGCTCTCCCGCCCTCATTTTTTGAGTGATCTTCTTCAAACTTGGTACAGTGGTAGAACACATTTAACACTGATAGCTCACCAAAATGTGGAACGTTTCCCTTATCCTCTGATTTTTGGCAAATTTTCATCAGAAAGCGTCCCTGGCTGAGACACAAGCAGCCCCGCTTGTGTTTGAGACTGGGGAAGGGACAAAGGCACCCCCTTCTTTCCCCAAAAGGAGTTGTATTTTGTACAGGGAAGTATGGGATATGCAACTCCTTCCCAAATTTGGCTTAGGATTATCAGAAAGCGTCCCTGGCTGAGACACAAGCAGCCCCGCTTGTGTTTGAGACTGGGGAAGGGACAAAGGCACCCCCCCTTCTTTCCCCAAAAGGAGTTGTATTTTGTACAGGGAAGTATGGGATATGCAACTCTTTCCCAAACTTGGCTTAGGATTATCAGAAAGCGTCCCTGGCTGAGACACAAGCAGCCCCGCTTGTGTTTGAGAGCAGTGAAGGGACAAAGGCACCCCCTTCTTTCCCCAAAAGGAGTTGTATTTTGTACAGGGAAGTATGGGATATGCAACTCTTTCCCAAACTTGGCTTAGGATTATCAGAAAGCGTCCCTGGCTGAGACACAAGCAGCCCCGCTTGTGTTTGAGACTGGGGAAGGGACAAAGGCACCCCCTTCTTTCCCCAAAAGGAGTTGTATTTTGTACAGGGAAGTATGGGATATGCAACTCTTTCCCAAACTTGGCTTAGGATTATCAGAAAGCGTCCCTGGCTGAGACACAAGCAGCCCCGCTTGTGTTTGAGACTGGGGAAGGGACAAAGGCACCCCCCTTCTTTCCCCAAAAGGAGTTGTATTTTGTACAGGGAAGTATGGGATATGCAACTCTTTCCCAAACTTGGCTTAGGATTATCAGGAAGCGTCCCCGGCTGAGACACAAGCAGCCCCGCTTGTGTTTGAGACTGGGGAAGGGACAAAGGCACCCCCCCTTCTTTCCCCAAAAGGAGTTGTATTTTGTACAGGGAAGTATGGGATATGCAACTCTTTCCCAAACTTGGCTTAGGATTATCAGAAAGCGTCCCTGGCTCGGATCCCTTGTTTCCAAAAAACACTTTTGCGTGGAAAAAAGAAAGGAGAAAGCCCACCCCGCCCGCAAGAAGAAAAATGGCGCCAGGAAAAAAACACCCACAGGACAGCCCTTTGCAAAAACAAAAGAAAAAGAAAGACCCAACTAACACACACCACCCAAACTCAGCCAGCCACCCCACCTTTTCTCCCGGTCTTCACACAGCCATGCTGTGACGCAGCAATCTTTCCTGCCTGCCAGTGCCTGCACCAAAATCTCCCTTCCACCCTCTCCAAAATTCCCAGTGCAACTGAGCCACGAGGCGTGTGCACGCTCAGGACGTCCTACCAGCCCCTCCCCCTAGTTAAACGTGCTCTCTGATTGGCTACAAGGTGCAAACAACATGCTAGATTGCCCCAGTGGACTTAAACAAGTTTGGATGATTTGCCAAAGCATTTTTTAAAAACGAAAAAAAAGGCGCCATAACGGAAAACGGCCAATCGCGGTTCGAAACCGCGATATCCAGGCGTGTGGACAACCAAGGTTCGATATTGCTTCAAAACAAACGAAAATAACGAATCAATAACGGTAAACGGGGAAAACAAATTATTTGAGCAAGCCTAGTATCCTATCTAACAAAGGATTGCTGTGAAATGCTACTATCACCAGACAGAAATGCTGATGAAGTGCATTTCTTCCTTTGGCATTTAAAATGCTAAACAGGCCTGTAAAACGCCTAGCAGCTGCCAAACTAAGATCTGCGGGCTGGATGTAGCCCTCCAAAAACCACCCGAACTCTCAAATGCCTTGAAGGCACACAACAACAACAACAGCAGCAGCAGCAGCAGCAGCAACAACAACAACAACAACTCAGCAACAACAACAACCCTAATTGACTTGACAATTTCATCAGTGAAAAACAGGCCCACATTCCCCTTTGAAATACTACTAAGTTTATGTTGGTTAAAATGCTTAATTTTAAATATTGTATTTTTTTTTTCATTTTTTCATACTACAAATAAGATATTGCAGTGTGCATATTTTCAAACTATAGTCCAGCCACCCAACAGTCTGAGGGACCATGAACTGTCCCTCTGCTTAAAAAGTTTGATGAACCCTGGTCTAACCTATCCCATCCTCTTGGAGAGAAAAGACAAACACGAGGTAATGCTGCAAGTGAATGTTACCTTTGAGGATAAAGTTGGAGCTTCTTTATTTGTTCAGTTTGAGCAGTTATTCTCACTCAATGAATCAAGAGTAGTTGTTCCAAGACCAAAGGAGGATACATAGAATCATAGACAGACATAGGAGTTTTTAAAGGGCTAATATGGAGTTTCTATAGAGCAGCAGAAGTGCTACCTCCATTTCTTACAAAGGTGTAAGGTAAGAGGCTTAAGAAGTCAGCCCTTGTAAAATCTTGTAGGCAGAAAAGAGGTTAGCAGTAGGGAAGCCTTTCCCCAGTTACCCTCCATGTATATCTGCTGCCTGTCTATCTTTAATCTCTCCTCATAAATCATTATGAGTAGATTGATATTCTCAGATTTCACTGATTTGTTTAAAAAATTTTCTTACTTGTGGCCTGTTTAAGCTCTGGGTGTATTTAAGCTGTATGCAGCATGCAGTAGTTGTGAGCCTTTCTTTTGTCTTCTTAGATGCAAGATGGAGACCATGGCAATTCTCCACACAGAGTTAGCTAGATAGTTAGACCCTAACTTTTCTATCTAGAAATGTAAAAAGAAACTTTTGTAACTTTAAGATTGATTCTACCGCTCATTTCTTAAGCTCAATGTTCCTTCTGCCACACGGATCCCTCCTGCTGAGTGTGAGTAATCTACTCGTGTTTCGTTATGTGTGTAGCATGACATCCGTGGCCTCACTGGATTCCAAATATTCCATTAAAATGTCCAATTTGGAGTTTCATCTGGTGGGAAGATTCCTGAGATTGCTTTTCTTGCTTTTCAGGGAAGGTTTGCCAAACATGAACGACACCGGAAGCACACCAGGATAGTGCTGCAATGCCCTCTGCTTCAATGGGATGATGATGAATTCTAGGTCTTTGGACACTGTAAAATAGTGGTTCCCAACCTTTAAGAGACCATGGACCACTGAGGCAAAAATCAGATACATCGTGGACCATCGAAATCAATCAGGCCCTCTCCCTACCACCTGCACACAAAGGCCACTGTCTCCCGTTGGGCCAACCAAAAGGGTGACCTGTGAGGTTCGACTGTCTCCTCTTCCTTGCAGTCCAGCCTGCATTGGTTTTTAAAATGCTTTTTCTTTCCCTAACACTCTTTTCCCTTTTGTCCACCCCTGAAGAAAAACTGAGCAGGTGCTGGATGTGCAAGTATTCCAAAATCCAAAAAACCCTAACATCTAAAAAAAACCTTGGCCCAAGCACTTCAGACAAGGAAAATTCAACCTGTACTTGCATTCTCACTGGCCAGATGTTCCAGAGAAGATCTTGGTCTCAAAAAGATATCAAAGCCTATTTTAAAATCATAATTTTAAGAAGAAAGACTTTAGAAATGTAAGAAATAAACTCTTCAATATGCACACATATTTTAAAGCAGTGTTTCTCAAAATCTGCTCCTTCAGATGTTTTGGACGTCAGCTCCCAAAAATCCCAGCCATCTTACCAGCTGTTAGGAATTGTGGGAGGTGAGGACCAAAACATCTGGAGAAGTATATTTTGAGAAACACTGTTTTAAAGCATTACAAACATCCAAAATTGCATATTGTTGTGCAAGTTTTTTTTAATGTAGAAGAATGTGGGAATAAGAATTGATTTCTTGGTGAACATATGACATGGTCTTGAAATAGACTGACTGAACCAACCTTAACATAGTTTAAGGTGATAAACCTGCCAACACCTCTGGCTACCGAAGAAAACTTTCCCTCCCACAGAACTTGAAATAGACAGGGGAAAAGCGGACACCTAGATTTGTTAAAGAATAATCTGAGCTGTAAATATATATGCTGATGTGCAAAGCCAAAAAAGGATGTGTTTGGGATCATAACCATAATGTACAACTAAAAATTCTTCTGAGGACCATAGTTCCACTTGCTGCCTGGAGTTTCTGGGAGCTGACCTCCAGAAAAGCAAATTTTTCATGTTCAGTGTAAGAAGAAAACTACATTAATGTGTCTTATTGACTAAAATAGTCTTGCATGACCTGATACTTCTTCTTTTACACACAGGTTACATTCACACTAATTCTCTATGCAATCAGACATAAAAAAACTAGCTATTAAACATTGAATTTGATATACCTCAAAGTAATAAGGAACATTTCTTACTAAGTCGCTTACACAGGCTGTTTCTTAACATACAGTTTTCTTCAACTAAAACCTTCTAATATGTTATCAGCCTACTAGGAAACGGTGTAATGAGTTGCCAATAAATGCCATTGCAAGACTAATAAGCAACAAGAAATAATTTGGCAAATTGTCAGGATCACAGCTGTTACACTAATTCCCACTAAGGGAAAATTAACAGACAACTATGGATTCTTGGTTTCAAGATGGTTATCTGCCAAGAGATCTAGGGTCAAATTAATGGAGAGTCCTCTCATTTCCCATCTGTGTCTCTCTCCTGTGTCACAATTAGATGGATGTTTATAATTCATTAAAAAGATTGGGATACTATCATGTTTTAGCATACCTTTCAATAACATATTGCATAGGCCCCAAATCATTTGGTTCTTCCCCTTTTTTAACAGACAAGGGGAAAATAACAGTAAAAAAGGCCCCATCTACATTGCCATATAATGCAGTTTTATCTGCACTGTAATGGTCAGTGTAGACACATATAATGCAGATTGAACTGCATTGAACTGGATTATATGAGTCTACACTGTCATATAATCCAGTTCAATGGAGCTCATCTGCATTCTGAAACTGCACTTTATGGTAGTGTAAATGGGGCCTATGAGAAGACCGCTGGATCAGACAACAGGCTATCTAATCTAGTATTATTTTATTACAGTGGACAACTAAATGCCCATAAACTTTTCCCAAATAGGACATGAGGGGAATATCCCTCTTGCCATTTATCTAACAATTGGCACTGCTGACTGTCATAATCTCAGCATACCTCTGATAAGAGAGGTAAAAAACACCATCACGATTTGCAGCAATTGGAAGCCTCCTTGAGCTCTATTTATAGTTGTTGAAACTGTCAACCATCATCACTCTCATGGTCATGGATCCCATCATTTAACTATACAATGTGTAAAGAGGTACTTACTTTTGCCTGTCGTAAATCAGCCAAAAATTCTGCTTCACTGGAAGACTCCAGGTTCTACAATTAGTGGTAATGTAAGATGGGGAGATACCTTCCTGCAATTTATATTGACCTCACAGAAAGAAAAATTAAAATGGCTTTTGTGCAAAGAGAATGAATTATTTATTCCAATAAATTATTACTTGAGGAGCCTAAAGATTTGACATCCCACCTTGTCCCCCCACGTCCTGCATCATCTGGCTCCAGGATTTGGTGATCCCATGTTGCTGCAGTGGTGACATGCACCAGCTCCGCCCTACATCATCCACGGAGCTGAGCCAGCAATGTTTGATGGGAGCCAACGTGATCCATGGGTGATGTGGAGAAGAGCCAGAGTGGGCCACCGAAATCTGTCCTTTATGATTAGGTTGTTGATCTTGACCCTCAAATGTGACTAAATGGAAGATTTCTCACTAGTTAACAAAATGATTTCTTCCTTAGTTGCACATTAATAGTAAAAATACACATTTAAATGGATATTAAGCCAGCTTCACAGACAAAAGGCATAAAATTTAAATGAGTGTCATGCAACAAATGTAAGCATTATTACAAAAAGGTAATTCAGGTTGTTGGTAAGGTGAAGATTTCTTCTTAACAAAAGAAACGGGTTTAAAAGTTTAAAGGGCCTCAGAGAGGACAAAAGTGCTGCTTCAGATTTTGTTAGTGGAAAGGGGGATATTTTGAGCAATATTCAAAGAACCATGAAATGGAACAGAAAACAATGAATTATATCCTGCAATGTTACAAATACAGGCTCAGACAATCTCATTTTCTTTTAAAGAAAGAGGATTTTGGTACATGGCACACTTACCTCTTTGTTTGTTTTTTCTTGGAATCAGTGCTTTGATGGGAAAGACAGCTACTCCTGAGGAATGTCTGCATGTAAACTTAATGGTAATGTAAACTTAAAGAAAATAGTGATTAAGTTCCTGCATCATCTTGAGAGATTCCAGTGCATATTACATCAATGAAAGAGCCCAGTTGTTGGCTCCATCTACACTGGCAGATAATCCTCTTTAGAGGAGTTAGGATCTATGTCTGATGTAGAAATGATTATACTGGCTGAAGAACAGTAAACATTCAAACTTCAATTTTTAAAATATAGATAATCTAATAACATAGTGTGTTTCATATAATAAACAATGATGATCAAACATTTTTGCTCATGTCATGAAAATAATAAGGTGTGAATTAAAAATATGATCCTTCTAAATTATTTTGCTAAATGTCCACTGGTCACTGAAAAATTATCCAAGAAAAGCAGTGTGCCTACACTAATTCAAGATCTGGCTTGAGACACCTGTATAAGGTAAGTAAAGGTAAAGGTTTCCCCTTGACATTGTCTAGTCAGGTCCGACTCTGGGGTGTGGTGGTCATCTCAATTTCCAAGCCAAAGAGCCGGCTTTATCCGTAGATGCCTCCAAGGTCATGTGGCCAGCATGGCTGCATGGAGCGCCGTTACCTTCCCGCTGAAGCAGTACATATTGATCTACTCACGTTTGCTTGTTTTTGAACTGCTGTGTTGTCAGAAGCTGGGGCTAACAACAGGAGCTCGCCCTGTCCCACTGATTCGAACCACCAATCTTCAGGTCAGCAAGTTCTTCAGTTTAGTAGTTTAGCCCATTGCACCACCGTGGCCCCTTACACCTGTATAAGTAGAGCATATATTCAAATCACATCGGTATCTTAATGTATTTTATTAATATTTCACCAAAATTTAGTAACTATAAAAATAAACACTACCTGTAAACACTGTTTATTCTGTTTTTCTTCAATACTTTATTAACATTACAGTTATAAATTCTGCTGTGGGCACAGTTTATTTTCAAAAATAAAATTGCAATTTAAATTATTTTTTCCCCATTGCTCCTGGCAAATATTGACACATATAAGTCAGTGTTCATTATTTTATTTTGTGATGATGACTTTCATCATACCTTGGCACATAATTTCATTTATTAATGAACCAAATCAAATGGCTTATGCAAAGGAAAGGGTAAGAGGAGAGAAAGTGTGAAAAAGAAATGATGGAGAACATATTAGCTACACAATGTTCCTGAACAAAATAACCTTAAACACAGTAGGTTGCATCATAGTCATATTCAGAATAGATCAATTGAAATAGTGGGATTTAATCTTGCCACAAATAAATAAATAAATCCGAATAGATCTGATAGCTGCGTAGTACATCTAATATCAAAGACAATATATTGGTAACAATATGAGTGAGAGGATTGTGTGCTTTCTGGTTAGTTTCTAGTTACCAAATATGGTGAAGACATAACTTGGGGAGGGCTGTATTATGTGCCCATAGCTCCTAATATGCACTCCCCTTGCATACAATTATTAGCAGTAAACATATACAGTAGAGTCTCACTTATCCAACATAAACGGGCCAGCAGAACATTGGATAAGTGAAAATCTTGTATAATAAGGAAGGATTAAGAAAAAAAGTCTATTAAACATAAAATTACATTATGATTTTACAAATTAAACACCAAAACATCATGTTTTACAAGAAATTGACAGAAAAAGCAGTTAAATACACAGTAGAATCATAGAATAGTAGAGTTGGAAGAGACCACATGGGCCATCCAGTCCAACCCCCTGCTAAGAAGCAGGAAATCGCATTCAAAGCACCCCCGACAGATGGCCATCCAGCCTCTGCTTAAAAGCCTCCAAGGAAGGAGCCTCCACCACAGCCCGGAGGAGAGAGTTCCACTGTCGAACAGCTCTCACAGTGAGGAAGTTCTTCCTGATGTTCAGGTGGAATCTCTTTTCCTGTAGTTTGAAGCCATTGTTCCGTGTCCTAGTCTGCAGGGCAGCAGAAAACAAGCTTGCTTCCTCCTCCCTATGACTTCCCTTCACGTATTTGTACATGGCTATCATGTCTCCTCTCAGCCTTCTCTTCTGCAGGCTAAACATGCCCAGCTCTTTAAGCCGCTCCTCATAGGGCTTGTTCTCCAGACCCTTAATCATTTTAGTCGCCCTCCTCTGGACGCTTTCCAGCTTGTCAACATCTCCCTTCAACTGTGGTGCCCAAAATTGGACACAGTATTCCAGGTGTGGTCTGACCAAGGCAGAATAGAGGGGGAGCATAACTTCCCTGGATCTAGACGCTATTCCCCTATTGATGCAGGCCAGAATCCCATTGGCTTTTTTAGCAGCCGCATCACATTGTTGGCTCATGTTTAACTTGTTGTCCACGAGGACTCCAAGGTCTTTTTCGCACACACTGCTGTCAAGCCAGGCGTCCCCCATTCTGTATCTTTGATTTCCAGTTTTTCTGCCGAAGTGAAGTATCTTGCATTTGTCCTTGTTGAACTTCATTTTGTTAGTTTTGGCCCATCTCTCTAGTCTGTCAAGATCGTTTTGAATTCTGCTCCTGTCTTCTGGAGTGTAATGTTATTGATTATTTTATTTATGTCTATTTTAAATCATGACTTGTTAATTTGTTTTTAAATGCATTCTTTGATGTCTTAACTATTGATTTTATGATATTATATATTTGTATTGGGCTTGCCCCCGTGTGAGCTGCTCCGAGTCCCCGTTGGGGAGATGGAGGCGGCATACAAAAATAAAATAATAATAATAATAATAATTATTATTATTATTATTGACACAACGACGTTGTATGACACAGCAAACAAGATAGATATGCTGGATTTCATATCACAAAATCACAAGTCGAACACTTCCCAAGTGTCTAGGACTGTGTGATGTATTTTCGGATGATGTGTGCAGATGCCAGTAGGGTGGCCTTTTGCAGTTGGCAGATCGTGATTTTGTCAATGTCTATTGTTTCCATATGCTGGCTGAGATCTTTTGGGACGGCACCCAGTGTGCCCATCACCACCGGGACCACCTGCACTGGTTTCTGCCAGAGTCTTTGAAGTTCAATCTTGAGGTCCTGATAGCGGCTGAGTTTTTCCTGTTGTTTTTCATCTATGCGACTGTCACCTGGGATGGCAACATCAATGATCCAAACCTTGTTCTTTTCCACAACTGTGATGTCTGGTGTGTTGTGTTCCAGAACTTTGTCAGTCTGGATTCGGAAGTCCCACAGTATCTTTGCGTGTTCATTTTCCATGACCTTTGCTGGTTTGTGATCCCACCAGTTCTTTTCTGCTGGGAGGTGGTACTTGAGGCATAAGTTCCAATGGATCATTTGGGCCACATAGTTGTGCCTCTGTTTGTAGTCTGTCTGTGCGATTTTCTTACAGCAACTGAGGATATGATCAATGGTTTTGTCAGCTTCCTTGCACAGTCTGCATTTTGGGTCATCAGCTGATTTTTCAATCTTGGCCTTAATTGCATTTGTTCTGATGGCTTGCTCCTGGGCTGCAAGGATCAGGCCTTCTGTTTCCTTCTTCAGGGTCCCATTCGTGAGCCAGAGCCAGGTCTTCTCCTTATCAGCTTTTCCTTCAATTTTGTCAAGGAACCTTCCATGCAATGTTTTGTTGTGCCAGCTGTCAGCTCTAGTTTGCAGTGTGGTTTTCTTGCACTGGTTTTTTGTCTGCTGTGCTTTGAGGAGCTTCTGATTTTTGACTTCAATCAAAGCAGGTTCTTCACTTTGCTTTACATATTCTGCCAGGGCATGTTCTTCTTCTTTGACTGCTTGTTTTACTTACAAGAGTCCTCTGCCCCCTGATCTTCTAGGCAGATAGAGCCGGTCAACATCACTGCGAGGGTGCAGTGAATGATGAATGGTCATGAGTTTTCTTGTTTTTCTGTCCAAATTGTCCAGTTCCGCCTGTGTCCAATTTATAATGCCAGCAGTATATCTTATGACAGGTATGGACCAGGTGTTTATGGCCTTGATGGTGTTGCCTCCATTGAGCTTGCTTTTGAGAATTTTTCTGACCCTTTGTGTGTATTCTTTGCTGACCACAGTTTTCACATGTTCATGCTTGATGTTGTCCAGCTGTAATATGCCCAGATATTTATAGGCCTCTGGCTGGTGACACTTTATTGTTTGGCCATTGGGCATATTTATGCCCTCACTTTCAATGATTTTTCCCTTCTTCAATGCCACTGTTGAACATTTGTCCAAACCAAACTCCATGTTGATATCAGTGCTAAAAATTCGGACAGTGTTGGTCAGAGACTGGATTTCAGTTTGCGTTTTCCCATATAGCTTCAGGTCATCCATGTACATCAAATGTGAAATTTTGTGAGAATTCTTAGATGTTTGGTAGCCGAGATTTGTTTTTTGTAAGATTGTTGACAGAGGGATCATGGCAATAATGAAAAGCAGAGGGGACAATGAATCTCCCTGGAAAATTCCTCTCCTGATGTTGACAAGTCCATAGCTTTCATTTCCAACAAACAGTTCAGTTTTCCAGTGCTCCATCATGTTTTCAATGAAGGTGCCAACGTTTTTACTAATCCCGATGGCGTCCAGGCACTTGATGATCCAGCTGTGTGGGAGTGAGTCAAAGGCCTTTTTGTAGTCAATCCACGTCATGTGAAGATTAGCTTTTCAGCTTTTACAGTTCTCCAGAATCATTTTGTCAATCAGTAACTGGTCTTTTGTGCCCCTGCTTTTCCGTTTGTTGCCTTTCTGTTCATCTGGCAAGATGTTTTTTTCTTCAAGATAGTCTTGAATTCTGTCAGCTATGATGCCAGTCAGTAGTTTAAACATAGTGGGCAGACACGTTATTGGCCTGTAGTTTCCTGGTGCTGCTCCTTTTGTTGGATCCTTTTGTATCAGGTATGTTCTTCCAGTTGTTAGCCATTCACTGATACTTCCTTTCTGCAGCATCTCATTGAATTGTTGGGCCATTTTTTCATGTAAACTAATCAGATGTTTGAGCCAAAATCCATGAAGTTGATCACTACCAGGCGATGTCCAGTTCTTGACTTTTTGCACTCGTCTGCTGATCATTTCAGCTGTTATTTCCATCTGTTCCATTTTGTTCTGTGAGAATTTTCCTTCAATTATTATTATTATTATTATTATTATTATTATTATTATTATTATTTTATGTAGTAATTACTGTATTTGCAAATTTTTCACCAAAACATTGAAAAATTGACTACAAAAACATTGACTACTAAGAGGCAAACTGCGTTGGATAATACAGAACCTTAGATAAGCGGAGCTTGAATAAGCGAGACTCTACGGTATGTATACCTGGTGTTTCAGCTTAAATGATGGATGGAAAGTCTGTAGCCTTGCAAATGTTGCTGAATTACAAATATTAACATTATTCATAATTAGTTGGATTTTTAGTTTCTTCAGCTCAAATCTATGGTATACTGGGACCAGAAATGAGATAATTCAATAGCGTTTGGGCATACTCATCATTTCAGATAACGGGAGTCTGACCATTAGAATATCTCTTGTGGATTTGAGGATTTTATTGTATATGATAAGCCTTTTTGTTCTATTGTATTGGTTACTTTCAGGAAATGGAAGGGGAATTATAACCCCTGTGTTTTGACACACTTTTTCATTCCCATGACCCTTACTGATCACTTCTGCCTTCTTATATGCTGCCCGTAATTCTTCTGCCTGTCCTTGTCACTTCACCCCTTGAGTGGATTGCCGCCACTCATAATCATTCTCCTCCTCTTACCCAAGTGGATTGCACAAAACGAGACCATCACTTGGAGCTTATTCTCCAGAGAAGCTGACATTTTGCAGTGAGGCATGATTATTTTTTCTTCTCATTGAACAAGGAAGAGAAAGATCTTTTCCCTAACTACTGTTAATGCCTCATGTATATATCATGAATCAGAAGGTAGATTAAATTCAAAGAAAAATAGAGAAAGAACTGCATCCATGGTAGAAAGTTTCAATCTAGGCAAGAGAACGGCAGGTATAAATGCCCAATTTTCAATTTGCATTCAGCGATTAAGTGTTGACACCAGTGTCATATTCAGATGGTGCTAGTAAGGGCATTTTGCAATGGTCAATAATAATCCCATCTCACTCCATTCCCTGCAAAGGCAACCTTGCTCTTTGTATAATTTCAATTTTCTCTATAGAAAAGGGACCTTTCAATCTTCCACATGTTGAAAAACTGCTATTCCCATCATGTGCCACTGTTGGTCAAGCAGGCTAGTCACAACTATGTAACTGTCTTGTAGACACTGGAATTCCTGTCCCTTCAGTAAGGTTACATCCATGTCTAAAAGCAACTATTTGTTGATGTAGAACAAAGATATTCATGACAATGGATGCTGATTTGTTGTCTGCTCCTTTTCAGTGTGATATAATGCTTAAATTTTTCAGACTATGCCGAGGGAAACTGAGGTTCACATTCCCATTGAGCTACCCATGAAGATCACTAGGTGACCTTGTGCTGCATATTATTTCCTAAAGCCTTGAATATTGAAAAAAAACTGCTGAAGTCTCTCCTAGCTTTTGTATTCTTCCTTATTAATACTTTTTGCTACCTTGACTGAACTTTCTTGTTTCTTGGCCTCATATGTCCTAGGGTGCGTTCAAACTGTATCATTAATGCAGTTTGACACCACTTTAGGAGTTATAGCTCAAAACTATGGAATTCTGGGAGCTGTAGATTGGGTTTGTGTGTGTGTGTCAGGAGCAACTTGAGAAACTGCAAGTTGCTTCTGGTGTGAGATAATTGGTCATCTACAAGGACATTGCCCAAGGGATACTCAGATGTTTTTGATGTTTTACCATCCTTGTGGGAGGCTTCTCTCATGTCTCTGCATGGGAAGCTGGAGCTAACAGAGGAAGCTCATCTGTGCTCTCTCCGGATTTAAACAGGTCAGCAACCCAACCTTCAAGTCAGCAGTCCTGCTGGCACAAGAGTTTTAACCCATTGCGCCACCAGGGGCTTTGGATTGGTGAGCTACCGGCAGACCAGTCAAACCACAGCTCCTTGGATTTCATAGCATTCAGCCATTGTAGTTAAAGTGGTGTCAAACTCTATTAGTTCCACATTGTATGCTTTAATAGTTTTAATCTGTGTGAAAGGATGGAGTGTATGAGAGGGTTGTGATGACGTTCTGGGGAAGCCGTGAATTGGATTATGAACTTGTACAACAGTTTATGATTCCCCACCTTTGGCTATGGTTACAGGGTAGAAGTAATGCAGTTTGACACTACTCCACTTTAACTGCCATTGATCATGCTTTGGAGAGGTAGTTTTAAAAAGTCTTTAGCTTTCTCTGCCAAAGAGTGCTGGTGCCGCACTAAACTACAAATCCCATGATTTCATAAACTTGAGCCATGGCAGCTAAAGTGGTGTCAAACTGCATAAATGCATCCTAAATTCATGTTTGCCCTAAGTGACACAGGCAGGATTATGGATCATATCCAAAACGTTTTGCTTTTTGGATAAAGAGCAAGGTAGACATGCTCTAAACAAGTAAAGAAATAATGTTTAAATAACTACTAGAATTAGAATTGAAAATCAAAGCCAGTCAGCATGACCACATCTGTGGCAAAAGGGCAGTATGAAAACTGAAGGAACCAATTGATGAAATGCAATCTGACAGCTGACTATACACTTTAGGGAAACTTGGCTCAGAACTAGCCAAAGAGAAGTTGATACTGCAAGGTAGACCAGTAGCCCAAGGATAATACAAGTTTGGGAAGGTTTGCCTGTGTCTTGGACTGTTGCTAAACATGGTATGTTATAAATGTGTTAGATTAAGCTCTTACTTTTTGAAAAACATGTTTACAGCTAGTCACTTTGTCTTTGCAGATGCCTGTGGTCTTATTTCTTCTTCTTCTTTTACATGCTCCTTTATACTCTTTTCTTCCCCCACCCCCGGCTACTTCTTACTCTCAAAATGTTGTTTACGGCAAATTTGTAGTTTATTTCCAAAAGGTACTAAATCCTGCAAAATCAAAACATGAGTTGTTGGTGGTAGCACATTGTTGTCTAGGAGTAAAATATTACATACAGACCAAAACTATCAAAATGTTTCAAGTCGCTTTGATACGGGGCTTGGGAAATTACATTTTATACATTTTATAGCCAAAGAATGCATATCATCAGCATGTTTTTTTTATTCCTGTAAAAATTTTTCAGATGGATTTGGTACCTTTTGGGAACAAGCTCTACAAATAGTACCTTTGTGGGGAAATAGCATCAGGAGTTGGTTTTCATTGTGGAAATGGTATAGGGAGAACACAAGAGTAATGCTTAAACTGTCACCCATGCACTGCATAGTACGAGGGTTATCCAGAAAGTAGCTTATGTTTTGGAATTAAAAATGAACAAAGTATAGGAGAAAACATTTACCATATGCAGTTGAAAGCCACACCCAAATACCACTTCTCAACATAAACACAATTCAAAATTAGGCACTTATCATAGTGATGAATGAGCTTGGCAACTCCTTCCCCACAAAACTCTGCTGCTTGCATCCTCAACGCAGCGTTTTGGCGACAATGCACAGCTGCTGGAAGGGTTGACTGGCTGGTTGAAAGTAAAGGTAAAGGTAAATGTTTTCCCCTGACATTAAGTCTAGTCATGTCTGACTCTGGGGGTTGGTGTTCATCTCCATTTCTAAGCTGAAGAGCCGGCGTTGTCCGTAGACATCTCCAAGGTCATGTGGTCAGCATGACTGCCAGAGTGGTATCTATCGATCTACTCACATTTGCATGTTTTTGGACTGCTAATTTGGCAGAAGCTGGAGCTGACAGTGGGAGCTTACTCCACTCCCCGGATTGGAACAACCGACCTTTGAGTCATCTAGTTCGGCAGCGCAGTAGTTTGACCCACTGTATCACTGGGGGCTCCATATCTATAAAAGTAGTCATACATATATTTTTGCTCACTAGCTATTCCCAATCTATGTGACCATGGGAATGAAACAGGGCTGAATGTAGTAAAGGAAATATCAGTATAGGCCTGAGAGTCCATCTCCTTATGCCAATCAACATTTCATGTTTCCTTAAAGGCTTCTTTCAGTGGAAAAGGAGATGCTTATAGAAAACATTTGCATGCACTGTTTCCCATTAGTGCACTCTCACTATGACAGATTGAAGTTCATAAAGTTCATTCTTAAAATAAGACCTTAAATTGCTATGGCAGATTAAACTATTCTCTTTTTTTCAAGGTGAATTATTGCCTTCAATAATTTGTTCTTTTGCTCTTGTGTGCAAAAAAATGATTCTCAGAGGAAATTATCTGTTGGGCATGCCTCATCCTGTTGCAATCATTTGGCGTTCTTTGATGATAATTTTAGTAGAAAATATCTCGCTCAGGAACAAGCTGAATGTTTTCATAGTGATCTTTTCTTCATTATATGTTGGAAAGAATTTTAACCTCCTGTTGTCTATGTTTATGTAGAGTCATATATTGAAACTGATAATGTGATTTATGATATATTATTTAGCTTTGGCAGGTGATCTTACCATTGAATCAGTCCAACATTCTATTACTTTTATGATGGACTAATAATGAGTTATATTGTTTATAGCTTATCATAGTTGGCCTGCCATAGTAAACCAAATTTGGGGGTACTGTCATATACATTAGAGATGTGAAATGTATTCTAACTGGAGTTTAGCTGTTAACAACAGTGCTGTGGAATTTGAAGAGGTATGAATGATACTCAGCCAAGAATGAGAGCCTATGATCATGACTTAAATGATGAACTAATAATGAGTTATATTGTTCAAAGCTTATCATAGTTGGCCTATCATTGTAAACCAAATTTAAGGCGCTGTCATATACATTACTGATGTGATGTGTAGCTCTTCAGATGTAGCTGGATAACTGTTCCCATCAGCTGTGTCCCAACAGTGGTAAGGGATTATGGAAGTTGCAATCATAGAATCATAGAATCATAGAATCATAGAGTTGGAAGAGAATTTGCGGGCCATCTAGTCCAACCCCCTGCCAAGAAACAGGAAAATCTCATTCAAAGCACCCCCGACAGGTGGCCATCCAGCCTCTGCTTAAAAGCCTCCAAAGAAGAAGCCTCCACCACAGTCCGGGGGAGAGAGTTCCACTGTTGAACAGCTCGCACAGTGAGGAAGTTCTTCCTGATGTTCAGGTGGAATCTCCTTTCCTGTAGTTTGAAGCTATTGTTCCGCGTCCTAGTCTGAGGGCAGCAGAAAACAAGCTTGTTCCCTCTTCCCTGTGACTTCCCTTCACGTATTTGTACATGGCTATCATGTCTCCTCTCAGCCTTCTCTTCTGCAGGCTAAACTTACCCAGTTCTTTAAGCCGCTCTTCATAGGACTTGTTCTCCTGACCCTTAATCATTTTAGTCGCCCTCCTCTGGACACATTCCAGCTTGTCAACATCTCCCTTCAACTGCGGTGCCCAGAATTGGATACAGTATTCCAGGTGTGGTCTGACCAAGGCAGAATAGAGTGGTAGAATGACTTCCCTGGATCTAGATGCTATACCCCTATTTATGCAATCCAAAATCCCATTGGCTTTTTTCACCGCCGCATCACATTGTACGCTCATATTTAACTTGTTGTCCACGAGGACTCCAAGGTCTTTTTCAAACATACTGCTGTCGAGCCAGGCATCATCCCCCATTCTGTATCTTTGCATTTCATTTTTTCTGCTGAAGTGAAGTATCTTGCATTTGTCCCTGTTGAACTTCATTTTGTTAGTTTCGGCCCATCTCTCTAATCTGTCAAGATAATTTTGAATTCTACTCCTGTCTTCTGGAGTGTTAGCTATCCCTCCCAGTTTGGTGTCATCTGCAAACTTGATGATCGTGCCTTCTAACCCTTCATCTAAGTCATTAAAAAAAATGTTGAACAGAACCGGGCTCAGGACAGAACCCTGCGGCACTCCACTCATGACTTCTTTCCAAGATGAAGAAGGTGCATTGGTGAGCACCCTTTGAGTTCATTCGCTTAACCAATTACAGATCCACCTAACCGCAGTTTTGCCTAGCCCACATTTGACTAGCTTGTTTGCCAGAAAGTCATGGGGGACCTTGTCGAAGGCCTTACTGAAATCCAGATACGCTACATCCATGGCATTCCCCGCATCTACCCAGCTTGTAACTCTATCGAAAAAAGAGATCAGATTAGTCTGGCATGATTTGGTTTTGGTAAATCCGTGTTGACTATTAGCAATGACTGCATTTGTTTCTAAGTGTTTGCAGACCACGTCCTTAATGATCTTTTCCAGAATCTTGCCTGGTATCAATGTGAGGCTGACCGGACAGTAATTGTTTGAGTCGTTCTTTTTTCCATTCTTGAAGATAGGGACCACATTCGCCCTCCAAGAACTCTAAAAAATTATTGCTAGTGGTTCCGAAATAATTTCCGCTAGTTCTTTCAATACCCTTGAGTGTAGTTAATCCAGCCCTGGAGACTTAAATTCATTTAGAGCAGCCAGGTATTCCTGGATGACTTCTTTCCCTATTTGGGGTTGGATTTCCCCCAATCCTTCGTCCACTCCATGTTGCTGAGGTTGAGGCTGGCTTTCTTTTTGTGAGAAGACTGAGGCAAAGAAGGCATTAAATAGTTCCACCTTTTCCCTGTCCCCTGTCAGAATTTCCCCATCTTCTCCTCTCAGAGGCCCTATCACCTCCTTGTTCTTCCTTTTCCAACCAATGTAAACGAAGAAGCCCTTTTTATTGTTTTTAATGTTTCTGGCAAGTCTGAGCTTGTTTTGCTGGTATACTAGCCTGAGAGACAGTATCCCTGAACCCAGAATATTTGCTCAATTAAATTTACTCTTAATAACTGATTCTGGTAGAAATTTAAGAACATATTTTGCAAATGAATTTTATGAATAAAGGCACATAATCTGCAGATGTTGCTATTTTATTTTGAAAATATCTATTTTCCTCACTTAAAAGTACTTTATAATAATTCCATTTCACTAAAAAAAGTGTTATATGTGTATGTGCAACATATTTGGATTCAAGAGAAATATGAGTTTGAATGTTAAAGCCAGAGAAAGATAAGGATGTTCAATAAGATGGAGAAGTGGAGATCCAGCAGATAATACTGGGCTGTCAGAAAAAAGATGCAGCAGGTATGTTTAAAAATGGAAAAAAAATGCAATAAGAAAGAGAGGTGCACAGATAGCTAACACTGTCTGGCAAAATTGGGAAATTCAAGGACATGGAGAAATGTCATATTGATCTAGAGAGCTCAGATAATAATTACAATAAAAAGAGAGAATGAAATATACTTTCCCTATATTGGGATCATGTTGACACAGTCTGATAAGAGTGCAATATAGGTGATAACATGAATGCATAATAGATAACCAGGGATTGTTGGGGAAAGAATATTCAAGTGTGTTTGGTTTAAAAAAAATGCTGCAAAGAATTATAAATAAAAAAAACAAATGGCTACAGGGAAACAATGAAATTTTGCACCAACCCTGTGAAAATATTCTGATCACTTGTCCGTGCTAACCTTTCACAACACAATATTGCCCACCAGACATGACTTAATCTGTCAGTCTTGATTCCTCCCACCTTTCATTTTTAAAAGAATAGAACAAAATACTTAATCGTTTTCATTGGCCAAATTCCACAGACACGGTTTATTCCCGGTATGAAGATGCACAAGGAGCCTATCGGGGTGGGGAATGGGGGGGGGGTTGCAACCTATATACAAATATGATTGAAAATATAAGGTGATCAAACAGGCTTTTAAGGTAGAAAACTCTGGAAAACCTGGAGGCCAATTGTCCACCACTTATTTAGACTACCATAGCTGGTATCAACACCAACATCTAATGTTGAAACCACAGTTAGCTGGGATGGGGTGATAGGCTTTGGTTTAAATTAGACATGCCTTCTGAAACATGATTCTCCTTGTTTTAAACTAAAAACAAAAAAAAACTAGAATGTGGAAAGTGGTGAAGGAAGTGTCTCATGCAACCTAAAAACTTGTCTCTTTAACCAAGCTTTCCAATAGATATAGAGCCCAAAAGGTTCAAATTGTAGACCCATTGATTTTCTCACTAAAATGCACTTTATATGACTGATTGGTTCTTAATCATTTTATGTCTATAATTACCATTGTATATTTTAGGGTTGATTGATTTTACTGTGGTATGTACTGATGATGTGAATTATGTTTTCCTTTGATATTGATGTATCTGTATATATTACACCCCAGTGTGTTAAAGCACTGAGCTGCTGAACTTGCGGACCGAAAGGTCCCAGGTTCAAATCCTGGGAGCGGAATGAGCGCCCGCTGTTAGCCCCAGCTCCTGCCAACCTAGCAGTTTGAAAACATGCCAATGTGAGTAGATCAATAGGTACAGCTCCAGCAGGAAGGTAATGGTGCTCCATGCAGTCATGCCAGCCACATGACCTTGGAGGTGTTTATGGACAACGCCGGCTCTTCGGCTTAGAAATGGAGATGAGCACCAACCCCCAGAGTCGGTCACGACTGGACTTAACGTCAGGGGAAAACCTTTACCTTTTATTGTTACATTATGAGTGCTTATAAGCCACCCAAGTGCCTTTTGGGATATAGTGGCAGGGAAGAAATAATAATAATAATAATAATAATAATAATAATAATAATAATAATAATAACGTTTAAGATGGTTTGGGTTTCTTGTTTAATTCTCAAATCCTTTATTTTTATGTAGAAAGTTTATGACTTTTGGAATGTTATCACAAAGTAAACTCAGTAAAATTCTTCTATCCTGTCTCTGTCATTGCAACACTTAATACAATCTGCCTCGCTGAGTCCATTTCCTCCGCCTGATAATGCTTTGCCAAAGGCATCCATTGAAGTTCCCCAGACATGATCCAGGGACTGAGTGAAGATATGAAAGATTGAGCTCAAAGTCTTCAACTCTCCTTCATCCTACCATGGGAAGCATCCCAATGCCCTTCATGTCAGGAAGACCGATGCAGCCCTGTAAAGAAGCTGCCCAGGTCATTCTGATATGAAGAAAGGCCATGCTGGAAAGAAGAGGGAGGAAAGGAAAGAATGGAGAATGTTGCAAAGATAAGGGCCATTTGGTTGACTGCTATGAGAACTGAAAGTGAAGAGTGTGAGAATGCCAAAGAGAAGGGGGGTAGTTTCTAGGTATATATCAAGGAAAGTAGAGACAGTAGAGAGCCTTCCACAAGGATAGTAAAAACAGCAAAACATCTGAGCATCACCTGGACAACATCCTTGCAGACAGCCAATTCTCTCACACTAGAAGCAACTTGCAGTTTCTCAAGTCACTCCTGACATGAAAAAGTAGAGAGGGTGGTTAGACTTTCTTGGATTCCTGCAAGAAAGAAAACAAAAGCCTTTTTTCCAGTAATCTTCATTGTGCGCATGTCTTACTTCAAAGAGCTTCCAGGTTCTGACACTTCGTGCCCAAACTATATCACTTTCTGTTTCAACATCAGCATTTCTCAAAATATCATTGGGAATTGTGGGGGTGGGAGAGGCCACAAATCCATTATTTTTTCCAACAATGACATTCATTAGTTGTGAGAAAATAGAAAAAAGTCCAAATATTCATTTTAGCCAAGAAGAACATGATATCATCCAGTTACCCTACTATGAAATCCTACATGGTTAGTTTTCCTGCACATAGAATTTCTCTTTTAGTATTGAAACTATGGAGCTGGCATCCCTAATGAAATGAAAGTGCAAGAGTAGTTCTGCACAAACACTGTAATTCAAAGCTAGCTCAAGAATGGGATGTCCACAAAAAATCACTACCATCACCCAATGCGCACTACATCGAGCCAAAAACAGGGCCTTAAAATCTCACCAGAAAGTCTAGAATAAGCCAAATAATGTGCAATCATAGTATAACTCATGCAGTGTTCAAACCTAAGACCAGAAAAGGTGGACTGCTTGTCAGGACACCCTAGTAGTAAAGCACTTTAAAAACACTGAAACACAGCTGCCTGGAAGGTAAACAATTATTTCCCTGGGAGAGGAAACCATGCACATGGTAACTCTTGTTTGTCTAGCACTAACTCCGAGCAGACATGGATTGGTTAAGACAATAACCAATACAAAAACATATTTGGGGGCTGTCTGTCCATGGATATTGCATTTCCTAGGTCTGGTTCTTATTTGTAATCTGTAGATATTGTAGTCAATGTCCCAGCCTTAAACAGGTTCCTGGGGTGTAAGTGCTGCACAGTGAAACCAGTTCATTTTAATTTACTTTCATTCTGGATTCCTGTGTTGGTGTAGAACCAGCCGAAGAGCTCCAGATCAAGGATTTTATTTTTGGTCCCCATGAGCCTTTGATGATTTCCACATCAATGGCATGTTGTTGTTTTTGTTTTTGTTTTTGTTTTGGTGTCAGGAATGACTTGAGAAACTGCAAGTTGCTTCTGATGTAAGAGAATTGGCTATCTTCAAGGATGTTGCCCAGGGTACTCCCGAATATTTGATATTTTACCATTCTTGTGGGAGGCTTCTTTCATGTCCCTGCATGAAAAGCTGGAGCTGACAGAGGGAGCTCATACACACTCTCCCCGGATTCGAACCTTCAGGTCAGCAACCCAACCTTCAAGTCAGCACTCCTGCCGGCACAAGGGTTTAACCCATGTTAATTCTATCATGATAGTGAATCATGTTAGTTCTAACTTTAAAGCAACTATCCTAAGGGGATGTGACTTATTGCCTAAATAGATTCAACACCTTGGATTGTACCTTTGGATTCAGACTAAAAGCCAGATTGGATTCACTGACCCACTATCAAGGAATCTGCCATTGCCATGGACTCCTTGTTTGGAAAGGATCACAGGATTTGCGCATTGTATAACTTGGGGTATTTAACACTTGAGTTATATACACATAATTTTAAAAAGTTTAGCCTTGATTAAGAGGCCAAACGTGATGTATGTTCCTGTTGTGTTTTCTTTTGTAACCACTGCATTGTCTATTAGTTTGTTATGCTCAAAATTATGGTATCTATTGACCTTTACTATGTCTGTTTCCTTCTCAGGTTGCTGGGGTTAATTAGAGTCCTGTTTGCTGAGCTGTAAATAATGCCTGCTGTTCAGTGAATTCTCTGTAAAATGGATGAACATTTCCGCATGTTAATGCATTTTGATTATTATCATGTTGTCATGGAATAGCAGGAAGGCAGAAAGAACAGTGAAGCCAAGTTTTCCCCAGATGTGTGCATCTATTGAAGGCAATAGTGATATATTAGGGATTATATATTAATATACTGTAACTCTAAAACTTTGGTCCAGAGATGTATATTGTATAGATAGATCCATTCTAATTTGATTATATTAAGAACATGAGAAGAAAGATGTAAGAGTAAAATGTACATTGAATATAATCCTGGTACTAAATTGACAATTTATTTCTTGTATGTTTGTATGTGCCTTTACATCACCTGTTAAGTTATGGCAACCCCGTGAATTTCTTGAATATTGAATAATATTCTTGAGTATTAACTGCGGCCATGACCTAAATATATACAATTTTCAGAAAATGCTGAAGCTATCTTAGCTTCAAAATCTTGCTTTTTTAAAAAAATCTTTTTTTTTCATTGATGGATAATATTGAGGTGAGGGGAAAGTTCCTAATTTATACTCAATTTGTAATCACTTCTAAAAAATGTAAAAAATAGAAAATGCGATAACTTATAGGAGCCGCAGTGGCAAAGTGTGTTAAAGCACTGAGCTGCCGAACTTGCAGACCGAAAGATCCCAGGTTCAAACCCCGGGAGTGGCGGGAGCGGCCGCTGTTAGCTCCAGCTTCTGCCAACCTAGCAGTTCGAAAACATGCCAATGTGAGTAGATCAATAGGTACCGCTCCGGTGGGAAAGGAACGGTGGGTTATTTCTCTGTTTTAGTGTCCATTTCCTCACTTCCCTGTTAATTTCTCTTTGCGATCAGATTTCTTGAAGTAGTAGGATTAGCTATATAATTATATTCCTTTTCTCCAATAACAAAATTTCTTTGAACATTTGCCAATCTGTTTCTTTTTCTGGTCTTCCTTGGTTTTTTTAAATAATTGTGTCAATTTGTCCATATACGTTAATTCCATAATTTTAATTAACCATTCATCCGTAGTAGGTATTTCTTTACTTCTCAAGTGTCTTGTGTAAATAATTCTTGCCACGGTCACCAGGTAATTAAAAATGCTTCTTTATTTGTTTCCATTTTTGTATCCATTAAACCTAATAGGAAATATTCTAGTTTCATTTGTATTGTAATAATTAGGATTCTCTGGGATATCTCATGTACTTGTCTCCAATAATTCTTTGCTACATTTCATGACCACCACAATAATTTCAATGTAGAATGAAATTATTATTGTGTTTTTTGAATTCCAGCATCCAAGGAAATATAGTAAAAATAGTGACAATATGGAAAAAAGTATTTTTCACCCGATGCCTATGTTATTAGACAGTGTCCTGTCCGAGGTGAGGTTGGCCTTGTAACACAATTTCTTCATTGTACTGTGCTTTTAAAAAATCCATCCTATGAATGATACATACAAGAAATGCATAAAAAGGAGAGACTGGGATTTCAGAATTTCCTGGACACAAGCCCAGCTCATTTTTTCACTCCCACCCCCCAAACTAGTAGGATCCAAAATGACCCTTTGGGGTAGTTCTCCTACAGCTCCAAACATCCATTCAGAATAAATATGGAGAAACCTAGGGTTACACTAAACACCTAAGAAAGTGAATGAAGCAAGGAGAAGATATTACAATTGGAAGTGTTGTGAGAAAGTGATACATGTTTCCCCAACCATAGACAGTGATTCCTGAATGAATCGTGGAAAAGCCAGATTCCTCTAGCCAATGGTGCCACTTTTCCCATGGCCCATTCTAGTTACAGATGGAATGGAGCAAACAGCTCTCAGTGGCATCTTGTATTATTACTTTCCTAGGATTTAATTCGATCTATCCCAGCTTGTTGTGCTTCATGAGAGGTTTATCTTTGATATAATCAAAGTGTTTGGCCTAAAGAAGAGACAAATATGCAAGATGAGTGGGACCAGAAGTGTTCTGTTTTTTCTTCTTCAAATTTTTAATACTTCCATGTACATAATCATATATCTTGGAGATGGGACCAAAGCCCAAAAACAAAATTCATTTATGTTTCATATACATATTATACGCATAACCGGAAGGTAATTTTATACACAATATTGTAATAATTTTGGCTCTGAAACAAAGTTTATGTACACTGAATAATCCGAAAGCAAATGTCCCACTATCTAAGTAGGTATGGAGACAGTATTGAAGGGTTTCAAATTTTGGAATTCAAGATAAGAGATATTCAACTTGTAATATTAGGGGAGTGGTTCTCAACCTGAGGGTCCCCAGATGTTTTGGCCTTCAACTTATAGAAATCTTAACAGCTCTCCCCCACCCCAAATAGATTTTTTTTTCATGTCAGGAGCAACCAGAGTTGCTTCTGGAGTGAGAGAATTGGCCGTCTGCAAGGACGTTGCCCAGGAGACGTCTGAATGTTTTTGATGTTTTACCATCCTTGTGGGAGGCTTCTCTCATGTCCCCACATGGAGCTGGAGCTGATAGAGGGAGCTCATCGAACCCGGCAGCCTTCAGGTCAGCAACCCAACCTTCAAGTCACAAGGCTTTTATCCCCTAGGCCATCGAGGCTCCAACCCCAAATAGTAACCTGCCTGGTTAAAAAAAAAAAGTTATCATAACTAAAAAAAAGTGCCATGTATCATGTCCCTCCAGTTTGTGTGATGTGGCAACTCCAGTTAAATACCCTGTATTAGGGTATTGATATATGCTAACTCGTGTATGTTCAGATCAAAATTAAATAGAATTCACTGCTCACCCTACTCTTCTCTGTACTCCACCACTCAGTACAGCCAATGCTGAGCAACAATATTATAATTCTGTTTTGTACTACTCTAAATAAATTTGTACTACTCTAAATCACTCATCTTACTTTGAATACACATCTTATGTAACAGATTTTTAATTATACAATTCCTCTTTTGAACTGGTAGAGAAATAAATGGTGCTGCACTTACCATGTCTTATTATTTTGTGGGCTGCCAGAAGGAAGGGAAAATTTCCTAATTAACACTAGACAGATAGAAGAGAAAAACTGACTCTGAAGTTAGCTACTAAAGAGCATTTTGCATGAAGGGAGATGAGTTATTTTCTAAGAATGAGCACTTGCAATATCAGCTCCAACAGAAGACCAAAGATCATGTCTGATTGACTTTATTAAATTGTGACTGGTCTTCTAAGGATGTGAAATTTCCTGCTCAGTGGAAGGGAAAGAAAGCTCAGTGATTCCCTACATCTTTAATGCTGATCAGTGAGCCAATTTTTGGTCTACTGTTGTTTCATAATTAGTGCGAATGCATTCTATGAGTCTCTGATGGTCTGCCAGAAATTAATCATTTTGTGTCTGCAAGGCTACCAACATAATTTAGGTGTAATGAGTAAAGCTGTGGGTAGTATCTTCTTAAATTTAATCAGTCCTTGGAGAGGCAGGAGACAACGAATAAAAATAGTATAGCCTTAGTATATTTACATTGAGTGCATCTATGCTCAAGAATAGAATATTGATAGATCTCATTTTGATTACGCAAAACGTCTATGTAGAAAAGACTCTATGAAAGGAGAAAAGGATCTGCTTATGAATTCTCTCCCTCAACACCCTCATTGTCACCAAAACCAGTGAACAGTGAATTCTCACAAGTTTTGGTTCTTTTCCATGTCAGTCTCCATCTTTGGGAGAGGATTTGCAGTGTTGTTTCTCCTGTGTCCTCATGATTTTTTATATATTTCCCAGGGGGCAGGAAGAGTGTCATTGCTGCATCTCCCAGCTGCTGGACTAATGTTACGTGCTTTGGAATTGACAGTTGACTGGTGCTGCTTATTCATTTCAGACTTTCAACCCCTTTTAATTCCTTTGAATGCAAGACAAAGAACTGCTCAAATGCTTCACATTTTAAACCAAGCAGAAAAAAAGCTATTTAAAGAATAAACTTAAGAGCCTTTCAACAATATAAATAGATTTTTTTCTTTAATTTTGTATTTCCATGATATTGTTAGATGTCCATCAATATATGTCTCCATTTGGATTATCATAGGAGGTTGCTTTATATTAAATCAGACTTTATATTAAGTCAGAAGTGGCTGCCTCCTGGTGATCTCATAGCCTTCTCCTTAATTTATTTAGCTAGAGTTGTCATATCACACAAACTGGAGGGACATGATGCATGGCACTTTTTTTTAGTTATGATAGCTAACCACAACAATAAACATGATCCTAAATTTACCAGGCAGGTTACTATTTGGGGTGGGAGAGAGTGGCACAATGGTGGTTGCCATGCCCAGCTGGAATCTGGGTCTCTTTTCTAGGGGCCCTGTGGTCCAGAAAAATGTATCTTTGCAGCAGTGAGATGCCAGATGATCCATTTAAACTTTCTTGCTGTTTCCCCCACCCATCGACCTGGCAAAGTGGCCCAGATGGGAAAACTACACTCTGGTAAATTGATCCACTATATTTCAGGTGCTCCAGCAGGGTTTTTGTGTTTGTGTGTGTGTCAGGAACGACTTAGGAAACTGCAACCTCAGCAGGGTGAGAAACTCTCTAAACTTTGTCTTGGTGATTTCAAGACCACAAGTAAATCAATCCAGCTGGACCATCTCATGCCATGCCAAGAGATCACTAGGCTTATCGGTCAGTAAGCAGGCTGGTTGATGCCTGGATCCAGACTCATGTCTATGCCAACACAATAAAAAAAATTGTGGTCTATTTCTTTCCAGTTAATTATATCTGTCTGGTCAGTGGTACTATGCAGAGTAGGTCTCACACAGGTAAATTAAATGCAAGCTTTACTGAAATCAACGAGACCTTCCTGAAAAGGAGTGTTAAGGATCATTGGATGGGTTTAAAGATTAGTATACAAGCATTTTACTTACTTACTTACTTACTTACTTACTTACTTACTTAGGCGATCCCTCATTGTGCGAGTATGATGACCTTCCAAGTTATTGAAGACGCCTATATATGAGGGTTTTTTTTTAATGTGTGGAGGTCGGTGCACAGCTGAGTGAGGGTCCCAACCAGTGGCATGGTTAACACGACGATGGTCGCTTCTCAATCTGTTGCAGGATTCTTCCGTCTTCACAGCTGTTGTAACACGTACCATGTTATCTTCTGCCTGATCAGCCACTGAGGTCTTCAGATCGTGCTAGGTCTGGAATCTGTGGGCGTAGTATGCATGCAGTTTGGAGATAGAACTGTCATTTAACTTCTATACTGCTTAATTATTTTGAAACTCAGATTTTTGGATTTATTTGTCATTGGTTCTACTTTTATTTGTGGAGCCAATGACAGGCATTCAGTCAAAAGCATCTTTTAAAAAATCAGAGAAGATTTATCTCTCTGCTCATGCTTTTCAAAGCACTTTTAGAGGGCACTGGAGACTTCTGTGATCCAGCTTGTGGGACACTTTTTCTAATTAACAGTTGCATTTTCTTTTTCTTTTTAGTTTGCCTGTGGTTTGGTGTTATACAACAAAGCTACTGATTACACATGTATCAACATGTCGAGAATGTGATCTTCTAAGAGTTGTCATGTCATCAGCAATTTATCCGCTTCTTTGAGGTATTTTCAAAGCACCTAAAGCTCTGATTATTAACTTTGTAATCTATTGAGACACCAGCACACTTTGGTAGAAAAGGACCTTGTAAAACTATAACTATCATAAGTCCATAGTGTTGATCATGGCAGTTAAAGTGATGTCAAACTGCATTAATTCTGCAGTGTAGATTCATTTTATGCCATTTGAGTTAGTAGGAAATACACAAGGCATGTAACTCTTGACAGTGATGTGTTGCAGGTGACAATTCACAGTCATTGGAGATATATAAGGCATATCTAAAGTAGTTCATTTATTTCAGAGGAACTTACTTTTAACTAAGACCTAACTGGCTTTTAGCTTATTTTGTCTTTATCCAATCCCATGATATTAAGTTGTTCCTTTTTTGCTGTGACTTTACTTTCACAGTCTTCACAGTTTTGGAGCTAGAGGAAAATAGAAGTAATACCACTTGGGCACAGGAGTATTAAGCGTTGATTATGTGATGCATCTTCTAAGTTCACAGTGGAAATCCTTGGTTTTCCAGATATTCTAGTATTTTACTGAATGCAAGCCCCCCCCCCCCAAGAGCCAGAAAAAAACTCACTTTAGATTCAATGAAATATAGTATTGAACTACTAACTACAAATCTCTTCATCTCTTAACATTGTTGGTTGAGTTGATGCAAATTCATCACAGATTTCATTTTGGCTATAGAAAATCATAGACTGGTTTTGTCAAGATTAGATGACCTGATATACTATTTATCCTTCTTGAAATAATTGAAGTGACAGTTATTTCATATTGAAGACTAATTCTGTATTTAAAAGATTTCTTAAGACATTACTTGATTATATGGATAACGGAGTTTGCATTCCCTCTTCGCACAATGCCATCCTTGTGGGGTGGTTTTCTAATTGGCCTCCTTCATTTGCTTCTTAGAATTTTTTAATTTCCCCCAAACTGATAACAATGTACTTTTCTCTAGGGCATATTTGTGTAGTTGCTCTGAAGAGAAATTCCTGTGCTTATCATCAATTAGCTTATCAAATACCAGTCAGAACCTGCCATGTTCCTAGGGAAATGTGGGTGCTAATTGGAATATCCTGTAATTACCCTAATTCAGAAGCAAAATGTTTCTAGTTAGCCTAAACACTTGGTTTGGCTCAGCACCTATCCTTCTGCTCAATTTTTTCCATTTTGTGGTGAAAATGCCCTTTAGTTCTTTCTTTTTCACATTCAAACTAAGTACCTAGTTATCAACAAATATTTCTGACATTTGCTATTGCCCATCACATTGTGCATACATTAATTTTATGACCTCATCACACTTACCTGTGGAAGTGTTGTTGTCGTATGACGCTTCCCTCTCAACATGGGATGTTTCAAATGGAGCAAGCATACTTCTGGGCCACCCAGGTGACTTTTCCACCAGCATTTTGGGGCCTGTTGGGGAGTGCCATCATTGAGCATGTAGTCCTTTTGATTGATGCTGTATACAAAGCAATAGAATTCAAGCAGATTATGCCTATTAGTCTTATATGCATATCCAGGTACAGTTATTGCCTAGATAATGTTTTCCTTCCAATGTATCGCCAACACTTCAATGACCTGAAGTAGCATGCATTTGTGAATGAGGATGCCGTTTTTGTGGAGTTCTCTCAAGTAATGTTGAGGACAAAGCATGGACGAGGGTGCTTAAGACTGAACTAAGCCTGCCAGCTGCTATACCATCATTCTCTGACCCCAAGATTTTACTCATCATGGATTGGGCCTTGGGCTGTGCTCTGGCTGAGCTCATATGTGAATGTGCGGGTGGAGAATGCCCTGCTTTTCTGGATGGGGATGCACTTATGACTTCCTCATCATGATCAATCTGCACAGCTAGCCTTTCTTCTAATTACTGTCATCTTAGATCACCACCACCCCCACAAAAGCACAGCACTGTGTGAAATAGTGGGAGACATCTCCTTAATAAATAGCATCAGTGTTTAAAATTGAACTTTGATTGGCTGTGCATAATGATGAACTGTCAAATCATTTTATATGAAAAAATGGCACTTGCAACTATTTGCCTTTCTTAATAAAATGTGCTCTGCTTACTATTGTCCCTCCATTTGTTTTGTTTTCAGTGATTTCATAATCTAAAATAAAGGTTACAGACTGACCTGTGGCTCTTTGATCTATCTGAACCGGGTAACTGGCAAAGACTGGGGGATAAATTGACCATCCATGAGATTTCAAAGGGCCACGATGCTAACACATCCTGCACGCATTTTTAAAAGAATAAAACTCAAAATGTGCCTTCTAGGGGACTTGCGAAGATATTTTGCCATGCCTTTGAGACCCCAGTGGCAAAGTGTGTTAAAGCACTGAGCTGCTGAACTTGCAGACCGAAAGGCTCCATGTTCAAATCCCGGGAGTAGAGTGAGTGCCTGCTGTTGCTTCAGCTTCTGCCAACCTAGCAGTTCGAAAACATGCCAATGTGAGTAGATCAATAGGTACCGTTCCGGCAGGAACGTAACGGCGCTCCATGCAGTCATGCCGGCCACATGACCTTGGAGGTGTCTACAGACAACGCCAGCTCTTCGGCTTAGAAATGGAGATGAGCACCAACCCCCAGAGTCAGACATGACTGGACTTAACGTCAGGGGAAAACCATTACCTTTTACTTTGAGGCTCAAGAGAAATATTTTTAAATGTGAAAGCAGGCATGTAGCCGGGGGGGGGGGGGGGGCTTGAGAGGCTTCAGCCCCCCCCCCTAAAAAAAATTCTCAGGCCTTACATTTATTATTTAAACTGTTATGTTTATTCATATCATGATTTGATTACCATGCTCAATATATCCCATATGGGGGTATTGGGATAACAATACAAAAGGTTTGCTAGGGTAGACCCTTTCTCGCTCAGACTCAGCCCCCCCCTCCCCAAATCAAAGTCCCAGCCCTCCCCGAATCAAATTCCTGGCTACGGGCCTATGTGGAAGTAATCTAGACTATGTTTTTAAAAGGCCTCTTCTAAAACAGCAGGGAATAATCATAATGCCATTCCCAATAAACAAATAAATAAATGCAAGGAGGCTCTGCATGAGCTTCAAAAATGTTATTGTCTAAACGGGCAGCATGTAGGCTCCATTGTTCCCACTCCGATCTAAAATCATTGTCAGAAAACACAGGATATAATTAATAACTTAATAATCAAGAAATGTGATTTATAATTAACTCCATGTTCCTATAACATTGCACAATAAATGAAACAGGAATGAAAGCTTTTTAGGGTAGTTTTCAGAAAATTCATCAGGTAAGCATACCTGGAAAAATTTACTGGAAGGGAGAGAGGAAGGAAGGTAAAAACATCAGCACTTAATGAATACAAGGCAACAAAAAAATCTAAAAATTCAGCAGAGCTGTTAAAAAGCTCTTGAAACAGTCTTATCAAAATGGATGTTTGGGAATACTCCATAAAAAAATCTTAAGTATGATCCATGATCTCCTATTCCATATTTCATTACTAGTATAAATAAGGGTGGTTGTATATTGCACGTCACAATAAATTCACACATTTTTATGGGAACACTCAGAGTGTACCATGGTTAGGGAAGCATGCCATGAAATCTGACCCTCATTCCTAACAGCATGAAGAGCCACAGATATTGGACATAAAATTTGTGACACTATAAAACATCAGCAAAGCAGTTTGGAGCACTGCCTATTCTTTTTCAGAGAAAAATAAAATATGAGGTTGGAATCCGTTCTCTCCACCAGATCCCAGTCATTTTTATAATTATGTATAACTAAGGGTGCATCTATGCTTTGACACCCCTTTAATATACTTTGACACCCCTTTAATTGCCATGGCTCAATGCTATGGAATCTTGGGAGATGTAGTTTGGCAAGGCACCACAACTCTTTGGCAAAGAAGGCTAAAGACTTTGTAAAATGACAACTCATTTGATTCCATAGCATTGAGCCATGGCAACTAAAGGGGTGTCAAACAACATTAATTCTACAGTATAAATGGATCCCATGACTACATGTGGATAAATCTGGCTTTGGAACAGGGTTTTTCAGGTACCATAGATACACCTTTAAATTAATATAACAGAGAGAAGGGAAAGAAAGGAGAGGATAAAGTAGAGATATTACCATGTTACAGTGCTTGCAGTGATTCCCAACCTTTGGGCCTCTAGGTGTTTTGGACTTCAACTCCCAGAAATCCCAGCCAGCTTTCCAGCTGTTAGTAATTGTGGGAGCTAAAGTCCAAAACACCTGGAGGCTCAAAGGTTGGGAACCACTGGCTTATTGGAACAAACAATGAAAATGAAAATATATTGAAAACCACCAATATTTTCCCCTGATTGTGGTTCCTAGAAGTTCACCTCTTCAGAAGAGACATAAATAGTTGTGTTCCATGGACATGTCAGAGATGGAACAGGGGAAAAAACTAGTTTCCTTATGTTCTTCTGTTTGTATTAATCTGGAGGCTCCTTTTACATTTAGACATTTGGATAGGATTGTTACGTTACTTTATTAAATTTGAAGCACTGTTTCAAAATCTGTTTGTCTTGCTAAAGTAGTGTGTATTTTAAAAAAATCCCTACATAAAAGTGTTTTATTCATTTGTTCTAAGTGTTTACAGTTTGCTTTTCAATGCTAGGACATCTCCAGAGACAGTTCCAATTAATCTTCTGTCATCCTACATATCACCTGATTTTTAAAACTCCCTGGTTCTTTCTTCTCCTTTTACCTTCCTCCTTTATCTTCAGCATAATTCAATTGCTCCAAACCAAATTCAAAGTGCAAAAGTGGTTTCTGAAAGATTAACTCAGAAGGGAGAAATCTTGTATCTCCAGTGCTAAAGCAAAAGCAAACCGCTGCAGTGGCTTCCAGCTTGTGTGTTCTTCATCCTCATTCACAACTTTTGCCATCCTGACCACACTCTGATGTTGCTTGGCCACATCATCTGTGAATTGTTGCAGAATATGAGAAACATATGAGAAAGATAAGGAAGAAATAACTATCCTGAATATTTTGACATTTGGACAAATGCTGCTAGTATGCCTGGAAGTGCAATTTAGAAAACTCAAAGCAAAAGATTTGTTTAACAGTTTGGAACAGCATTATATGGCCAGTGTAAACATATATAAAGCAGTTTATCTGCATTGAACTGCATTATATGGATGCACACTGATCATATAATGCAGTTCTAAGCTGCATTACAAGGCAGTGTAGATTCACCCAGTAATAAACTTTTCTTGTACTCAGTTAAGCTTTTGGCCTAAGTGATTATGTCTCCTCTGATTCCAGAATTTTTAGAAGGCGTTGTTTCTAGCCAGGCCTGACACTGTTGGGGAATGAATCTAGCTGGTTATGGATGAACTTAAGACCCTCCTCTGAAAATATTCCCATTTTATGTGAACTAAGAAGACTTAGAATACAAGTAAAATTCTCTATGTTTTACTTCAATGAAAAGACCTAAATTTTCTAGCACAGAAACAATGTAGGATTGATGGCTTAAGCCTTGCATTTCCTAATATTAATTCAAAATATAACTTCCCAAACTGCTTCCCTTGCACAGAGTAATCCTGAAATGGAAAGGGTTAACCAGAGGTTTTCTCTGTAACTCTTTTATCCCAGTTTGGTCGCTCTTTCCAATATTTTCTTCATTTAATTTATCTCCTACACTTCATCCAGGCTGGCAATTACTGGATATAAGCAAATGGGGACATATGAATGTGGTTTCTTTTGTTTTGATTCCTAATTCTTCCACAAAGAGATCGCCCTCTCAAAAGCTAAATGCTTCATGAATGTAGATGCTAAAAGGAAGTTGTTGGAATATCCTTCAAGTTCTTATTCCTAATAGCAGCATCTATTAGCATAATGTTTATTTAAAGGATTCAGCCCTGTGTGGGTGGTGATGTACACAAGAGCACTCTCTAGATACTATTATAATTATTCTGGAGGAAAAAAAATGTGCAGTATTTTTTCAAATGAAGCAGAGGAGTTTTAGGATCAGGACATTCATAGGAATATCAAGATGCTTGTTTAAGCTATTGTCTTCCCAACCCTGTTATATGCCTGCATAACGTGGACCATATACAAATGTCAGCATTACTTTTGAAAAATCTTGCAAATCTCTCGGGAAGACAGGCAGACAAATGTTAGCATTCTGGAAGAAGCAGACCACCAGCATTGACGCGATGATCTTCCACGATCAACTTTTCTGGACTGGCCATGTTGTCCGAATGTCTGATCACCATCTCCCAAAACAGTTATTCTCAACTCTCAATTCAAGAATGGAAAGCAGAATGTGGATGGATAGCAAAAGAGATGTAAAGACAGACTTCAAGCTAATCTTAAAATCTGTGGCTTAAGCACGTAGAACTGGGAAGCCCTGGCCCTTGAGCATTGTAGTTGGATGTCAGCTATTATCAATAGTACTGTGGAATTCGAAGAGGCACGAATGGAGGGTGAAAGGGAGAAACATGTCAAGGTGAAGGTGTGTCAAGCAAACCCTTGTTGGGACTGCCTTCCATCTGGAAATCAATGTCCTCACTGAGAAAGAACATGTGGATCAAGAATAGGTCTCTACAGTCAGCTATGGACCCACCACCAAGACCCTATACTTGGAAGGCAATCATACTCGGTTGTGAGTGATAGCCAATGATGATTGTTCTGGAGAATTCATGAAGCACTGGGAACTTAGATTAAATCAGAAGAGAGAAATAGCAGTGTGTTGCTAAATCATTGCTGAGATGAGAAAACCATCATGGTGCACTTTGAATTGGACAGTGCATCTTTGGATTGAGCTTGCCTTTAAGGGTGTTTGGAAACTTGAGTTTCTACAAAGCACTGCAGCCAGAATGTTAACCCACATCAGTTACAGGGGCCAATTTAACTACTCTGCTACAACCGCTTTTTGTCTTGAGGAACTGTTCTAAATGCAAGTTATGCTCTACACCTGGGAGAACATCTCCCTGCATGACCCTACCTGGCCCTGAGATTCTCACAAGAGTCCTTTCTGTCAGACAGAGACCCAAGATAGAGATTTACCAGTGCCAATCCACAAATTTTTGGAACTCTCTTCCCAGGAAGACTAGGATGGACCCTTCCTTGCTGTTATTCTACAGACAAGAGAGTTTTGAAATTTCCTAGATCATCCAGGGAGACTTTATGATAACATATGGTGGACGTTATTGATTCAATATGGTTTGCTATTATCCACAGTTTCCTTTTTCACTGTAAGTTTAGGAATGTATTCCATATAGATAGGAGGCACATTTTGAAATCTCTTTAGTGGAGAGAAAAAGCAGAGCATAAATAGACATAAACATAAATATAATAATAATAATAACAACAACATCTGGATTGTCCCTGTGGTTCTTTCAAACTGTATGATTCTCTGATCTTATAATGTTGAATAGCACTAGTCACCTCTTTCCAAGATAAAGAAGAGTCATTGCTGTACATACTTTGGGTTTGGCCAGTCAACCAATTACAAATCTACTTAATAGTAACATTGCCTAGCCCACATTCTTGTTTGCAAGAATATCAGGGAGAATGTTTTTGAAATCAGGGCTGTAGCCCAAGGGGGGGGAGGGGTAGGAGTTCAACCCCCCTCCTCGAAAAATTTCAGGTTTTAAAAAAAACTGGTTTACTCATACATTTTAATAGATTAAATAAATCCCCATGAGTGTCCACTGAAGTTTATCTGACTTTAGTGTCCACTGAAGTTTATTGATGGAGCCTGATTTCTAAATTATTTTGCATTATGGAACTACTCTTCATAATTCACTAAAAAAAGTTTCAACCCCCCCCCCCCCCCCGGAATTGTTTTTTCTGGCTATGACCCTGGCTACATCCATACCTTTCCTGTAATGTACCAAGCTTATACTCTGTCAAAAAGAGAAATAATATTAGTTTAGCGTGACTTATTTTTGAAAAACCCATGTTGATGTCCAGTGATCAGAATGGCATTTTCTTACAGATTGTCTATATAATTATCTGTTCCAGAATCTTTCTTGATACTGATGGCAGGCTTACTGAGTGATAATTATTTGCATCCTCTTTTGTACCATTTTTGAAGATGGGGATAACATTTGCCCTCTTCCAAATCTGCTGGAACTTCTGCTGTTCTCCAAAAATTCTCAAAGATTATTGTAGTGGTTCTACCAATTATTTCAATGCCATTGGATGTAGTGGAGACTTAAATTCCTTCCCCACTTTTCCAGAGAGGGTCTCAGTGCTCTAGAGCAGTTTTTATTAAACGTTTTCCACTCTCAAACCTTTTGGTCCAATTTTTTTTTGAGCCCATGTATATAGGTAAATAAATTAGGTACAAAATTTGACATGTGCTGATTTGAAAAGCTTGCTAAACAGGCTAATTTACTTTTAATGAAGTATAGCTGAAGCACTGCAAAACATATTTGTGTAAATGTTTAAAACAGCCACTAGGTGGCATTCCAATAACGTTTACTATTGTCAATTTTTGGGACCTCAATATTGAGCCAAGGGACTGAAAACATATTTGAGGCCAGGATCCACAGTATAGGAATTGGTGCTCTAGTGTAACTTTTCTAAAGACATAGAAAATTAAGGAGAGGAGCGAGGGAGTGACAAAATCATTATTTGCCCATTCTGCTAGTAGTCATGTAACACCTGAATACTGTCAGTAAGAACCTTCGCTGTTTGAATGCTTCCCATATATCAGAATACAAAAGGTTTTCTAAAAAGAGAAGGTTCTTACTGTTCCCAGTCAGATGCTATGTTGTCTAGATGAAGCAAAGATTCAAGATGCAGAGTAAACTACACTCAGCCCTATCTTTTCATTCACCTCACATAAATAGTTATTAATAGCAAGGAAAGTATGTTTATGTTCAAACACGGAGAGTGGCAATGTAAGGGCCAGAGCTAGTGTACTTTCCTTCTCATTGTTTTTTAATCCATATAACATCGGAAAATAGTTAAGGTTTCATGAGTGGGTGATCTCTTATTATGAAAAACTAATTTTATGTGTAATCCTAAAGCATCAGGGAGAAGGCTGAACTTGGGTCTCATTCTTATCAGCCATTCCTGCTTATGAGAAGCTTGCTGAAGGAAAAAGAAGACAACACTTATTATATGAATTCTTTGCTGTATATATGTTTAAACTGAGCTCTCTTTTATTTCACAGGCAATTCTCACATTGTGCTTTCAAAATGTACCAATGAGAGCAGCATCTGAAAAGTCTTACCTCAAATAAAACAAGTATATTTGAACAAAGTAGACAAAGAATGGGAAGGGTTTCCTTAGCAACAAGTACTGTAAAATAGATCACATCACCTTATTCGAGTTTAAAGTTCATATTCCTTTTGATGCCACTGAAGGAATCTGTAGTGTAAACAAAAACAGTGCAGATATCTTTTCCTAATGACTTGTCCTTCCTGCAGCACATGCATACCTACATGACTATTGAAGTCTCAGATGTGAAATCCAAAATGTGCCTGTCCCCTGATGGAACTGCATCTGCTAACAGACAAGATTCTCAAAATTTCTGCTCTGTGGATCTGCTCAGAACAGGTTTTGAGGCTCCACAGGATGATTTAGGAGAAGCTGGTAGAGGCAGAAATTCACTTGTACAGCCTGGTAGGCAGATCAGATTTGCCATTTGTCATCGAAAGTTATTATTTCACCTTCCTCTGTCTAAAGAATTGCAAAAGGATTGGCAACCAAATTCCCACTGCTGAATTACTGAACATTGTTGTTCCTGAAAATAGGATATGTAATACTAGGGGTAGCAGCTTTATCATACATAAATTTCCAAGTTGGTGATTACCATTTCATCCTTCAGAAGCCAATTTCACAGTTTATGTACCATTTGATCCCCGTTTTTCCTCAACTTTGTTACTCTTCCTTCTCCTATCAAGTTAACTTTCTTTCATGGTCCTTTCTCCCGCAGTTGACTAATATCAGGGTTGCCAACAGGATCGTCTGGACTCACTGCACTATTTAGGTTTGCATCTTACTCATGTTAAGGAGTAATCCATGCCTTCATGACCAACCATCCAAGCTATGGACCTCACTAAATAGACTTGTCTCTGTGTTCTCTCTCCATTCACATTCTGTTTAGATAACTTTCTAGTCACTAATTCCTAGACCTGGAGTAAACTGGCTGTGATGGATTGTCCTCAATTTGTCAGGAAAACAGGGTTTGTGTTTATGCCTACAGAGCAGCAATCTTCCATTGACAGTAATCTTTGTTTTCATTATCATCAAGATAGTGTGTTAAAAACAACTCAATAATATATCTAGATTAAGACCTTTCAAACTCAGTTTGATTTTTTTCTTGTTTTGAAATTGTATCCATTTTTGTAGAAATGAATATCTGGTGTCTTTTTAGGCTGTATTTTTCCATCTTCTGAACTCAACTTACAGCTGTTTTAATATGTTTCTGATTCTGAGATGGGGCATTTATTTCTCATGGTTCACAAAACCCTTCAGGCAGGATTATAAATTCTAGTTTTTTTAAAAAATAAAAAGCACAATTCCTAGCAGGGTGTATCACAAAACTATAATTGCTGCTAATATAATGAAACAGCCATTTTTCCCCCATGCAGGTTCACAACTGTGATCCTTTGCATGCTATGGCTTGTAGAGAGAGCTCATTAGTAACTCTCGGTTTATGATACTTGAGAAATAAACTGCTGCACTTCTAGTGATGATAATGAATACCTTGCTGGAAGCAAAGAAGTTCTAGAGAACTAGATGTGTTCCCATTTGTTCTTTCTGGTATCCATAGAGACGGAAAGGACTGCACAAATTAGGAAGTCTTATGAAAACATTTCACAAGATTAGTTCTTAACTTGGCCATCAGCAAGTCTGAGTGTCATGGGGTGCAGTTTGTGGTAAACTGCCAAATGTGGACCGGGAAACATAGGACAAGCCAGTAGTCAGGACCAAATAGCAAATCAGAGTCAAGAAACATGCTATGAGTCAGATCAAGGAGAAATGCAGAAAAACAGAGGAAGAAACAGGAAGAAGAAGCAAACCAGATGTCAGGCACAATGTAGGTGGGAGCCAAGCCAGAACTAGTTATCTGGACAGAATCTGATCAGTTCCCTGTCAACATCCTTTGAAAATCTTCTAAGAACAAAATGAAGCAGCTATTGCCACCTACAGTAGAGTGATTCCCCAACAGTCCAAAAGATCTATAAAGCAGAGATGGGCAAAGCATCACATTGGGAACACATGAAACATTCCCAATACTTACTTACTTAGGCGATCCCTCTTTGTCCAAATATGATGGCCTTCCAAGTTCTTGGAAGACACCTGTGCATGAGGTTTTTTTTTAATATGTGGAGGTCGGTGCACAGCTGATCAACACACAGTCTTCACAGAGTGAGGGTCCCAACCAGTGGCATGGATTGGTTAACACAACAACCGTGGCTTCTCAATCTGTTGCAGCCTTCTTCCACCTTCACAGCCGGTGTAACATTTACCGTGCTATCTTCCACCTGATCTGCCATTAAGGTCTTTGGACTGTGCTCGGTCTGCAACCTCCCCATCCCACCCCCAGGAGTGCATGACTCTGGTGGTTATGCCTGCAGGTTCATTGGAACACGCAAGCTCCCTCAACACGACAAAGTGACAATCCATTGAGGGGCCTTCAACACCCTTCCAAGACACCCCCCTGGGCTTCTCTTTTTCTGGCCAAAAAGTGAGAAAAGGGATTGTTTCCCCTGGAAGTCTTTTGGGAGCAGCAATTCTCCTTCTGCATAAATCACAGAGACCTTCCCCATAACACCTAAAATATCAATTTTTCAAAATAAGAAATTGATTTCTTTTTGGTGTATAGTCAGAATGAGGGAATCCTCCACATGGGTCCCTGGATCTTCTGCAGTTATAACTGGGTTATAAGCTAATGTACACCCAAAAAGCGACTTGGTGCTGACAGCGATTCTTCTATAATCCATGCTTTGGAGATTGCTGAAGAATATGCTGCAGGAAGAACTGAGTGTCTATACTTGAGCAATTGCTCTTAATTACTATTCGGGGTTTAGTCACAGAAGTGACCTCAAAAATGATGGTGGTTGCTTGTGGCAGCACAGTGAAAGGGAAGGGAGAGAGACTACATTTTCATGAGTCAGGTGCTACCAGACTCCCAACAACAGAAACCTGAGAGAAGCCAGATGGAAGTGGGGAAAGACAGGGAAAGGACATGGGATGGTTGACATCCCTGAACAGGGAAAAGCATATTAGGGAAAAAAAGAAGATGACTTTCCCCTCTTTTATGTGACAATGTCCTTATATAGAATTATATACAGTAGATCATAATTTTTTGGTACATAAACTATTTGCTGTCAGATCAGAATTCAATGGTAACAGTTTAAATGGCCAGCTTTTGTGCCGCAATGCTTGCTTGTTAGCAAAAAATGACACCATAAACTTAGGGGAATTCTTATCTATCTTGAATAGTGTTGGGTTTTATGTGATTTTGTTATCGATATTGTTTGTTCAGTTCTACTTGTTTTTATCTGATCTGTTGATCATAATAAGTTATTCATTATGTGGACTTTAGAGAATCAGTTCAAGATTGGGAAAGGAGTACGGCAGGACTGCATACTTTCACCCGACCTATTCAACTTGAACGCAGAACACATCATGCAAGGTACGGGACTTGAAAAATCCAAGGTTGAGTGTTAAAATTGCTGGAAGAAACATTAACAACCTTAAGTATGCAGATAACACTCTGATGGCTGAAAGTGAGGAGGAGCTGAGGAGCCTTATCACCAAGGTGAAAGAAGAAAGTGCAAAAGCCAGGCTGCAGTTAAACGTCAAGAAAACCAAGATTATGGCAACCAGACCAATTGATAACTGGCAAATAGAGGGAGAAACGTGGAGGCAGTGACAGACTTTATATTTCTAGGTGTGAAGATCACTGCAGATGCAGAGTGCATCCAGGAAATCAAAAGACATCTATTTTTTGGGAGGAGAGCAATGGCCAACCTTGACAAAATAGTGAAGAGCAGAGACATCACACTGGCAACGAAGGTCCGCATAGTGAAAGCAACGGTATTCCCCATAGTAACCTATGGATGCGAGAGCTGGACCATAAGGAAAGCTGAGCGAAGTAGGATAGACGCTTTTGAACTCTGGTGCTGGAGGAAAATCCTGAGAGTGCCTTGGACTGCAAAAAGATCCAACCAGTCCATACTCCAGGAAATAGTGCCCGACTGTTCACTGGAGGGAAGAATATTAGAAGCAAAGATGAAGTATTTTGGCCACATCATGAGAAGACAGGAAAACTTGGAAAAGAACATGATGCTGGGGAAAATGGAAGGAAAAAGGAAGAGAGGCCGACCAAGGGCAAGATGGATGGATGGGATCCTTGAAGTGACTAGCTTGACCTTGAAGGAGCTGGGGGAGGCAACGGCCGACAGGGAGCTCTGGCGTGGACTGGTCCATGAGGTCACAAAGAGTCGGAAACTACTGTGTGATTGAAGAAGAGAGAATCAGAGCCCATCTGCACTGACCATTTAATGCAGATTGAAGCTAGTTTGAAACTGTGATGATGCAAAACACATAAAGGCACTTTCTTCCATGTTTGGTGGACCTGTATGGTGATAAAAAAGTTTGGGATAAAATGAATAAAGAAGCCAACAAAATGATTACTAAGAAGATTAAGAAAAACCCAGAAATGTGCTTACTGAGTTTGTTTCAGGAGAGAATGGGCAAAAATGATGTAGAAATTTGCCAATATAGTTATGTGGCAGTGAGAATCATTACAGAAAAATCTTAGAAGAGGTGCTTGGATACATATCAGAGGAAGTGTATAAGTTTTTACACACTCCATGGCTCAGAACCCCTGTACTATATGCTCTACCTAAAATACATAAGAACATCAGGCCAGTTCCTGGCCATCCTATTGTATCAGAATCGGGTTCTATTTTAGAACCATTAGCTACATTTGTGGACTACTATCTACAACCCTTTGTAAAACAGACTTCATCCTATATCAGGGACACTAAATACTTTATCAATATCACTGAACCCTTGGTGATTCCAACAGATGCAGTTCTGATGTCTGTAGATGTAACATCACTGTACACTCGCTTTCTGATAGAGACGGCATGAATTATATGTGAATCTACTTTGAACAGGAGGTCTAATTACCACCCACCCACTTTCTTTTTGTTGGATCTTCTTGAAATCATCCTCAAAAAAATTAATTTAAATTTGACCAAAAATATTATTTCCAAGTACAATGAGTAGCCATGGGCAGCCCTGTCGCGTCATCTATAGCAAATTTATTTATGGACAATTTGGAAAAGAATGCTAATTTGAATCGTACAAATAACCCTGTAGCGGACAGCATAATCAAATACTGCATATTCATTGATGACATCTTTATTCACACCATGAGGCAGTAACATTATTATCTTGGATTAATGCCATTCACCTCAAAATCAAATTTACAAGGAACATCATTTCCACATCCCTGGTTTTCCTGGATGTCCTGGTTATAAACGAAAATGACTGATTGAGAGTGAAAAACCACTGTAAAACCACTTATAGAAACTCTTTGTTACATTATAACAGTTACCACCATTGGGCATTTAAAAAAATCTACCCTTTGCACAGATGCTCAGGAGTAAATGTAACTCCTTGACCCCACAGGACTTCAATCATGAGATTGAAATGACAAACCATCAGTTTAGAAACAGGATATCCAGAACACATAATACAATCATCTTTTTTAAAGGTTGCCAGAATTCCCAGATCTAAACTTTTAGAGGACAAAATTAGACCAAAAGTAGAAAGATTGGTATGGCCACTTACTCTTACAAATATGTCCAATCTGGCCATTAGAACAGTTAAGAAATACTGGAATTTGATAAGTGATATCCCAGGATGTGAAAGACCCCCATTGACAGCACCTAAAAGAAGCAAAAACATTAGGGATATATTGGTACAATCAGATATAACCCATAATGCCCAGACTATCAAGTCCAATCTGATAGGCAATTACCGGTGTTATCATTGTTCAGTGTGTCGCCAATTGGTGGAGACAAAAATCTTCACACACCAACATCCAGCATTTGAATTTAAATTCTCCCATTTTGCAACTAAGAGTGTAATTTACATGATCATTTGTGAATGTAATCTGTCATATGTGGGTCAAATTCGCTGAGAAGTGAAATCTAGGATCATTGAACATAAGAGTAAAATCAGAAATCACTCCAGAGAGTCAATACTTTACAAGCATTTTGATGATCTACAGCAGGGGTCCCCAAACTAAGGCCCGGGGGCCGGATGTGGCCCTCCGAGGTCATTTACCTGGCCCCTGCCCTCAGTTTCATAATATAATATATTGTATATACATATAATATTGATAATAATATTATAATGTAATACAATATAACAGTAATAATAATACCATATAATAATATTAATTATATATTCTATATTACATATAATATTACTAATAATATTACAGTATAGTGGTATAGCTTAATATAGTAATAATTAATGCTAATATTGTGCTATGCTAATAATATATATTGTATGTACATATAATTTGTAAGCCACTTTGAGTCCCCTTTGGGGTGAGAAGGGTGTGATAAAATTGTAGTTAATAAATGCAGTAAATAAATAAATATTAAATAAATAAATTTTAGACTTAGGCTCGCCCAAAGTCTGAAAGGCACACAATAACAACAACAACAACAACAATCCTAATTTACTTGACTATCTCATTGGCCAGAAGCAGGACCACACTTCCATTGAAATCCTGATAAATGTATGTTGGTTAAAATTGTTTTTATTTTTAAATATTGTATTGTTCTTTCATTGTTCTTCTTGTTGTTGTTTTGCACTACAAATAAGACATGTGCAGTGTGCATCGGAATTTGTTTGTATTTTTTTTCAAATAATAATCTGGCCCCTCAACAGTCTGAAGGATTGTGGACCGGCCCTCAGCTTAAAAAGTTTGAGGACCCCTGATCTACAGCATAACCCTGAATCATTTAAATACCATATACTGGAAGTGGTTGCACAATCCAAACATATGGACCTCAACAATAAACTCCTACAAAGAAAAACATATTGGATTCTGAGATTACAGACAGAATATCCACATGGCCTAAATGAACAAAATTTGTATAGTTGTTATCAGAGCTGGCCCTAGGTATTTTTCAAGTGTAGGAGAACAGAATTTTGGCGCACCCCCCCCAAACCAATCACTGAAAAATAAAAGCGTTGGATAAGTGAAAATGTTGGATAATAAGGAGGGATTAAGGAAAAGCCTATTAAACATCAAATTACATTAAGATTTTACAAATTAAGCACCAAAACATCATGTTTTACAACAAATCAACAGAAAAAGCAGTGTTGACTGTGCCCCCGTATGTTTTGCGCCCCAAGCGACCGCTTAATTCACCTCATTGTTGGACTGGCTCTGGTTGTTATATATAGAGTTGTGGTTTCATTCAAATTATTCAAATCACACTATACATCTCAATTTGAGTACATTGAGGGCACCCACAGCACCATCTGGTGTCTACATTTTTCATTCCTTCAGCCTTAAATGAGCTTCTCTGTCTTTTTAATATTTTACATCTTCCCCCTTTACAATGAGGGATCTCTCAGACTTTTCTGATACTCTCAATTAGAACCAAACACACAGCAGAGTATCCCATGGATGCACATTTATTCTGTAGAATACGTTTACAGCTTGATAAAACATTTATTTTCTGTATATGTAACTTTCAAATGCTTAAAGCCACATTTTGTTCCTTTTCTTTAGATTCCACTATGTATAAAAACCTGTATCTCTAAGGAGAACAAGTGTCAAGTTTATAACTATTGTAAGTACCTTAAAATGTGTTTTAGTATATGATGTTCAATGGATATATTTGCAGCAAATGTTGATGTATATAACAATTTCAGACCACCAAAAGAAGGCCTGGAGTAAGGCCGAAATCGGTCGTGGTTGGCTGATTCATGTTCAACTCGACATAAGAACACACAGTGTCGATATTATATCAGAGTGATTGTACAAAACCCATACAATATTGTTTGTGATTACTGTGAATTTTAACAGTATAATAAGTATAACAGTCAAATTATTAGCTGAACTTATTTATTTTCTACTTTGTATATAAGTGGGCTATTTGTGTTGGGCTTACTAACTCAGGAACCCATTCATAAGGAGAGGAAACAAAGAAGAAAATTGTTAGAAATTGCTAAAAAATCAAGATTGGCCTTAGGATATTTTTAAAAAGAAGACAAAAATAGATTTTGAAATAGCCAAACAGGGGATTTATTAGTGTAATGACAAGGTCAGAATTTTGTAAGATACTAGTTCTATATGGTGTCATGTCAGAAGTTCACGGGTGGGAATGTGGAGGTGGCAGGACAGGAGGAATAATACTTGAATTTTGATTGTTGAATCTCAAAGATTGTATGTTGTTTTGTTCATGTATTACAATAAAAATTTATACAAAAAAAGAAGCTGTGGTGACCAGACAACAAAAATCCCATAATAATGTGTGAAAGAAAGCTCTTAATACACATCAGTACTCTGTGGTTTGTGTCATCACCATCCAGGCCTCAAACGGGTTCCAGGATTTCCTATAACCACTTTCTTCTATATCAATTTGTGACTGCATGAAATTATCATTGTAGATGGGGTGTTAGTCTGAGCTAGAAAAGAGAATCAAACCTTTCTATTGCTTTAAGCAATTTACTAAAAATAATCTATTTGGGGAAAATAATATAGTCATTTTTTTTTTACAAAAACCAACTTAGATACTATATGTTATTGTGAAATTGCATGCTACCTTCTTCAGCAAAAGGTCAATGCCCTAGTTATTATTTTCTGCTGGAGTAGAAGAACTCCCATTATTTTTGCAACAATTTGCTCTGATTTCTCCATGACATTCCAGAAAGTCTTATAGTTTATCTCTTATCTCTCACAGTGTGACAGATAACAATGTGACATGAGCTTGTTTTTTAACCCTCCAGAGAAGCAAGTAGTGCTTGTGAAAGTCCATTTTATTGAAGTGCTTTTAATAGATGTGTGGTGGGTGGTATGAAAGAGAGAAGGTAGAGAGAGAGGGGAAGAGAAAGGTCTCTAGACATTCAGGTTGAGGCAGAAGAGTGCCTGGGGGAGACAGGGAAAGTAACACCAACAGTAAAGAGAAAGAAGAAAGGAAAACTTCAGTCAAGTTGTAAAATAATGTATGTAAGAAAGCAATTCTGGTTTGTCTCTATGCCATGGAAGACCATGGAATTGTACAGATAAAGAATTTAGCTATAAATGTCCAGTTCATCATGTGGCAGAACACACTTACAAAAAAATCAATATAACCTTGACTAGTTGGGTAGTTGTGCACAGTGTGTTAAAGCGTTGAGCTGCTGAACTTGCAGACCAAAAGGTCCCAGGTTCAAATCCTGGGAGTGGAATGAGCACCCGCTGTTAGCCCCAGCTCCTGCCAACCTAGCAGTTTGAAAACATGCCAATGTGAGTAGATCAATAGGTACCGCTCCCGCGGGAAGATAATGGCGGTCCATGCAATCATGCTGGCCACATGACCTTGGAGGTGTCTACGGACAATGCCGGCTCTTCTGCTTAGAAATGGAGATGAGCACTAACCCCCAGAGTTGGTCACGACTGGACTTAACGTCAGGGGAAAACCTTTACCTTTACCTAGTTGGGTAGAAAAAATTATATTAGATGTGCTACCTTTCTTTATTGTTCCTTCAGTTTATGGTGATCCCATGAATGAGAGACCTTCAAATCTTTCTATCAACAATAGCCTTGCTTGGGTTTTCCAGATTCAGGTCTATGACTTCTGTGATTAAGTTTAAACATCTAGATCCCCAAAAAGATGTTTAGCCATTTTTCTTTTCCTATTGCCTTTTATCTCATTTTTTATAATCAGGCACGTTGTCTCGTGATATGCCCAAAGTACAACCAGTTCAGTGAAGTCATTATAATTTCTAAGGAGAGTTCAGGCTTTATTCACTCTACTACCCATTTATATGTTCTTTTAGCAGTACATGGTATATGTAGAACTCATCTCCATTACCACATGGTTATTTTTAAAGCATATTTTGGCATTATTTTGTTTATGCAAATGATTAGCAGCAGAGCAGACTCAGCACCCATTAGTATCAATGCCAGCATTCAAGTACCCCGGACCTGTTTTAAATCAGCAGTCATGTCACTGTTTTGACTACCTGCATATAATATATTCTTTGATAAACAAGGGTATTTGGCATTCCTATGTTAATCATAGAAATGCCTAATAATAATAATAATAATAATAATAATAATAATAATAATAATAATAATATAGAATAGTATAGTTGAAAGAGACCTCATGGGCTATCCAGTCCAATCCACTGCCAAGAAGCAGGATATCACATTCAAAGCACCCCCAAAGCCATCCAGCCTCTGCTTAAAAGCCTCCAAAGAAGGAGCCTCCACCATAGTCAGGGGAGAGAGTTCCACTGCTGAACAAGGAAGTTCTTCCTGATGTTCAGGTGGAATCTCCTTTCCTGTAGTTTGAAGCCATTGTTCCGTGTCCTAGTCTGCAGGGCAGCAGAAAACAAGCTTGCTCCCTCCTCCCTATGACTTCCCCTCACATACTTGTACATGTCTCCTCTTAGCCTTCTCTTCTGCAGGCTAAACATGCCTAGTTCTTTAAGCCGCTCCTCATAGGGCTTGTTCTCCAGACCCTTGATCATTTTAGTTGCCCTCCTCTGGACGCTTTCCAGCTTGTCAACATCTTCCTTCAATTGCGGTGCCCAGAATTGGACACAGTATTCCAGGTGTGGTCTGACCAAGGCAGAATAGAGGGGGAGCATGACTTCCCTGGATCTAGATGCTATACCCCTATTTATGCAGGCCAGAATCCTGTTGGCTTTTTGAGCAGCCGCATCACATTGTAGGCTCATATTGAACTTGTTCTCCAAGATCTTTTTCACACGTACTGCAGTCGAGCCAGGCATCCCCCATTCTGTATCTTTGCATTCCATTTTTTCTGGTGAAGTGAAGTATCTTGCATTTGTCCCTGTTGAACTTCATTTTGTTAGTTTTGGCCCATCTCTCTAGTCTGTTAAGATCGTTTTGAATTCTGCTCCTGTCTTCTGGAGTGTTAGCTATCCCTTCCAGTTTGGTGTCATCTGCAAACTTGATGATCGTGCCTTCTAACCCTTCATCTAAGTCGTTAATAAGTATGTTGAACAGAATCGGGCTCAGGATGGAACTCTGCGGCACTCCACTCGTCACTTCTTTCCAAGATGAAGACGACGCATCGATGAGCACCCTTTGGGTTTGTTCGCTTAGCCAATTACAGATCTACCTAACCGTAGTTTTGTCTAGCCCACATTTTACTAGTTTGTTTGCCAGAAGGTCGTGGGGGACTTTGTCAAAGGCCTTACTGAAATTCAGGTAGGCTACATCCACAGCATTCTCTGTATCGACCCACTTTTTCTCTTCACAAGGAGACTCAAAGTGGCTTACTCTAAAAGAATTTCAATCTACAAATATACAAACATTAAAACAGGATTAAATATAATTGGTATTAAAACTCAGTTAAAATCTATCAAAACATATTCAAACAAGCAACCAGAGTAAATATCTGCCAAATATTCTGAATTTTACACTGTGGCAAGCCAAACATCCTCCAAATGTGGTGAAAATGTGTCAAACTCTTTTTTCATGATGTAATAAAAACAGACAGACAAATAATAACTTTATTTAGATATTGTATTTTTATTTTATTTTATATTAGGCAAATTTTATTTATGTAAATACTATGACACAAATCGTGCAGTAATAGTTTCATTACATATTAAAGCTCCCAATACATGTCCCAATCCTTCAAGACTTGCATACTCATTTCTACTGGAAGATTGCCACATCAAGGAAACTGATAATTATTTGGCAATCATTAGAGTTGTGCATGGATTCGTTTTCAAAAATGGTCTTCAGCTGGTCTGGCTGGTTTGGCCAGTTCGGACTCCCATAACGGCATAAGCTCTACTGTCATTTTTTTTCCAGCCACAACAGAAAAATGGCTGCTGAAAGATGGCTGCTTTCAGATTCTTTCAGCTACATGTGGATACGGGGAGGGAGATCCTTGCTACAAGGGAAAGAATCCCAGAATGGGTGTTATCTTAAGACCTTGCCGTAAATCAAGGTCTCCTTGAAAGACTGAAGGGAAAGGATTGCAGAAATAGTGGTATCTTAACTCTGGTGCTTTTAATCCAGTCCTTACTGAAGGATATACGGACGAACAATCCCAGAAAGAGTGGTGTCTTAACTCTGGTGCTTTTAATCCAGTTCTTAATGAAAGATATAAGAACAAACGATGCCTAAAATGATAGGAAGGGGAACCTGGGAAGTTCCCCTCCCCCATTGCTGACAATGTGCCAGTTCGAAAACAAATTCTTCAGCTTTCCAGATTGAAAACTGATTTCTGTCCTCCTATATTTGGGAGATTTCTGAAAAATAGATCAGGGCCCCCACTGAAATCTGGGACACCAAAACAGATCACAGTTTACCCAAATCACACAACCCTAATAGTCATATATAAACTATAAATACATTACAAATGGAGATGGGCTTAGTATACCTTTTTTCAGGTCAGAGAATTTTTTTTATGTAACTATCATTTTTTAAAAGATGGCAATAAGCAATAGCCATTCTGAAATGTAAGTGTATGTGTAATCATGATGATGCAAATTCAAGTACAGTTCTGGTAGCACAACATGTTTAAAATGTAACAATTATTAAGACTTTAAAATTATGAGTAATATCCTGTGTTCTAGAAACCTATTATGTGATTTATCAGGAAATTGAGCATGCCAACTAACTCAATTTGTAATGATATCAGGAAACAGTGGGAAGGCCTGAGATAGTGTTCTTGTACTCAGACTCTTTTTCTGAGATGAGCAGAGTAGAAATCAGTGACTAGTGAGGTAATAATTTATAACAGTTAAATATCTAAATAATAGAGATAGAAATTAATACAATACCCTTACTGTCACATGTCATCCCTCAACTGCTGAGAAGGAAGAAAAAAGCTTGAGTATATCAGTCACAGAAAGATTCGGAGAAATGAAATGAGGAGCAGGCTTTTTCTAGACTCTTCCCTCCTACTAATCACTTCATACAAGCATTAATGCCTATTTACTGCCAACAAACCATATCCCTATATCAGCTGAAACATCATTAGAATACTACATATAATGCCCAACATAAGCATTGATCATTGTTATATATTGTGGAGTTTCAACTGCTCTGAATGCTGTGTGCTTATTTTACTACTTAAACATCTTTTGTATTGTGCATTAGTCTTAATTGTCCTTGAGAGAGGATTGGCTGGAAAAAAAATCAAATTAGTGTTCCTCACAGGCTCTCTTGAAGCAAATTCTGTGTACGTTCCATAGGCCCTAATACTGTCGTTAGTCCTGAGGAGGAGACTCATTGAATCAATGGAATTGATCTACATGTTGACTCCCATCTGAACAAGAGACTCAATGAATCTACTTGAATTGGGACTGAATAATAGGATGATACCTATAGTCTATATGGTAAGTATATTCCAAGCAAGCTGTCTAAATTAGGAAAAAATCTGATCAGCTGTCCAGACACAATTCAATGTGAATTTTATATGAACAGAGTTTTATTTATATGGTTGCAACATAAGTTTTAAAGCTTTTATTTATTTCAACTCATGAATAACTTTTTAAATGATGTTCCATATTGGTCTATATAGCCCTGTGAAGTTTGCATATTTCACATATGTTAGTCTGTAATATAAGAATATCACAAATATACCTCCAAAACTATTGTGGGGTTCCCACTAGATAGCCTAAAAACATTTTTACAAGTAATTACATAAAGCTATACTCCAGGGAAATTCACATAGTAAGCATCATAGTTACAATTTTCAAACTAATGTTACTTTACGTTTCTAAAAATAACTAGAATCTTTAAAACTCATTTCAATTGTATTAGTAAGTGTCACTCCAGCTAGATAGATATAGATATAGATATAGATATAGATATAGATATAGATATAGATATAGATATATATATAGAGAGAGAGAGAGAGAGAGATACATTTGGATAACATGGGGAAGGGTTAACACCCCTATGGTGTTCGTTTTGCTGTTCAGAAGATTTCGCTTCACTTTATGGCCCCATAATAATTGGATTTTGAAAAAAATTGCATGTTGTGAAAACAAGGATTGGTGATAAAGCTTCAGTTGACACACTTTTTCCCCATGGTAATTCTTCCAGGAGTGGGTTTCCCTTCTGAGAGGTAAATTTGTCTCACTTCCTGGTGTCTCACCGCTGTTCTTAACTACGAGTTGTTTGTAGGTTGGATGTTTGCAACTTACTTTGTACAGGGACTGCCTGTACTTATAAAGTCCAAAGACCAAATTATGACAATACCTTTATTAGGGAAACAAAAGGCACTGTCCTACCTTTCAAAGTTTACAGTCCTTTTTCTTTCCTTACTTTCCTTCTCCATGTGATTTTAACCTTTCTTAACTCAGTTAAGAATGGGGAAGGAAAGTGAGAAACACAAGTTAAAACTATCCAGTTTCACTTCTGTTACATGCTTTCCCTGTTCCATCACCAAAATTTATCCCCATGTCTGACAGCACAGATATCTAAGGGATTAAACAGGCTGAGGCCCCTTCTACACTGCCCTATATTCCAGGATATGATCCTTGATTATCTGATTATCCCAGATTATCTGGTAATGTAGACTCAGATAAACGAGTTCAAAGCAGATCATTTGGGTTCAGATGCTGGGATATAGGACAGTGTAGATCCAGCCTGAGAAAAAGTGCCTGTTTGTTGCTCTCTCTCTCTCTGTGTAGCTCATTTCAAAAGATTTTTTGTAAAAACCCAATGCAGCAATAATAGACAATATTTTCCTTTTTATAGAATATCCAGAACAGTTTTGGGGTGAACAAACATTTTACCTACCTAACAATGAGGATTTTTTATTGTAGGATAGATTGCATCAAAAGATCCAATTTTTCAAGGTTAATGTGAACTCTAGATGGGAAGGTGAACACATGGTATGTACACTAGAATAATAAGAGTTTTGACACATTTTACCTTTAGAACTTTATTGTAAACTTGTATTGAAGCATGTGCTGTGCATATTGCAATTTATCTGCCTCCTTCCAGTAAACGGATTTTTTAAAAAATAGCAGGACTATTTGTCTTTTAAAAATATTCACCATACATAGAATTGTGAAATTGCTTCCATATATATATATATATATACACACACACACACAAACAAACAAACAGTGGGAGGGCAGAAGCCTAGGCAGAACTGCAAATGCAGGACAACAAATTAGTGCAGTTGTGTGAATAAAGAGATGTATGACAATGGAGGTGCTTGTGCTAGTTTGTACCACTACCTGTGGTCAGACAAATGCTGTGGAATATCAGTCTTGTGTGACAACGTCTTTTAAAAAAGAAGTCATGCTCAACAATTCTCAAGAGCCAGTAGTGAGCAATGACACAGAACACATCTCACACTGGCCAATTTTCTATAACATTACAACAGGTAGGCGTGGTTCCCGGAGTGAGGTGCTTTGTAATGTCAAATGGAGCAGCAAAACATTCTTGTCTGTCTTTTCTTATAGCCTTTATCTCTAGTCAGGTTAGCCCCATCCCATCCCACCATGATCAAGAGCTTTCATTTAACCTTCCTTAAAATAACATCTGAAAAAAAGTGTAGGTGCTATCATACCAGCACCCTCCCTTTTTTCCCTCTGAAACCTTTTTCACTATCTTTGTCTGATGAAAGAAGCATGTGAAATCTAGAGTGGTATACTTTTTGGTTAACTGAATAAAGGCATCTCTACAAGATGGCCTTTGGATTTTGTTCTCTGGTCAGTTTGTTGTTTGTTGTGTCTGTCTTTCAGTCATTTTTAACCTATGGTGACCATAAAGCATGGCAATACAATATATGGCCCATGGGCCACATGCATCCTGAACAAGCCTTTGTTGTGCCCCACCAAACATCCCTTACATCACAACACCCCCTCCCCTCCCTGCTACCATTGTCATCATGCACCATCCCCACCACCATATAATCATAGAATCATAGAGTTGGAAGAGACCTCACGGGCCATCCAGTCCAACCCCCTGCCAAGAAGCAGGAAATCGCATTCAAAGCACCCCCGACAGATGGCCATCCAGCCTCTGCTTAAAAGCCTCCAAAGAAGGAGCCTCCACCACAGCCCAGGGGAGAGAGTTCCACTGCCGAACAGCCCTCACAGTGAGGAAGTTCTTCCTGATGTTCAGGTGGAATCTCCTTTCCTGTTGTTTGAAGCCATTGTTCAAGCTTGCTCCCTCCTCCCTATGACTTCCTTCACTGCACAGCTTCACAAATTGTTGTGTATCCCCAACTGTTGCCCCCCACTGTCATCACCACTACCACATGCCCTGGGAAGGAAGGAAGGAAGGAAGGAAGGAAGGAGGGAGGGAGGGAGGGAGGGAGGGAGGGAGAGAGGGAAGGAAGGAAGGAAGGAAGGAAGGAAGGAAGGAAGGAAGGAAGGAAGGAAGGAAGGAAGGAAGGGAGGAAGGAAAATTAAGGAAAAAGGAGGGGGGAGGAAAAAGAGGGAAGGAGGGAGGGAGGAAAGGAGAAGGAAGGAAGGAAGGAAGGAAGGAAGGAAGGAAGGAAGGAAGGAAGGGAGGGAGGGAGGGAGGAAGGAAAATTAAGGAAAAAGGAGGGGGGAGGAAAAAGAGGGAAGGAGGGAGGGAGGAAAGGAGAAGGAAGGAAGGAAGGAAGGAAGGAAGGAAGGAAGGAAGGAAGGAAGGAAGGAAGGAAGGAAGGAAGGAAGGAAGGAAAGAAAAAGGATGGGAGGGAGAGAGGGAGGGAGGGAAAAGAAAGGGAGGGAAGAAGTCACACACTCTCAATCTCCAATGAAGACAAAGGAAACTTCCCTTTGAATAAATCTTGACAAGAAACCTCTGTGATAGAGTTTCCTTAGGGTTGCCCTAAGTCTAAAATGACTTGAAGGCATACAACAACAACAACAACAACAACAACAACAACTATTATTACAATTCTAATTAATCATTAATTATACTTTACTTGGAAAGTGAGGTGCTGAAAACCTATTTGCAGTTGCAAGAGGCTTAGCCTGTCTAATTTCGGCCCCTTTCTACTCCCAAGCCGGGCAGTTCTGTCCTAAGGCAAACCTAGCACAGGGTTTCCTTGGCAAGATTTATTCAAAAGAGGATTGGTAGTTGTCTTCCTCTGAGGCAGAGAGAGTAGGGGTCTCATGGTTAAGTGGCAATTTCTCATTGCTCAAACCACAATACCACACAAGCTCATTCCTGATTTCTTGAAAAAAGTTACAGTTATACCCTAAAAGTTTGTTATTAGAATTCTAGTATCATGTGGTTATCCTAAAGTTATTGGAGAAAAGACACGAACTGCAAATCACTAGTTTTATTTCTAACTAGTCACTTCAAAGCTTGGCTCAAATCAATATTCTGGGGGTGGGGGGTGTATCTCAAGTTCATAGTGGCTAATACAAATGTACAGTGCTTCTGCTGTTAAAGCCAATTTGCCATGGCTTTTGCTGCTATTAGACATTTTAAAGGGTTAGTTTTGAATGGTCCCATTGGTGTTCTAGGGTAAATTAATTTTAAGAGGATAGTAGTGAGCCCAGGGCTGATAGCTTTTGAAATTCTCATCCATCATTTGTGAAGTACAGGTAGAGGAAAATATCCTAGAATGTGTTTATGCCTAGAGTGCTCTCAGCTGTCACCCCCAGAATCCCATGTCTTTCAGTGGACTTTTGGCAGGAGAACTTCTCACTCCATTGTGCCTGCCTTCCTTATGGGCCATAAAACCACTTCACCTATGGCCCTGTTGCTAGCAAACAGCTTATAAAAAGATCACAGGGATTGACAGGCAAACAAAAAGGCCATTAGAGCTGCAGGAGAACCATTCTCTGAACTCATTAGAAGCTGTGCTGCTGTTAAATATTTCATAATTTCTTGATTCAAGAATTTAAAAATATTTACCTACAGAATATTACAGGGTGAGATAGTTGGGCTTTGACTAGCAGTATAGAAAAGAAGGAGGCAATATTATACTGTGGGGCAAAACAGGCATTAAGTGGAATGGTCTCCTCAAGAACAGGAAAAGGGGTCCAAAAGACGAGGCCTGTGCACATAGTACCTATAGAGAGACCACCAGAAAAAAAGCAGATGATACATCCTTCCCAGAAGACTTCCCTTTAGTTCTTTTGTTGACTTTTGCCATCATTGCACTTCAGGTGCCTGCATCTACAGATTGGAGAGATATTGTCTTGGGAGAATGAAGTGTTCCCTCCACTGGTTTTTCAATTTTAGAGTTCTCCTGCCCCATTAAATACTATGGCAACAACTGTGCCAGTAGTTTTCTTGTGCAAACTCAATTTCATTCTGAAACCATAATGTACTCCAGGGCTTTCAATAAGGAATCTTAAGATATAGAGGGAATGTAGGAGATTCTCAAGGTAGTGCTTATGCCTTTATTTGAATGTGACCTTCCAAGATCACTCCCAGGCTACATGTATTGGAACCATATTAATATAATTGTGCATTACCCAGTGGTGTCATTAGGTTTGGTTCACTCAGTTCAGTAACTAGTGGCGTAACCTTTAGTCACTTGTTAGCCAACATTGCCACCACTTTCTCAGCATCTCACCTTGGCTCTGCCACTGGTCTCCTCAAATGGAGCAGTGATGTCTTGTAGGAAAATTCTCCTGTTGAGTCTTCTTCAGCACTGTCCATGGCCAGATCTCCTGGCGCCTCCCTCAACATCTCAGCTTGTACAGCTCCTTGACTAATACTGGCATTGGTTCCTGTTAAAAAGGAGGAAAAGGGAAGGCAGGAAAAAATATGCAGAAGGAAGCTCCCCCACAGTGGAACTCAGGGCCCTTTTACACATGCTCTAAAATGCGGGAAAAAACAGGATAAAATGAGGGAGGTGGCTATATGATGTTTCACAAAAATGTGCACTGATTCAGATTAACAACTGAAAAACATGTGTTTAAAGATGTACTTAAAGCCTGTTTTTCACCCCAAAAATGCACATATTTGCATGAATGTATATCCCTGTAACGGCGCTCCATGCAGTCATGCCGGCCACATGACCTTGGAGGTGTCTATGGACAACACTGGCTCTTCGGATTAGAAATGGAGATGAGCACCAACCCCCAGAGTCGGTCTCGACTGGACTTAATGTCAGGGGAAACCTTTACCTTTACCTTTTATATCCCTGCAGTAAAGGAAAAAAACATGATTTCATTTGTATACCCTGGTGGTAACTGCTCCAGTGCGTGTGTGCATTTTAAAATCCTGGGCTGTAAACAAATGGAGCCACAGACACACAGGTAGCTAAATGGAAGCACAAACGGAAAGCAATTACAATGAGAACTCTCTGCAAACATTATTTTGTTTATGGAATTAAACAGAGCTTGACTTTACAGTAGAGTGTGGAAAGACAATAAAAATCTACTTGTGTGTACATTTAGATATCAGCATGAGTGCATAAGAGGTCCAGCACAACTCAGAGCATCAATGTTTAAAAAGTGAACTTCCGGCAGATGTCCCCCATCTATCTTGCAGATTTCTAAAATCTGCTACAAACAAAGGTGTCAGGATGGCGAAGGACCATTTACCAGGATAACAGGTCTGTGTTTAGACTTGCTGTCAGGTCCCATGATTTTTCCTCACTTATTTGTTTTGCATTTTGACACTGTCTGGAAGCACCATCATAGGAAGGAATCTCCTTCTTTGGAGGCTTTCAAACAAAGATTGGATGGCCATCTGCCAGGGGTGCTTTGGTTGTGCTTTTCCTATATGGCAGGAGGTTGGACTGGATGACCCATGTAGTCTCTTCCAACTCCATGATTCTATGATACTCATTTTGGTGAAACCCATGCTAATGGTGTCACTTGGTGTAGTATGCTCTCCTTGAGTGCTCCTGGTAATGCCACTGGCATTGCTTGTTTGATATACTAAAAGTCCTAAGTGCTAGGGGGCCTTGTGGGAAGAACAGAAGTTTTCAGCTGTAGGGCTGCAGGGCAAATGTTGATAGACTCTATTGGGCCTACATAAACACTCCAAATAAATTTTGATCTTTTCCAATTATTGGCTTCTAGTTGGAACAATTGTTTGTTCCAATTAATATATGTCTTTCAACATACATAGCTGTTGACTTAGGTGTTGGGGCTAAGAATTAAATTTAAAATGGTAGAAAATTGCTGGATTACAATGTCCAGAAGACCTAACCAGCATAGCCAATGAAAAAGAATGCTTTTAAGAACATTTGAAATGTTGGAAAACACACAGAGAAATACATTGTATTTTTTACAGTCAGATGTTGCCCTGTGGTCTAGATCAGGGCTTTTCCACATCTTTCCACCTAAGCATTTTTACATGTTCCCAGGTATATAACCAAATAAAAAAAAATATAAAAACCAAACATTTACTGACAAGAAATCAACATTTTTGCAATGCCTGCTAAACAGGTTGATTTTCCTTTTTATGAAGTACAGCTGAAGTATCCTCTCCAGAGTCCATTATAAATGTTGCACATTGTTGCTAACAGATTTATATATATCAGGGACATTTAGAATCTCTTTACTGTTGTCCAAACAATGCCTCAGGTAAAAACAAATTAATTCAGACTAAATAAAATTATTTCAAATTAATTTGATATCCTATTAGAGCCAGGCTTTCCTGAAAGGCCCGGGTCTAATCAGGTATAAGGGCTTATGGGTATCCACTTCCAGGTAGTCCTGGGACTACCTGAGAGTGAGTCACCATTGTCATCCAGAATCTTTTGGGCTCCTGGAGCCCAAAGGTCTGGGATGGTGCCCAACCTCTCATCCTAGCCCCCAATTTACCCCCCAAAAGTAAGTAAAATGCACCTTGCTGCCATAATTTTTCCTCCCCCCCCCCCCCAAGTCTCCTGGTGCATCATTTTCTTGCATTAGGAGGACATGAGGAGGAAAGTTATGGCAGCCAGGTATGGTTTACTTGATTTTAGATGTAAATTGGGGGGCTTCGGGTGGCTTCACTTAGGAGCAGATTTTGGTACTGTCTAGAAGCACCCTCTGAGTTTCAGGACTATTCCTGAAATTTCAGAGTCAGAACTTGAAAGCTGGGGATGGGCCTTTGCAATATGATCAGAGATAGACCCTGTTGATATTAGAAGGATGATATTACTAAGATCTGTTAAGGATATTGAGCATGAATGTATATGCAGAAAATTAAAAAACACACACCAAGACTAGAAATCTATTGGTCCCAACTAGAGCAGACTTGTTGAATCAATTGAATGACTTATTGAATGAAGAGTCAATACATGGTAAATTTCATTGACCCAGTGGAACTACTCATTGTGTGACGGGCAATAGGCTGTAGTCTAACAAGTGAGGAAATATGTTTTGTGTGTGTGTGTGTATCAACTTGAACTGTTTTTCTATCTAAGTAGAATTTAAAAGCTCTGAAAGTACTGATTGGCAGCTGTGCAAAATCCCTGCTTCATTTAAAACAATGTTCAGTCAGCCTCCTGGACTGAATGATTTGCATCACTTGGAATGATAGAATATTTGAAATTAAAGCATCATTAGAAAAAGAGAGACCCATTTTAAGGAGGGAGAAGGATTTGATAGATACAACATTTTAAATCTCTCACACATACTCTAGACAGATACTAATGGATTAAATCAGAATCATGAATCGGTAACAAGGAATGGGAACTCAAGAAAACCTATTCTCTGTATGCATGTATGTGCCTTCAAGTCACCTGTCAGCTTATGGTGCTCCATGAATTTCATACCGTTTACTTAGGGAAGGAAAACTGAGAAGTCATTCACTTCCTCAGAAATATAACCTACAGCATCAGGTATTCATTGGCAGTATCTCATTGAATTACTAACCAAGGCTGAGATCAGACAGGATTTGGTGCCATAGCTATTTTCATACCAGCCTCTTCATTCTTATTTTTATATTCTGTTACTTTAACTGTTAGGCAAAACAGTAAATTTTTGACCTTTTAGTAGTGTGTCATTTTTCATAACAAACATATGTTGTAGAATTACTTGACTGCATTTAGCAGTCAAATTATGTGCTCAAGGTCCATAAATTATTCCTCTTTCATTGATTTTTTTTTTGGACTGATATTTGATCCCAGTCACTGGGATATGTGCAAGCTGGATTCAGTGGTAAAGAAATCAGAAAGCCATATTTTTCATCACTTGATAAAGTAGATATAACTCACTATCATGATTCAGCAAGAAGCCACACAAATTTAGATGCTCCACTAGGCTTCCTATTCTTGAAGATTTTCGAACTGTAGAATCCAATAAAAGGACAGATATCAGGACCACTACTGCTAATATCTATTTTGTAAGCCCCAGTCTTTGGAATGTGGAATTATGAAACACTAGGTCTTACAAGCAGACCTCTATAAATCTACTCTAGAATAACAGTTGGGTATGGGGTAGCATCACAAGCTCTGAGGCAGGGCTGAGCTTCTATCTCTGTCCTGGGGCGCCTGCCAGGATGGAGGGGGGGCGGGGCCTCTTCCCAAGTGCCTGACGGGGCTGAACCACTATACACCGCCCCCATGTTCTAACAAGCGCCTCAGGGGAGGTATACAGAGGCTCAGCCCTGTCTCATGCTCTTGGGAAGAGGCCCTGCCCCTAGCCCCACCCTTTAGTCCTAAAAGGCCTCTCAGGAGAGGTATAGAGGCTCAGCCCTGTCTCGGGCTCTTGGAAGGAGGCCCTGCCCCCTTCCCTAGCTCCGCCCTCTGTGTCCCAACAAGCACCTCAGGAGAGGTATAGATTCTCAGCTCTGTCTTGGGCTCTTGGAAAGAAGCCCCGCCCCTTCCCTGGCCCCGCCCCCATGTCCTAATAGGTGCCATCACCGCCCCCCTGGATTGCTGCAGCACCCACCAGGGGGTGGTAGTGCCCACTTTGGGAATCACTGATCTAGATGTAACAATAGGCAAGGGTGAGGAATGATAAATTGCTGTACAAAAACAACACCATGCTTGTTTTACAAGCACAAGTCAGAACAAAGTTGTTGAATTCTTCAGTCCATTTCGCAAGTTCCCAAAGAGTTTTCAAAGATATCTAACATCTTTACTAATATTCTCGTATATTTTTCTTTGTTATGTTTTGAAATGTTTACACCTACATTTAGAAAAAAATGTTTTATTTCTTGCATCATCGGGATGTTTTGCCTTGGATGTTTCTCCCCATCCCCACCCCTTCTGGGAGTCAAATAATTTTACTGTCTCGTGTAACATCTGTGCCAGAATCCTGATACAAAAGTGTCAGACCTCATTGCACGCAATCAGTACCAGGACTGTGGCATGATTAAGGGTTATTTATTTGTCAATAGGTGGGGGCAGCTTTGATACAGAGATGTGGCAGACTCACAATAGATATTACCTAATGTTGTGTGATATGCCAGTTTGTCACCCTGGTGCAATAAAGTCCTTGGAGGATTTTTCTTTTTTTACTTCCAACACTGAACAGGAAAAACACAAAACTTCTGTCAGATATGGACCTTGTTATCTTCCTCAAAATAATTAAAATCTTTGGCTTAGGGATTCATTTGCCTTCAATGGATCTCTGGGAATTTATCCTGTTTGCTGAATGAAACCTTTAGGAGGTGAACCATAAACATTTGGCATTGCCAAGTTAAAATGCAGAAAATGCTTACTTTATACCCTCTGTACTGGAGCCCTTCCTTTACAGAGTTAATTGCAATAACATTATTTGATAAAACTGTAGGTTGTGTTTTTACATTTTAAGTCTATTTGATTTTACATTAGTGGTTTCTACTCCCAAGAGTAAGATAGAAAGACATGCAGTGTTAAAATGGGATGCTTGACATTTCTGAATGGCATTTTGAGCAGCAGGGACTGTCATCCCATTACTATTTTTCTTAGCAACAGAAAGTGCAGATACCACTTATTAAGAAATGTAATTCATCATGAGTCTTTCACCTTTACACTCTAAGAAGATGGCATGACTTAAAACTTCAATGTAATTTCAGATTATGTCTCTCTGAATCTTTATGCAAAATGGAGAAGTGCTTTAAAGTTGTTGTTTTTTAAAAAAAAACACATGGGATTGCCAGGACAACAGTATTCTACTTGAGATTTCAGGGCCAAAATCTGAAACCTATAGACAGCCCCTGATACTATCACACGTAACTGCTTATGGTAACTGCTTTTCAAGATAGAAATCTAGCCCCAAGATTCCTCCCACTTGCCCTGAATCCAATATTTAGATATCTATTTCCTGATTCTGAATCAGTACACTTTCCACCTATAGGTTGTGTGAAATGTACCCTGGCCTTGGAAATATAGGCAAAGTTGCAATCTACGGTATTCACAATGCATTTCCTCCATTCATTTCAATTGGGTTTTGGTTACTCTTGGCACAGCAACTACTTTGGTTATCCTGTTGATTGTCTTTGATTTCCTGGCATCTTATAAAATTGTTGATCATGTTATTCTTCTGGAGACGCTGTCCAGTTTGAATATAGTGATACAGCATTGCACCTTTTCTGTTTGTACTTGCAGCTTTTTTCGATGGTACTAGATTTATTTTATTTTAACTCTGTGACATTTACATTGCAGGAACTCTAGGGTTCCCTCTTTTTCTCCCGTGCTCTTCAGCATATATATGAGATTGTTAAGTGACTTATTGAGAGATATTGGATATCTTGTCATTAATATGATGATGAGACATTGTTCTCCTCTTTCTTCCATGTAATCTAGGAGGGGTGGTGAATGCAGATGAATTCTTCATTGCAGAAAGAGAATAACAGCTGCCAATGTAAAACCACATCCAAACAGGACAGAGGCATCATCTTAGTTCCTTTGTCCATCTGTGTGATGTGCAACCTGTTCTGGACAGAGTTACTATCTTCATAATGCTGAGTGGGGAAACCTGTAGACCATGGAGGACTTAGGACATACCATGGTACTTTCTGGAACATCTGAAGGAAAATATGGATTTCCCCCCCCCCCCCCCAAATGAAATAAAAAGCCTTCCCGGAACAGGTGAGGGGGGGTCACAATGCCATTAAAAGTGGTGTGGGAGGGCACTCGAGCCACCAGAACAGCATTGTGAAATTGTCCCACTGATTCTTGGCACGTGCTCACTCCTTCACAGAAGGATAACATTTATAGCCTCGAGGCATTCTGTCTTTTAGAGACTCAAAATAATGACTTTTATTACCTAAAGTGTTGATAATTTGGTTTCTGTGATATTTTTATGATTGAAACCATGCATTGAACTATACATACACTTGGCTTAACATATCAGTAGACCACTGTCCTTCCCAGAGAAGGTGCAGAAACCACTCCATTCTTAACAATAATGTACCCACAGCTGGACTGTGGGTTCATTGACCCACCATGTAGACAAGCTTCTGTCTGGCAACAATGCAGGCCCAAACCAATATTTTTATGTGAGTTCCACCTACATTATGCACCTGGGTAGAACTACCTCTTTTAGTTACGAAATTCTCAGACTGGGTTCACTTCTCTACTTATTCTCTCTCACACACACACACACACACACACACACACACCCAAGCTCTTCCAGCTCTGCTCTTAACAAGAACACAGTGCAGGCGAAAATGCAAAGGAAGATCAAATTGGAAGTCATGCAGCTAATCTTACCCAGTATTTTCTGCATGTGGCAGAATAAATATAGTGGTGCTAGCAACAGCAAACATAGAAATTTTTGTAAAGAGCTGCTCGCATCAATCGGGGATTTTGCTCACTGTTTCAGTGAGACCAGTTGGCTTACTCCTCCCATAGGAAATTAACCAAAAAGTAAAAAAGAAGAGTTTGCCATAGATATAGCTTTTTATTGCTAGCAAGTGGGTTTCTCAGATATCAAAACAGACATGAAATTCATACTATCCTCACCAAAGTTTCCTCTGAGAGCAATGGTGTTGTTGTTTATTTCCTAGGAAGATCTAGTGTGCACAAACAGATTTGGCAGTTACCGCATTGGCTTCTTTTCATGAAAAATCTGCACTGTGAGTAAAGGACCAAACTTGGCTGTTGAAGTCAATACAAATGTCTCAAGCATCATGACAACAAGATAACATGGAAAGTATTACACCAAGGAAGCATCGGCTTTTTCAGGCATCAAACATTCTTCAAATGGACTTTGGAAGGTAATGTTATAGCTTTTTTTTAAAAAAAAAACAAAAACAAAAACAAGGAGGTATATTTAGATCATATTCCTAAGATTTCTGGAGCAGACCCAATTTAGTTCTACAGTTCCCATCAGCCCTAGCCAAAATAGCTAGTGGGTAGCATATGGGAATAGCAATCTATCACTATCTGGAAGGCCACATGTTCCGTACACCTGTACACAGAGCGCATATGTGTATACCACCCTAGTTTGGTTTGTGTTATTTTCCTTTAGTAAAGCATTGTTTTCATTTCAGAGCTCATCATTTTGCCATCCAAGCCTTTGGCAAGTGACATTTCTATACATAAAAATGTGAGCATTATTTTTCCCCCTCTCTCTATCACACATAGGCAGACACATATCTGTTATAACTAAAGCTCAATTGAAATTCCTTATATAAAATTATCATATTCCAATGGGAACACTATATGCACCTATACAATTATAATTATGACGTTAAAATGTATGATTATAAGAATTAATCTCATACTGTACTTAAGTATTTTCATTGTATCATCCAAACAAAACACTCAATTTGCCTTCTAGTGGGTTTTTAAACTAGTACACTATCTAAAATTATATCTAGCTCTGTGAACATAAAAAGAAAACTACTTAGTTTCCCAACTTCTGCATTCCAAATGCATTTTTGCCTAATGATGGAATTATTTTGCCTAATGGTTTTCAACATGAGAGATTATCCACTATTTGTTTTATCATCACAGTCCTGGGGATAGTCCTAGGTGCAATAGAAGCCATCGGAGAACCATCGGACTATCTACACAGGCCACTTATTGCAGGGCCACGTCAGCAGGACAGAGTCCAGATAGTCAAGCAAGACTGAACCAGATTTAGCTCTGCTGAACAGTCATGCCTATGGTTGTCCAGCAGAATTGATCAACCATATAGTTCCCGTCCCTTCTCTGAAAGATGCACAGGGACAGCTAGATGCTTTTTGGGGGCTCCATGGCTGCAACTGCAGCAACAACAAAACAACACGGATAAGTACCACCCTATTTTCCCACATTGCAAAATACAGGGAAAGCATGATAGCAGTACTGAGTCATGTAAATAGTAGGAGCAGTTCCAAATTAGAACCAGCTCAGCTGTTCACACTTTGGGGATGCTCCGGAGCATTCCCCAACTTTCCCTAATTTGCATTGGGGGCAAGAGGACTCCATGTATCATGTAAACCCACTGCATGGTATAGTGCCCACTTAGATATGTCCCTAAAAAGCTGCCTACTCTTTATGGAAATGTCTGTAATGTTGTGCGGTATTCCACATTCAGACTGCCATTAAATGCAGACTCTATGGTGCAAAGTTGTTTTCATCCTTTGTGTACTGTCTAGGCAGATGAAGAGTGATGGAGTATGCTAAATTTTGTTTATTGGACTTTGGTGTGACTTTGGCCTGATGAATGCATTATCCTAACACACGTTTTGGAATATTAAACAAAGTTGTGTGTAATGTGGCTCAAGTACCTTTGGGGGTGGGGGGTGGAGAGAGGCTGTCATGCAAAGTTGATTCTGACTAACATTTACAGCTTTGACTAGAAATACAATAGTCTCACTTATCCAACATAAAGAGGCCAGCAGAACATTGAATAAGTGAATATGTTGGATCATAAGGAGCGATTAAGAAAAGCCTATTAAACATCAAAATAGGTTATGATTTTACAAATTAAACACCAAAACATCATGTTATACAACAAATTTGACAGAAAAGGTAGTTCATTACACATTAATGCTATGTAGTAATTACTGTATTTACGAATTTAGCACCAAAATATCACAATGCATTGAAATTTTGGCAATTCTGCAGATGACCTGCTGAAATAAAAACTGGAAAGGAGCCCTCCGAAGCCTTACCAGCACAAAATTCAAGCCACTGGATCTTTGGCTAAATTTGGGAAGGATTTGTTGATTCAGACTTATTTTTCATGAGATCCTGCTCTGCTGCCTCAGGGGCAGGGTGGCAGCTGGTGATGTGATTGACACCCTCCAATCTCCCAGAATCCTCCCAAAAACAGAAGGGGGGCACCCGAAATTCAAAATGAAAAAGGAACAGATTTCTGCCATTTCGCACACCCCTACTACTGATACTTATTGTAGCTTCAGTGATTTATTTTAAGCTTAAATCAAATTATTAATCCTAACTAGAGTACCTAATTGCAACATTAGAATATAATATGTATTGACTTACCAGGTTTCCATTGATATTTACATTTGTTTTAGTTGCAATTTGGGATCTAACAGTAGTTTAAAAATGGTGGGAAAATACATTTTCCAAATGTCAAAAAATTCTGATAAAGAAACTCCTGGACTGACAGGAATTTTGCAAAATTCACTGAAAACAGCATTCTCTGTACAAAAAAATTATTATTTCTGCATAAACCTGCTTGCTATGCAATGTGTGTTTGCTGTGTATGAATTTTATGCACAATAAGTACTGAGTTTTGAATAGACTTTGAAAACTGAGTTTTGACAACATTCTTTTAGCACAAGAAAATTGCTAAAATTGCTTATTGCTTCATTTGAAAATGAAATTAATGGAAAATTATGCCCCTATGACTATCCCTTTCAGTTTTACCACATAAAATGGACACACTAGGAGGCTCATTATCTTTGCTCTTTTGCTATTAACTTATCCTTTTGCTTCTTTTTAGGGGCATCAAATAAAAGCACCGATTATTCAGTAAGACTTTTTAAAAGGTCATTTTGCTTATTAGAGGAAGAAAATGACATCTTGTTTTCTACAAAAGGCTTTTTCTGTTGAGTGTTTTAAGAACCGCATTTCAAGAAGGATATTGGCAAGCTAGAACAAGTCCTAAAAACCATGTCCTACATGGAAAAGCTTAAGGAGATGAGTATGTTTAGTCTAGAAAAGAAAAGATTGAGAGATGGCATGATCAAGATGTTTAAATATGTGAAAGCTTGATTTTTGGTTGCTGCAGAGACTAAGACATGGAGCAATGAATTCATACTATAGAACATAAAATTCCACTTGAATAATATTGCTCCCTGACAGTCAGAGCCGGCCCTAGGTATTTTTCAAGTGTAGGCGAACAGAATTTTGGCGCCCCCCCCCCCCAAACCAATCACTGAAAAATAAAAGCGTTGGATAAGCGAAAATGTTGGATAATAAGGAAGTATAAAGGAAAAGCCTATAAAACATCAAATTACATTATGATTTTAAAAATTAAGCACCAAAACATCATGTTTTACAACAAATCAATAGAAAAAGCAGTTCAATACATGGTAATGTTATGTAGGAATTACTATATTTGCAAATTTAGCACTAAACATTGAACAGGGATATAGGGCAGTGTGGACTTAGATAACCCAGATAGCCCTCAGTATTTTAAAAAAAACCTCTAAAATCAGGACAATAAATAAAGAACAACACTCTGAAAACAGAAGAAATCCAGACAGTAAACAATCAGGGACAGCTAACTCCTCCCAAAAAAAGATTCTCCCAGGCAAGAAGAAGCCAGGCCTTGAAGCCACAGGGCCATTAAATGCTAATCAAGGTGATTAATTACAACATTCACACCTGCTTCAAAGAAAAGTTCTTTCTCCCATCCTGGACCTTCTACAGATATATAAACCCCACATACCTAGCTTCCAAGTTCCTACAGACCTCACAATCTCTGAAGGCCCCAAAGGTGGGCTTGCGTGGTGCAAAGGTGGGTCTGCGCTGGCCGGAAGGCCCAGCGCGGTCGCTGGAAGGCCCGAAAGAGAAGGAGGTGGAGAGTGGTGCCCTCCTCCCAGGACGATGGTGCCCCCGGGACCATGGCGCCACAGGCAAATGCCTATTTCGCCTTATGGTTGGACTGCCTCTGCTGACAGTAAGAGCTGTTCAGCAAAGGAATATGCTGCTTTAGTGCCCTTCTAGACATTTAATGCCAGCTCCTCTCTGAATTTATACCACACAGCAGACACAAACCTGACAATTTTAATGCGGGGGAGGCAGTCTTCAGACCCTCATTTTCCTTCAAAACATATTGGAGAGGCCTACAATGCATGTTGGCCTCTTTTACGGAATTCCTGTCTCATCATTTTGAGGATGGGATGGATGGCTCTTGTGGTGTCTTCCAAAACTATAAATCAATGATATCTTCAAACTAAAACTGACCTTTGAAAGCAGCATTATAATGAGGTATGTACTTTAGAAGCATCACACTCTTCTCATTAGAGCTTCACCTTGGTCCTGTAATGTAAAGTTAAACTACTCACACTTTTATTGTTTCACGAGGGTGATGTATTTTTTAGCAAACTGACATGTTGATAAGAGGTTAGTACTGAAATATTAATAATAGTCCTAAGTAAATGTGGATTTCCAGATCAAAGAAAGACATTTTTGGGTGCATCCAGACAGTGGCAAATTGCGGGATAAACAAACCCTGGACCTCAGAGCAGGTCCCCACACAGACCTACTGGTCCTGGACTTTTTTCCCTCACTGTGTCTGGGGATAAAATCGAGGGTGGATGGGGAACATCTGTCAGAAGTTTTTTTAATCACTCAATTATGCACTGATGCTTATATGTGCACATGTGAATATCCTACTACAAATATGGAAATCCCGAACTTTATATGACTGTAGGACCATGCAGTCATGGGAAAATCAGCTTTGTTTGCCTGAAACCAGGATAAAGAAAGACGTTTTTGAATTAGGTTTTCCCTCTATTGCTCTTTTTCACTGGTAAAACAACCATCTTATGAGCATGAGACATGTATCCAGTTTTGCCCTGGATCCTGATACCTTCACACACAAGCCTCACCTTTTGTGAATATATCAATATACACAGACACCTGCATACATACAAACACACATTGTTTTATGCTGCTGTTTTCCTATTACTCCTACTGTTTTGGTGCGCTTAATTGTTTCCTCCAGGATGAGTAACATTAGTAATCCCAGCCAACCAGGACATTAGGAAAGATTCTCTTTTTTTCACAAGCATCACCAAAAATCATTAGCAAATTAAACAACTCTTAAAAAAAACCCAGCTAATACTGTTATTAAAATAATTGGCACAATTAAATGCTTCCCAAACAAATAATTTCTCTTCTAAGTAAACATGGTGCTATGTTTAATTAATGTATGTTTCCCCCTTGGGGTGAGTAGAGTGGCAGTTTAAAATGGCAATGTCACAAGGCTCCATCATTCACTGGCAATGAGTGAGTATAAAAAGTTACGAAGAAGGGAAGCTTTTAATTTGGTTAATGGAGACTATATTCACAGGGGAGAAAAGTTTAAAATAACATTCTTTGCAGACAAAGTAACCAAAACCAAAGAAGCATGTATGAGTATGTGTTGTGTTTGTGGAAGGGATAATTTCATGCACTCTATTGTACTTTTTGCTCTTTTATCAGTATTGATATCAGTTGCATATACTGTACTTGTAATAGTAATTTGGCCTGTTCAGAATCCAATAGCAGGTTTCATGAAGGGAGTTTCTAGAGTAGGTTTGGAATTCCTTCTCTAAAAGAGATAGAAGGGTTATTTTAAAATATTCAAAAATGTCAAAAATTGCCCATGTTATTCAGTTTTCAAGAAACCTTAATGAGAGGAATCATGAACAGTCGAGAATTTTTGTAGTTAAGGACTTAAATGAATGAAATAATGGGGTGTGTACAGTCCCTCCACATGTCAGTTCCCAAAGTTGTGTTTCCTGGGGGAATTGTGAAACTTCCTGTATGATACTAAGGTCCCATCCAGTTCAATCTACATTATAATGGGAGTGTAAATGGGGACTTAGTTTATTCAAACCTGTCCGAATTCTTGTATTTACTCTTCACTGCATCATTTCCCCCATGTGAAGCATTTCCTCTGACTTTATTTTTATACCTATGCTTTAGTATTTTTGTAATTTTAATGTTAATAAGTTTAATTAGATCACAAACCCCCTGTTTAGAAATGAACATACAGAAGTAACTGTTAATAATTAAGACAAAAATTGCAATAGGATTTTTTTTTAAAGTATGCATAGATTGATATAGACAGAGGTGAATTCTTTGCTTGTCAAAAAAGTCAGAGACACATTTAAATATAGAGGCAAAGAAAGGTACAGTGCGACTTTGTGTTCAGTAAACAGTACAGGAGAGGTATCATCTTCAAATAATAGGAAGTACCCAATAAAAGGCAAATCTGATGCTCTTTGGGTGCTCTTACTAATTCTCTCAGGAAACTAATAAAGGTGTTTCTTTCAACAGAGTCTTGGGGCACATCCAGACAGGTGCTAAAGTGCGCGTCCTTCTGCGTCTTCAAGTGGACGTCCAGATGACATCCCACAGAAAAGAGATTGCATTCACCACAAAGCAGGGAAACCCAGCTTTGTGGTGAGATAATTTGATAGTGGGTTTGATCCATGCCTTCTTGAAAGGCGGTGGCCAAACCCACTATTTCCACTGACTGGACTGCTTGCTCAGAAGTTCTGGACTCAAAAATAAAAAGGAAACTCACCAGGAGCCTGAAGGAACACACCAATGATGCCCAAAAACATGGGGGGGGGGAGGCAAATCACCCCTGGCTCCTCGCATGTTTTCAGGAGTCATTGATATGTTTCTTTAGGTAGGAGGAGAAGCGAAATGGCTCCCAGTGAGTTTCTTTTTTATTTTTGAGGGTTTTTTTCATGGAGGGAGCGGGTGGATGGCCACATGTTATCCTGGAAATACTCAGGATGGCATGTGGACAGCCACCGGGAAAAGTCCATTTCCCCCCTGCCTGTGTGGGTTTAAACTCTCTTTGGAGCAGGTTTCTTAAACCTGCTCCAAAGTGTGTTTAATGTATGTTTGGAACTGCCCTTGGTCTTCCTTGAATATTTATTCTTCTCCATGGCTACTATGGGGTAAATTTGAAATAATTACTACCTAATTAAAGTAGTGTGATTTCACTTTAACTGCCCTCCTATGACTTCATTATATGCAAGACTGGGATGTATAGTTTGGGGAGGCACTAAAGCAGTCTGGAAAAGATTCAGAAAACCTCACCTAACTGCAGATCTTCGGATTCCATTGGATAGAGTGGAATCACAGCATAATGACTGTGTGGAGATTCTGGGTTAAGCCCGAGGCTCAAGTAAAATATTATGTTCTCCCAAGAATAATCTTTGAGTATGAGGACAAAAATCACTTTTGCTCACTAGGTAATAAAATAATGTCTAAAATCAATTATGCCTGCTTTACCAAGCTTGTATTAAAGATTCCTGTTCTTTATGCATAACTCTGTAGTTTATCACCAACGTTTCTGTAATAAAAAGATAACAAGAAATGGCAGAGTGATCAAAATGACTGGGTTTTTCATATTGCATTTTTATGTCAATATCTTTGTTTTAATCAGCATCAGTGCAATTTCTCTTCAAAGCATTGCTTTCCTTTCTTCTTTCTTTTAAAGATCTGAAATATGTCATCAGCTGAAGTTTGTGGTGAGTAATTGCTCCCTGACCCTTACCCAAAGAAACTAACCCAAACCAATGTCAAATATTAATATATTGTTCAAAAAACCTAGCATCTTGGAAGCTGTAAGTGTAGATGGCCCCATGTTTTAGTGGAAGCCATGAATAAATGGAACATATTATTTCTGTTTTGGAAAGTCTTGGCTTTCACTCAGTTGGGGGAATTTGTGTGCAAATTCCCTGAACTGTGTCTATGTGAGCTTATTTGTTAAATAACAAATAAAGTCCCTTTGGGCCTGCAGAATTAATTTTACAGTTTTCTGGATCCTGGCTATGAATTAAAATGAAATTCATGCTTCTCACATGTTTGCTTTTAATGCTAAAATGCCAATCCACTTTTGACAACCCTAATTTTGAGTCGAAGTACTATTTGAGATGAGTGCAGTGCTGTTTTTGCTAATCTGTTTACAGCCTTGCCAAGTGCGGGATGATTGCTATGAAACAGTACTTGAAATATTGCTGCAAAGATGTGTGTATAATCTCCTCGATGAAGCACCCAAGCTGTTATATCACAGTCTGTTTTTTTAAAAGACCAAGATGACTCTTTTGAAATAAACAAAAGTTTTTTCATGTTTATTAGTTTCCTGAGAGAATTTGCTTGTTGATATAATCAGCAATTAAAATTTAAATTATTCATTTCACCCTCCAAAAATATAAGTAATATTCGAAATAGTTTTCAGGATACTATCTTCAATCATTTGCTAGTGGGATAAAGGTAAATATTAATTACCACATTTGAAGATGACAAATAAAAGTATGCAAAATCTGAGAAGCAAAACACCAATGCACTCCCTAGAAAAGGAGATTTATGTACAAAATGTTGTTTCTGGGTATAGATACATAGGATAATTTAATTTGGTTCTCTCTTTCCAATTCTACATATTTCTTTAAATATGAAATAAATGACCTGATTATATTTTTAAAAGCATGTAGGGGGTGGGGAGAGTAAAACTAACAGTTACACTTTTTTTCGTGTCAGGAGCAACCGGAGTTGCTTCTGGAGTGAGAGAATTGGCCATCTGCAAGGATGTTTTACCATCCTTGTGGGAGGTTTCTCTCATGTTCCCACATGGAACTGGAGTTGATAGAGGGAGCTCATCCACGTTCTCCCTGGGTGGGATTCGAACCTGGCAGCCTTCAGGTCAGCAACCCAACCTTCAAGTCACAAGGCTTTTATCCCCTAGGCCACCGGAGGTTCCTAACAGTTACACTAATCAAGGCATAGTGGCTTTGAGTATATTTAATTATGTAGTTGGTGTTGAATTTGTGTTATTTGCTGCCACTTCTATCTTACAGGCTCCTTATCTTTAACCGTTACAGGGCTGCAAGATACAACCATAAGCTTTCTATGTTAAGAATAGCTTATGTACCCACTGAATTTAGCTGGTACATACAGGTCTAACAATTAAATTCATCTTGTTTTTGATAACAGCTAAAGAAAATCACAATAATCTTCATTAATAGGTTGGAAATCACTTGACATTTTAAATATCTGAGTATGAGAAATTAATTCTGTACTCTGAATATGATTTCTATCCCTTCACAGCAGTGGTTCTCAACCCGTGGGTCCCCAAGTGTTTTGGCCTACAACTCCCAGAAATCCCAGCCAGTTTACCAGCTGTTAGGATTTCTGGGAGTTGAAAGCCAAAACATCTGGGGACCCACAGGTTGAGAACCACTGCTCCACAGGAATATCTTTTTTGCCAGGCATCCTGTTCAGTCTTCATGATGTCATAACGGTTTGGGTCCAGACTATTTGACATCCTGCATTCCTGTTTATTTATTTATTTTTTAACTATTTTTATTAATGTTTTTGTGATGCAACCATACAAACTTATGGATAAAAACAGGGGAAAGGAATACATTGGGGAAGCAGTGAAGGGGCGGGGAAAAGGGGAAGGGAAGGAAAGGAATAAGGGGTGGGGGGGGGAAGGGAAGGGGAGTAGAAGTACATAGATACAGACAGCAATTCCTCAAATTAATTCATTTTAAGTAAGTTATAATTTGTGACCGGGTCCTCCTATTGATTTGGTTTATACTTTTGTTTTGAGGTACATGTCCACTTTTTCCCAATTTCTCCTCTTGACAGGTTTGTCTCTTAGTTCTTTCATATAAAAAGTTAGTTGGTCCATGTCCCTGATTTCTTTCACCTTCTCTAACCAAAGATCTAAGTTAGGAATCTGTTCAAGTTTCCATTTTTTGGCCAGTACTATTCTGGCAGCAGTTGTTGTATATATGAATAATTTGTCATCGTTTAATTCCCAATTTAGTGCAGGATCTAAGATCCCTAGTAGATAGGATTCCTGTTTATAAACTTGTTCAGACTCTGCAATCATCGGAGGGGGGCTTTCTCTCTGTCCCACCCCCATCTCAAGTGTGGCGGTGGGGATGAGAGAGGGGGCCTTCTTCAGGGCCGTAGCCAGAAAAAAAATTCGGGAAGAGTTTTGAAAATTTCGGGGGTGGGGTTGAATCCCTGACCCACCCGCCCTCTGGGTTCAGACCTGTCAATATCTGCTTGAGATAGTGCCTGGAGGGACTCTTAATTTTTTGCGTCTCATAGACTTAGCATGGGGATTTGGTTAACCAGTTAAAATTCATGAGTAAATCAGGTTTTTTTAACCTGAAAATTTGGGGGGGGGGGGGGTTGAACCCCTACCCCCCCCCCCCCCCCCGGCTAAAGGCCTGGCCTTCTCCGTAGTTGCCTCTTCCCTCTGGAACTCTCTCCCAAAAGAAATTAGAACAGCCCCCACACTCCTCTCTTTCAAGAAAAAGCTAAAAACTCACATTTGCTCACTTGCTTATGGAGAGGAGGAGGATTAACATCACTGACTCTTTTATGGATGAAGTTGGCAATTATTGTTTTATTGTAATTTATTGAAGAGCCAAATTTTTACATCGTATACAGTTTTAACTATCTGCCTGTATGTTCCTTGATGCTTGACAGTTTGATTCATTCTTTTAGCCAATGTCTTTTATTTTGTTTTAATTATATGTATACATGTATTAATGTTTTAGATAGCATTGAATGTTTGCCAATTTTATGTTTTATGGTTGGAAGCTGCCCTGAATCCCTTTGGAGAGAGAGGGTGGGTTAAAAATAAACTCCATGGCACCTGGAGAAGAAGGAGGTGACCCAGTCATTCCTGTTACTGAGCTGTGGATCCCAACTTCTAGGTGGCCCCCCCAGGCTAAGTTCCATGCAATTTCCAACTAGCTTCATTCTTGAGTCCTTCAAAACCTCCTCCTTGATTTTGAAGGTCACATGAATGAGGCCAGTTGGGAATCATGCAAGACTGGTGCGGGGGGGGGGGGGGTGGCGGCTTCCTAAATAGCCTCATTTATACTGCTTGCCTCTCTGGTGTGCACTGTTGGGTACATTACACTCGAGGGAAATCCACTTTTTGTAATGTGCACCTTCAAAATTAAGTTGTGCATTACATTTGATGCTGCATTATACTTCAGTAAATACGGTATCAAGAAGAAATGAAGTGACATCTGATACAGAATCTTGGTCTCTGTTTTTCAGTACCTTAATACTGGAGGAGGGGAAAGAGTGTCAAACAGTATCTTCATGAACTTGGTGATGAATGCACCAGCCTGCCCATGCTCTCAGACTTGAAGGGTAAATCAGTCTTGGAATCTCATCAAGCATTTATATGTGATGAAAGGTTTCTTTCTGGTAGCACCTTGATTCTGGAATATAATCAAATAAATTTATTGACATTTTGACACCAGTCTGAATCCCTCATGATGTTTTGTGCACTTAGAGTCAGTTAAATTGCTGAGGCAATTAACCTTCCTGCTAACCATTCATTGACTGCTTATTCATTTTACTAACTGCTTTTATTACCAGCTTCTTGAACAGCTTTTATCAATTGTGAGATTTTTTAGGAATTATTTCCTGCAATACATTTTACTGAGGCAGGGGAAGAGGAAATGCATTCTGTTTGTCTTTTCTCATGATTCCTAACTTAATTCTCTAAGATCTACGCAGCTAGGACCATAGAGATAGTTATCCTACTTCTGTTTGAGATCTATATTGAACTGTGAGACTTTGGGAATTCCTCCTTGACTTTGTTCCCATGCAGTTGAGTATGAAGGAAGCTTCAGTTGCCCTTTAAGCCTTAATCAAATCCAAGTAATTCTTGATTGGATTAGAAAATTGGTATTAGTTGTGAGCCACTTCTAAAGGTAAAGGTAAAGGCTTCCCCTGACGTTAAGTCCAGTCGTGTCCGACTCTGGGGGTTGGTGCTCATCTCCATTTCTAAGCCAAAGAGCCGGCGTTGTCCGTAGACACCTCCAAGGTCATGTGGCTGGCATGACTGCATGGAACGCCATTACCTTCCCGCCAGAGCGGTACCTATTGATCTACTCACATTTGCATGTTTTCAAACTGCTAGGTTGGCAGAAGCTGGAGCTAACAGCGGGCGCTCACTCCGTTCCCCGAGTTTGAACCTGGGACCTTTTGGTCTGCAAGTTCAGCAGCTCAGTGCTTTAACACACTGAGACACCGGAGGCTCCGAGCCACTTCTACACTGCCCTATATCCCAGGATCTAATCCCAGATTATTTGCTTTAAGCATGATTATATGAGGGCTCTTCCAGACAGGTCCAAAATGCAGGACTTGTCTTGCTTTTACCTGATGTGTCCAAATGACGCTTCCAGTAAAAGCGAATTATTTAAACACACTTAAGTTAAGGTCTGCATGCACGCATTACACATAATGATTGCCAAAGATTGGAAAGGTGAAAAATGCTAAGCATTAAAAACTGGAGCTACAAACTGTGGGATTACAATATCTGCACTGTTTAGGTGCAGATGGCCAAGATTTCTAATAATTTGAAACATGAAAGCCATGAAGTTTTTGGAAGAAACTGGAAGCTAGCTATAGCATATCTGATGGGAGAATTTAAAAATAATAATAACAAGAGGAATCTATTGACCTAGAAATATGCGGGGTAAATAAAATGAGGATAAACTCTACAAGAATGGCAATGGAAGCCAAGGTGGTGGGTACACTGGGGGTGGGGTGAGGGGTAACTGCAAAGTGGGTTGTGGGCTGTCTATGTATGTATACATGTTTGCATATGTGTATTGTAGGGTTATTATAATATTAAAATAATTTAAAAAAACGTAAACTAAGCTCCGTATCTTTATAAAAGTTTTTATTTTACTTTATAATCATAATTGTAAAAGTAATACTTCCCTTTCTTTAACATTTTTAACCTTTGCCTTCCAAATCTTCCTGGAAGGGAGAGGGAGGGAAAAATATATAGCTAAGCTCTGTATCTTTCCAGGTGCTGGGACTGTGAGGATTGACTCCCGGGACACAATCCCCACAGCCATCCCGTTCTGCAGGCTCCTGGAGCCTGAAGGAGCAGGAGGGCGTCCATCCCTGCTCCTTCAGCCCCCCATTTCCTTACAAAAAAATTACCTGAGGGGGTTGCCAGCAGTGCAGGCCCCTACACAGAGTCCTCCTGATGTGCAAAAGTGGCATGTCAGGAGGTAGGGCATCAGGAGCCCCTCCCCACCTCCTGACATCATTTTCATGCATCAGGAAGACACTGCAGAGGGGCTTGCGCTGCTAGCAGCCCCCTCCAGTAATTTATTTGTGCAGACATGGAGGGCTAGAAAGCGGCTGTTCAGGGTTGGGGTTGGGTGTGGGGACACATCATGAGTATTGGAGCGGTGTAGGAGGGGCCTCCCAAAGTGTGAACGGTGTTGTGTTCTTTGTTCCTCCTTCATAGCTAGGGAATTCACCAGGGAAGTCTAGTGAGTTTGCAGGTTTTGGCACCAACAAAGGCTGTGTTTCGAAGTTCGGGAACAAGTGGCCCTATTGGCTGCTCTATATATTTTATTACCCAAGACTGATTATGTGATATAGTTGTATAATGGTTTGAGTGTTTGACTAGGATTCTGGAAGACCAAAGTTCAAATCCTTTCACAACCATGGAGACCCACAGAGTGATTTTAACAAATCACATCTTCTCAGCTTTAGGAGAAGAAATTTACGAACCTCCTCTGAAGTTGGATCTATACTGCCCTATATCCCAGGATCAGATCCCAGATTATCTGCTTTGAAGTGGATATTAACACGCTATACTGCCAGATATTCTGGGATAAGCAGATAATCTGGGATCAGGTCCTGGGATATAGGGCAGTGTAGAACTCACCTGAATAAATCGTAAATCCTGCCAAGAAACGTCTATGAGAAGGTTTCTATAAATCATTGGAGCTTACTTGGACTCTAAAATAATAAGAATAATGGACATTACAGGGTTAAATATGTCAGCTTCATGAAAGTAAAATTTATTTTCCATTTGAAAATAAGAACTGGCAATTCATTTGCTGTCATTTCTGCTTGATTCTGGTCTGTGTTAACATTTAGCATCTGCTGACACATTACAGTCATGAACGATAAGACGGATGGGGAAAAATCAATCAATCATTATTCAATTGTTTAAAATGACAAATTATAGCATTGAAATTTTGTTGTTTTTTATTATACTTGTGGAATTCCTATAGCTGGCAAACTCTACAGTTATGTTGTTCAGGAAACACCTATGACTATATTCAGTGGACTTTGGTTTTTTGCCAAACTTCTCTTGTTACATTTTAAATTGCATTTTTGCCGCATGGGCCTCCAATGACCATTTTTTTCCCCATTCAATAGGATAATCTGTTCTGTTTCCACCAAGTAATGAAACTTTCAAGTTCTGTACTTTGTTTGGATTTTGACACTCATGGATTGGGTTGTTTTGTTTTGTTTTTTGTAGTGCCGTGCAAAATTTTGAAAGTGGTTTATAAGTCGTATTAATTTTGGCAAAATACATATTTACAACACGGCTTATGAACCTGAACTTGAGGCCCCCAAAACTGAGGCAGAACAAAACTGGGGTCCCCTGAAATTCTGTAAAATAGGGTAAATATTTAGTTAATAATCTATGTACAGTGTTCTCTCACTACTTTGTGGTTCGCTTTTCACGGACTCGCTGTTTTGCGGGTTTTTAAAATAAGCATTAAAATAATATTATAAATCATAAAAAATTATGATTTACAGTGGCGATGGTCTCAGTCAGGTGCGGGTGGTGGGGCAGAGAAGGAGTCCAAATGGCAGCAGGAGAAGAATGAGGTGGTGCCATGCTCCCCTGCCTCTTTCTTCCCTCCCTCCCTCCCTCCCTCCCTCCCTCCCTCTTTCTACTTCCTTCCTAAGGAGAAGCTTAGCGCCCCTACTTCGTGAATTTTCACTTATCGTGGGTGGTCCTGGAACATAACCCCCATGATAAGTGAGGGAACACTGTATTATATTATATTCTTACTGACCATTTGTTTTGCAAGGGTCCGCCTCCTCCTCCTCTTCCCCCTTTGCGCCAGGAAGGAAGTTGGGTGCTGCATTGAGCTCTCCTCCACCTCTTCCTCCGCCTCCTCATCCTCCTTTTCACTGAGAAGAGAGCTGGGCACCACTTGAGCCCTCCTCTGCCTCTTCGTCCTCTTTTGCACTGGGAAGGGAACCAGGTGCCACAAACAAATACAGCCCCCCACCAGAAAGTAAATCATAGCATTTCCATGGGAATCCTCAATTGCTATCTCTTGCCTTGCTCTCTTTCAATCAAGCACTGAGGCCCTTTCTACTAGGGGTGTGCAAAATTCCTTCAGTCAATTCAGATTTCAGATAATTTTGGAGATCTGGAAGCCGAACCACCAGACACAGACTGGGAAGCACCCCTTTTGAGCCTTCCCAGAACAAAAACGGGCCACCTAATCTTTAGGCCAGGGGTCCTCAAACTTTTAAAGCAGAGAGCCGGTCCACAATCCTTCAGACTGTTGAGGGGCCAAATGATCATTTGAAGAAGAAAAATGAACAAATTCCTATGCACACTGCATATGTCTTATTTGTAGTGCAAAAACAACAACAACAACAAGGAAAGAAAAATACAATATTTAAAAATAAGAACAATTTTGACCAACTCAAACCGATCAGGATTTCAATGGGAAGTGTGGACCTGCTGCTGGCCAACAAGATAGTCAAGTTAATTAGCATTATTGTGTGCCTTCAAGTCATTTCAGATTTTGGGCGAGCCTAAGTCAAAAATGTATTTATGTATTATTTATTTATTTACTACATTTATATCCTGTCCTTCTCACCCCGAAGGGGACTCAGAGCGGCTTACAATTTATATCTATATACAATAGATATAATAGAACTATATTAGCATTATATATTACTATATTGAATTATACCACTATATTGTAATATTATTAGTAATATTATATGTAATATATAATATATACTTAATATTATTATATGGTATTATTATTAGTATTACATTGTATTACATTATCATATTTCTATCAATATTATATGTATATACAATATTATATTATTAAAACTGATATAAAATATTATATTATAAAACTGAGGGCAGGGGCCAGGTAAATGACCTTGGAGGGCCGCATCCGGCCCCCGGGCCTTAGTTTGGGTACCCCTGCTTTAGGCTAAAAGAATTGGGGAAGATTTATAGATTCAGACTTATTTTTCATCATTAGTATTCTGACAGTTCATTTGTTTTACAAGCAGAAGCAGTAATCTCTCCATGGTAGTGTGGATGAGACTGAGTGGTGATCACAGCCACACTTGTTGCATCACATTTCTCAACCAATGAGAGGGCTGGTTCTATCAACCCTCTTGTTGTAGTTTTTTCAAAAAATTATTGGTAAAAACTTTAAAGTGTCACAAAAATCAGTGGATTAACAAACCATTCTTATACTTGGGGGGGGGGGGTATAATTTTTAATGTGTCCTACAAGTGTAGAAAGTTTCATTTTCATAGCCCTAAAATGAGCCCTCTGAATGTTCCTGAATGCAGCCATCTGCATCATGTTTCTCAGCCAATCAGAGGGCTAGTTCTGTCCATTCTCCTCTCCTCTTTTGGCGTGCACTGTTTTGGACTTTAAATCAAATAAATCCCTGTTTTAGTTTTTTTAAAAAAATGTTATTGGTAAAAACAGTGAGGTAGGGCAGTTTGAGACTGATTAATTGAAGATTAGCTACTCACTATATTTTAGTGAATTTCTGTAGCAACTTTAGGTGACCTTGCCACAAGGACAGGAAACCCAGGATGGTCTGGGAGATCTTTTTTTTTTTTTACCTCTGTTAACATATGTGGCTACAAGCAGGTTCCCAAATTCAAAGAAAACAAACCCAGAAATTGCTTTCAAGTTTAATTTTGGAGGACATGTGGGGGTATCAAGGTGTTTTAGAGGGTTCTGCAGGCTTCAAACTCTGGATCCACGTGGAACCAATGGAGTGCATTTAGCCCACACCTGCTTTTGTAAAAGATGGGAAGGTCCACCGGTATTACAGCTTTCTGCCCATTCATTTATTTCTGCTTGAATCTGTGCAATGATACACCCAGACTTTATAGCTATTAATCACCATAATGGCACTGCTCCATATTGTTTCAGCAGTGTAATCTTCCATGAAAAGCATATGTAGAATGTACAACAGAAATTAGTGTAAAATGGTTAGGATATCTTTGTATTCTGCATATATTTCTACTTCTATAGCTGGCTTTAAGACCAGTTTGTTAAGTTCTCATATATTGCTGTTTTTAATGGGAATTTGCCTTGATTTTCATTGAGACAATAGCTTGGATTAAAAGTACTATGAACAGAAGGAGAAAATGCATCAGCAGTGTTCTGCGAACTCTTGCATAAGAGCCTTTGGAGGACTTCCCACTGTGCCATTCCACAGTCTTGGAGGCTGCATTACAGCCAAAGAAAATAAGGAAAAATACCGTCTGCAGTGTATTGAAAAGGCTTGTGAATTAGCTTTTACAAAGTCATACATAACAGACTGCATTTTCTAATGCCCTTCTGTGGGTGGAAGAGGCCTCAAACTGGCAAAAGGACACTATGGATCCAACTCAAGGTAATTTTCTTCCCTGAAGCCTTATATCAACCCTGACCTGAAATATTTGACTACCTCAAGGCAAAGGAGAATGTGATGCCTCTTCCCAACATGCTATATATAGAAATGTTGATTACAATTCTACTGGAAGCTTACATTATTCAAAATTAATAATGGGTTTGGCTGCTCCAAAAAAGACAGAATAAAGGGCAGAACTGTTTACATGCAGAACAGATCAGGTGTCACACCCAATATTTTCTTCCACCACAGGCCAAAAGGTGGTGTGAGTTAATCGTAGAACTTCTAGAAGTGCTACAGTTACTTTGTCTTATTTAAACTGAATACGTTTGTCTCTGATATATTGTGTACACTGGTAACTTAGGCTCCTTCCCCGAGTATCTTGACTATTACATTTCTGATGAATGGATCTGCCAGACATATACCCTCCAACATTTCACTGGTGAAAACTGAAACAAAAGTGACCAAGTAACATCAGAATGGAATCAATATAGCAGGAGTCATTAATGAAAAAGCACAGGTAAAGATAGGCTACATCAGTTTGTTTTTTCCTGAGCCTAATGGGAAGTGACGACTCTGAAACAGAAAAAGAGGGACATCCAGACAGGCCCAAAATGCGGGACTTGCTTCAGTTTTACTGGAGGCATCCAAATGATGCCTCTGGTAAAAGCAAATTAACGCAGAGTAAACTGGGTTTTCCCGTTTGCTCTGCATTAATTAAACTCATTAGATTCAAATGTTTATGAAAGATCTGGGTCTAATGAGGTTTGTGGGGACTTACTCCTGGGACTGTTTCTGCAGTCCTGCGGGTGAGTCCCCACAGCCATTCAACATCTTCAGTTTTTGAAAAGCCCAAAGGACCATGATGGCACCCACCCCCTCCCCCCAGCTTCCAATTTACCCCCTAAAACTTACTGAAAGAGTCCCTGGCTGCCATGGAGCCTTTCCCCGTGTTCTCATGGCATGAGAAAATGATGCCTGAGGAGATGGGACGGGTGAGGATGAAAATTCTTCCACTTCCCCCTGTCTCCTCATGCATCATTTTCTTGCACCATGAGGATGTGAGGAGAGGCTCCATGGTGGCCAGGGATCCTTTTCAGTAAGTTTTTGCCACCCTGCTTCTCCGGGCTTTTCAAAGTTTTAGGAAGTAAATCAGTGGCTTCGAGGTGGCTTCATGTTATCCCGATTTCAATCAGGATACCATGTAGCCACCCTGGGAGGGAAATCCCAGGGTTGTGGAAGAAGTGGGGACTAGAACCCACACTGAATTGGGTTACTTTAACCCATTTCAGAACAGGTTTTAGCAATGTGCAGAAGCACCCAGATAGACCTTTCTACCAGTATTTTCTTCTCCACTGGTGGTAGCTGCATGTACATAGTGGTGAGGATGTGTTTGATTCAGTGAAGCTGAGCAAATTTTTATTTAACATTTTCAGGCAATTTATATCTCCACATCAGGCAGAAAGCAATGCAAATACCACCCCTACTCCCTAACCCCTGCAACCATGTACTACCTATTAATATCCATTTTTTTCCGCAGCCCCCTTCAAGGTGGCAACAGAAAGTGATACATCACTTCCTGCCCTCATTTTGAGAAGGATTGCAAAAAGAATATAGAGGTATTTGAACTTCCTCTAAGGATGTTGGTCCATGGGGATCATAGATGGTGAATGGCTTTTAGTTCTTATGTAGTTGTCCACCTCTAGTGTAGGGAATGCAAGTAGAGGAGGGTAGCTGGATCTAGAACAGAAATTCTATCTGATTGTACTGCAAAACTCCATTAAATGTATTAAAGTCAAACCTCTCCTTCAGTAAATAATATTTCCTTTTATTTATAGTTCTCCTTCTTGGTATAAAGGACATCAATTCATATTCAGGTCCATGCTGATCCTTGGCACTGGGCTCATTTTTTGAAAGATTTGAAAGAGGTTTTCAGGATGCATATAATTTCATTTACTGATGAAGAATAAGCATATGTAATCTGAGATATGTACTATGAAAACACAATGAAGCTGTGAATAGAATTCTTTAGTGTTTTCCTTTTCAATGAGTCTAATCATCTGTTTTTGAAATGAAAGTGACATGGATATTGGAAGCGAAACATATGCAAGAGCAATAAAAGAGGGTGAAGCAGTGAAATGCTCAGTATAGATGAATTTGTACAAAGTTCATCACATTCAGACCATATGCATAGAATAAGCAGCACATTTATATGTTCTGGGCTTAAAACAAATGGATAATTCAAAGAAAACCTACTCACTTTTTGCCATGTGCTCCGTTTCTATTAATAAGATTGTTTCAGCATTGTGGGATGCAACGTGGATTGAAAAATGAAATAAAAGCAATGCAATGAGAGTTTGATGCCTTGTTTCTGTTAATAAAATAGAAAGACAGGGTGATTCTACGAAACATTTTAAATGATGCTCTTTTTTCAATGGTTGTAAGCAAATATAAATGCCTTCGAGAGACCAAAGATGAGTAAAATTTGAACTGAAGGGACAGACTCTTTGTATACTTAACCAAATATTTTCAAACCAACCCAAGGTATAGATTTTGCTTGGCATGTATGGATGACCTCTCCTCACTGGAATGAATGAGGGTCTTGTACACTCAATAATGTGCCTGGCAACAAAAAGTCATTTAACCTTTGCTACAAGTTGTATATTGAGTGGTCTGCTACCTGTAACTGTAGATTCAACAAGGAAGGATGAGACAGAAGACATCTGTAGCCAAAAAACTATGGTTTCATGACTATCTTAGGCCCCACCTACACTGCCATTATAATGCAGATTGGATTATATGGCAGAATAGATGCATTTAATACAGTTCATTCTGATTATATGAGGGTGCTTCCAGACAGTCCAGAAATACATGCCAAAGTGGGTTTTAAGAACCAACCTTGGTGAGGATTTCTGTCCCCACTTCCACCCAAAAACCTGGGCTTTCTTGGAGGGGTGGGTAGTTACATGGCATTCTCATTATTGGGATGGCATGCAGCCACCCTGAAGCCAAATTTATTGGGGGGGGGGGGAGAGGAAAATTCATACTTCCCCCCCTCTTCCAGCACATCATTTCCTCATGCCTAGCGCGAGGAGGAAAGTTATGGGGGCCAGGTAAGGTTTTTTTATTTTTTAGGGGGAAATGGGGGGCTGGGAGGAAGGGATGGGTGTCATCCCAGACCTTTGGGCTCCTGGAGCCCAAAAGGTTCAGGATGGCAAATGCGGACTCACCCCCAGATAGGCCCAATACCCCAATAGACTTGGGCCTTTCAGGAAGACCTGGACCTAATGGGGTATCAGAAAACCCTGGTTTGTTCCCAATTAATTAGTTTTTTTCTGGAGACGTTGTTTGGATGCCTGCGTTAAAACTGAGATAGGTCCCACTTTTTGGGCCTGTCTGGATGGGCCCTGAGTCTACACTGACCATATAATGCAGTTCATTATATGGCAGTGTAGATGGGACCAGAGTTAATTTCTGTCTGCGATCATTGAATCTGCTTAAGGAAGTTACACAGTATCCTATGATACCATTTCCTTGCCTGCTTTTCAGGCCACGTGGGGCTCCTCATATGGTCCTCTGCAGGAGGAGTACTATCTTAAGCTCTGTATCTTTAAACTCAGTTGTCTTCTGCAGATGGAGGGGAAAGTACCACAGAAATAGTGGTATCTTAAGCCCTGTCTTTAAACTCTTCTGCAGACGGAGGGGAAAATATCACAGGAAGCATGGTATCTTAAGTAACTCTGATGCTTTTAACCCAGGTCATAATGAAGAATATAAAGATAAACCATGTGATTGCCAAAAATGATGGGAAGGGGAGGGGAATTCCCCCACATTGCCACCAGTTAATGAACTGAAATAGTGGGGCTGGGCACTGGGTTTTGTGTGGTGTGTGTGGAGCAGCTTTGACATTTGGCAGTAAGGAATGGTGCTGTTGTAGATCAGCCTGAGACTGAGTCAAATGGGGAATTAAGTTATACAGAAGGCTCCCAGGAAAAAAGCACCTGGAGATACGGAAATCAACACAGACCTTTGTTTACAGATCAGTGCAGACAATAGGCATTGCAGGATGGAGCGTTGATGTGGAAAAGTGGGGGAGAGATTTCAAAGGAGACAGAATGCTTTCATGGGCAGCATTTAATTGGCAAGCTGTTTATTTTCAAGTTAGTTCAGGCAACGGAGTGTATGGAGTAAGAAGCTAGGCCTGAGTTCCTGGTTCATGTTTCAAGTCAAGTCATTTGGTTTTGGGATTCATGTATCTTGGAAGTTTCTTTGTTCCTTTTTTGTATTCATGATCAAGTTTTACTAAGGATACCCTGTGCTTGTGGACTCAAACTGTTCATTGTGTTTCTTGGCTAATCTGTTTGAGACATCTGAATTCCTATTGGATTATTGTTTATTGCTAAACCTTTTTGGATATACCTCTTCTTTCTCTATTCCTGCATTTTTGCTTATATTCTGGATTCCTGTGTGGTGCTGTGATCTTAGGAGTTTCCAAGCCTGGGGTGCAACAGGTGCCCTGCCTCCTTCTTGCTGCTGCTCCTAGAAGGAAGGGCAAAAGAGGGGAAAGAGGGAATGTTTTTATGGAGATTTTATTTATAGAAAGAAACAAAATCTGTAAAAATTGGGGGATGATCCAAACGTTTTAAAACTTGGTAGCAAAAAGTGGTAGATGTGCTCTCCATGTGTGGTGATTTTCACCCCTCTAGCCCTAAAACTGAGGGGAAGGAGAGCCTGGGGAAGCCCATCCACAGTGGCAAATGGGTCATTTTTTTTTTTAATGCAGGACAAAAACGCCCACTCGGAAAGGCGCCCATTTTCAGAAGGCACTCCAAAACAAAAATGGGGGGCTTATGAATGAAACAAACAGAAATGGATAGCAATCCTATACAAATGCACAAGTCTAATATGCATCTATAATAGAGTGAGTCTTCAAATGAAGTCCACGATACCATTTTCTCTTTGCCACCTCTAAATAATATCAAAACAAAATGGACATTTTTTGCTTTTACTCCATACCCCGATAGTGATGTCAATTAATTAGACAAACACTGAGATTGAAATCCAGCATTTTTGGAAAGTTTAATATAGCTTTAGATAAAACTGAGCTTGCAGTATTTATGAATACAAGAGTTTGTTAATTTTATATTATCCAAATATACTTGTACATTTATACAGTTATAGATTTCATGCCAGAAAATGCAACCAGCTGTTTCTAATTTGAATATATACAATTTACAGTAAAATTCAAGCATAAATTCAGCAGTCAAAAACACAGACCTGCTGTGCAGCCGAACAGAATTGGCTTTGTAGCATAAGCACTAGGGCTGGGCAAAAATATGAATAATGAAACTAAAGTGGCTGCTAAACTATGAACAAGGCTATTAAATGCAAAAAAAATATTAAAAGTTGCTACAGTAGGAAAACAAGGGCTAAATACATCCTTTTGAATGTTTAACTGTTCTGGGGAAAGCAAAAATATTTTAATTTAAACACACAACACAGTGCTAGCATACCAACGAGAATGCTTAACAATTATTCTGGCAATAAAATTGAAAATCTAATTTAACTTAATAATTCAGACTCTTTTTTTTCCTGTGGCAAAATATTTCAGATGCTTTGACTGGACTAAAAGTAACCTTTTATTTCATTGTGACATATCATATATTCCTAGCAGAAAATAAAATGGGGACAAAAAGAATCCAATAACAGTGTGTTAGTTCACAACACAGAGATATCATTTTGTAATTGCTGTTATTTCTATGCAATCTTGGAGCCTAATGCATGGTTATACAGTTGATTGTGCAAAGGTTTAATAATAAAATGTGGATAAAGTTAACATTTAAATTAATGAGACAGATACCATCAAATGTGTAACCTTTACACTTAAGCAGAGAAGAAGAGAGAAGGAGAGAGTGTGAGAGAGAAAGATTTAAGAGACATTGCAAGGTGGGATTCTTTAAGTGATGTATTCATAAGAAAATAATCAAATGCATATTTTCAAGAGGCTTGGATGTAGAGAAATCATGTGCAAGTTCTTTGATCTGATACACAGCAAAAATCTGGTCACATTCTATATCTTTGATGTGTTCTTGTTACTGTTTTGTCAGTGTATTACAGACAGCACAATGACATCACATTTTGATCTAAACATGCATTTCAAGCCAGAGATTTCAAATCAGCAAATAAGTAAATGCAGAGACCATACAAATGCCATATGATTGTGACAATTATGTCCCCGTGGTTTCTGAAATTCACTTGGTTTCTCAAGTATTGTAGAACTGTCAGCTTTTCATTACTTAAAATAGGTCACAAAGCCCCCATCTGACATCTACACTGTCATATAATGCAGTTTGAACTGCATTGAACTGGATTATATGAGTCTACACTGCCATGCAATCCAGGTCAAGTTGCATTATAATGGCAGTGTAGAATGGGCCAAAATGGCATGTGATAGATCTTGTAGAACCCTTGCCATCAATACATCCCGACTTATGAATGGCCACTCATGGTTTCAAATGGTTCAAGCCCTTTATGAAATTAACGGACTTACAAAGTTTTATTTAGATATTTCTTAGGAGCAAATGTGAGGGAAATTTGTGGGTCTTACTTCCAAGTAAATATGCTTAAGAATGCACTATGGTTTAATGCTGTCTCCCACACCAGCTAACAAATTTTCAGATAATTATGTATAAATTGTCTCACAGGGAGTCTAAAACTTGAAATTGACATCTTAAAGTAATTAGGTATCTTCCATATCACTTCATAAAACATTTCAAAAGAGGATTTACAAGACCTATTCTTCCATTTTTCCCCCAAAGTCCCTGTGTCAAATCTCAAGATGTTCCATATAGTTTTCCAGTCTTCTAGAGTAGCTTTTGGGATGGCTGTCGCAGGAGGAGATGGGAAAGCCCTATTTCATAAATGATTCATCAAAAAAAGTAAAAACATATCATTGCGGAGCAGTTCACAATTTCCGATACAAGTTATCAAGTGACTGACATTCATAAATTGAGTAGATCCTCAATGCATCAAAAATATGAATATAAAATGTTCAGAAGTGAGGATGATCAGAACAGAACCTTTGAACAGCATTGTAAGGGATTATTTCTGTCTATTTCAAAAGTAATCTTACTTAGTACATTGCCTCCTCAACCACATTCTCTAATATGAAATGATTCACCCCCAACAAATCAATAGGTAAAGGTAATCCCCTGACATTAAGTCTAGTCATGTCTGACTCTGGGGGTTGATACTCATCTCCATTTCTAAGCTGAAGAGACGGCCTTGTCCGTAGACACCTTCAAGGTCATGTGGCTGGCATGACTGCATGGAACACCGTTACCTTCCCGCTGGAGCGGTACCTATTGATCTACTAAAATGTTTTCAAACTGCTAGGTTGGCAGAATCTGGGGCTAACAGCAGGAGTTCACCAGGATTCGAACCGCTGACCTTTTGGCTTGTTGGTATTTACCATTATTGATTTATTACCCTAAATCAAGTCAAAAATCAAAACCAAATTTTTGCAGTTCAAAAATCTGCCTGAACTTTCAGTTTGGGTATTGTTTGCCTCTTTTCCTTGACCATGGATTAAACTGAATCTACACTGCTCTATATACCCTGATCTGATCTCAGATGATCTATTTTTATCCCAGACTGTCTGGCAGTGTAGACTCATATAATCCAATTCAAAGCAGATAATCTAGGATCAGATCCTTGGATATAGGGCAGTGCAGATCCAGCCCTTGTCTTTGAGTAAAATACTGTGCTCTCTTGGGCTGCTCTTTAATAGGTAAGAGAAATTTTGAGAGCCTGTATCATGTGATGGTTTTAGCCTACAACCAGGGTTCATTTTCCTGCTTCAACATGGAAACCCACTGGATGACCTTTAGTGAATCACAAACAGGCTGGATCTACACTACCTTATACCCCAGAATCTGATTTCAGATTATCTGCTTTGAACTGAGTCTACACTGCCAAATAATCTGGAATAAGCAGAGAAAGGTGGATTAGATCCTGGGATATAGGGCAGTGCAGATCCAGCCACACTCAGCCCTAGAAAACCCAGTGATAGGTTGACTTTAGGATTGCTATATGCTGGAAACAATTTGAAGGCACACAGCAACAATGAGAATTTCCTTCCTACGGATTCTGACAAGGCCAGAGGAACTGCTGCTGAATGACGAACGGTGGAGAGAGACAGAAGCTGGATCTACATTGCCCTATATCCCAGGATCTAATCCCAGATTATCTGATTTGAACTGGATTATACAAGGCCCCATTTCCACAGAAAATGGGATAAAACGGGGGGGGGGGGGGGTTGCAGCTAGAAAACATAGACTGAAAATCCATTTTTGATTGTGGGACTGCATACGATAAAAATGCACGTGATAAAAATGTTCACACAAAATCTAATATCAGACCAAAAGTGGGCTGCTACAGAGAGCTGTATAGCTCCCAAAAATGAGATTTACTGGTGGTATGCTGGTATAGAGTGCTCCAGCACATATCCTCATTTTAAAATCTTGAGCTGATGAGGGATGCAAACAGATGGAGCCATAGACATACTGGTGGCTAAATGGAAAAACAAGAGGAAAGCAATTCCCATGAGAACTCTCTGCAAGATTCCTTTGTTTTCATATTTGTGAAATGAAATGGAGTTTGAATTTACACAGTGGGCACCAGCATGGCAGTCAAGTTACCCCAAAGGGAAACGGGGTTCAAGAGGGCAAACCTGAAGGGACCAGGAGGGTGACGAGAGCTGATGACAGGAAATCTGCTTGTGTGTACTTTGTTATATCTACATCAGTGCATTAGTGCTCATAAGTACTGGCAAAATGCTTCTGAAGTGCAGCACATCTCTGAAGGTCATTAAGAAAAAAAAATACAACCTCTGGTGGATGTTCTATATTTTTTATGGTTCCCTTCAATCCACATAAACCAAAATCTTTGTAGATGCAGTGGAACCATTTCCCAGGACTAATGGCTCTATGTGAGGATTCTGTTTAAAATACCAGGTTTTTTAATCCCACTTCCTTACTCCAGATTAAGCAACTGTCTGGAAGGGCCCTGAGTATACACTATCAGATAATCTGGGATCATATTCTGGGATACAGGGAAGTGTAGATCCAACCATAAGCTCTTGAATATCTCCTTGCATCCTGGCTAAAGATTTTGTATTTTGTTGAAAATAACATGTTTGCCTAAAGTTTTCATAGGAGACCTTTGTTTTGCATGGAGAGAGCTGCAATTATCATCTTATTTGGAAGGTGTTTTACTGCATTTATTTACCTCCCCATAGAAGTCAAAACAATGTCCATAATTAAGCCACCAGTGTTTTTATATTAAACTATTTTCTCTTCCTACAGGCACCAATGGCATTATTCATCTTTTTCCCTGATTACTTATGTGTGCAGCACACTGTAAACAGAATTATTATAGGCTATATTTTATGGGATACTTTTAGAATAACAAGTAATACTATTAGAAATGTGGCTCTTGTTTTAGTGCAAAGAGTAGGAGAAGAATTATATGACTTTCCCAGTGGACTTTTTCAAGAAATGCTATTGGTTTACAATTATATGAATTTGATTTTTTTAAAAACAACTGAGCATGCAAGATTCATGCTATCTGGGGTGGGGAGGTGGGGGAAAAGCCCTAAAAGTGCTGTAAATATGCCTTTCTCAAGTTTACAATGGATAAGAAGCTTGTGCTTTTATAGCTAATTTGCTCCCAACTATTAATTGGAAAAATCAGCCCTTGTGAGGCTTGTTGTTGAATTTCTATGGAAATTCTATAGATCACAGCAGATTAGGCTGAGCCCATTGGGAGCTCACGCAATGCTTTGTAGTGGCTTCTGAATGCCCATAAGTGCGGTTTTCATCTGTGTGAAACCACATATCTGCTACTGATTTTGTAATCAATGGAATTACACTGCAACATTAAGCCTGGAAAATGAGGCTTGCTATTCAGCTTTGCACCCTGCAAAGAACTTGTTCTGGCTTACTTTGCTACTTATTAGAAAACAACTCATGTGCAAAACTGTTGTTCTGGCTTTTATTTCTTGTTTATTCAGCAGCATTTGGGTTGCTATAAGAGAATGTAGAAGAAGCACAGATGTCATATACTGGTGCAGCAGCACCAGTGTTTGCCTGTATACAAGCTATGGCCATTTTGATATATTTGGACCCTTATACCTGATATACTTACTGTATATACTCACGTATAAGTCAAGGGCAGTTTTGGGGACCAAAATTATGGATTTTGATATGAGTTGTGAATGTTGAGGGTCAATTCTGCAGAGAGGAGAAAGCACTAATGGCACCTCAGGGGGCCAGATGCCCTTGACTGCTGTTGCCATTTATTTGCCCATTCATTCAAAAAGGCCTGAAGTGGTGCTGCAGTGGAGACAGTAGAAGGGATTGGTGCTTCTTTTAGGTTCCCCCAGAATGAACTAAGCATTCACCTTTTGCCAGTTTATTCTGAGAAATGGGTGGTTCCATTTTGAAAAGAGTTAAGGTCCTGCAGTCACAGAATAAGACCCAAGAATGAGTCAGTTCAGGTTTTTTGGGTTGATTTTTGGACTAAATTTTTTACACTTAGATATGAATACATATAGGATAACCTATTTTTCTACCAGTTAACATGAATACAGTGTTGGGCCAGAAATACGATTTTTAAAAACCCTTGTGCAGCAACTTATAACATTCCAAGCACCTTAAAGAAAGATTACTAAGGACCTAATCACATTAAGACTGGTACTCACCACACATTGTGGCAAATTCAGTGGTGTCTGTCATGGGGCATGGGAAACACTTTGACCCACACCCAGAGGCGGTCCAACAATGAGGCGAATTAGGCAGTCGCCTGTGGCGCAAAACATACGGGGGCGCAGTTGAGACTGCTTTTTCTGTTGATTTGTTGTAAAACCTGATGTTTTGGTGCTTAGTTTGTAAAAACTTAATGTAATTTGATGTTTAATAGGCTTCCCTTAATGCCTCCTTATTTTCACTTATCCAACGCTTTTAATTTTCAGTGATTGGTTTGGGGGGGGGGGCAAAATTCTGTTCGCCTACACTTGAAAAATACCTAGGGCCGGCTCTGCCCACACCTGTATCACCTGCCTTCCCCCTCACATCCCACGGAGGGAAAAGCATTGCCTCCGTGCTTCTCCCCGTTGTTTCCTATGCCTCATGTGTTGTCACCACTGTCCCCTGTGACACTTCCACTTTATTTGAGGCATGCAGCTCTGCTGAAAGTAGATTAATGTCATGTGATGGAAACCAGTGGGTTCTGTGCCCCAAGTGAAGTGGAAGGGTCGTAGGATGGGCAATTTTGTCCATCTGATGATGCTATAAATAGCAATATTTCTTGTGATTTTTTAAAATCTATAACACTGGCCAACACACATTTTCGTAACCAAATATAGACCTGTTTCTGCATATACCAAAACGAGTACCATTTTCCCCCTTATCAGCTCTAGTTTTTTAGATGGAGAATATATGCCATGTACCAATCTTCATCTGCTCACTCATAGAAATTCTTCATAACTCTAAGAAACTAGAGCTCAAAGCAATGTTTTGAATCAGTGCACCAAATAACCTCAGGAACAGGCGTATAAACATCTAGAAAATACATTCTTCATTTCCTTTAACACACCCATGAAGAATCTTGGTAAATTCACACTGATAACTATTGCCAGAGAATGCTATCTGTAATGTGAGAACCCCCTCCCCCAAATAAAAATCTACAAATACTAACGCTGAAGGACCAATCATGAAAGAAACCTCAAGGTAGATTGAGACGATTAGAACCATTATATAAGTCTCTAAAATTCTTAATCTTTCCCTGGGGCAATGGATATTCAAGAAGCTATTCAGGGTGATAATGTTAGGCACATCTTTAAAAGTTATAGATAAATACTCTCAGAACATTATAGAAGCTTTCCAATAAGCAGCTGTTCTTGTCCAGAGCTTGGACTCTTAGGCTTGAAACTCAATTTGATAATTTCTCAATATTACACTTTGAGAAATTCAGTAACATAAACAGTAATGATCAAAATTATTTAACCTGGTTAGAATCCTTTTGGGGGCTGATATCTTTGTAAGTGAACTTAGGTTTGTGAGAATTAGAATTATGCAGTTATGTAACATCCACAGCCAACAGAAGGCTGCTGTGATGTTACTAAGTAGCAGAGCTAACCAAGTGCCAAATACAGATTGGTGCCAAATGCTCACCAGGACTGATGCACAAGCAGCACCACATACATAAATCCTGGTGTGTATCAGATTGTCCTGATATATCAGTCTTAATTTCTACTGAGCACCAATACATATGGGCACTCTTACTGGGGTATTGTTACATATTGGTAAAGGGGCTTCTTAGCACCTATATGACTGACTACTTATACTAATGTAGCAGCTTATGATTAAACCATTGGTGTGGGACCAGACCAGGGGATTTACACAGGATGACATGGAAGTTTCCACTGTTGATCTTAGGGAAGCACATTTTGTTACTGGCTTTTTCAAAATAACTATTTTTTTTGTTTTTAAAGTTGCCTAATCCAACTTAACCTCCCCCCCCCCCCCACCCATGTATTAAAAAGATATTATGGCATGACTGTTGCTGAGAAATGTAAAAGTCTAGAATGTCTAGGAAATGTCATGGTAGAAGGCTATCCCAAAGTATACAATCTTGTCATAACAACATCTTCAGTTTGTCATTATCTTCAGCTTTTTCTTTTCTACTTCACCAGCACATACACTTCACTCACTTTTGCAATGCTTTCTTTGGTAAAGGTTAATAAGGAATTATTTGTTACAGTTAGAGGGCTCTGACCCACTGTAAGAACAGCAAAAAAGTGGATAATCCTACACATCGGTCAGTAACTTCAAAATTCTTAATATGTTGTTAACAAAAGTTAACGTGAACATTTTCTGAACAACTGAATCACTGCATCCTTTCTGCTTTCCAATTCTCAATCAAAATGTGCAGTCTGCAAAGAGCAGTAGCAGAGTAAAGCTTATGAACACAGAGCTTAGGGAATTCAAATACAATCTGTAGTACAGTAGAGTCTCACTTATCCAACACTCGCTTATCCAACGTTCTGGATTATCCAAAGCATTTTTGTAGTCAATGTTTTCAATACATCGTGATATTTTGGCGCTAAATTCGTAAATACAGTAATTACTACATAGCATTACTGTGTATTGAACTACTTTTTCTGTCAAATTTGTTGTATAACATGATGTTTTGGTGCTTAATTTGTAAAATCATAACCTAATTTGATGTTTAATAGGCTTTTCCTTAATGCCTCCTTATTATCCAACATATTTGCTTATCCAACATTCTGCCGGCCCGTTTATGTTGGATAAATGAGACTCTACTGTACATTCAATTCAAATGATTATGTATTTGACAAGCCCCACTTTTCTTTGCACCCATCTTATCTTAATTGTATTATTAAAAGAAAATGGTGTTAGAGGAGGAGAACGGTTAAAAAAACGGAATGGGAATGATGGTTGTGGGGTGGGAGCTAAACAGAAAAAATGGGTGATAGAACTAATGGGGATTTAATTATCCAAGAACCTAGAACTGTGTTAAACACTAAATAATTTCAAATGGGTTCAATGCAGCTCACCCCCAAATAATATATATTATTTATATTTTATACAACATTGTACAACAGAAGTCAGTCAAGAATTTAATCAATTGAGGTGGAAAAATTACTGTAGAGTCATTATACAGACATTAAAAGGACTCCAAATACATTCCTTTTCTACATGCAAGGACACCTGTAGGCCTAAAATGCTTTCCTGAAAAGTCTAAAGTAGAATTGCATAACTGTATATCATTACATAAAACATAATAGAAACCAGAATCCCAAGTACCCCATACCCAAAAAGAAAGGGCATTGGATGCCTGAGGGCCTCAGCCTTCTGCTCAGCAAACACATCTAACTTACTTTTTCTTTTATGTTTTCCTTCTTTTCCAGTGTTAGCTCTTCTGTTTCACAAACCCAGCTATCTGTTCTGGATTCCAAAATATTCTTTGTCCTTCTCTTTCTTTTCCCCTCTCCTCTCCTCTGCTGTCTTCATGAAGAAACCACAAAGATTAGTATGCCTAACAACAGATCATTGTGATATATTGTTTTCTAATTCCAAAAAAAAAATCTCTGAAGCAAGAGACCCTTTTTTTTTTTTACTAAATTTGACAGCAGAAACGGCATTTGTAAATTCTAATGAATTCTAACAAAGTATATTTATGACTTCCTTACTAATTGGGGGGTCTAGAAACACTAGAACAATTTTGTACAATTAATACCTTAATGAATTCGTTCCAAGCTCTAGTTTTATCTGAGGTTCCCAACATTCAACTTTACTGTCTGAAGGACTAGATCCTAAAATTTTTATTTATTTAGTGTAAGGAGTGGGTTTACCATTTGCATATCTGTCAAAAGCAATATGCATAATGAAGTGAGAAAATATTTCTTTTTGGAATTTTTCTTCTGTATTTATTTAATAAATATGAAATAAGTTTTCAAATTATGTCTTTTGGATTTCATGCCTTGTTTCTAAAAAGAAAGGTCTTTTAAGGCTATCACCCACTTTCAGACATCTTTACAAAGATCAAGTCTGTCAATAGTAGCAACAAGGTGGTGGCAGGAGGAAAAAGATGGCAGATGCAATGACAGTGAAGGAATGAAAAGCCACTCTCAGCATTGCCAGGGAAAGACGCCTGATGGCCTTGAGCAGACTATTTCTTCGATGTCTGCCGTACAGTGATGTGAAAACAAGGTGTTCTGGCATGAGCTATTACCTAATAAGCAATATCCCAGAATACTTGTAAAATACATAAACAAACACAATATAGTCTGTGCAGTAGGGGAACTATAATGACCCTATAGCATACAATAACACCATAATCCCCAATACAAAGCTCAATACAATACAGTGCAATGAAAAAAAGCAATAGAAAAACAGCAACTGCTCTCAAATGGAAATTATCTCGGTCTGATATCAATCCCAATGTATGAAAGCTTCAGGGGTCCAAATCTGATGATAAAATCTTCCAAAAGGGAGTGAACTGGCAATTAGTCAGGTAGCTACTATGCAGAACGGACAGAATAAAGACGGAGCACAGAATGGACAGAATAAAGATGGAGAATTTCCATGAGCAGAGTCTATTTTTCTTGATGTTATTATGCACGGTGTGAGTCATTACTTGTAGTTGCTAATCACCTTATCACTTGAAGAAGGGGAGTTTTCTTCCCAAAACAGGGTATTAGCAAACCTGGACACCTCTGTATGGACCTTTACAGCTCTTCTGAATCATGAATGACTTCATTCGCAGAGACTTTGTGTTTTGAGAGCTGTGCTCCATGTTTATTCTGTCCATTCTGCATAGTAGCTAGCTACCTAACTAACCACTAGTCCACTCCCTTTTGGAAGATTTTATCATCGGATTTGGACTCCTGAAGTTTTGATACATTGGAACTGATATCAGACTGAGATAATTTCCATTTGAAAGCAGTTGCTACTTTTCTATTGCATTTTTCATTGCATTGTATTGTACTGAGCTTTATTTTGGGAGTTATGGTGTTACTATATGCTATATGGTCATTATAGTTCTCCTACTGCACAGACTATATTGTGTTTGAGCAATTACCTGCCATGTGGTGTAAAGCACCTAGACTCCAAGAACACAATCCCATTCACCCCAATTGCTGGAAAATTGGCAGCTTTTTCTTCTTGATGATGACCTAAGGTACATCTACACTGTAGAAGTGATGCTGTTTGTTACCACTTTAATACCATGGCTGAATGCTACGGAAATATGGGAGTAGTTGTTTGATGAGACACCAGCACTCTTTGGTAGAGAAGGCTAAAGACCATGTAAAATTACGGCTCACATTATCCCACAGCATTGAGGCATAGCAGTTAAAGTGGTGTCGAACTCATCACAGCTTCAGGAATCTAGCAAAAGTGGAAGTAGCAGTGTAAAATACAATTACTCTCCAACAGGATTCAAGTTTTTTTATATAAAGCATAGCTATGGGGTTCTTGTAGCAAAAAAGAGGGATATGCTAAATGAAACAATTAAAAAGTTTAAGGCTATATGTTTTGGTGCTTGAACCTCTTCATACGCTTTGCCTCAACAAAGAAAATGTGCACAATAACTCTCCGAAGAAAACATTCTAAATTGCATCAAGAAAATGGGCATGTTTCAGCCAGTGTAAAACACTTGGACATTCCACTGCTTGAAACAGAAAATATTTGAGGACTTATTTAGATTTTTGAAGTTGCACTCAACCCTCCTATACAATTCTTCACTTGTAAAGAAACTGTTATTAAGTGGAAAAGAGACTTGAGAGCAGAAAACTTTTCCAATGTGGAGGATATAATGGACAAAGCTTTGATGTCCAAAATGGTTAACTTTGGCTGAACTGTACCAATTACAAATTAATCTATAACTTGTCTGCTGGAAACCCACTTTTAAGTTTTACATACTATTTAATACTTAAGAAATATAGGAGAATAATATCCCATTTACATTTTTTTTTCAGAATATACAGTATAAATATAGTAAGAACCATGCCATAAAACTATTTGCAAAATTTGCACACTATTATTGCATGCTTATGGTGATACTACATGCCAATTAATATTAGCTTTTTAGCTTTCATGTGGCCATAAGCCGAATTTCAGATCTTTTGCCAAGTCCTCAGTGTTGGTTAATGATGTTGTTTCCAAAGGCATGTAGTTCTAAGCAAAACTGGTCACCAAATGCTATTTCATTGTGTTTGTTTTTCTGCCCAAATTGGGCTGAATGGCATTCAGACTTGAAGTGGTACCCAGAAGGTTTGTTCATGTTATGTAAATCGATCAGAATTCATTTTCCTCAGTTTGGGGGGGAGGTTTCCCTCCATTCTACCTCCCCCTCCTCCCGATAACTTTTGAAGTTTTGGTGGCAAGTCTGCCATAGACTGGCTCATAGGATCTGATAACATCTTTGTGGTTTTAGATACAAGTTTCTCTTCTGAATTACCAGGGACAGAACTAATTCGCTGAAGTTTCATAGGAAGGTCCCCCATGCTGTAGGCCTTTTCAGATGTGGTAGAACTCATTCTCAGCAGCTTTTTAGGAAAGTCTTCTCTTCCCGTCATTTTCTGCAGTTTTGAGGGTAGCTTTGTACCAATGTCATCTAGGCCATCCAGACATTCCACAGAATTATTCCTCTCCTTACTGTTACTTACAGCTGGTGCTATTAAAGGGGAGGACATAAGTAGCATTTCTTCCTGTTCCTTCACACTGTAAGGTGCTGTAGGGACTTCAAATGTTGCATGGAATTGGGAATAGTCTACTTTGAAGAATCCTTCCTCTAAGGAAATAACAGGAAAGAAACGATGACCCCAGAGAACTTCATCTTCTGTGTAGGATGTTCGGGCTTGACAAGTCATCCCTATTGTAAAAAAGCAAACAAATATTTGATAAATCACTTCAAAATAAAATTATCTAGACTACATTTAATGTACTTGGCTTTAATGTTTTGTTCTGTGGTCATAAACATATATAGATTTAAGTCAAATTGCCAATGATTCAGATATTATAAGAACCACATGAAAGTAATTTTCACATCACACAATGGATTGCATGCAATCCCAAATTTTGTTTTTAGCCTCGAGTGCCCTTTTTTGGTCATTGCTGAAGGGGAGAATCCAATACTTCCTTGGGCAATGCCCACAATCACTCAAAATGTTGGTGAAAACTGGTTGTATCCTCTTATAGTCAGATCTGTGATGTTAAATGCATCATCTAGGAACTATGTGCATAAGAAATAAATAAAACATTAAAAAATTGTGTTTACACTTGGATCTCATCTCTAATAGAACTTATTATTTATGCATATACAAATATAATACAGTTATTTCAAAAAAAATTGAGAGTCAAAAACATTTTTGGTGCCAAGCATGTTGAATTAGAAATATTCAGCCCATACCATGTGTGTGGTGTCCATTTTTAACTGGAGAGACCAATGATCAAATCCTAATTCAGCCATAAAGCTCACTGGAGTCTGATGCTGTTTTCTAATCTGTTCTGTGACTCAAGGGATAACAGAGTATAACAAAGTAATAAATCCTATTTATGACTTGCCACCTGATGCATCTGAGAAGGATAGACTATAAATAATGGGCTACAAAGAGAAATTCATGACATCTAAAAGCATATTCGGGATCATCTCTGCAGTCAGTGTGTCACCTTGCTGCTGCTTAAAACAAAATACATTATAATGTTCTAGAATCTGTTTGGGAATATAGCTTGCAGTTTGTGGCAGTAATTCTGATTCCTTATCTGCTTTTTTACCTTCAGGAGACAGTGAGGAACATTAATATTATGTAAGGCAAATCAGACAGAGCTAACACAATATAAAACAAGAAAGTGCATTATATATGACGGGCAACAAAGTACTCATACCTTTATTCTAATGCAAAAAATACTTCCCTTCAAATATAATCATTGTTTAATGTTTTTCTCTGCCTGGTTTTTCTTTTTTAAATCTAACCACATAGATAATATTCAATGGGTAATATACATTTGTTTTCACTTCCAAAGATATTTTCTATTTCCAAAAAGAAGTTAAGAGATGAAAAATCACAGGTTTTACTGAAAATGAGAGAGAAATGTAAGATAAGCACATGGACTGTTCACCAAGAAATTCAAAATTCAATTGCCAGATTATATTAGGCATAATATCTACTCAATATATTCAATTATAGCAGTTCAGAAAGAAAGGTTTCCATTTACATTTACAAACCTTGTAATTTTTAAAAGAAAAACGGAAGGTCAATGTGAAGGATTGAAGAAAAGGAAGGAGTGACAAGGCACATTGAACTATGGAGGGCAAAGAGGCATCACACTAGATACCTATCATATTAGCCATCTGTCGGGGGTGCTTTGAATGAGATTTTCCTGCTTCTTGCAGGGGGTTGGACTGGATGGCCCGTGAGGTCTCTTCCAACTCTACTATTCTATTATTCTATTATTCTATAGTCAGGCGAAGCGTCCAGCTTCACTGCCAAAATGAGGGCAGCTGGAGCGAATTTGTCACCCCACTCACCGTTCCCTCTTAATGACACTTTCCCCATCACATGGGGGAAACATTGCCCTCCTGGTGAGGCTCCGTGTTGGCTCCATTGGAGCCAACACAACACAGGAAGCCTCCCATGTTGAGAGGGAAGCATCGTATGATACTTTCCTTCCATTTGGAGGAGTGGCCTCCACAGGAAGTACCCTTATGTCGTGTGATAGACGGCGGGCCCATCCATCCTCCAGCTGGAGTGGAAGTGTCATAGGATGCTTCCAAGGGTGAACAGAGACACAGAAGCACACACAAAGTTGTTTATTCTGTTGGGAAAAAATGCAGATTGCTGTACTTAAAGGACCACCAGAAACATTGCAAGATAATTTAGATCAGAGTAATAGTGGTAAGAGCATTAACTAAAAAAATAAAACAAGCACAGATGATCTGTATCTTCTGCATTCAGGACCCCAAAATGTGCATTCATCATAAAATTATGTCTATTGAACTGAAACCCCACCATATAGACGGTAGATTCCCATACTTTAACTCAAATAATTCAGTTGCCAAAGAAAATGTAATCTGCCATGGAGGGCCAATTGTAGACAAAAGACACCTTACTGCTGACAGAAGAGAGATATATTACATATGCATACAATTATATGCTAAACAATTTGTTGTAATTATTTTTCACAGGGATATAAATTGCTTTAACAGCCCACTTTTTCTCCCACTGTTACATTTTGTTTATGAAGTTATCATATAAAAAGAATGACACTGCATAGCAGGCAATGTCGAAATTAATTATAGACACAAAGTAATTACTCTGAATAGTCTAGACAAATCTGGGTTCTTTATTCTGCTGCTCTTTATTAGTTATAGCTGCCCTGGAAAAAGACAAACAAGAAGGCCATAACTTTCACCCTCCCTAGGTTCAGTTGGAATCTCATTTTAAAAGGCATTGTTATAAAATGAATGGGTGAAAAATGAACTCCATGGTGTTAGATACTGGGTACAATATGCCAGAAAATGATGAAATACAGCTGGATTGAAGTGAGAAGTCCATTCTACTCATCATGTCTTCCATATGATAATAAATCTCATAAAATGCTATGCATAGCCTGCAGAGACATCTCACTCTCTTCTTCTCAAATTTCCAGAGTCAATACTTACAGAGGCCACTGTGGCCTCTACACAGGCCCAAAACACATGATAGGTGACGGGTTTACCTGAGGAGTTCAAATGATCCCTCAGGTAAACCTGGGGTAATCCAAAATAAACTGGGACACTAACGGGGCTTTTACCTCCCTCAGATTTAGAGCTATCAAGGCTTTTGCCTCCCTCAGATTTAGAGATATTGGGATGAAAATTGCTACAACTGTGGTACATATTTACCACTCTAAGCCCCTGCATGCCCAAGTTTCAGAATGTTTCATTCATCTACTGATTTTTAGGATATTTTGACATTTTTGCGAACAACATTTTAAAAAATACAGGAGCTATTCCTCAACTTTCTCTAAAATGACACACCATAGCCAGGGCATCCTTTTCCCCAAGTTTCAGAAAGATTCACACATCCACTGATTCTCAGGGAATTTTTAAAGTTTTGCCCATAAAAAAACCAAAATAGGTACCTGAGTCTTATTCGATTTAGTCCGGGTTTTAAAAACACCTACAGAGATTTGAACCTTAAGCTAAGGTCTGAATCTTTACAGGTGAGGGCTTTGTGAAAACCGACTCCTAAGACTGCTTCTGCAAATTCCTCTCCCGCCCCCCCCCCCCCCCCCACCACCACCTCCTGAAGCATCATTCTGACATAACTTCAGAGCTCTCTGTTAGGGATCTGCACTGCCTGCAGGCCCCTCAGGTATGTTTTGGTAGAGGGAATGGGGGACTGGAGGGGGGCTGGATGCCTTTGGTTGACCCGGGATGGCATCTAGCCCCCCCCCCCCAGGAAAAGCCCGGATTTGGGGGTTGGAGTGGGGACAAAGAGGAATTGAGATTTAACCTCCTGATTCCGACTGGGACTTTAATATGTCTGGGAGGGCCCTGTGTAGATGGTGCTAGATCTGCACTTGCAAATAATGCAGTTTCAGAATGCGGTTTAACTGCATCGAACTGGATTATATGATTCTGCATTGCCATATAATACAGTTCAATACAGTTAAACTGCATCCTGAACCTGCATGATATGGCAGTTTAGATACAGCCGGAGTTATCTAAGGCTGAATCTAAACTGCCAAATGATGCCCATTCAATGCAGTTCAAACTGTATAATATGAGTCGACGCTTCACTGACCGCATAATGCAGTTCAAATCTTGTTGTTTTGTACTCCCCCACCCCATCATTGTGCCACCAAAATAAGCACTTTCCTTTGCAATATATCCTGGGGGGAAAGGGGGTGGGGAGACTTCCTTCATTATACCACAAGGGAAGAACATCTTGGAACTGCTGACACTTTTCATGGGGAAGACTGAACCACATCAGGCAGCTGGAAGTGGCATGAAGTATTACATGCACACCAATAAAAGGGGTTGACAGAAAAATTCTGCAAGGCTAGATTTAGAAATCTATTTAAACAACCGTCTATTATCATTTAATGCATTCTACTTTGTTACACCTGATGAAAAAATAAGTGACATTCGTGTCATACTGCTTTAAGCAACAATTAAATATTTGTCTTCAAACTTGAGTCTACTGTCATGGTGAAGCGATGTACTGCTTTTGTGCGGTCTAAGGATTCATTAATGTAGTTCCCCAATACATTTAGAGCTTCAGTAATTCAGCAAGATCGCATGCATGGTATACATAATTGCATTTCTTGGTTTACGTTGCTGTTTTCTTGCCCAAGATTGTCCTTGGGGCAGCATTCACATTTTGCTGCAAAAAGGAAAATCAGGCTTTTCACAAAAGCTTTTCTTCTTCCACCATTACCAGCATCACCACCAAATTATTACATAACATGATTTTTGTTCATAGTACTATTCAGCAGGAGACTTGATATGACAGCAGAGCTCAAGTTGTTTGAGAAAGAAAATGAATTCTATTATTTTTATATGCACATAAGTAATGCATGCTTCTTTCCCTGCCAAATAACACCTGCAGTTCACATTTATTCCCCTAGCAGTGTAATAACCCAGCACTGCATAGGAGAGAGCTGCCTAATTCTTTCTGTGCTTCTGGAAATAAAGGTAGCTTCTATCATTATGGCTGAAGTAATCCAATATTGCAATCCTACAAACTTCAGCAAACCACAGGATTTAGGGACAGATTGCACTGTATGATATCTGGTATTGGCACATTAGTACAACACCAATGTTTGGTTTGCACCAAACATTGGTGTTTTTTCCTCAGCTGCTTTTGTTCACGTAGAATTGGGAACTTAAAGAAACCATTAACATTTATAATTTTTGGTGCTTGATATTTAACTCATTTGTAACATCCAGTATAAGTGTATATATTATGTGGAATACATTCCTTGAGTTAGCATGAAAATGTGAAATCCCTGTTGAAATAAATGACTTCTGGTAAATGTATACCATAGAATAGGCTGGAGAACCTACAACATGTCTACGACATGCCCTCCTCTCGCTCTCGGCTAGTGGGGACGAGAGAAAGGGCCTTCTCGGTGGTAGCCCCCTGGCTCTACAACTCCCTCCCGAGGGAAGTTTGATTAGTCCCAACTCTGGCCACATTCTGGAAATAGTTGAAAAACTGGATATTTCATTGTGCATTTGACTGAATCGTCACAATTGACGCTGTCCTATACCCAGCCATTGCACTGTATCCTGGCCCAGCTCTACAGGTTGCAAGATATTGCACATATATAAATTCTATTGCCTCACTCCAATCTTGAATATGCTAACTGTGCCTTGGTTATTCGTTAGTTGAGTATGTTTTTATTGTATTTTATATGCCTGTTTTTATATGTTTACATGTTTTAAATGCATTTTGGTATTGTATATTATGCTGTATTTGGACTTGTTCCCCATGCAGAGCCGGCCCTAGGTATTTTTCAAGTGTAGGCGAACAGAATTTTAGCGCCCCCCCAAACCAATCACTAAAAAATAAAAGCGTTGGATAAGCGAAAATGTTGGATAATAAGGAAGTATAAAGGAAAAGCCTATAAAACATCAAATTACATTATGATTTTAAAAATTAAGCACCAAAACATCATGTTTTACAACAAATCAATAGAAAAAGCAGTTCAATACATGGTAATGTTATGTAGGAATTACTATATTTGCAAATTTAGCACTAAACATTGAACAGGGATATAGGGCAGTGTGGACTTAGATAACCCAAATAGCCCTCAGTATTAAAAAAAACCCTCTAAAATCAGGACAATAAATAAAGAATAACACTCTGAAAACAGAAGAAATCCAGACAGTAAACAATCAGGGACAGCTAACTCCTCCCAAAAAAAGATTCTCCCAGGCAAGAAGAAGCCAGGCCTTGAAGCCACAGGGCCATTAAATGCTAATCAAGGTGATTAATTACAACATTCACACCTGCTTCAAAGAAAAGTTCTTTCTCCCACCCTGGACCTTCTACAGATATATAAACCCCACATACCTAGCTTCCAAGTTCCTACAGACCTCACAATCTCTGAAGGCCCCAAAGGTGGGCTTGCGTGGTGCGAAGGTGGGTCTGCGCTGGCCGGAAGGCCCAGCGCGGCCGCTGGAAGGCCCGAAAGAGAAGGAGGTGGAGAGTGGTGCCCTCCTCCCAGGACGATGCTGCCCCCGGGACGATGGCGCCACAGGCAAATGCCTATTTCGCCTTATGGTTGGACCGCCTCTGTCCCCATGTGAGCCGCCCCAAGTCCCTTTGGGGAGATGGGGCAGGATACAAAAATAAAAGTTATTATTATACAGAGAACACTGCTTAAGCATTTCAAGGTGCTCCAGTGTGACTCTATGGACAATTTCCAATGGAAGCATACTGTATAATGCTAAAGGACTTAGAAAATGCCTAGAGAGAATGCTTTATTCAGAATTGGATAAATGAAATTGCAGGTCCCATTTCCACAGATACAGAGGTCATACTGTGCCACTGGCCAATAATTTTGATGAGGGAAAGTTTTCCATCAGTACATACCCAAAGTAGCTGGTGAAAGGGTTACAGATTAGGTAATAACACCCTAAAAGGCCCAAAATTCATAGAATCATAGAATTGCAGAGTTGGAATGGACTTAAAGGCCGTCTTGTCCAATTCTCTGCTGTGCAAGAACTCACAGCTAAAGCACTTTTATATGATATCTCCAATGTCTGTCTAATGAGTCTATCACCCACTGAGACAGAATAATCCACTGTTTAACAGTTCTTTCAATACTTAAGATTATTTTTTCCTGGTAATCTAAATCCATTGGAGCACTAGAAAGCAAGCTTTCTTTACCATCCATATGCCATCTCATTGAATATATAAAGATGGGTACCGTATCACCTCTCAATCTCTCATCAGTCCATTTCTCTCTTCTTACTGTAGCCTCTAAATCCTCTAAAATTCAAATGTTAGAGGTGGAGGACCATTGGATGGGGTTTGATTTGTTGTAGGATGTTGTAGATCAGTCACCCCCAAACTCTAGCTCTCCAGATATTTTGGACTTCAACTCCTCGGCTGTCTTAGCCAATACTTTTAAAATCTTCTGTCTGGTTTATCAGGTTTTTTTTAAAGGCAAGTAAGCCAGTTCTTTAATGAATATAATTCTTTTTATTAGAAATTTGACTATGTTGAAGATGTCACTCCTTCCTAAATATTATTGGACTTGTTTATTTGCAAACTAAACTCTTTTTTAAAAAAAAATAGATATTATATTATCTATTATATTACTTATAAATTATATAATGAATAGCTTCTTTGGAAATAATCTCTGCTCTAAATCAGTAGGAAAAAAATGGTAATAATAAAATCTAATGGTTTTGTTTTTATGACTACAAATACCTAGTTAAGATAAGGATAAAAATGTGTTGGACTAAAAATATTCACTGAATTAATCACTGAATGGCAAGTCAACACTTATATATACACTGTTGATTCAACGCCTTGATAGTAATTCGAACTAAAAATTAAACTAAGTGCATTAATAACAAAGCACACACACACATGCAATTTGAAGCAAGGTTGAATATTATCAGTTCCACCTGATTCCTTGATTTCTAATCCAAGGATATGAATCATATGGTCCTCCAGATGTTGTTGGTCTGCATCTTCTTGGATATGGTCATCTCTGGTCACAATGCAGAGTATGCATATCTACTTGTGGTTTCTTGAGAAGTGGCCATCAAAAACTACCAAAATGGTATGCGATATCCTAAATATTTAAATCAAGGGCAGGAAACACATGGCCTTCCAGAAGTTATTGTAATGTAACCACCATTAAACAAAGTCAGCATAGCAGATGGTGAGGGGTGATGTAGACCTCAAAACAGTAAAGGACCAAATGTTCTCAACATTTACTTTTCCCCCATCTAGAATTATTCATAGAGTTGAAATGAGGAGGCTGTACTAAAAAGGGTTTAGTAGTTTTGTATAAAGCGTAACTTGTCTGAAGATCTATATATTTTTTTAAGCTACCATTCTGGTGCCAACAGAGCGGTGCTGAAAGTGGTATTCAAATCCAAAAAAGTGCCACTAAACAACTTCACTGTAAAAGAATACTAATGCAGATACAGAAAACCTGCTATCCGAAATAGCAATGCTAGCTAAGTCTTTCGTTGTAAATTAAACTAACATATTTTTTTTTAAAAAAAATGCTTAACAAATGTTTCTAATTGTCAGTGAAAAGTGGGGTGGAAAGGGATTTACCAGAACTGATATAGTAACAAACAAAACTTATTTAATAAATGGGACTTATTTAAAATACAGTTTGAGCATCCCTTTCCAGGACATCAAACATACTCCAAAACCGAAATTTGTCCAGATGAGTGGCTGAGACAGGTTTCTGAAGCTTCAATTTACAAAAAACTTGACTCATGCACAAAACTATTAAAATATTGTATGCAATTGCTTTCAGGGTAGGTGTGTAAGATATACAGTAGAGTCTCACTTATCCAACCTTTATTCATCCAACATTCTGTATTATTCAATACAGTCTGCCTTTTAGTAGTCAATGTTTTTGTAGTCAATATTTTCAAATCTTTGCAATGTTTTGGTGCTAAATTCATAAATACAGTAATTACTACATAACATTACTGTGTACTGAACTGCTATTTGTCGATTTGTTATAACATGATATTTACCAATTAATAGGCTTTTCTTAATCTCTACTTATTATCCAACATTTTCGCTTATCCAACATTCTGCTGACTAGGGTTGTCCAAATATTCGTTATGTTTCTCGTTTCGTAATTATTTCGGATTGTTCTCGTTTTTTGAAACAAGTATTGAAACGTTTTCCCTGGGCGCAACTGGCAATGTAATTTGAACCATCGTTGGCCCATTCTCTAATTGTTTCTTAAAATTTTCGTTAAATTTTTTCCTTCCAAATTTTTTTTAAAAAGATTTTTTAAATTTTTTAAAAAAAATTGTTGCTGGTTCGATATTGTGTTTTTTTTGGGGGAAATTGGCTGGGGGCTTGGGGCAGAGTCCTTGCTGTGGCTGGCTTTAGGGAACTTTTTTTTTCCAAAGGACGTCTGCGTCCCTGCTAGTGCTGAGCTTGGGGTGCTTTCCATCTACTCCTGAGGGAGACCTTTTGCCTTTCTGTTTTCTTTTTTGGAATTTAGCAATCACCACATCAGCCCTTCTTTGCAATCCTGAAAGTGGGGGGGACTTGAAAATAATAGTTTCCAAAGGACGTCTGCGTTCCTGCAAGTGCATTGCTTCCCTCCCGCTCCGTTTGTAATCCCAAGCCCCCGGGCTGAGTGTTACTGCAGCAATCACAAAGACACACATTGTTTTCAAACCTAAAGGGTACATTGGAAGAAATAGTTTCCAAAGGACGTGGGGCACCCGCCAAGGCATTGCTTCCCTCATGCTCCATTTCTATTCCCAAGCCTTGGGCTGAGTTTTATTTCTGCAATCACAAAGTCAGACATTGATTTGATTCAATAGAGGGTCCACAGCAATTTATAGTTTCCAAAGGACGTTGCCAATCCTGTCAAGGCATTGCTTGGCGTGTGCTGCATTTCTAATCCAAAGTCTACACAAGTAGAAGAGGGACTTTTACAGTGATAAGAACCCAATTGAACAGGAAATAAGACTTTCAAACCAGGAACAGGTTTCTTCAAATATTGAAAAATAGTGTATTATAAAAAGTTATGAAAATTTGCCAAAACTCATAGGAGACAGGAAACATTCTGCAATTTGTTGAGCAAAGAGTGTGGAATGTGTTCTCCCACTGTACCAAATTTGATGAGAATAGCTCAAGAAATGAGGGTGGGAGACCCCCAGAAAAGTCCCTCCCGGTTTCCTGTTTTTTGGCGATTGCGCATGCGCGTCCACCATTTTAGAAACATTTTAGAAACATTACGAATTTTCGGAAATATCCGAAAATTTTGGGTGAAACATTAAGAAATAATTTCTATATCGAAGAGCCGGCACCCCCTACTTTAGAAACGAGAATTGAAACATTTTTTCCATCGATCGGACAAGCCTACTGCTGACCCATTTATGTTGGAAAAGTGAGACTCTACTGTATATGAAATATAAATGAATTTTGTGTTTAGACTTGGATTCCATATATCTTTTTGAGTAAATACAGCTATTCCAAAATTTTTAAAAATCTAGCCCCATTTCAGGTAAAGTATACTCCACCTGTATTGTTAATCTAAATTCTAAAGCATCTACTGAATGCATCCACAGATCGGAGCCATCACTATTCAGTTGGTATGATTACAACAATATATTGATTTTTCAAAATTTAGCTGTCCTATGATGTTTAAAGAAGATGAAAAAGATTAAGAGAAAACGTGTCATTCTTTCTGTGCCTTTCCATGTGGAACAACTATGAATAATCTAATGAAAATATTATTAGAAATAAAAAATAGTGCATACTAAAACCAATTACTTTTTACTCTGATGCATAGATGCATGTACATATGACAACCTACTTCACATATTCCACTGATGATCCCAATAATACAGACAAATGGGTCAGTAAAGTCTGTATACTAGATTTAGGCTGTGTCAAGTGCAAAGCAGCCAGGTCATATTATTTATTGTATAAAACCTTTCAAATTCTATTCTTCTATCCCTGACATCACAGATTCTTGAGGTTTGTGTGACCTGATTCTATCACCTGCCCAGTGCATTTAGTCATTTATCAAAGATGCATTCCTACTAAATTTCTAAAGACACAATTTTAAATTTGCCTACTATCACTGCTTAGAATAGCTGACACTTAAATTTCTGTTCTGTTATGATTCCTTAGCTTCAATCATTCATTAGAAGGTGATGTGTTAAGACTTTTGTTCACAGAAGCATAAAAATAGTATGCTGGGATGTTTCTCTTTGTTCTTTAGATTTATGAATCACAAAAAAGATACAGGGAAAACTCAACTTACAAGCATCCCTACTTACGAGCTTTTTGACTTACATGCCCTCACTTGGCCGATATTTTGCTATGAATTATGAGCCTTCCTTTCTGCCCTGCTTTACCTGTCCTGCTCAATCTCCCCTCTCATTGTCTTCGCTTACCTTGAGCCAGTCACACTCTCTCACACACAAACAAAATGGCAGCTCTCTCCCAAATCCTCCAAGGGAAGTCAAGCAACCATGACCAGAAATAAGCCAAGAGGAAAAAGAAGCATGGCCAAGGAGAGGGGCGTGGATGGCATGCAACTCATAAACACAATGCAACATGGAGGTGGCGGGGTCAGAGCCCAAGTCGGCCACAACCTGAAAAGTATGCTGCAGGGAAAGAGGGCATGGAGTGAAGGAAGGAGGGAGGGAGGTCGCTGTTATTCAGGCAGCACAGGTAGAAGTTGCTGCCAAAGGAAGATGTGGGTGCGTGGTTGAGGGTGGCACTGGGGGCTTGGGTCTGGTGTCCAGTCCCAGCAGTGGCAGCTGAGGTGGTGGCATTGCTGATGTTGTTATTGGTGACAGCTGAGACATAGGTGGGTAGGGCAATGAAGACAGGGCATGAGAGCCATCAAGGCAAACATTGGTGTGGGGTTTTTTTTGGGGGGGGGCTGGAACAGGTTCAATGGGAAATTTTGATTTGACATATGAGCAAATTGAGTTATGAGCTTGATTACAGAACAAATTAAACTCTATAAAGAAACAATGGTGCGAGCTTTAGTGGTCAGCCATGAGTACAGAAAACTCACTGAATTAACTGTTGAGTGGTGAGTCAATTTGTGATCCAATCCCAATAATGTCATGTTCTCTGTTTAGTGGGACTAGTGCAGAATTTAAGACAGTATTAACAGTCCAGGGGGAAAAATACTATTCTTAGTGGAAAAAAATGAATACAATAATTCATATGTTAGAATACATTAACAGTATTTACACCAAAAGAAGAAACATGAATAATGTTGCAGCGCTGGATGGCAGAGACACCTCAAAATCACAATAGAGTCCCAGACTATAAGCGAAGCAAGTTGTTTATTGAAGAATATATGTAAGCAATAGCAAATCAAAGTTCAAAGTCAATGAAACAAGGTTTGAGTCCACCAATTACAAAATACTTGAGGGTCATGAAGCAAGGTATCAAAATTAGTCCAAGGAATAGGAACAAAACTGGAACAAATAACAGGATCTTTGACTGGAACAAGGGATCCAAACTACAAAACTTTCAGGAACAATGATTGGATAATCCAAAATTCCCCAAGAACAAGAATTGGAACAAAGCACAAGATACAAGGCTACATGAACTTGGTATGAAAGTCCACAGGAACATGAAACAGGATTCTATGAAGCATGAAACATGAGTCCATAAACAGGAACAACATTCTCGATGACCAAAGTTACCACCTCTGAAAATCTCTCTCAGAAGCGGTTTTTCTTAAAGCTGAAATCAAGGCCTCTTTCTGTGGGAAGTTTGCTCTCAAACCCCTTTCTCATTAGCAACCATCTGCTCTGTCTCAAAACCTCCCTTTCTTGTCTCTGTTGACATATAGCTTTCTTTCTGTCAACCTCATTAGTCTTATCACAACTGGAATGCCCATTTGCCAAGGGATAGTTTGACCTTGACACTTCCAAGGAATGTGGTTCAAGCTGCCTGCTTGAAACCATTGCATGCTTGCTCCCAGAATCCACAGGAACAAATTCTGGATGTCCAGGAAAAGCAGCTTCATCCAACTCTGGCAACATGGGAATCCTAGGCCCCAACCCAGATTCATCTGACAAGTCAGGTGCAGGTACAATCACAGGCTGAACAGGCACAACCTCGGGCTCACCTGACAGGTCAGATGTAAGCTGGGATACAACAAATAAAGGATCTATTTCACAAGAGTGGTTTATTGAAGTATGAGCAAACTATCCCACAGATTTATTTATATTTATTTACTTACTTTATTTCTACCCTGTCTTTCTCCCCATGGGTACTCAAGATGGTTCACAATTACATGGCACAGCTCAATATATTTAAAAACAGCAAACACACAAATTATTACCAGCATTATTACTATTTTTTCATGCTGTATATAACTCCTAAGACCTACCAAAATACAATGAACACAAACCCAACACTAACACATTATGTTCTTACAGTGCATATAATTTACAACATTTTAGTTTGCTTTATAGTCCTGCATGTAGTTGGCTTTTTCATATCTCACAAACTTCAGTAGTGCACCATATTTTACCCTTTCTCATCTTTACTACCTTTAATTGAGTTTATGCTTTTAAACAAAAGATTCACAGAGAAAAATTAAGAATACAGTAATTATGATAATGGTGATATACTAAATTACACAACATTTGAAAATGCATCCTTAAAACATAAGATATTTTATCTCTAATCTACAATGTTATGGTCTTAACTATCGGCTTTTTTCATTAGGCAACTAAACTATATGACTAATGATATTTTGTCTCCTTTTTGTATGCTCTTTGTAGTTCTTTTAGCTAGGAAAAAGAATTGGTTCATTAAGAAATCATGGGGCCAACAGCTCTTTTCTTGCTTTCATTAAGTTAATAGTCCTATTAAGATTTAACAGAGTTTATGTACTAATAACATCTATCTCAGCATACATTCTAATTGCACTTAGAAAGACAACTTGAATGGCATACAATGTTTATGTTAACAGCTATCTTACAAATCATTTTATAGCATTCAAGCTGCTTGCTTTCTACTCACTTAAAAGATATCCAGCATATAAATGAGCAATTCCTTTTGAAGTATAATAATCATATTCTCTGTATGGATACTCATGTACAAAAGAATGCCCTGTGAGATATCCTAGTATTCAAGAGAAAATAATGCACATCAATTGCTACTGTACTTTCCCTAATGAGCAGATGTAGGTAACTGTGACCCATCAGATATTTTTGGACCCATGGCTAGATTGGTTACAGTTGGTGGGAACTATTGGTCAAAGGTTATCAATTTCTGAGAAGAGATGAAATGGGAAGATACTTTTAATGTAAGTCTCCTTTATTCAGAAGAGGAAATGTCACCCAAGTTAGGGCTCATCTACATGAGTTACATACTCCAAAGTCTACATGACATACAGGGCCTTCTTGGAATAAGGTCACTAACAAAGTTTTGCTCTGTGTTAGGAAAAGTCAGGGAATGCTCTGGTACTTCCTCAAAGCTCTGAAGCAGCTCTGCACTTTAAGGATGTGTGAAAAGTTGGACTTGGTCCAATTTGGAACTATTTACATGGGCCAGTGCTGCCATCCTGCTTTCCACACACTTCAGGGTGACACACATAGGTAGTAGATAAATATCACTTTGAGCAACTTCAATATCTTCATTACTGAAGTTGTACCATTTTGCCATCCCATAGTCTTGCAATCATCTTAGTACTTTCTCATGAAAGAAACTACAAGATATCAACATTGTTATACTGAAACACTTGGTAAATACAAGATCAAAGCCTCTTCAAATGTTATGTATTTTAGACTTCAATATTTAATTTCCAGATTGTATTTTACACATGTCCCTAGAAGTTATTATTTTTGAAATATTTTTTATTGTTAGGAAGGAATTCAGAGAAAGGAACTAGCAAAACCACCTCTGAGTATTCCTTGCTGAAGAAAACCCTATCAAATTCATGAGATCATCATGTCGACAGATGTCTTGAAGGCACATGCACACAGTTTTGTTGTTGTAAACGTATTCCCATAGCCAACATATAAGTGATTAAATACAAATTACATCTAATGAGGTAGAACTTTGGGTTTTGGAACAGAAGATCTATGACTGTACTAAAGGACAAAACACAAAATAGAATTGCTTTTGCTTCAGCTAAGATAGTAGACCATCTAACTTTTCATTTTAGCTAGTGAAAAAATGCTGCATTTCAATCCCAGGAGCAACAAAAAGCCCCAGGAAGGCTGAGTTATCCAGCTATTTCGAGAAAGCTTTTAGGCCAGAACTACACTGCAGATTATCTTTTTTCTATGTCTGAAGTCTGTATTGCCTTGCTTTTATTTCGGCTAATTAATATACAATGGTTTGCTACCTCCAAATGTTCCACATATTAAATTAGGTCCTTTTTTTTTAACATGCTTGATTTTTCAGTAAGTGGCTAAATACAGTTGAATTCTCTCATTCTTTTTTAAAGCCAAATTAAGTGGATTTGAAAGATTTTCTTAATGCTATATAGATAAAGACATTGCCCATAGATTTCTTTTTCAGTTAAGTAGAACATGAAGAGTTAGGAGGATAGCATAATTTTTGTGCAGATAACGCAAGAAAGGAGTCAGCTGTTTACCCCGCTACCCCTCATCTGGCACCCATTCATATATCACTAGGCACTATTTGAAGACTTAGGAAATGGGAGATCTTTCCTTCCAATTTAAAAAAGAAAGCAGAGACAGCTTTCTGTGAAAAGTTGTGGGATAAAATTGAGATATGCTCTTTCAGTTTTCTTTTGCTTGTCTTTCAGCTGCTTCCAGGAGAAAATCAGCCAGGATTCCCTGTGCTCTTTTGACTAAAAGAAAAAAGACTTGCATTCTGTCAGCCATGTGAGATCCTGGGAGCTATGAAATGATGATGGAGCAACATAACTGCTCTCCATAAATGTCAATCAAAGCTCAGGATGCAGAAGTTTTGGATGGAAACACAAATTTCCAGAAAGAAACCTGTGGACAGTGAAAATTTTAGAACATTAAAAGTAAATGAAATAATTAGCTTACTTGGGCTGAAAGAGGTCCACTGAAATCACTCTAAGGTAATTCATTCAAACACTGACTTGGTGAAGTTATTGCAATATTTACTTCAGAGGTATCTGTACCACAGACTTGAAGAAGTTTTGTATCACTTTGACTGCCATGGGTTTATTTTGTGATTCCTAGAATTTGGGAAGTTATTTGAAATTTTCTGTAGACATGCAGAACATTCGAATAACTTCAAAAAGCTACAATTCTTATGCTTTCAGAGGATGGAGCCATGGCAGTTCAAATTGGGCTGGAACTGTTTACTGTAATCTACATTACACAAAGTGCAGATAACCATGCTAATATGATGTGTAAGAGTGCTGCCTAATTTAAACTGAGAAACACATCTACATGGACTCTTTATTCTGAAGAGTGGTGATGATAAATCAGCTCCCTGAAGGCTGCATGGTGCATGGAGCTGATCTTGCTTCAATAATAATAATAATAATAATAATAATAATAATAATAATAATAATAATAATAATAATAATAATAATAATAATAATAATGGGTTGTTATGTGTTTTCTGGGCCGTATGACCATGTTCCAGAAGCAGCCTCTCCTGACGTTTCACCCACATCTATGGCAGGCATCTTCAGAGGTTGTGAGGTCTGCTGGAAATTAAGCAAGGGAGGTTTATATATCTGTTAAAGTCTAGGGTGGAAGAAAGAACTCTTGTCTGTTGGAATCCAGTGTGAATGTTGTAAATAATTGTAATTAATTCTGTTCTAAAATCAGAACAGTAAATAAAGAACAACACTGAAAACTGAGGAATTCCAAACATGAATCAATCAGGGCCAACTAACAACTAACAAAGGATTCCCCAGGTGGGAAGAAGCCAGGACATAGAGCTGGCAAGGCCATTTATGCTAATCAAGGTGATTAATTACAACATTCACTGGCCTCCAACAGACAAGAGTTCTTTCTCCCACCCTTGACCTTCCACAGATATATAAACCGCACCTTGCCTAGTTTCCAATATACCAAACTACCTCTGAGGATGCCTGCTATAGATGTGGATGAAATGTCAGGAAAAAATGCTTCTGGAACATGGCCAGACAGCCTGAAAAACTTACAGCAACCCAGTGATTCTGGCCATGAAAGCCTTCGACAACACAATAATAATACATATCCTGCTTTATCTCTTCTGAATGAGACGCAAAGTGGTTTAACATTAAAACATTAGCATACAATTTAAAATACGCAAATATGCAAACATTAAAACAGAATTAAATATAAACAGTATTAGAAAATTCACAGTTAAAATCCATTAAAACATGTTCATACTGGATTTTGTTAACAAAAATTATGGATTGCTCCAAATTTTCCTTGAGAGCAAACCATGACTTTAAACTCATGTAAACAGTTGGGCTGGTTTCAAGATGGCCATCCTGTATTCCCTGGGCCTAGGTGGATGGCACCTACCATCTCCCCACTGTTCTTGTTGTAGCACTGCTCCAGGCACAAAGCAACTGGGGTCTATTGCTCATCATCTGAAGAAAGGAGAGGTGATTCTCCCCAGCTGACGTTATTTCAGGCGAGAGTGATGTCCACCAGGCATTGCACAACCACGGACCTCTGCTTCAAGAACAGGACAGAGATGGTAAGAGTGGCACTGCTGAATGGTCAGGACTCCTTCCTGTCTCCACAGCAGCCAAGAAGCTGGGGGTAAGAACCATACCAGGCTGATCTGGAATTTGATTTGGGATAGTGTCCATGTAGAACAGTCCTAGAACTTCATTGGGTGTTTCTAGTAACCTCTTGGTTGCTGTTCACTGCTATTTAGTGGCCATATCACATAATTAGAAGTTCTGATTCAAGTGATTTGTATTCAAGCACTGCATACTAAGCATATCACTCAAAGGCTTTGTTATATCTCATTACAATATGAAAGTGCAAATCAGAATCTGTCCTTACATAATAACTCCTGAGGTTTTGTTTTTTTTTTAAGAGAAACTAAATAGAAGTTTTGGGCTGAATGGGTAAAACTTTAAATTCCTTCTTGGAATAGCTACTTCTAGCCAGCAACTCATTGGTGACAAACTAGAATTCACAGCAATCCTGGCTTACTTACACACGTGGCTTCTTGTTCTCTGCAATTAAATTTTAATCCAGAATATGTGTCCGCTATTTTAATAAAGAAATAAATTAAACGGGTTAAACTGCTAAGCTGATGAACTTTCTGACCAAAAGGTTAGTGGTTCAAATCCAATGAGCGGGGTGAGCTCCCACTGTTAGCTCCAGCTTCTGCGACCTAGCAGTTTTGAAAACATGCAAATTTGAGTAGATTAATAAGTACTGCTCCAGCGATAAGGTAACAGTGCTCCATGCAGTCATACCGGCTACATGACCCTGGAGGTGTCTACAGACAATGCCGGCTCTTTGATTTAGAAATGGAGATGAGCACCAACCTCCAGAGTTGGACATGACTAGACTTAATGTCAGGGGAAAACCTAGCCCCCAGTGGCATAGTGGGATAAAGCCTTGTGACTTGAAGGTTGGGCTGCTGACCTGAAGGCTGCCAAGTTCAAATCCCACCCGGGGAGAGCGTGGATGAGCTCCCTCTATCAGCTCCAGCTTCATGTGGGTACATGAGAGAAGCCTCCCACAAGGATGGTAAAAACATCAAAACATCTGGGCGTCCCCTGGGCAACATCCTAGCAGACGGCCAATTCTCTCACACCAGAAGCGACTTGCAGTTTGTCAAGTCGCTCCTGAAACGAACGAAAAAAGAAAAAAAGGGGAAACCTATACCCTAGAATAATTACGATAAAGCATTACTTATTCCTTCAAATGAATACATGGATGCCATGGTTTTTAACTATGAATATGTTTTGATGAATTTTAACTGGATTTTAAAATGCTGTTTGTTTTTATGTTATGTGTTATGTTTGAATATTTGTATATTTTAAATTGGATACCCATGCTTTTATGTGAAGCCACTTTGACTCCCCTTTGAGGAGATAAAGTGGAGTATAAATAATAAGAATAAAAATAATGAATACATCTTTTTTCAAATGAAAACATTCATTCATTCTCCTTCCAACTTAATCAGAAGGCTGGTCTCAGCCAACTGGACGTCCTATAATGAATGATATGATGACATGACGCTGTGTTACTGCAAATGAAGGCAGTTAAGAGTGAGGAGCAATACTTTCTGTGATATCTAAGTGTTTTCAGATTAGTGAGTTGGCTTACTTTACAGAGAGGGATACTTTCTCCCACCTTTCAATGCATTCTGTCAAGAGTCACCAAAAAGATTTCCCTGTCACAGTTGCTGAAAACTTCAACCAAAATTTCCCTTCCTGGCTTGGACCTAATTTTAGCTACCTTTAATATTTCTACACACCTACATTAGGCATTGATTTATTCATGTTATTTATCATTTTCTGATAATTGTATTATCTCAGGGCTGTTATGTCAACTTTTCCAGGGGCCAATAGAAAGGGATGTTTCAGAACATGAACCGTTCCCTTCCATTTCCAAAAGTCCAATTGATGTTTGGGGGAGCACTTTTTTTAAAATGTCAACAATGCAGGTGATACTTTCAATTTATTTAAAATGTTCATTACTACTCCTGTAGGTAAACATTTGATATCTTGCAACTGACAATATCAAAAGGTCCCTAGTGATGTATTTTTATATTTAGGATGCTCAACAAATTACATTAATAATAAGTACAATTTACAGACTAAATTAACTTTTGCCTTATGGAAATAACTGCTTACTATTTTTGGCTTGTAATGCTACCCTTACTTGAAGACGGGTGCTGTCATCATTTGGCGTTTACCAAAATGTCTACTATATTTTATTATAGAACCACAGATGGTTTAAATATTTAAAAAGCAATTTATCCTAGTGTTTCATTGTAAATGTTGCTATCACAGGGAAGAATTAATAGTTTCCAACTTATCTCCTTCTTACAAGAAAGCTATTGAAAACTGCACAGCTTGTGACTTCTTGTGTGAAAAAAATGCATGTGGGGTTTATGAGCAGAAAAAAAATCTAAACACGATAAACACAATCTAGTCATATCAAATAGATCAAAGTTTATGACCTCTGGGGTATCGAAATGACTAAAGCAATCTGCTGCATAAGCCCCCTTTCACACAACAGTATAAAATCTCACATTATCAGCCTTGAACTGGGTTATAAGGCTGTGTGGACTCAGATAACCCAGTTCAAAACAGATATTCTGGATTATTTGCCTTGATATTCTGGGTTATATGGCTGTGTGAGCCCTAAGTTGCCATCACACTAACACCCTGGGTTAAGATTTTTTCTGAGGGCCCTTCCACACAGCCATGGAGCTTTGTTCTGTGCAAAATAAATTTTCTGCACAGAAAACAGCATTTTATGTTTGGAATATAATATTTCAAAGCAGAACATGTTTTCTGTTTTCAAAATGCTGTTTTTGGAGCAAAGGTGCAAATGTTGTGCAGAATAATTATCAACCCATGAAGAAACCAGCATAAAGGAAATGGCCAAACTACATTTTTGCTTCCTTTGAGAAAAACATTAGTGAACAATTACATCCGTAATCCTGAATCACAAGATATCTTACTTCCATATCACTTTCATTTTAGCTCCCATTATGGTCTTTTTGCTTGAAATTATAAGAAGCAATAATTCCACAGTGCATATCCCAAAATGATTTATATTTTGACTCTCAAGTTATGAATTGACAACTGCAATCATTCTTCTAAAGTTTCATTTCTATCTCCATATTTCTGAAAACCATTAGATGTGTTTTTACATTTTCAGTATACTCTTACAGAAGCAATAGGAACTCCTTTGTCTACTGGCATATGAAATTCATATGAGATTCACAGCTGCAGTCAAACAGAAATAAGCCCATTTATCTATATCCCATATTGAATATTTCAGTCTACCAAGAAAGCATGCATATGGATTGGGTGATTTCCATTCAACCTATTCAAAGATCATATTGGTTTGACTCTATTAGATCACATCAGTTCCCTCTGCCCTTTGCTTATCAATCCAACACTGTAGAGCACAAGAGGAAGTATTACATTTATCTGACAGCGTTTATACAATGTGATATAAATAAGCTATAGTTAACACTGTTCCAAAAAAAAATGCTGACCCAAGGTAATCCCCCAATTCTATCTGGATTTTGCAGGTCTACTCAATCATAGTCTATAGCCTGGGTACAGCTGGCTGTGAATTTGCATATACACAGCGAAACTTTAAGGAGTCTACAGGTGACTTACGCAACTTGGACAATGAATGTTCTAAAATTACCTTTCCATATTTGTACATTGATGAAATACTGAAATATTAAAAGTGTGTGATAAACTTCTTGCATGTGATCAATGCTTCTATTGCTGAAAAGCTTTGCAATTACAAAAGCAACTCTGCACAGTGTTCCCTCAAATGCTTCTAAGCAGGGGTCCTTTAAATTTCACTTGTGACAATTTCCAGGGCAAAAGTTGATGCTGGATGTGGATAACTGGAATTGTTGCTCAATGTATTTGGAAGACACAATTAGTTCAATACAGGTTTAAGGAAAACATAAAACCCCTCCTTGCAAGCCCTCACAAAGAACATTTTTGAGCTTCCACAAGGACAAATGCAAGATACTCCACTTAGGCAGAAAAAATGAAATGCAAAGTGGCTCAACAGCAGTACGTGTGAAAAAGATCTTGGAGTCCTCGTGGACAATAAGTTAAACATGAGCCAACAATGCAATGCGGTGGCAAAAAAAAGCCAATGGGATTTTGGCCTGCATAAATAGGAGTAAAGTGTCTAGATAGTATTTAGCCTGTAGAAGAGAAGGCCAAGAGGAGACATGATGATCAAGCATAAATATGTGAGGGGAAGACATAGGGAGGAGGGAGCAAGCTTGTTGTATGCTGCCCTGGAGACTAAGACGCGGAACAATGGCTTCAAACTACAGGAAAGGAGATTCCACCTGAACATTAGGAAGCACTTCCTCACTGTGAGGGCTGTTCAGCAGTGGAACTCTTTGCCTTGGAGTGTGGTGGAGACTCCTTCTTTGGAAGTTTTTAAGCAGAGGCATGATGGCCATCTGTCAGAGGTGCTTTGAATGTGATTTTCCTGCTTCTTGGTAGGAGGTTGAACTGGATGGCCCATGAGGTCTCTTCCAACTCTATGATTCTGTAATCTATGGTTTTGTATTTCATAGTTGTTGCCACTATGTTGTCCTGCCCCTGCACCACCTGTACCAGAATTGCCTGATGTCTTCTACATAATCAGCATTATGTCATGATGATACTGTCTAACCAATCTGGTTGGGGCTGTCCCTGCATTTTTTTATTTCCTCTGTACTGTCCTAATTCAGGGAAACAGAATATTGTAGATTCCTTCATTAATAACAGTTGATCCTCCACATTTGTGGTTTTGGCCTTTGTGGATCTGATTATTCACAGATTTGATAAATTAACTTCTGACTTGGAATCTCTAGGTCTTCTATGGTCAACATGCTCTAGTCATGCTGGAGGACATATAAATTTCTAGAAAGAACACCTTTCTATGAATCTTTAGATTCTCCAATGTGATTCTATATTCAGCTTCCAGTAGAAACTGACCATAGAGTTGTGCTAGAAGACCAAAAAGTCCTTAGAATGATGTTCTCTTGAGAAATACAATAGCAATGTATTTATTTGCAGTTTTTCACTTTCAAGAGGGTCCTATGCTCCTAACTCCAACAAATGTTGAAGGCTGCCTGTATTAATATTTACCATTGCCATTACATTCAGATTGCACATTTTCCTCCAAAGAAACATATCTGTGAGAAACAAGTATCTTCAAAAGATGTGAATAATAAATGTTGGAAATGTCAAGATCATGAAGAGTTCAACTACATACATACATACATACATACATACATACATAGTGGACTGTAAAATCGGCGATAAATTTGTGGGGATAGTGGAGATGTGGGATATAATAGAAATGGGCATGCCGATGATGGTTTTGAGGGATAAGTCACTGGAAACATTCTCAGAAGAATGGAAACCTTTTTGTCTGAGGAAAAGGGAAAACTTTATGTTCAGGTTTGGAGATATAAACTGTTTGGAGATATTAATGTTAAAATAAGCAGAAGTAAACAACTTGTTGGATATAATGTGGAAGAAAAATGTTAAATTATAGAGAAAATGACATGAAAGCAGAGTTGAGATGTATGTTGTGTATCTTGTTATGTAATTGTTGTTCACGTACGTCTGTGTTAATGTAGGTATAATTATCATTGCTTTTCTTTGTGTCGTTTTTGGTTATTTTTTAAATTTAAAATATTGACGGGGGGCATATCTATGAGGTATGTCAGACTGAAACATAGTGAGAAGTCCAAGATCATTCAATGAGCTTTATTTCTGAGGCGGGTTGAATCTGAGGCCTATTCACATTGCCATATAATAACAATTTGAAACTGCATTATATGATCAGTAGACGCATATAATACAGTTCAATGCAGTTAAACTGCATGATATGAATTAAATTGCATTATATGGCAGTGTAGATGGGGCCTATGTCCTCGGTCATGTCCTGGTTGGATGGACCCATGAGTTCTGAATTGAGAAACTGGCACTTTCCTTGTAGTGAAATGCGTCTAGGAATAAGACATGGCTATCTTGGCAATAGGAATGCTTCCTTTCCTAGAGTAAACAATATTTCATCTCTTTCACACATATGGAAGGGACAAGTTTTTTCAGATGTTTATATTTAATTCAGCTCTATTCTGAATTTTTTCAAACACTCAACATTCTATACATTAGCATATCCATGCCTAACACTATAATCTAGACTAGTAACAACAAAAGGTATGAACTAAACAAATATATCCCTCCTGAATCCCAAGAGAGACCCATCAGGATGTTTTTGTTCTGCTTTGTCTTTTAAGAATCTGATAGCCAAGTACTCAAAAAATACATACACAGACACCATAGCAATATCCAAATATGCAGCTCTCATTTCTACTGGATTCATTTTAACATAAATTCTGCTGAGAAATCTGAAGCTTTAATTTTGTTTCTCAATTTAGAAGCTTTGTGTATGTGCCAGTGCTATAAATACTTTTATTCCATGTTCAGAGTCCTCTGTTCTCCCTGGACACATTTCCATTTATAAAAATACAGTGTTAAGAGTCAGGATATTTTTGACCAAATTTCTTATGGAGAGGATTTATAATTCTTTGCCTTCACCACAGTCACCTTAATTATAATAAAGAGTAAACATTTATGAAAAATGGGTTTTTTTTCCAATAATTATATGAGAATTAAGTGATTGCCTGGTAAATTCTGCACTAAATGTGGTTGCTTGGAACCACTCTCATAGCCAGAAAAGAAATTGAGAAGGGAGGGATTTTATTTTTTAAGAATGAAAAAATTACACAAAATAATTTAAATTTCATAACTTATTCTATATTTTTATATAAACTTAACTATATCGTATTTCTATTTTAACTACAAAGTTTCAATTCTAAAAAAAAAACCTTGAAAATGACTCTTAATTGGTAATTTAGTAGTTACAAAAGAATACCAAAATACCTGTCGGAAACACTGTAAAACTGTGTCAATACACGTTGACAGAAATCAGGTTTCATCAATAAGTAAAGGTAAAGGTTTCCCCTGACGTTAAGTCCAGTTGTGTCTGACTCTGGGGGCTGGTGCTCATCTCCATTTCTAAGCCGAAGAGCCGGCGTGGTCTGTAGACACCTCCAAGGTCATGTGGCCTGCATGACTGCATGGAATGCTGCTACCTTCCTGCCAGAGCGGTACCTGTTGATCTACTCACATTTGCATGTTTTCGAACTGCTAGGTTGGCAGAAGCTGGAGCTAACAGCAGGCGCACACTCCGCTCCCGGGATTTGAACCTGGGACCTTTCGGTCTGCAAATTCAGCAACTCAGCACTTTAACAAGAGCGCAAATCCAGTCAGTCTTTCTTACCCCATTGTACTTCTTATGTATATTTTAAAACGTTTAAGATTTGAAAACAATCTTTGATTTATAGCTGTTAACACTGGCAATGTTGCAGAAAACTGAAGAAGTTTCTTCAGAAAAAAACTGTATCACAGACAAGATATGCTTCCAGTGCATTTGATGGTTTTTCTGCAGGTGTAATCTTTTTGCATTTTCTACACCATAGGTCAAGTCTGCCTTGAACAGATGCAAGGAATCCCAACACCTCTACCCATAGACTCTGTCATTGATCTTGCTGTGTCAAAGTTCTCCTGCAATTCTTTCACAGATCTCAGTGGCGCAGGGGGTTAAATACTTGTGCCAGCAGGACTGATGACTTGAAGGTTGGGTTGTTGATCTGAAGGCTGCTAGTTCGAATTCAACCTAGGGAGAATGTGGATAAGCTCCCTCGATCAGCTCCAGCTCCATGTGGGGACATAAGAGAAGTCTCCCACAAGGATGGTAAAAACATCACACATCCGGGCATCCCCTGGGCAACGTCCTTGCAGAGGGCCAATTCTCTCATACCAGAAGCGACTTGCAGTTCCTCAAGTCACTCCTGATGCAACAAAAAACAGATTTGTTCCTTCTTAAAGCCAGTTCTTGTCAGCCACAAAGGACAATAGTTTCTACAATTGGCAGAGGTTTCTTTATGTTATCTTCTGCTTTCTTCTTTTTTTTATCATGATGGCATCAAGACTTTTTCCACTGTGAATTAGCAAGAAGTTTTCAGACAAGCACAAGTTGTTCTGATGGGACTCTATTTTTTGTGTCCATTGAGGACCTTTAATGCATCTTTTGATAGCACAAATTGTTTAGCAACCAATGCACCAAGCTAGAGGTCGTCTCTCTATTTTCAAGTATTTTCTACTCATTTCAAGTCAAATAGGTGGCTCTGAATAAAATATACCTTGAAAGATAATGTCAAATATTATTCTATTCATTATTTGTGGTTTTTCTTTTTACAGAAAAAATGCAACAAACAGCACTGGAAAGAATGCAAGAAACAGCACTGGAAAGAATGCAACAAACAAGATAGGACTTGGACAGTCTCATAAAGAGAATACAGAGTTGCTTGTGACTGGAAATAATTGGGTGACAATAACGGTCTAATGATGATAAGGTAAGAGTGTGCATTTGTGTGTACAAATATGTGGCCCATATTCAATTGTTAGTCCTTATTAGAGTCCTTGAATCCTTGGGAATTATTTCTTCAACAGGTCTGTTGTAACTTGGACTAACAGCTAAAGTCTTGCTCTTTGGCATCAAGGGAATATCTACATGGACACAATAAAGTAGCATAGGCAAGAATCAGTCCCATGCTATCTCCATGAAACACTCACAAGGGGCTTGGTGCAGTTTTGCCCCACATTAGCTAAAGTCAGGGAAGACTCCAGAGCTTCCCCAAAGCTCTATAAAAGCCCCACACATCATAGTCATAGATACAGACTGGATTTCACTAGTTCTGCTGTTTACACAACCACACAGGCATAGCATTTGTCTTGGTGATCTTGTTGCTATTGTAGAGGTAGCCATGGAGTAGCTGGCAGCCCCTGGATGTTATTGCTGATGTTTGTCAGTGCCTTCATTTCCCCCTCCTCTCTCCAAGTTATGTGAGTGCCCTTGTAAATAAATATCAGTCACAGAACCTAGAAACAGAAATTCTTTGGAGCTCTGTGGCCACTTCAACAATGGCAACAGGATGACCAAGCTAAGGGTGGCTGCCCAGTAAGGTAAATAAAGATGGAAGTGGACCATCTCTGGGTTACCTGTCTGTGTAGATGTGCTCTAGGTCTTCAATCCTCTTTTATTTTTTTTATTTTTTTACAAAGGAGTAGACCCTCTGATGTAATCAAAGATATTACTGTCAGCTCACCACAGCCGCTCCTGAATGAACACACGAGACTCTCTGTGATATCACCAGAAACTTTACTGCAGGAAACATAAACATCAGAAAAGCCAAGAATGGGAGACTCCGGCCAACCATCCTTTATATACCCTCCCCCTCGTTTGAAAAGTCTCTTCCCGCTCAGTAAAACCCCGCGCAAATTCCCCGCCAAGTCCAGCAGCCGTTTCTTCTCCGAGTCCTGAGACGCAGGTGTCTTATCAATGTCAGTGACCCTGAAACTCAGAGCCACATACAGGCTCTAGTAGCAGGGTTCTGACATATTACCATGAAGAAATTGTGCATGAACTCTTCCTTTTATTCCTTCAGGAAATATACCAAGGAACATAAGACAATGTTCAAGCATCTTTTCTCTGACCATAATAAAAATAATAATAAGGGAATGGAAACTGTGCTTGATTTTCAGTTAGCTGGCAAGGCAATCCTGAGCCCCAGTCTTAAAATAGTCACTCTTAGCCCAACCTTCCCCACAGATTTCTCATAAGGATAAAGGAATTATGTGAGCAAGAATTATGTCCCCAATTTTTTGTTCATCAGAGGAAAATGAAATAGAAAGGGTGAGAAATAAAGCAAATAAATTACTTTAGAGGCAAGAGATTTAGGCCATTCACTCTTTAAGTGATTGCAGGGAAGGATCTAAACACTCTCCTCTAATATGAAGCAGGTCCTCATGAACATTACATTCAGAATAATTATAGTCTAAAACTAATCCACTCTTAGAGTGAATCAATTAAAACAGATAATTTTCAAACACATTACAGTGTTCCCTCACTTATTGGGGGGGTTACTTTCCAGGACCACCCGCAATAAGTGAAGTTCTGCGAAGTAGGGGCACTATATTTATTTCAATATTTACACATTATATTAGTAGTTAGATGGCTTTTCTCCCCTTTGCAAGCCTTCTTCCTGCGCTTCTTCCTCTCTGGCACCTGTTTCCCTTTTTGTGCATGTGCCTCTCTCTCGTCGGCATCCAGAGTTGCCCGGCTGGATGCCAACGAGAGGGAGGGCGCATGTGCAAAAGGGAAACTGGCACCATTTGTGCATGTGCACCTCTCAGAAAAAGAAACTGCAAAGCAGTGAGGGAGTGAAAAGCAGACCACAAAGTAGGGAGGGAACACAGTACAACAAATGTACAAATGCCAGGACACAAATAGCTGAAGACCCTCTCTCTCATTCCCAACAGCCACACAAACTGAAACAAGGATTTAGAGATCATTCAACATTTCAGGACAAGTCTTCCTTTTTAAGGAAATCTGCACAAACCGAGCATTGCTTCTGTCAGTACACAAGGCTAGCTTTGAAATGGTAGATGTTAAGAACACATGGAGCTTTTAAAAAGGCTATATATATAGATATATACATATATATGAAGGAATAGACTATACAATGATGAATACAGTGATCTGAATTTAAATAGGACATCATAAGGATAAGATAAAACTTGATTCGGTCATCCAAAGTCTTTAGAACCAAAGCTTCTGCTTCTTGGCATTAAAGGACTTTTTAATGCAACATTATTAAAATTTTTGGGGCTTTTTGATGTTAATCCCACATTTTATTCCAACTAAAATTTTCCAGTTTTAGCAGGTCTATTTTTTTTAACAGTAGGAGAGATAATATTCTATTTCTACTCTTGTTTCAGTGTCAGATATGTTAAAGCTTTAGGCTTTAGGTTGCTATAAGAAAGGTTTCTCTGTAGATTGTACTGAGTCACATCCTCAGCAGAATTTTTTAAAAAAACACAAGACACTTACTTTTGGAAATGAATGTGAATCTTCAAAGGAATTTTTGTGAAAAGGAAAACTGTTATTCAAGGGGGAAATGTTCTATAGAGTTTTTTACCCCCTCCAAAAGGTTTGAAATGAAGAACAGTCCAATAATTCTTATAAAAAGCTTGCAGTCAGTACTGAACTTAACCTTACTTTAACAGACAGTTCTGTTTATCACAAACTCATAGTTAGATACACCAATTTCAATGTCAGCTCCTTTCTACTAAAATTCAGCTGGTCTTAGCAGGCAATGCTATTGACAGGAAGAAGAGGGCTTATAGAAGAATATTTGGTCTTATGGATATCTTTAAAATGTACTGTTGAAACAGAGTGGAGAGGGATTCAAAGTTTATGGGATATTGACACAATACCCTTATATCCAACAGAACTCAGCTTTATTTAAGCAGAATCAAGGAGAAAAGGGCATATCCTTTTCTACTGCAACATTTTACTAGCACTATTCTCATACTGACTGTATATACTTGTGTATAAATCGACCTAAGATATAAGGTGAAGGCAGGTTTTGGGGACAAAATTATGGATTTTGATATGACCTGTAAATAAGTCAAGAGTCATTCCACAGAGAGGTGAAAGTGCCAGCATTGCCTCAGGGGTGGGTGGGTGTAGTTTCCACCATGATTTTCCCAAGGCCAGATGCATTGTCATGGTGGAGAAAGCAGTGGAGTTGGTATATCTTTTATGTTCTCCCAGGACAAACTACTCTTTCACCTTTCACCATTCTACTCAGAAAAGGAGATAATGTATAATAATAATAATAAAACTTTATTTATATTCCACCCTATCTCCCCGAGGGGACTCAGGGCAGACTCCAACAAACAAAAAAGGCAAACATTCAATGCCTTAGTGAAACAACAGATACAAACATAATAGCCCAAAATAAACCCACTTATAACAGCAACTTATAACATGACATCTATAAAATTAAATAAAATGTAACATATCAAAATTATATCTAACATAAAACTTAAATATAAAATAGCCACAAATATTTACAGGAGCCAACAAAGACTCACTAAGATATGTGAGTTACTTATGTGGCCCGTGATGTTAATTGGGCAAACAAGGTCTAACAAAGCCCAATTAGAATAATAGTGTTCAGTCAGAGGTCTAGTGGAGGTCTTTCATCATCTAATCCTCCTCCTCTCCATATGCTAATGAGTAAAAGTTTTCAGTTGTTTTTTTTAAGGAGGGGAGGGAGGGGGCCAGTTTTATTTCTTTAGGGAGGGTGACTACAAAGAAGACCCTCTCTCTCATTCCCAACAGCCATGCTTGAGATGGGGGTGGGACCAAGAGCAGTGCCTTCTCCGCAGACCATAGTGCCCAGGTTGGTTTGCAGGAGGAGATGCAATTAGTCAAATAGCCTAGGCCTGAACCGTTATAATAGTAAGTTATAGTATTTACATAGACCCATGGATAGCTCATCCCAGGTTTTTTGGGTTGATTTTTGACTGAAATTGTTAGGTTTATATATGTATACTAGCTGTGCCCGGCCACGCGTTGCTGTGGCGAAGTCTGGTGGTATGGGAAATAAAGTATTGAGGAATTGGTGGTAGTTAAGGTCAAGGGTAAAGGTTTTCCCCAGACATTAAGTCCAGTCGTGTCTTACTCTGGAGGTTGGTGCTCATCTCCATTTCTAAGCCGAAGAGCCGGCGTTGTCCGTAGACTCCTCCAAGGTCATGTGGGATGACTACATGGAGCGGCGTTACCTTCCCGCCGGAGCAGTACCTATTGATGCACTCACATTTGCATGTTTTCGAACTTCTGGGTTGGCAGAAGCTGGGGCTAACAGTGGGGGCTCTCTCCGCTCCCCCAATTCAAACCTGTGGCCTTTCAGTCCAGAAGTTCAGCAGCTCAGCGCTTTAACACGCTGCACCATCAGGGATATTATTTCCTAAAGGTTGTGAATATACAATATTTCTGATTGGTTTTTTTTTGTTTGTTGGAGGCAAGTATGAATGCTGCAATTAGGAAAAATGATTAGGGTGTAATGGCCTTGTAGCTTTAAAGCATGGCTGTTTCCTCCCTGAGTGAATTTTTTATTGGGAGGTGTTAGCTGGCCCTGATTGTTTCCTGTCTGGAATTCCCTTGTTTTCAGAGTGGTGTTGTTTGCAATATTTTATGTGCTTCTACTGTCTGTGGCCCTGAGAAAACAGAGGATTTTCCAGACTTTGATGATGGGAATACTTTGTTGGGAGGTGTTAGCTGGCCCTGATTGTTTCCTGTCTGGAATTCCCCTGTTTATTTACTGTCCTGGTTTTAGAGATTATATTGTTCTGCATTATTATATCCCAGTAATTATTTCATATTAAAGAAGAATCTCACTTATCCAACATTTGCTTATACAATGTTCTGGATTATCCAACGCAGTCTGCCTTTTCATAATGATTTTGTAGTCAATGTTTTAAATTCATTGTGATATTTTAGTGGTTTTTAGTGTCTTATTTTCGGGGAAACACGGTATCCAACATAAACGGGCCGGCAGAACGTTGGATAAGCGAATATGTTGGATAATGAGGAATTAAGGATAACCCTATTAAACATCAAATTAAGTTATGATTTTACAAATTAAGCACCAAAACATCATGTTAGACAACAAATTTGGAAGAAAAAGTAGTTCAGTACACAGTAATGCTATATAGTAATTACTGTATTTATGAATTTAGCACCAAAATAGCACGATATATTGAAAGCATTGACTACAAAAATGCGTTGGATAATCCAGAACGTTGGATAAGCGAGTGTTGGATAAGTGAGACTCTACTGTAAATACTACATAGCATTACTGCGCATGGAACTACTTTTTCTGTCAAATTTGTTGTATAATATGATGTTTTGGTGCTTAATTTGTATAACGATTACCTAATTTGATGTTTAATTGGCTTTTCCCGAATCCTTTCTTATTATCCAACATATTCACTTATCCTGCCGGCCTGTTTACGTTGGATAAGTGAGACTCTACTGTATATTTCTAATCTTATATTATCTGCTCAGAACTGGATTATATGAGGCTCCTTCTTCACAGCTGTATAAAATGCACACTGAAGTGGATTATATGGTAGTGTGGAGTCAAGATAATCCAGTGCAAAGCAGATAATATAAGATTATAAATGGGTTATATAGCTGTGTGGAAGGGCCTTGAGTCTACACTGCCATATAATCCAGTGCAAATTAGATAATCTGTGGAAGAAGTCTAAGTGAGGCCTAAATCTGCCTGTCCCCTAACTGAAGCCTGGCTGTCCCTTGGCTGGTTGCTAGGCAACCAAGTGGGCAGAGATTAGCCCTCTAAACTGGCAGCAATTGGATAAAAAAATTATTGCTCTCCCTCTAATTAGGACTTTATTTTTCTTTTCTTTTTGTTGTATCAACCTTGAGGCGTGGATGATGGGTTGTGTTGTCAAATTTTGAGGTTGGGGGGCCTGTACTTTTGTTGTTTTGTGAATCGCCGTGATGCCATCACTCTTTTATATATATAGATGTAGGGAATTACAAGGAGGAGAAATATAGCAGCCGAGACACACTAGATTACTGGTGTTGCTCAATCGTTTAGTCATCTCCAACTCTTCGTGACCTCATGGACCAGTCCACGCCAGAGCTCCCTGTCGGCCGTCACCGCCCCCAGTTCCTTCAAGGTCAAGCCAGTCACTTCAAGGAACACTAGATTCCAACACAGCCCAATTTTATGTAATTCCATTTTTTGGATCCCACAATACTTCCAAGAGAAGTCCAGAGAAAGGCGTAATAGAGAGCAGCATTCACAATGTCAGAAGGGAAAAATTAGGAGTTAAAAATAGCATATATTGAGAAAATATTTTAATTCTGAAGCAAACTCTCAAAACCAACAGATCAAATAATAATATTTTTTCTCTCTTATACATATGTATATTGGAATACCCATATTCATAAAACAAGATCAAAGTCATATTCTTATTAATTTATGATAGTTAAATAGCTTATTAAAACTAGGATGCATAATTCAAAGTGGATAACATTGCACAGACGTTTTCTCAGTTAAGATTTGTAACCTGCAACAAAGGTATAAAACCGAACTGTCCCATTGAAGTGTATGGTAAATGTTTTCTTAGCACATCATATTCTGAGCTTATCAGAAATATAATGTTGTTATAAAATGTTTTCCCAGCATCAGTCCAGCTCCTAAACTGTAATACATACCTAATAGCATCCCAACTCAAAGTCATGATTGCTGTTTATGTTATTATTTTATTTTTTCCACGTCTTTCACTGCTTCTTAAACTGTGGGTCTAAACTCTAAATGGGATCCCCTTTACTCAGTGTTGGGGTCTCGAAAAATTTGGCAATAGTATAAGGTTTCTGAACTAAATCTAGTGACTGTTCTACAGTACAACCTGCGGTGTTCATAGTGGACTTTGTAGAACAGGGGTCCTCAAACTTTTTAAGCCGAGGGCCGGTCCACAATCCTTCAGACTGTTGAGGGGCCGGATTATCATTTGAAAAAAAAAATACAAACAAATTCCGCTGCACACTGCACATGTTTTATTTGTAGTGCAAAAACAACAACAACAACAACAATGAAAGAACAATACAATATTTAAAAATAAAAATAATTTTAACCAACATACATTTATCAGGATTTCAATGGGAAGTGTGCTCCTGCTTCTGGCCAATGAGATAGTCAAGTTAATTAGGGTTGTTGTTGTTGTTGTTGTTGCTGTTGTTGTTGTGTGTCTTCAAGTCATTTCAGACTTTGGGCGAGCCTAAGTCTAAAATGTATTTATTTATTATTTATTTATTTACTGCATTTATTTACTACATTTGTATCACACCCTTCTCACCCCAAAGGGGACTCAGAGTGGCTTACAAATTATATGTACATACAATATATTATATTATTAGCATAGCCCAATATTAGCATTATATATTACTTTATTGAACTATACCACTATACTGTAATATTATTAGTAATGTTATATGTAATATAGAATATATAATTAATATTATTATATGGTATTATTATTAGTGTTATATTGTATTACATTATAGTATTATTATCAATATTATATGTATATACAATATATTATATTATAAAACTGAGGGCGGGGGCCGGGTAAATGTCCTCGGAGGGCCGCATCCGGCCCCCGGGCCTTAGTTTGGGGACCCCTGTTGTAGAAGATGCTTCAGCATCTTCCACAGAGTTCACTGTAAGGAAAATCAGACTGTTTAGCAAGCCTTGCAAAAACAGATTTGTTATTAGTAAATGTTTGATTATAACACCTGTTTTACATACACATGTACCCACACATAATAAAAGTGAAAATATGTATGTGTGTATGTGGCTGGAGTGTCCACTTACACAGACAGGGTCCCATTTCCACAAATAGCTATAGCTCCCACTACGCAGGAGACACCAATGGCCCTCCCTCCAATGACATTGCAAGTTATAGCAAGTGCCATGATCATGTACAGCCCCTGCCAATGATCATGTACAGCCCCTGCCAATGTCCTCCACAAACACAAGACTGACAACCATCCAAGTGAAGGCTTTCATACAGGAACAATTTCATCCTAGATTTTGTGTGTTTCATTCACCACAGACATCCCAGTCTTTCTTAGTTTCTCCATTGGTGTGAAATTTTCTTGATCCTGCCCATTACCTCTCTCATAACACTCTCCTACTCTTTTTTACAGAAAACAGAGCAGAATTGATCACCAACTGAACAGACTGGAAGGGTTTGGGGTACTGATTCAACATAATGGAAATTGTAGTTCACTCTGCATCAAGACACAGCACCGTGACCCCCACCAGCAATGGACCTGGACCAAATTTGGCACACAGAACCCCCATGACCAACGAAAAATACTCAAGAGGTTTGGGGGAATGGACCTTGATTTATATGAGTTGTAGCTCACATCCAGAAAGCACTGTGAACCCAAAGAAAAATGGATCTGGACCAAACTTAAAACATAAACCCGATAAGCCCAAATTTGAATAACAGTGGGTTTTGGGGTGAATTGCCCATGACATTTGGGAGTTATAGGTAGTGTTGTGACTGCGCCTTCGGGGATTATGGTTGATGGTGATGGGATCCGAAGAGGAAGAAAAAACCCTCGTGATGAGGGTTCACTGGAGGAGTTGCGCAGGAAGCGACTTAGAGAGCTATATGGGGGATCTTCTGAGGAAGATTCAGATGGGGAGTTTGGGGAAATGGATGCTGAGGAACAGGTGGTGGCTGGGGAAGTGGGCACTGAATGGGCACAGCCACCAGAGATGTCTGGGGATTTGGGGCCTATGGATACTACTGAACCTGGGGTTTCTGCAGGAGCTGATCCCACTTGGGATGCTTGGAGAAGGGAGGATGGTTCTTTAAGTGTTCATGGGGCTAAGTGTGGGCAGGATGATTGGGACTCCGATGAATTGCTAGGTACTCCGGATCCACGAGCTCTAGCTGTGTGGAGTTCAGACTCTGAGTAGATTTGGGACACCTGGTGTTTGGGTGTGATTGTTTGGTCACCCAGGAGGAAGGGGAATAAAATGGGAATGTTTGGCCAATGCACTTTGCATGTGGCAAAGTGTTGCTGAGGTGCCATTGGGATCTCTGTGTTTCCGTGAAGACTGGACTTGGACTGTGATTCGGATCTGCTGATACCATCTGGCTTGGCTCTCGCTGTGTCTTATCGTGGACCTGGTTTGGATGACTGCACCCTCTTCGGACTTTGGCTTGAATTTGACCTGGCTTCTGTCTACGCTCCCTGACTGACGATTACTCCTGGCTTCTGACTTCTGGAATTTGCTACTGCCTCTCGACCTGACCTTGGATTCTCCTGACGACGGCTATTCATCATCCCTTTGAAGCTTCAGCTTTATCTGCACTGTGGAAGCAGTTTACTGCTCTTCTAGTTTGTTTGTTTTTAAGCCAGTTTGCTGTTTTTCTTTTGGGAACTGTCCCTTTAACTCCGCAGAGCCTGCTGTCTGTTTTCAGAAACGGTTTGAAGCTAAAAGAAGCTTTTGCACTTTCTGTTATACTCTGCAGCTTTTGGAAGGTTGCAAGCCTTCGTTTATTTTGCATGTTATCTTGCAGTCAACTCTATTTGTTTCTCCAAAGCTGAATTGAAGCGTTCTTAGTTTTTATTGAATGCCAGCATGGGAAAATAGCATGGCTTGTTTTTGTGTTATTTTTGACTTATCTTCAGAATAAACTCTGTTTTGTTTGTTAACTGGCGTCTGACTCTTGACAGGTACTGGGATTTAAAGTTCATCTGCAATCAAAGAGCACTCTGAACCTCACCAAAGATGGACCTGGACCAAACTTGGCGCACAGAATCCCCTGATCAACAAAAAATACTGGAGGGCTTTTGGGGGGGGGGGGGATTCACCCTGATTTGAAGGAGTTGTAGTTCACCTACATCCAGAGAGCACCATGAACTCAAGTGACGATGCACACATGCCTGATATGCCCAAATTTGAATATTGAAGGAGTTTGGGAGGGACAGACCTCGATTTCTGGGAGCTGTAGCTCACCTGCAACCAGAGAAACTGTGACCTAGATCAAACTTGGCACACAGAACCACCATGACCAACTGAATATACTGGAAGGGCTGGGGGGGGGACTGACCTTCATTTCTGGGGGTTGTAGTTCACTGACATCCAGAGACAGTGATTATCACCAATGATGGGTCTGGACCGAACTTGGCACACAGAACCCCCATGACCAACTGAACCTACTGAAAGGAATTGAGGGGGACTGACCCACCATGATGGGAACTGTAGTTCATCCTGCAGCCAGAGAGCACACTGAACTCCACCAATGATGAATCTAGAGCAAACTTGCCTAACATGACCAACTTTAACTACTGATGGAGTTTCAGGGGTTAACCTGGCATGATGTGAGCTGTAGTTCACCCACAACCTTATGCATTTAACCAAACGCAACCTTATGCACCCACATTTTTATGCAATAAAAATGACTTTTTCAAATAACCCAGACAATGGCGGGTACCCAAGCTAATATGTAATAAAAACATTTCTGTTTTCAGCTACCTTCTAAGCTGGAATTTGGAAATGGGTGGGTGGGAAAGCATATTTGTGCCCAATTCCAGCTGTATCAAAATTTGACATGTGTTTTTTCATTAATACCTATGGGCCACATTTTCTAAAGTTCTTGTGAATATTTAACAATTACCTCTCAGTACATATCAGGAAATGACATCCATAGAATCAAAAAGTTCTCTATACCTTGTGTCATTTTGTTGCTTTTTCCAACCACTCCATTTTACTGCTCCCTCACTTAGTTTCCTCTCTCAACAGTCAGTCAAAATTATATGCATACTAAATTCTCATTGCTACCTTTGCTGGGTACTTTAATCCCTTCCCTCAATATGTATTATTGCAAACTGCAACATTTCCCAAGTCTACTAATACCTTCCGACTGTCTAGGTCTTTGCCAGCTTATTGGAAAGAACTGGCTTTTATCTGTAGGCTGCAGCACTTTATGCAACAATTAACTTTACTGATATAGTATTCACATAGACTGCAGCACTTGTGCCAATGTCTTAGAAGTGCACAGCTACACTGGTTTCTGGCAGTCACTGATTAGAGAAGTTCTTGCTACCACAAGGTCCTTTGAAGATGTGGATAGCAATATAACAAAATGCAGTCACAATTTCTAGGTTAACTCATGCATCACCAGCAATGCTTTACAAGGTTTTATAAGTTTTTACAGTGATAATTTTAATATCCATAATTGTATCCCTTCTATGGAAAGCATTTCTATGTAGTGACTGGACATTAGAAGTCAAAGTGTCAGCCATGAACTGGTGGACTGGTATATCTCTTGAACTTTCACACTTTGTGACCACATTTGTGTTGGCTGTTGACAAAGTGAGAACACTGTTAGTCTGCTTAGAAAATATTGCAAAGAAGGATGGGAGGGAAGCATTTTAAATTTGCTAAATGAAATTCAGCTATTATTACTTTAACATACAAAAAGTTATGACAAAAGGTATAATTACGACCAACTTTCAAATATGTTTAGTATGCCAAGAGTTCTCCTGATATACTTAGGAAAGGTTGCAAAAGAAATATATCTAAGGCTGGATCTATGCTGTAAAAGGTAAAGGTTCCCCCTTGACATTAAGTCTAGTCTAGTCCGACTCTGGGCGGTGGTGCTCATCTCCATTTCTAAGCCGAAGAGCTGGCGTTGTCCGTAGACGCCTCCTAGGTCATGTGGCCGACATGACTGCATGGAACACTGTTACCTTCTCACCAAAGTTGTACCTATTGATCTACTCACATTTGCATGTTTTTGAACTGTTAGGTTGACAGAAGCTGGGGCTAACAATGGGCGCTCACCCTGTCCCACAGATTCAAACTGTGGACCGTCCGGTTTAACCCGCTGTGCCACCACGGCCCCCATTATCTACGCTAATAATTATCTATACTGTAGATTAGTGCAATTTGATGCCATTTTAATTGCCATGGCTATAAGATCAAAGGAGTTATAGTTTTACAAGGTTTTTAGCCTTCTTAGCCAAAGAGTGCTGGCATTCACAAAGTTAAAACTCCCAGGATTCCACAGCATTGAGCCATGACTATTTAATTGGTATCAAACTGCATTAATTCTACAATGCACAGTATAAAATCAGAGAAACAAGTAGTGTGACTTGGGTCAGACAGATTCATGAACTCTATCTAAACACAAATCTGGAAATAACATGTGGAAATTATATATGCTTTATCAAATTCTTCAGGAAAAAAATTATTGAATGAAAAAATACAGATGTATATTAATGCATGCTATTGTTCTATATCTACTTTCTTTAGAAAAATTTGCTGTAAAATGCGACATCACATTACAATGGAAGCAATCTTTTAAACATCCCTTTCAATATGTGTGATTAATAAACAAGGAAAGAAATGTATCACTTAAATATGTGGATCAATTTCTTTGCATACAAATAGTTTTGATTACTGTCATTATTATCAAGATCCACATAATATTTTTATACAATTTGTTTTCATTTTAGAAGGAAATAAGATGAATGCACATAACGGAGCGCAGCAAACAATTAGATGAATAGTTTGATGAATCAGTACAAGTATGTTAGAAATGTCAGAAATATTAGAAAAAGAAACTTCCAGTTGTGAGTAATCCTTTCTGAACTAAAGGTTGGTTATTAAACAGTCATCTAAAAATGAATGCATATATCCTATGGACTTATATCTAGAAATTTTAGTCAAAAAATCAACCCTAAAAACTGGGTCACCTTATCCATGGGCCAGTATGAGTACTGTACCTTAACTCTTTTCTTTTCTTTTTTCCAAAAAAGGAACATTTGTGGAATTAAAGTATCCCTCCAATTATCTTTGGAATCTTTGAAGGGCTTGGTACCTTTGACCAACCTGGAGAAAGAATATATTTATTTTCATATATATCAGTTTAGACTATGAGTGATTGTGAATATAGATAGCTTGCCTATAGATAGTCCATATTTTTAATAGTCCTTATTTCGGTAAACTCGGTAAACTACTGTGATCCATTTATTGATTTCACTGTTTTTTACTACCCTGGAATTTGTTAATTAAAGGTAATATACAAATATTTCAAACGAAGAGACACACACAAATGTATACTACATTTTAATGACCTTTATTTCATGCATTGTACCATGAATAGGTGAATTACTTCAATTTTAGCTTTCAAAAATGAATCCATTAAAACCTAAGAATTTAGAAGCACAACTATTTTGAAACAACTATTTTGAAACAAACTATTTTGAAACAACTTAAAAGCACAACTATTTTGAAACAAATCCTATTGAATTCAGTAAATTTTCTTCTGGTGTGTGTATCATTATTGTAGTTTGTGGGAGTGAGGGGGGAGCATGAAAGGATTCCATTCAATAATCTAGCTTCTTTAGTTCTTTAAACAAAACTGTTGATGTTGAATATCTAACAATCACATCAAGCAGTGCAATCAAGAAATTCAAATAATTCCCCATGGATTTTAAAACTGATACCTTTTTTCTGTTATACAGAAAGAATATCACAGACAGAACAAGCACCAAAGTAATCATTGTTCATGCTTTGAAGACAGAACTATATACACCAATGTGTATTACAAAATTTCTTTACTAGTAAAATCAAAGAATCATAAGTGATGTTACAAAGCAATGGTGGCTCATGGCCAAAGTGAGAAAAGAGTTTTTCTGAAATGGACTGAGAAATGCACCCTGTTCGCTTAGTCACCCATGGAACAAAGACAATGTTCATTTCAAAGATTCACTTATGTCATTTTAAAGAGAAAAAGATAACAAGAGCTGAACATATAGTAAAAGTAAAGGTTTTCCCCTGACATTAATCCTAGTCATGTCCGACTCTGTGGGTTGGTGCTCATATCTATTTCTAAGCTGAAGAGCCAGTGTTGTCTGTAGACAACTCCAAGGTTCATGTGGATGGCATGACTGCATAGAGATACAATTAATTGTGAGACCAACAACATAAAACATTGTCTCAAAATTCATTTATTGGAATGACTTCCCTCCTTCAAGTTGAAGATGATGATAATTTATTTCTATCCTCTCTTTTCCCAGATTCCCAGACATTTTAAAAATACCTAATTAAAAATATCAAGATACAAAATTTAAAACAAGATAAAAGAATCTCAAAAATTAAAACCAGATTTAGTAATATCAGGAGACCCCTAAACTTGATGTGGCTTAGGGCAGAGCCATGTCTTAATTTGGTCATATATATATATATATATATATATATATATATATATATATATATCATTAATACTTTGTGAAAAGTTGTTCAGAGTATATGTGAAGAGCAGCATATGATCTTTTTCAAGGAGAACAAATGAATGGTGATAGCCTCCAGGCTATGTGAGATGTCCAGACCCACTGCTGACTGACTGATTCATTGTTTTAATGAATATCCTATCTTCCAGAATTGGGATGCAAGGAAACTTAAAATATAATAGAAATGTATAATAAAATACATTAAATTGTTAACATTAAAATATGAATTAAATTGGTTATACTATTTAAACACAAATTAAGGCAACTTAAAAACAGTATGCTAATATTGAACGTTCAGCAGAACCATTTTAAGACTCCTGACCACGACAGTCAGTTACTGAAGGTCTGTCCAAATAGAAAAGTCTACCTGAAGAGAAAAAAGTGAGGGTGCTAGCTTAGCTTTCTCTAGGAGACAGTGCATTGATCTGTTCATCTCTTGTGTGGGAACCAGATATGACTATGAAAATACTGGAACTAGAGAATATGCTCTCTTTCAAAACTCAAGGCCAGGATAAGATTTTTTTTAAGGAGAATATGGTTTTTAAGATAGCATAAACCCAAGACATATATAGCTTTTTGTCATAGCAAATACTCTGAATTATGCCCAGAAACTATAGATATCCTTCTTTAATCCTTTGTCCTCGTAAACAAATAATCTCTGTAGTTACTGTCCTGCTTCAGAATAAAACAAAGATACTAGTAAAGTTATCAAGAAATGTTAATGGTTTGTGAAGTCTGAAAGGGAATTATGATGTACAGGAAAAAAGTAGTTCTTGTATTTACAAATGCAAGACCACGGAACTGTGTTTTATGTGCAAAACATGCTGTTTGTTGGCAGGAAAGTCATCAAGTGGGTGAATATATTTTGGACATACACAAAATATGGTAGAGTTTGGAATTTGTTATATGCATAGTGACCCAGGTTCCATTGGACTGAGACTTTGTAATAAGCAAAATGGAATCACTGTAGTCTTTGGCATGATTGCACCAGTTAGGAATTCACTACTGACTCATGTTCAGCCTGTAGTCTACTAAGACTTCTTGTGCCCTTTCATGTGTGTTGATGCCAAGCTAGGTGTCCTATGCCATCACACCCAGGCATCTTTTAGAGCCTTAAGATGTGCTTCTTTCTTTGCCCGGGTGAACTGTGGGGGCCTTACTTTGAATCTCATGAATCCCAGTAACCAGAGTCACTTCAAGTTGAACAATCAAACAAGATTTTATTTTCTCAAAGTCCTTGGCAGACTTGGCACATGTAGCTAAGGTTACAAATACAAATAGTCAACTTATAAAACCTTGCAGACATTCCTTTCTTGCCTTTCCCCTTAGCTGCTGGGTTAACTTCCTCCAAAGGTGACGAGATCCTGAGATCCTCTCTACCCTAGCCTTGAGCTGCTATATTTAGAAAGAGCAGATCTTTCCCTATCTAAGCTCAAAGCTAGCTTGGAGACGAAGTAGTTGGAGCTTCTTCCAATGGCAGAGAAATCCTGAGATATTTTCTGCCCCAGTGCTGAGTTACTATTTTTAAAAAGATCAGGTCTTTCCCTATCCACACTCAGCACCAGTTTCAAAGGCAGGTCAGTACTTACGATGGCTTGTCTGAGCTGGCCTGGCTTGAGCACACAAGCACATCTGAGTTCTTTTCTCTTCTGTCTAGAAGGCAAAAGGCTTCTCAAAATGGAGCCTTTTTCCCCAGGAAAAGGGGCGGTCTCCAGAACAAAAAGATACTTTGCAAGCCTACAGCAGCAAAGACTTTGCTGAGCTGGCTACAAACTGCTAATGGCTAACTATCAGGGTGCTATAGAATCTGCAACAGCCCTGGAAGAAATGCAAACAGGTGCTATTCCTACAACTATGGAAAAATGCAAATCGAACCCCTGGGAGATGGAACATGTCCCATCCTATAACTGTGCAGTACAGTGTTCCCTCACTTATCGCAGGGGTTATGTTCCAGGACCACCCGCAATAAGTGAAAATCCGCGAAGAAGGGACACTATATTTATTCTATGTGTGGAGGACAGCAAACCACAGACCACTTACTACAATGCAGTATGTTCTTTATTTTAGCAATTACAACATATAGTACACTGGCAGAGAAGAAGAATGGAAGCTAAATAACCCTTTTTTATTTCTAATCCTTCCCTACCCTCCCCCTTCCTTTATTTCTCCCTCCCCCCACCTTCTAAAACCCTTTGCACACCGTAAAACCCCACGAAACAGTGAAAATTCCGGGCTAAATGTGTACATTAATATTAATTGAAAACCTGCAAAACAGTGAGGGAGTGAAAAGTGAACTACGAAGTAGTGAGGGAACCCTGTACATACTGTTAGATGTAAAGCTACTCCTGAATATTGAGAGTCATTAATCAGGATGCAGAAGTGCACAAAATATTGCATTCTCCCAAAATAGCTCACAATCGGCAATTGCATCCACCCCAAGTCAAGGGAAATCATACTTCGTTTGATTAGATTAATGAAAAAAACTGGGCAACTAAATGTAGTCATCAAACATATTTTGATATTTTTTCATTTACCTTGTGCATATCTCTAGTATGGGGTATGCACAGTTGTCTGCTCTAAGAAACTGCATAAAAGTAATTTTGACTTCAGTGTCTGCTGATGTCACACACACATGCTGTATTTGAGACTGTCATGATTTTTACTGCCACTATCCAAAGATGCCAGCATCAGCATCAGCACTATCCTTGGCTATATCTTTTGTTTGATAATACTAAGATCATTTAATAAGTTGGTAGAAGAGATTTCCCTTTCTTCCAGTTCCTACGACTTGAAAATACTAGAGAGTGACCAACCCCACTCAACTGGGAAATATATGGTGCACTGGTGAGCTGAGATTCCTGAAAATAGGATGTAGAAGGCAAATCCTGAATCCAGCACACAAACTACATTGAGAAATGGTCAAATATTAGACAGCCAAAAAATACCCAAAATAGCAGCACATTTTAAACTTATTATAAGTCTTGCTGGCAAATAATCAGGGAAAGTAGGTTGAATTGATCATGCTTTTAAGATGAAAAAAAATTCAGAATTTAATTAAGCAAATATTGACAGCATTTGTATACTTTTTATCATGTTTTTATCATGTTTTTATCATGTTTTAATTGTTTTTTTTTATATAGTATATTTGTTGCTGGCCCTCGTGGCAGAATGTAAGCCGCTCTGAGTCCCCTCGGGGAGAAGGGCGGGGTATAAATGCATGTAATAAATAATAAATAAATACATTTATCTTTCTAAAAGCTATAAATAAGATGGGGTAATCTGCTAGGATATCACTGGCACAACTCTTGCTGCTTTTAGTAGTTTATATCTACCTTTCAAAGGACAATAAATTTACTACTACTCTTTGCTGGAACAAGAATATGATAAATCATTGTTAAGCATTAGACAATGCCATAAGAAAATATTTTCACAGTCATAATTGTCATTGCTTGTTATTATATATTGCAGTGTACTGTGGGGGAGGCAGGGAGAGACATGAAAATGAAAGAAAATGCAACTTATAATAAAGACAAATAAATAAAAACAAATAAAATGGGGGGGGGAGGACAGTTTCAAAAAATTATCCACCAGATGGTCACCCTTACAATCCCCCTCCCATTTGTATTGATGTGGCAGCCAGAGAGCGCAGCATGGCTAGTGTCTGTCACTTGTCACCCGGAAGATATCAACCAAGGCACTAGAGAGAGGAGGAAATGCCTTTTCCTCTATACCTCCTTTCTCTGATCACTTGGTTTCTCCAGCCAGTATCACTCAGGCAATAAGTGACTGATATGACCCATGTCACATTCATTGGCTGCCACTATGAGAAGAATGGGAGGGAGGCAGTGAGTGTCATCCTGTGTTCCCATGCCACACAAAACTAGGAAATATGGGATGGCTGTGTAAACAGCTGCAATTGATTATATCACTGAGTCAGCCCAACTGTTTACATAAGGCCAAATCTGTGATTTGCTCTGGATTCTCGGGACTTGGTTTAATGAAGTTCAAGGCCACATTAAAGTGACCTTTGTCATTGTCATCACATATCTGACTCACCTACCCTTCGGATAAGTGGTTAGTGCAGATGCACCCTAATTAATATTTCTTAGTGTATTTTCTAATTCTGGTTACTTGACCATTTTGATTTATAGAGCACTGTATTATTTATAACTGCCATCCTTATCTTTTGGTACATTCACAGATTTTGCATCCTCTTTCTTTACAAAAAAAATAATGATTTGTAAAATATTCCCACTTAGGTCATTTCTTTTGATAAACATCAGTGCCATAACAGTGTGAAGTAGCATGCATGTGTGTGTGTGTGTGTATATATGTATGTGTATATATATGGCAATGTAGTATATATATAGTAATATAGAGTATACAGTATAAATATATGTGCCTGAGAAACTGATTCCTTATTGATCTAGTTTAATTCACCATATTGGGAACCAAGACAATGGGTCACCTTGACTAGAGCTACAATCCTGTAAAGGAGAAAATTCCATTAAACTCAACTATGGTTGGCTTCTTTACATACGTGCATAGGATAGCTCTGTAGCCCTATAATAAATGTGTTGATATGACTTAGTTTGGTTAAAAATAATTATAATGTAAACTTAGAGTCTAGAATGATTAAATATTAAAAATTGCTTTGAGTGTTTTGGAATTGTAACACATTAATTAGCATGTAACGGAAATATAAAACAAGGGTTTGATACAATACAATTAGCTCTTTTAATAGCTAATTGCAAATAATTAGAGGTCATGTGCATTACCTACAATCCAAAAACAAATTAAGACTAGTGATGTAAAGAACTTTAAAATCTTTTTTAAGACATGTTTTAAAAACATTTTCTTAGTCTTTTAAAATACTGAGATTCCTGGATTGCGAACCTTTGCGATTTAGGAGTTATTCTGCACACAATTCCCATTTTTTTTAATTGGACGTATTTTCTGTGCTGAAAGAATGTTTTCTGTGTAGGCAAAAGAACCAGTTTCTGTGCAGAAAATACTGTTTTCTGGGGTGAAAACCCCTTGAATTTTGCAAACAACTATAGCATTTTCTGTAAAGGAAAATCACATAAGCAAACTTTGTGCATAGTAAGTTCCGAATTGTGAATAACTTTAGAAAACTATGACAAAATTATATGTTGCTTCCTTTGAGAATGAAATTAGCAGAATTATTTCCTAACTTAAGACATCAAGATCTTTCAAACGATTGAAATTCTGCACCATTAAAATTGATTTATTTTAAAAATCCATGATGTAAATTGATTTGTCGTTTTTGTTTGTCAACTTTTAGCATACAGCACATGATCTCTATTTTAAACTTCACAGTGCAGATACCAGTCCTTATCTATCACCTCAGCAGAACACTGAACACCAAATATGTTTTGCAATAGACAGCTTTTTAAAGAAGCTGTCTGCTAATCACATGAGCTACAATAAAAACTTAAACTGCTCAAAAGTACTTCTCATGCATCGCACATGTAAAGAAGAAACTCTGGCCTCGGCCCAGTTGCTGCCACAACTAGGGGCCTCATTTTACTTGAGCATTTTTCCACTTCAATCCACTTTAAATTCTGTGCAGAATTTAAATTCCAGCAGAATTCTGGGGCTTGTAGTTTAAGGAGGCCCAGGGCTTCTCTAGATCAGCAGTTTAAAGGCTCCTCCCTAAACTACAAACTCCACAACATTTAAAGTGGATTGAAGTGAAAAAATGCTCAAGTGTGATGAGACCCTGATTACACTCACTAAATCAATGGGAAATGCATATTGGATAACAAAATTTCAGGGTGGAACTTATGTCGGATGACAGCTGTTGCACAGGAGTTACTGTGTTTGCTTGCCCCCTGCTCTCATTCCTTCTTTCTCATTCCCTCCCCTCCAACACTTTGTTTTCTCTTCCTCCCCCTCCTTTTTCTTCCCTCCCTCCCTTCTCCTTCTCTCTCTCTCTCTCTCTCTCTTTCTCTCTCCCTTACCCTCCCCTTCCTCCCTTCTCCAGCTCTGAGAGGGCCAAGCTCACAATGTCTGCATGGTAACACGGCTCTCTTTCCTTCCTCCATACATGTAATCTTTATTTCCCAGTAACATCACAAATGGCCACTTCACCTAGCAACAATCAATCTTTCATATAGCAACAGCTAACGCAGTGGCATCACCGAGATCTATTTTACCTAGCAACAGCCTTTGGGATACAGACAGACACAGAGAGATATATTTTGACACATATAGACATAAATATATTGATCATTATTGATCAAACAAGATTTTTCCCGCCGATAAGGGTTCCAGGTCATTACAGCACAATCCCCATTATCTATGGTCCCAGATTGATCATGGATGGGCAAAACCACAGATAATAGGAAAGCCCATTGAAATATAGGATGTCCTGTCCAAGGATAACTTAACTAGAAAATGCCTAGAGGGCATATTTCGTCAGATGTGAATAAATGAAATTGTGACTATCAGTCTTGCGAATGCAAAGTTATGTTATATTTTGCAATACATTTCACAATGGCTAAGGCTATACACAATGTTATGGGGTATAATGCTTTTTAAGGCTATATGCTATTCAGTTGTATAGAATTCCCAGCAAGGACACCCTTTGCCTTTTCTTTTATTATGAAGCAATCTCATTCTAAAGCAATATCCTCCAAAGGAGTATAAAGGAGTGCAGGATTAGGATTAGGGCTGCATTTAATAGATTAATTACTGTTGTTATTTCTCAGTATAGCTTATTTGCTTAATTTCTACTACAATGTGCTACAATGACTGCTTAAGATAGGTTTACTCTGAAATCTAATTGGCCCAACTTCTGGATGCACATCTGTGGTGAGCTTATTACATTACCTAAACACTATTAATTATTCGATTGACTTTTCTGATGTCCTCAGGTTGAAATAAATGGTTGGCACTAATGAGGCTTTTACTCTCAATTAGAAAGTTTCTTTAGAATGCAGCTTGAATTCCAGAGAGTTTCTCAGATGAGTTAATTAATGTCAACATTCAACTATTTTCTTGGAACAGATTGACCTTTTTTCTGAGCAAAGCCTTCATATCAAAAGTTATAACGCTACAGTGCTCTGTATCAGTGCTTTGTTTTATCACGGAAGAGTATAAACTTAATGGGTTAGGCAATAAATCGCAGCTCTTATAACACACTTTTGATAAATGTAACAGAAAACTATTTTTAAAAATTTATAAGGGAAGGAAATAATTATTTAATGGTTCAATGAATCTATGAAACACTGATTCCATCAAAGGCAGATGAATGCGCTTTAGTCTGTGTTTGTGTCCACTTTCACTCTTTACAATTAAAGAACTTTGATGTCATGTTAACTGCCATGGCTGCATATTATGGAACCCTAGGATTTGTAGTTTGGTAAGGAACTTGAGTTCTCTGTAAAATAGTTCTAAATAACCCATGAAGTTACAAATCCCAGGAATTCATGGCAATTAAAATGGGACCAAAGTGTTATAACTGTATAACATGAAAGCGCTACCTTTTACAATAAGCAAGGAAGTAAAATAGGAAGTTCTAGGAGAAATTCGCAAACTAGGAAAATGCACCCTGAAAACAGATTTTTAAAATCCTGTCTCCTGCAACACGCAACTGGAGTATATCTCCTTACTAATTTCTTTTCTGAAGGAATCCATTTCATTTCCACTATGAGAATGCATTCATTTCATAGTTCAGGACTTACTCTGAACAAAGTTCATACATGGAGATGGCAGAGGGAATACAAAATACATCCTGAGTTGCAAAAAAATATATCCCTGGGAAAGAAAATAGCATCAGTGTTCCCCAACTCTCAAAAATGCACTTTTCAAATGGATGTTTTTCCTTCCCTAACATGGAATGCCATTTTCCCAGATGTTGAAAATATCTCAACTGTAATATCCACACTGCTTTGAGAGTGTAATATAAAGTACCTAGGTCATGAGAATGTAAAAAACTGCCTTGATAAGAAGTGGGAAACTATACTTGACCCAGGAGCTAAGTGTGTGATTCCCAAACTCTGGCCCTCCAGGTGTTCTGGGGCATATCTGCACTGACCACTAAAGTCGGTGTGTGATTTGATATGCCCTGTGGCAGCTAAACACTGCACCTGGCTGAACTGGGTTAATCGGGGTTAACCCCTGGGTTAAACTCAGAGGAAAATATGGATCCTGAAGGTTATCTCTCAAATTAGGAACAATCTATGCAGACATGCTGGGCTGAGGCAGCCCAGGGACACGGGGTGGCTATCCCTTCCTGTCCCTCCCCCTATGCCATGGGTAGCTACTAGGCTTGAGCGATCCACAAAAAAATTGATTCTAAACTCGTTTCAAAAGTAGGGGGGTAGCGTTTCGTTTCTGAAGTCATTTCCGAATTTTGCCCCCAAAAAAATTCGAAATTAATGAAAATTCGTTATTTTTTAAATTAATTCGTTAATGGCGGACGCGCATGTGCAGTGCCCCAAAAACAGCCCAAGAGGGGGGGGGAGTTAGGGGGCTCTCCTGCACTCATTTTTTCAGCTATACTGATCAAATTTGGTACAGTGGGAGAACACAATCCACCCTGCTTGTTCGCAAAATTGCAGAGCGTTTGCCCTTTCCTAAGATTTATTGCGCAATTTTATAGTTCATATAAAAAACTTTATTTACCAATTGCAAAAAATCTGTTCCTGCTTTTGAATTGTTATTTCCTGTTCAATAGGGGTTCCTTCACTGTGAAAGTCCTTCTTCTACTTGTGTAACATTGTTTCAGTGCCCGTAAATCTGTCAAAATGTACTGCATTGGGGGCCATTGGCCAAGAGACACATTGTGCTGCCTGCCACAATGCGCAATGACTTTCCCCAGGCATCCATATTGGAGGCCATTATACCACAGTGGTCAAGCCCCTCCCCCTTCCAAGAAATGTAAGATTTGTGCAACGTTGGTTTGATTTATCACCTGATGGCAAAATGGGGGCTTGGATCCCACTCCCCTGGGGAGCCGGCCACCGTGGGCTGGCTCCCACCCCCGCCCCTTTCCCCAAAGCAGCAGGGCATGGCTTAAACTGCGGAAATAGACATGGGGCCATGGATCCCACACCCCTGCCCCTTTCCCTAAAGCAGTAGGGCGGGGGCTCAGTTGCAGAGATACACATGAGGGTTTGGATCCATTAAAAGCACTGGCAGGGGGAGTGGGAAAAATTGCAGCAAAAAGAAAGAAAAAATCAACGTGGTGATCCGAACTGCAATGGCCAAGATGGAGAAAAAAGCAGAAAGAAAAAATCCCCGTGGGGATCCGAACCCCAATGTCTATCTCAGCAGCAAAGACCCCACCCTGCGCCGGCCACAGTTGGCCGGCATGCATCCCCTAGAGAGAGAGAGAAAAAAAAACAGAGGACCCCGCCCCAAAGGAAGGATCTGGGCAAAATAGCTCAAATGTGTGCGGAAGGACAGCTGCGAGAGAAGAGAGATGCGGTGCATCGTGGGAAACTCGACCACGTAGGCCGAGAGGCAGCAAAAAGAAAAGAAAGAAAAAGGCCGCAGGCAGCAAAGACCCCACCCTGAGCCGGCCACAGTTGGCCGGCATGCATCCCCTAGAGAGAGAGAGAAAAAAAAAACCAGAGGACCCCGCCCCAAAGGAAGGATCTGGGAAAAATTGCCCAAATATGTGCGGAGGGACAGCAGCGAGAGAAGAGAGATGCGATGCATCGTGGGAAACTCGACCACATAGGCCGAGAGGCAGCAAAAAGAAAAGAAAGAAAAAAGCCGCAGGCAGCAAAGACCCCACACTGAGCCGGCCACAGTTGGCCGGCATGCATCCCCTAGAGAGAGAGAGAGAGAGAAAAAACCAGAGGACCCCGCCCCAAAGGAAGGATCTGGGCAAAATTGCCCAAACGTGTGCGGAGGGACAGCTGCGAGAGAAGAGAGATGCGATGCATCGTGGGAAACTCGACCACGTAGGCCGAGAGGCAGCAAAAAGAAAAGAAAGAAAAAAGCCGCAGGCAGCAAAGACCCCACCCTGAGCCGGCCACAGTTGGCCGGCATGCATCCCTGAGAGATCGGCCCGGCCCTCCCACAAAGTTTTCTGCTTTAGCGACCTTAGCCTCTACCCACGCCAACACCCCACCACCCAAGGGGAAGGGCATGTTTTCTTCACGTCTGCTAGTGAAATGTGGGCCCAAGCACCTCTGACCAGGGGGGCCGGCCACCGTTGGCTGGCCCCACGCCAACACCCCAACACCCAAGGGGAAGGGCGTGTTTTCTTTACGTCTGCTATTGAAATGTGTGCCCAAGCCCCTCTGACCAGGGGGGCCGGCCACCGTTGGCCGGCCCCACGCCAACACCCCACCACCCAAGGGGGAGGGCGTGTTTTCTTTACGTCTGCTATTGAAATGTGGGTCCAGGCCCCTCTGACCAGGGGGGCCGGCCACCGTTGGCCGGCCCCACGCCAACACCCCACCACCCAAGGGGAAGGGCGTGTTTTCTTTACGTCTGCTATTGAAATGTGGGCCCAAGCCCCTCTGACCAGGGGGGCCGGCCACCGTTGGCCGGCCCCACGCCCACACCCCACCACCCATGAGATCTCACCCTGCACTGCCCATTTCTGCCAAGCAGGAATTTCCTTCTTGATTGTCTCTCTCATACCACGGTGTTTGTCACATTACCCTGGTCGATCACAAACAAGATCCAAGCCTTCCGGTTGCCTGGGCACCACACTCGCATGTTTCCTAACCAGACTTCTGTGTCAACCAGACCAGAGCCCCAAAGTCTCTAGCCGCCACAAAGGCACACTCCCTGAGAGCAAACCGTCAGCGGCCCTGGCCGCACCCCTACCGGATGGACACAAGCAAGCTGGCAGTCCACAGGGTAGTCGTGGCCACCATCACATCAATAATGATTATAATAATAATAACAACAGTAAGATCTTTATTTTTATTCCCCGCCCCATCTTCCCGGAGGGACTCTGAGCGGCTTCCATGGGGCATGCCTGTCAACAATACAATGGCAGAAATAAAACCAAAAAAATATATACAAGAAAATGTTGCATCAATAACACATAAAATAAAACAGCTGTCACAGTCAGCATACAGCATTACCTGCTTAAAAAACAGTGGTGTAAAAACACGGCTCTGGTCCGAGGGCAGAATACTTCCACAGAGATGAGGTAGTTTGACAGTTAAAAATCAATAAAGTGCGAAATACTCTTGGCCTGGCAACCAATTCTTCAATAGGCAACGATCCACCACACAGTCCTCGAAGGATTTTTGGAAGAGGAAGGTTTTAAGGCTCTGATGTTAGGCTCATGTTTCTATGTAGTTGAACTAGAGGGAAGACTTGTGTGTGTCTGGTGTTATTAAAGTTCTCTAGCAGATGAGCTGGAAAGAGGGAAATGACTTCTGTTGATATACAGTTTCAGTAAAGTTGAGGAAGTAAAATAATGAAAGATATTGTCTTTATGGAGTAGAAATGAAACCAAAGAACTTAAACATAGCACAAATGTTGAGACAAAAGAAACCATGAAGACATAACTCATTGTTTTTAACAGCAATACAGAGTTTCTGAGTGGTTTGTTTCTCTACTTATGAGTCTGCGGAAGATTAGCATCACATACTGTCTACTACACCCGCTCAAGGCGATGGGACAGTGAAAGAAGACAATCTTGAGAAGTGGCGAAGGCCGAGGTGTCCCATTTTCTGCTGTGTGATTCCACCCTCTTCTATCGTCCCACCAAAAAGCCAGCAAAAAGCACTTCCGAAGCCAGAGAACATGCGCCCAGAGGTCACTAGCAGCCGCAAAGGCACACGCCCTGACGGGCAAACGGCACCGTCCGTGTGCGCGGACAGAGGGCGAGGGGACCATAAGGCGGCCGTCCCGCGGCCACAGCGTCGACCACAGCCTTTCAAGGCGATGGGACAGTGAAAGAAGACAATTTAGAGAAGTGGCCAAGGCCGAGGTGTCCCGCTTTCTGCGGTGTGATTCCACCCTCTTCTATCGTCCTACCAACAAACCAGCAAAAAGCAGTTCCCACGCCACAGAACCTGCGCCCACACATCAATAGCAGCCGCAAAGGCACACGCCCTGACGGGCAAACGGCACCGTCCGCGTGCGCGGCCAGAGGGCGAGGGGACCCTAAGGCGGCCATCCCGCGGCCACTGCGTCGACCACACCCGCTCAAGGCGATGGGACAGTGAAAGAGAAAAATTTTGAGAAGTGGTGGCCAAGGCCGAGGTGTACTACTTAATGCAGCAAGACACAGCCACAAAGGTTCTGATGGACCGTTATCTCTGTAAAGTGAGACTCTGCCGTATTCCTTCACCAAATATGTCTTACCGAAGGATCCACATCGATTATAACAATGTTCTTTCTGTACAGGAACTGCGAGGATCTGGAGAAGACCTTACAGTCCTGGCGCATTCCCGAAATATTTTTTGCCAAAAAAAAGGGTAGAGATTTGAATTTAATCCGTTCTGAACCCAAAGCGGATGCATTTCCTACCTTGGCTTTTATGGACTAAGTTCCCCCAGAATATCCTTCTTCCCATCCAGAATCGTTATAACGGGAGACAAAACCTATAGGAACCTCAGGGAACGGCCCCTAGAGATTGATTTACCCAAAAACGAAAGTGGGCAATGGTGTGTGATGATAAAGACGAGAACAGACGGGATGAGAGGAAGGAAAGCATAGTAGGATAGAGGAGAGAGTTGTTGAACAACATAGGCCAAAGGGGCAACCCCCCCCCCAACAGAAATAGCCAAAGTTAATCAGAAGCAGAGCTGCTTAAAGGAGGAGAACTGTTGCTCTAGGAGGCGTCGGTGTCAAAATCCAAATCGGGAAAATTCAACACGGGAAGGTTGGCCTTCAGGAAGACCAGTTTCTCAACTGTTTGAGGGTCCAGCAAGCTGCGGTGGGGCGTGACTACATCTCCCGCTAGGCTGAAGACCCTTTCGCTCTGCACGCTGGTGGGCGGACAGCTGAGAAACTGGCGGGCTACGTGTGACAGATCCGGCCACATGTGATCACGTGAAGCCCAATAGGCCAATGGATCACAAGAAATTATCTCAGGAGGCTCCTCAAAGTACTTGTTGACCGAGCATTCGGCCGAGTCTACCTTTTGCGCAGAAGCCAGCAAAGAGGAATAGTATGGCCACCGTCTCTGCAAAGAAAGCGTTTCCTGGTCGCGGCTGGAGATCCGTAACCCTACGGCAACCCCCTGCCAGCTCCCCGGGACTATCACTCTCGCCACTAGCGCTAGTGCTGGGGGTGGCAGGCATTTCCGGTAGAGGGGCCACTGTGCCCGTTTCCCCCACCCTTGCAGCAAAGACCTCCCTCACAAGGTTAACTAGTTGGGCCTTCCATACGGTAAAGTCTTTTGGGCAGACGTTGTACTTTAGCCGTGGATCACACAAGGCCGCCAGCATATGGACCTTGCTGGAAAGAAGTGGCTCTAGGCGTTTCCGTACAGCAAAGGACAACCTCCTCACCACCTCCTGGACCGGCGGTGTCAGCGGTCCAGCCAGGGAGTCCAGTGTTCGACCGGCCCCAAGCCTTTCTAGGTGCCTCCTTAGCCCCAAGACCATGGGCACTGCCTGGCTAAGAAGGGCTTTTGATTCCGAAAGGGTCTCTGTGGCATGTTTGAATGGCTTTAGGACGTCTACCAGCTGGGAGATGGTGTCCCACTCTTGCTTGGTTGGAACAAGCTTGCTAACAGGCGCAACCAATGTAAGGGAGATGCCGTGTACCGCCTTCTGCTGCTCGACCATGCGTTCGAGCATCTTATAGGTTGAATTCCACCGGGTAGAGACGTCCTGGAGCAGCTTGTGCTGCGGGAGGCCTTCAAGGCTCTGCCTGTCTCTCAGCTGCCGGGCTGCCTTGATGCTCCTGTGGAAGTAGCCCGCGATCTTTCTACAGCGCTCGATCAGCAGGGCGATGTTTGCGGTGCTGGCCGGCTGCTCTTCCGGGCTCTTTAAACCTTCCTTGACGGTATTGTGAAGCAAGTGGGCCATGCAGGCGACATTCAAAAACCCTGCACTTTCAACCGCTTTGATCATATTTTTACCAGCGTCAGTCACCATGAAGCCCCTCCTCATTTCTTCTGGCCTGCTCCGCATCCACTCCCCCATCATGTTTCCCAGATAGCTGCAGATGGTCTCTGCCTTGTGATCACGATCAACTACCTCCAAAGCGAGGAGTGCCCAACGATGGGATGTATCCATACTGCCTTCCTTCTCCCACCAATGTGCCGTGAGAGAGAGGTAGGAATGGCCTCCTCCCAAGCTTGACCAAATATCAGAGGTAAAATGGATGTGTCCTCCCATGGCGCTCTGCAACATCTGGATAATGCGTTCCTTGCAGCCCTCGTACAATCCGGGAATAACTTTTCTGGAAAAGGTGTGACGGGAGGGGATTTTGTAGCGGGGGCACAGGCGTTTCATAAGGCGGACGAAGCCTTCTTGTTCAACCAGGCGGAAGGGATGGTGATCAAGGGCCATCATCTCTCCAACACTTTGGGTTATCTGCTGGGGTGTGGGTAATGTTTCCCCCGTTCTCTTCCTGGCTAAAGGCATGCCCCAATCCTCCAAGGTGGACTGTGTCTGCCTTCCACCATCTACACCAGGAGAACTTTGTGTGCTAATGCTGCCACTGCAAGGGCTTGCAGCTCCCCCTCCTACCGATATCGAGGGATGGTGTCGCTTTATGTGAGATCTCAACCCCGAGGTCGCAAGATGTCTCAGGTCTCTGCCTCTGCTGATATTTGCCCCACAGTGTCTACAAACTGCCAAAGTGGCACGCTGAGTGTGGACATGGAAATGGTCCCAAATATATGACCTTGGCCTCCCCACAGCCACTGTGCCAACGCCCAGGGAGATAGGAGTCGTGGGCACCCTTTCAGCAGCATGAGAAAGTCTATGATTTGATGGTACTACCTCCTCTACCTCCTCCTCACTGTCAGTAGCGGGTGGAGGGGTGGGGTTATCAAGATCCTCACTATCCACCACCTGTAGTTCCAGGACGGCAACACCTGCATGTTCCATTGATCGTCCACTTGTCTCAGCTCCAACTGACAACTGGCTCCGGGTGGAGGGCTGTGAAATTTCAGCTGTCGAACAGCCAGCTTCTTCATCAAGTCCACCCACTCCCATCATTCCACGTTCCAGACGGATGGGACCCTCCCTAACTTTTTTGGCCCCCCACAGTGTCCGGGCTGTTGCTTGACCACTAGCAGGACTTGCTCCACCAGACCCGCGTTCAGCTGAACGCTTCATGATAACGGGAGTGTTTTGAGGTTACAGAAGGGAGGAAGGTATTGTGTTACCTTTTGCCAGACTTTGCTTTTGAATCACTGCTGCCCTGGCACAGACAAGCCCTTTAGAGCAGCAGAGCAGGAAAGCAACCAAAATCAGGGTCACTTTTTTCCCAAAACACAGGTGTTATTCTAGGGAGGAGGATGGGATGTGCAATCCTTTTGCCAGACTTTGCTTTTGAATCACTGCTGCCCTGGCGCAGACAAGCCCTTTAGAGCAGCAGAGCAGGAAAGTAACCAAAATCAGGGTCCCTTTTTTCCCAAAACACAGGTGTTCTTCTAGGGAGGAGGATGGGATGTGCAATCCTTTTGCCAAACATTGCTTTTGAATCACTGCTGCCCTGGCACAGACCAGCCCTTTAGAGCAGCAGAGCAGGAAAGCAACCAAAATCAGGGTCCCTTTTTTCCCAAAACACAGGTGTTATTCTAGGGAGGAGGATGGGATGTGCAATCCTTTTGCCAGACTTTGCTACTAGCGTTGAAAAAAGAAAAACGAAAGCCCACCCCGCCCGCACCAGGCAAAATGGCGCAGCAGAAAAATTGCAGGCCTGGTGGGAAAATGGCAAACGCCAAGCTTGTGGGGAAAAAAGGCCACAGACCCTTTGGGAAAAAAAATTCAGAAACACCCAACAGTTTCCCACCCCACTTCACCCACCCAATCTTTTCTCCCGGTCTTCTAATCTGTAGCCTAGCTCTAGCTCAGCCAAGGAAGCTGTGACGCAGCAATGTTGCCTGCCTGCGGAATCTCACTCCCAACCCACCCTCTCTCTGCAGATCCCGAAATGAGCCACGAGGCTCCCGTGCACGCTCTTTTCATTCAGGACGTACTACCAGCCCCTCCCCTAGGTTAAACGTGCTCTCTGATTGGCCACAAGGTGGAAACAACACGCTAGGTTGCCCCAGTGCACTTACACAAGTTTGGGTGATTTGCAAAACCTTTTTTTCCCAACGAAAAAAAACGACGACATAAGGAAAAGGGCCTGTCGCGGTTCGAAACCGCGATATCCAGACGTGTGGACAATCAAGGTCGTATATTGCTTCACAAGTTACAAAAGTAACGAATTAGTAATGAGTAACGGGGAAATCGAATTATTTGAGCAAGCCTAGTAGCTACTGTCAAGAGTCAGATGCCAATTTGAGAGCAAAACAGAGTTTATTCAAGAGATAGCCCAAAAAATAGACACAAACACAAAAGATGGCTTTAAAACATTTAACTTTCAGTGTTTTAAAGCAGTCCAAACAAATATATATCAAAAAGTATGCTTTAGCAACCAAACCGGATTATCCAAGGAAATAATCCGGATAAAACAAGAGGTGCTTCAATTCAGCTCTAAAAAAACTAAGTTGGCTTGGAAAAGCAGCCAAAACAAAACAAAGACTTGGAAACTCCCCAGAAAACTCCCAAGAGTCACAATCTAGTAGTTTTAACACAAGGCTCTAAACAGAAACTAAAACCGGGCAAAAGAGCTTGCAAACAAAATCAGAGCCGGTGCAAAAGGGAAAGAATGGTTCCAAACCCTTTCTGTTGCAGGCAACAGACCAAGAGGGATCTGCTTCTGAAGATACCCAAGGTTCAGCAGTATCCATGGGCCCCAATTCCCCAGGCATCTCCGGTGCCCGTGCCCAGTCAGTGCCCACTTCCTCAGCCACCACCTGTTCACCAGCATCCATTTCTTCCACAAACTCCCCATCTGAATCTTCCTCAGAAGACTCCCCATTGAGGTCCTTAATTCTCTTTCTGTACAAATCCTCCAACGAGCCCTCCTCGCGAGGGTTTTTCCTTCCTCTCCTGATCCCACCACCATCATCCACAGTCCCCGAAGGCGCAGTCACAACAACTACAACCATGACCCAGACACCAACCGTACTCTTGGGAGTCTTGTGAAGGAGGCTGGGAGGAGGGAGAGGTCATGGCTGTAGCCAGTCATAACAGGTGTGTGCGTGTGTGGGGGGGGGAGTGCAGTTAGGGTACTTGTCTAGTGGCACCAAACCATCAGCTGCATGGCTGAGCAGTAGGGAGTACCCATCACCACCAAGATGGGCAGGCTTGTAGCGAGGGGGGGGGGGGTAGGGGTTCAACCCCCCCCCCCAGATTTTTCAGGTTATAAAAAAAACCCGGTTTACTCATGAATTTTAACTGGTTAACCAAGTCTCCATGCTAAATCTATGAGACGCAAAACATTAAGAGCCCCTCCAGGTACTATCTCAAACAGATATTGACGGCCCTGAAGATGGGTCAGGGAGTCCTTATCAGGTCCGCTTCAAGTTTTTGTGTAGGAGGACCTTGGATTCCTATTTCAATAAACTCTAGCTGACTTAGCTAACAATCAGAAATTCTGGAAGCTGAACTCTAAAACATTCAGGGGACCAAAGTTTGAACAATGTTGGATGAGGTAGTCCATGAGGACATTTTCTAGAGGGTGGGGAGGAGATAGACAATGTAACAAGTTTTTCTCAAGCTCTGACTTCTGAGACTACTCTGACTACCTTTCTTGATTCAGAACCATCATTCTGTGCCCTTCTCTACACTGAGAGAAAGTGGTTCACTGAGGTAACTAACTTGTGTGTCTCCTCTGTGCCTCTCCCTGCACCAGAAAACAAAATGAATTGGTTTCTCCTGAATTCACTTAATCCATCTCTTTATTGCCCTTCTGTTGACTGGCTCACATTTTGCAGCAAGGTAGTGGTCCCAGCATAGTTTGATGAAATCAAGGTCTATTTCTACAGACCTTCTTCAGCAACACAAAAATGAATTGCTTGTGAATTACATGATTTGCATATTAGCATGATGAAAATCTAAAACTAACACAAGAGGCAGAAACCATTCTAGGTAGCTTGATGTCACCGTTGTAACCTTGTATATTACCCTAAATATTTTATTTTTGAAATTTAAAAACTGCTGCTCCATGATGGATGTTCTGAATAGCTGTACATGGTTCACTAACTCTGCAGAGCTACTTTTTAAAAATAATTTTGCTACAGTCAGTATAGAGGTTTGAGATACATTTTACAACTTATAGTCTGGCATTGCCTTGTGCACATGGATCAATTAAAATGAATCCTTTAAAATCTTAAGGAGCAATTTCACACAGTTTAATACCAACAAATCATTTGCTTTTCCAAAGCATCAAAAGTCAGGAAGGATTTTTTTTATTTTAAATAGACTAGTCTGTTTTATGAAAAGACAGGAAAGCTTGGAGAAGACAATGATGCTGGGGAAAATGGAAGGAAAAACGAAGAGGGGCCGACTAAGGGCAAGATGGATGGATGGTGTCCTTTAAGTGATTGGCTTGACCTTGAAGGAGCTGGGGGTTGCCACAGCCGACAGGGAACTCTGGCGTGGGCTGGTCCATGAGGTTACGAAGTCGGAAATGACTGAATGAATAAACAACAACAAAAGTCTGTTTTATGGTTGAATCTAAAAATGTGAACTCTGTTAAGATACATTTCTCACACTGACCCATGGACAAGCTGGCCCAAGTTTTTTTGGATAGAGCTTTTTTCTAAAATTAGTAGATTTGTACATGAGTATATAGGATAGCTTTCCTTTAAGATCTATACTGTGCATGCTGGGACACCTATATAGAACTACTGTAAATGCTACAGCTCTTGAGATGCAGGCCAATGGCCACAAGTACTTCAGGATCACAGGATATCATTGGATGAATTACATTCTATAAGAAAATCTCACAATTTTATTTATTGCATGTATAAAGTTAATTTCAAAACAAACTGTTGTACTCTCCCCATTAATCCTACAAAATTGACAAACTACTTGCTAGATACATGGGTCACATTCTGAACCTATTTATAAGTACAGTTTTTGCATCCGTCAAGTGATAATTGTCAGACAGTTAGCTGGTGGGGGTGGGGCGGGAAGAAACAACTGTTTTGATCTATCAGTAAGGCACACATTTCATTCAGGTCCATGAGGCTGTTATATAAGCACCAAGGAATGGGAAAATGAAACAAATGGGACTGTTCGACAGTTTAGTGTAAAACCTGGCACTGGGTTGTAACAGATGGGGAAATCTGTTCCTTTTAAAATAGTCCTGGAATGATAGCTGCCTCATGCAAAACTGACTGATCAAGAAAGAATGCAGATACACCAGTATAATTGGCCAAGAAAACTTGAAATATCTCTGTAAGGTTGAGTGAACAAAGGAAATGGGTGGGGTGGACAACCTCCAATAGCTTCATGCATGCAAAGAGCAGAAAGGCATTTTGGTGAGCTTCACTGTAAAATGGCCAAACTTGGGCCCTTCTACACTACCATATAATCCAGATTATCAAATCAGATAATCCACATTATCTTCTTTGAACTGGATTATATGAGTCTACACTGCCATATACTCCAGTTCAAACCAGATAATCTGGATTTTATCTGATAGTGTAGAAGTGGGCTTGAATATTATATGACTCAAAGACTGGGGGAAAACATGATTATTAGCTTAATGCTTTGTTTCTGCCTCTTGTACATTGTTAAGAGTGCTGAACTAAACTTTAAGGCTTTAAGAATGCATGAGAGAGACACTTACAAATGCAAAGATGTTATCTTCTCCATCTAAAAATAGCTATCCTTGGGTAAGAATGCAGGGTAGCTGAGCAGCCAAGCTATTTGTTTGGTGCTCCACTCTCAAATGGTGGATTTGCCATCTAATAGTGAAAGGACATTTTAAACTACCAGTGGGGCAGTATTTTAGTCCTCCAAAAATATCTACATTCAATTAATCTGAAAATGAAGAAACATTAGTTCAGGAGGCTTATCTTAGACCTCTTCCACACAGCTGTATAAAATTCATATTGGACTAGATTATATGGCAGTGTGGATTTAGATAACCCAGTTCAAAACAGATATTGTGAGTTATCTGTCTTGATATTCTGGGTTATATGGCTGTGTGGAAGCACTTAAGGAAGTTATTCTCTAATAGGAAATGTTTTTTCCTGGATTTTTTTTTTGGGGGGGGGGGTTAAATCTGTGGATACAGGGGGGGCGCTTTTCAAACCACCGATGGCCTGTACACTTCACACTCCTGTTCTGGACAGGTACAGGAGACAGAACCAATTATGTCTAGCTAGATCTACACAGCCAAATATTGCAGTCTGGACTGCATTGCATGGTTAGTGGAGTAGACCCAAATAATGCAGTTCGATGCAGTTCAAACTCATTATATACATCTTCTACACTGACCATAAAATGAGTTCAAATTGCAATTTTTTGATAGAGTACATCCAGCCTATGTCTCACCTGGAGTCAATTATGAAATTAGATGTTTAAAAGGATAATTTCAGAAGCATCTGAACTATAGAATTAATGTAGTTTGATGCCATTTTAACTGCCACGGCTTGATGCCATGGAACCATAGGAATTGTGGTTTTGTAAAGTCTTTAGCCTTCTCTGTCAAACCACCAAACTATGAATCCCAGAATTCCTCAGCTTTTAACTATGGTGATTGAAGTGGTGTCAAACTGAATTGATTCTACAGTATAGATGCATTCCTGGTGTCTGGTTTATGATACCATTTAAGGTTACCATGCCTTCTGGATCCTGATAAAGACAAGACACAAAGCCTTTTCTACTTGAACGGTGACATTTCCAACTCCAGGAAAACACCTTAGCATTTCTAAGAATTGACATTTCATCACTTTTTACTAATAGCTGACATGTATTATGCACATATTTTAAAAGTCTGTAAAAATTGTATAGGAACATTACTTCAGAACTCAAATAAAGCAAATTACATTACCATCAGTTGAGGAACATTCTGAACAAGGAAGAAATAAAGAAAATTCAACTAATTAAACTTTCTATATGTCTCTATCTCGCTATCCAATCTACTTAAAATGGAATTAAATTCTACCTTCTACTCATAGTCAGTCCCATTTCCCCCCTTAGCTGTACTTACTGGATCGGCTTCAGCTAAATATAACACCAGAGACATAACACATACTGATAATTTCAATAATACATTCCCTTTAAAAGCTTCCAAATGTACTAGGCAGTGTGCAGGACTGAAGAGTATAATAGCCTTCTGAACAGCAAGTAAAAGGGCTTTAATGGGAGAAACATATTGATAAACCAGATTCTCATTAATTTATTTTCATTTTTCCCTTTTCAATGCATCATTTTCATCAATAATAATAGAAGTTGAATATATTCACTCTGAGGATCTTGTGGTATCAGCAAGGCAAGAAAGCCTCTATATTCTACAATTTTAACTGAAGTAAAAGAATAGGTAGCTAATATTAGCCTACATTCTTATCACCCACTATCACTTTATAATGGCCATTATTCCATTCTAATGATGTTGCCAAGTTTTTGAATGCTGTGTGTAAATTATTAACAACAATGCCCCAGGTCTGTAAGAGATTTTTTTTTACAATTTCAGCAACAACCACATAACTTTTAGAGGTTCTAGCCCTAGTTCCTAACTGCAGAGTGAAAATGGGAGAGTGGATAATCCTGACGTACCAGCTACCTCCAGCATATTAAAAAATCCTGACCCTAAAATAATTTGGACAACCGTTTAGCATGTGCACACCTGCAAATTGATGACAGCATGATCCACAGTTGTAGTAATTTAGTTAAGGCCCACTTTTTTGTTTTAAGCATTCTATAAAATTACTAACAAAAATGTGATTGATAAATGATCAAAACAGTAACTATAAAAGCAAAAGAAAGTGTTAGCTATTACTGCTGTGGGGTGCCTCACCCAAAAATGTGGTGAGAGATAAAGCAGGCATCGCCATGCTCCATCCATGAGGTGCCCTTTGCACAATAGCAAATCATCCTCTATGGCTTAGCATTTAAAAGTAAGTGCCAGATTGAAAATAAGAGCCTTGATTGCCCATCCAAAGGTCATGTACTCAGCTAACTAGGCAGCCTTTTATTTGATGAACTTGAATTCAGTGTGAGCTATTTGTACCAGGCAGATGGTGCATAAAGAAGGTGGTTCAGATTTCACCATATGCAGAAAACAAGTTTCTGATAGTATAGCTTTTCTGCATGTAAAATTTTCTACAAGCCAATGAACAGGTAAATTTAATGCAAAAGTCATGTAACATGCTAAGCTAATTTATACAAGGACTGGCCATTTGTCTAATAAGCTTGTGCAATTTGGCTGGAGGGTGATCTGTTTTTGGTATTCGAATTTCATTGGGTACCCAGATCTGTTTTCAGCTAGGCAGCTGAAAGATCCAAGAAGATCTGTCCCATTGGCAGCAATGGAAAACTTATGAAGCTCCCTTTTCTGTTCCTGGGCTCCTTTTATTTCTTCCTTTCAAGGGAGCTTGGGTTTGAGGAACAGGGTTAAGGAAGCATGTGCTGCGTGCTCCTGAATAGAAAGAAAGAAGCCATGCCTGGCAGCCACGTGAGTTGTTTCAGGCAAAAAAACCATGGTGGCTGAGCCCTTGCCATTACAGCTTTCTGGAGAAGCCGAAGAAGCCAAAGGAAAATGGCTAAAATGGACCAGGTGTCTATGGACAACGCCAGCTCTTCGGCTTAGAGATGAGCACCAACCCCCAGAGTCAGACATGACTGGACTTAACGTCAGGGAAAACCTTTACCTTATAAATATTTAAATAAATTTTAAAAATATCAGCAAATTATTAGTAATCTGGAGAATCCAATTCTATTCCATAAACACAGAGGAGATTTTAAATGCAACCTATTTTCAAGTCTGGAACAAGACACTTGCAGGGGTTTTTAAATGACTACTTTGAATCGATAGACGTAAAGAGAGTATATATTATGCTCTTCTTAAACACTGCTTAGGTCTGATTATCAATCTATACCCAAACACATGTAAGATTCAATTCAACTCAAGAATATTGATTCATTGTGCCCATGGGAAAACCTCTACCGCCACTTCTGACGGTGTAACTATGTGAACGTATTGTAACAATAGCTTTACAATTAAAGGTTCCTTCGGCTTATGGTTAGGATTGAAGTCCAAAAAAGAAAGGGAGTTGAATTTCTTCTCTGCTCATGAGATTTTCATGGAGGACAAGGTGCTGTAGGAGAGGCGGGGTGATTAAAGTCACTTCCCACACTTTTCAATGGTGAGGGCATCCTGCAAGCAGGACTCTACTAAAGAGGTTCCCAACAGTGGAAGCCCAGAAGTGTCAAGTCTTGATTTCGGAATACAGATTCTAAGTGAATTATTGCAGTTTCACTTTGATAAGGCACCAGCACTATCCGGCATATAAGGTGAAAGAGCTTGTAAAACAACAACTCCCATGATTCTATAGCACTGAGACATGGCAGTTAAAGTAATGTCAAACTGCATTAAGTCTACAGTGTAGATGCACCATCTATAACATCCTTTCTGAACCTACCATTATAAACTTGGATTTTAAAAAATCAGTAAAAAAACAGACTGAGAAACTGACTATACAAACCACCAATGTGTGTATTCATGTGCATTCAGGTCACTTAGGAGCTGCAGTGGTGTGATGGGTTAAACCCTTATGTCGGCTGAACTGCTGACCTGAAGGTTGGGTTGCTGACCTGAAGGTTGCTAAGTTCTAGCTTGCAGGGATATGACAGAAGCCTCCCAGAGAATGGCAATACATCTGGGCATCCCTTGGGCAATGTCTCTGTAGATTGTCAAATCTCTCACACCAGAAGCGACTTGCAGTATGTTCTTAAGTCACATCTGACACAATAAAAAAAAAACGTACCCCCTTATGATGACCCTATCAATTTCATATGATTTTCTTAGGCAAGGAGTACTTTTACAAGGTTTTGCCACTTCCTTCCTCTAAAATACAGCTAACAGCAGGTATTTGTTGATGATCTTCCATCTAAGTACTAACTAGGACTGATTCTGCTTTGCCTCCAAGATCAGATGGGATCTGGCACCTTTGGGGCATTTGGCCCTGTGCAAACTATTCCTTTCATAGCAATATAAACACTTCTTAATTTCACAGTGAGGTGTATAAATGAAAACCAGGCACCATAATATCTCATCGTTATGGGAGATATATGCCCATGGTTTGTACACTGAAAGTTTTATGGCAGCATCTGTGCATGTTCTCATGGGTAATGAAATAACAATATTGCTCTCATGAGAGCCACAGGCTATTTTTAGAAACTATTGTAAAAGGATGGCTGCACTGCAGACTGAATATCCTTCTGTCATATTGTACACCTTTAAGAAAGTAATATAAATTATTAAATGAGTTTATAATACAATTTTCTACTCATGATAACATCCCAGGAAAAGATGGGCAATGTTTTGTTTACTGTAGTTTAACGTCATCCACATACTGTCACTACAACAAATGTCAAATTTGTTGATTTTCGTTGATGCTGTGCAAGAATGCTGAATTGCTTCATTTTGTTTTTTTATTGCATTATGTAAAAATGCATGACTCCAGGACATATAAGCAAAGTAATTGTGTTAAGTAGGCAGAGAAGGCTTTGCAGTGAACCCATCAGAGAGAGAGAGAGATGTGAGCATAATTCCACACACATTGCCAGACAAAATAAAACATCCATGTCACAATGCCCATCTGCACCATAACAGACCTGGAACCACTGAGTGTAAAGATATTTCCCCAGTGCTGATAGTACCATTGCCTGCCAGTCTATTTCTGAATCCAGCTCAAAATACTGATCTTCACCCACAAAGCCCTAAACGTTTTGGGATTCAGTGCTAGAAAAAATTTTGTATATCAATCTGCCAATTTAGTTTTATTATCTCTGTGTGCATGCTCTTAATATTTCACGTAAAGGAAGGAGCAATTCAAGATTGACATTTTTTAGCCATGTTGTCTTGTCTGCAAAACAATCTGTCAACAAAAGCTCACCTGGCACCTGAGTTGGTTTAAACAGCTGATTTTAAAGTAGATATGACTGATTTAATTTTTTAAGTAAGTTTTTATTGTAAAAACACAGGTAGAATAATATCAAAATCCATCACCATTTCAATATACATATCACATGATATTTTCTTAGTAATATTAACCTTTCTGATTCCACCTTTATCTCCCATTTGTGTCTATCGGTATTTCACCCCTCCCCACCCTCTGGGAACAGTACTTTTCTCCATTCTGATATTATTTTAATTGATCAATTGTAAAAAGATAATGGTTCATTTTTTTATATTTTCTTTTTCCTTTGACTTTATCAGTCTTCCCCATTTCTGATCCCAGTTCTTTTTTATTCGACCTGATGTGTATTTGGTTCTCTTTTCAAGGATGTAATCCTGGAGCATAAAGTCAGCTAGGTATCCATACCATTTTTAACTTTCCCACTTTCTTTGCTGTTTCCAACCCAAGGCAACAGTTGCTTGAGCAGAAACTATCATTTATTTTATAATTTCCCCCAATCCTTAATGTTTTGTTCTTGTCTAATTTCCTGGTGAAGAATTCTTTATTATTCCATACCAATTTGTGTCCTTTTAAATCTTCCATTTCCTTCTTTCCCCTGTTATAAAATTTTTGTACTTTGTCACATTCCCACCACATATGCATATATGAGCCAATTTTTCCACACCTGTGCCAACACAATTTTGTGATGTAGTTATGAGGGTTGAATGAAAAGTAATGCCTCCACCTTCATTACTTCGGTTTGGATGGGAATATTTTAATAAATCAAACACAGAAATAATCCTTAGAATGTGCTCCTTAACTACCACTATTCACTTTTCCACATAATCACCAGACAATTGGATACATTTCTGCCAACAATGAACAAGTTTTTTGAAGCTGTCACAAAAGAAGTCAACACTCTGTTTCCACAACCGTCTCACAGTACCCATCGTGCACAGATCCTACAATACAATTTTGTGTTTAACTTCCACTGGATGTTGGTCACAGAGTTATGCTGGAAGACAAAAATTCCAAGAGAGGCCTTCTCTGAGTAAAAAAATTTAATGACATTCACATTTTTTCACTTTCACAGTAGTCCTGTGCCCCTAAGCTGTGGAGGTCTGACTACAGTGCAAAGGAAATGTGGACTTTCTCTAACTGTGAGGTGTGTTCAACAAGGAGAAATGTGTGGCTGATCATTGCGATCTCATCACAATGCGTATGATGGGTATAACATTAATGGAGTCACTGGAGGGAAAATGCAATGCCAAGCAAAATATTTTTGGCAGTATACACATGTTCTTGTTCTAAGTGTTTGAAGCATTTAAAAACACACACTTCTCAGTGTTTAATAAGTTTTGTAATAAATTCCATTTGCTCCTTTGTTTTGATTTCTGATCTGGTTTGATGACTGTGTTGTTTCACAACACTAAACCCAGGAATATGTTGAGAAGGACAATACACATTTTTTTCAAATACATTAATAAAGCAAAGTCACTTGTTGCATCTTTTGTTCAGGTGAAAATGCACACCTTTACATGGGGCCATCCAGTTCTCACATGGGATTAATTGCCTATACCAACAAGAGCTATTCTATCATGTTTTGCAGAAGATAAAGTATACTCCTTGAAGTTTGAAGAATAAGCTCCACAAAATGCTGTCTTTCTCACCTTACATAATTTTATAATAAGTTTTTAAAGTATAGAAATATTACGGTCTGGGAAATTTATTGTTTTTCTGGTAGGAAATTCATTACTCAACATTACCATACATTTTAATTTGTGACATTTACAAATCTTTAAATGGGGCACTTGTTTGCAAATTACAAATTCATTTTTTTCAACCAGCTTTCCTCCTACTGTGCTCATTATAGGGCATACAACAACATTTCAAGCAAAATGGCAACTTCCTAGCTCTACTGCAACAATATTTTAGCTGCTAATTACAGAAAGTCCACTGTGGAGACCAGCCATGATCATCCTGTTAAAAATGCAATTAAAGTTTGGGCAAACAGCACATGCAGGGAGAAACTGTTCGTTTATATTAGCACAATGCAGATGCATCTATGGTGTTGCTAGGAGACAAGCTATTGTTGCATCACACGTCTTTTGGATTATTGTTTATTTTTAAAATAAAATTCAAATTCCCATAAAGGAAACATGTCAAAAATACAAGGAGATGTGGAGGGAAGAGGACAGAGAAAGAGAATGACCTGAGATGGGCAAAAAAAAAATGTTTTTTGACTCTCCAGCTGCCCTCTTGAATAGTGATGCCAACAAAAGAAAAACAGCTTTTCTTCTTTCCCAACATGGTGTCTTTTATTTTTAAGATACATTAAAGTTATGAAAGGGGATGAGATGGAATAAGCTAGTAATAGGACACACTTATGAATTGCTTAAAAATGATGGAAAGGCAGACAAGGATTCAATCCTCAAAACCCTGCTCTTAATTTGCAGAGATTATGTCGTTCATCAAGGAACCTCTGGTGGTGCAGTGGATAAAACCACTTGCTGACCGAAAGGTTGGTTGTTCGAATCCGGGTAGCGGAGTGAACACCCGCTATTAGCCCCAGCTTCTGCCAATCTAGTAGTTCAAAAACATGCAAATGTGAGTAGATTAATAGGTACCGTTTCTGCAGGAAGATAACGGCACTCCATGTAGTCATGCTAGCCATATGACCTAGGAGATGTCTAGAGACAACTAGACCGTAAAAGAAGATTCAGGGATGGATTGCAATAAACCATCTGACTAGACCTGTGGATATCTAGTTCACAACTGTGAAGAAATGCACTATGCTGATGTTTCTTCCCTGAACCACTGCAGAAATATATTTTGATTTTAATTGAATCAGTAGGTTAACTGTTTGGTCCTGTCTGCACCCTCTGTTACCTCTAATAACACATTTTTAAGCATTTCTTGCATTGCTCCCAAATTCTTCAAAAGCTGTTGGATTATAAGCAGTCATCGGACTCAAGGAATGTGCATATCCATCAAGGAAACCAACTCTCTTTTTTGTGTCTCAAAAATGTATCCATCTTCATTGTAAATTAACTTTATAGCAAACCCTTGAGAAGGACAGGTTGCTTACCTGTAACCATGTTTCTTCGAGTGTACTCTGTGAATTCACACTAATGGAGAGGCTGCGCCTGCGCAGGTCCCAACGGAAACTCTTCCCAAGCTGAAGTTTAAATTTTGGCGGTAGCCACGCCCCTCCGTCCCCGGAGGGCATATAAGGCAGCCCTCGGCGTGTCCTCCTCAGTTCCTACGCCGCTAAGGCAACGAGAAAGGAAGAGGGTTTGCCAGAGGGGAAGGAAGGGCGGGCTTGTGTGAATTCACAGAGTACACTCGAAGAAACATGGTTACAGGTAAGCAACCTGTCCTTTTTCTTCGTGTACTCTGTGAATGCACACTAATGGAGACTAGCAAGCTTAAGTCTCGGAGGCGGGCTAAGCAAACCCTGACAACGAGAAACTGTCCAAACATATGTTTATTAGACATGAAAAACATGAAAAAACATGAAAAAACCATGGTCCGAGGACCCAATAAGGCATTGCATCAATACACACCAAATACCGAGAACAGTCCGGTAAGGCATGATATAACCCTTGTAAGAGCACATGTGTAGGCAGGAACATCATTCTCCAAGGGAGAAGGTAGTAACAAATAAGGCACAAACTGTCAGAGAACAGTGCAAACATGTATCGAACAGGAGAAACAATAAAGAGAGTCACATGAGAAAAAGGTAGCCACAGAGAAGTCATAAGAGCAGAAGGTTTAGGACAAGCATGAAGATAAAACTGCTCTAGCAAAGGCTGAGTCCTTCAAAGTCCTTTGGTCTACCCTATAGTGAGACACAAATGTAAGGGGGTTGGACCAGATTGCTGCCCTGCAAATAGAGTCCAGTGGAATGCCCCTTAGAAAGGCAGTCGACGTGGAGAGACCTCTCATCGAACGCGGGCGAACCGACGGGGGGGGAGGTCGTTTGGCTAGTTCATAGGCCAGTTCAATGGCCTGGGCAATCCAATGGGACAGTCTCTGTGAAGAAATGGGATTGCCCAGTTTATCCGGAGCATGGGCCACAAAGAGTTTTGGGGTCTTTCGAATGTCCTTAGTACGGTCCCGGTAGAAAAGAAGTGCTCTACGCACATCAAGGAGGTGCAGTCTCCGCTCAAGGGAAGACGAGGGGTCGGGGAAGAAGGCGGGAAGGACAATGTCCTGGTTAAGGTGAAAGGCCGAGACCACCTTGGGGAGGAAGGTGATGTCCGGACGGAGAACGGCGCGGTCGTGATGAAAACGGAGGTAGGGTTCATCAACCCGAAGGGCCGCCAGCTCCGAGGGTCTGCGCGCTGAGGTTATGGCCACCAAGAAGGCAACTTTCCAAGAAAGGAGACGTAGGTCGGTCGAGGCCAAAGGTTCGAAAGGAGAAGCAGTGAGCTGGGAAAGGACAAGCTCGAGGTTCCACCCTGGGGTAGGAGGTTGGGCTGGTGGGCAGATGTTGTTGTATCCTTTCAAGAAGGTCTTGACGAGGTGATCGGAGAACAATGATGGTCTACCATGTTGTTGAAAGCACCAGGATAGAGCGGCCAGGTAAGATTTCATAGAGGCAAGAGAAAGTTTTTGTTCTGCTAGAGACATAAGGAAGTCCAGCACAATCGGTACCGAGGTTGGGAAAGCAGTGATTCCTCGGGAGCGAAGAAAGGAACGAAAGCGAGAGACTTTATAAGTGTAGGCCCTGGTTGTAGCCGGCTTGTGAGCTGCGCGGAGGACCTCTTGTAAGTTCTGCGGGAGGGAGGTCAGGCGAGAATCCTCCAAGCAGTGAGATGTAGAGAGGGGAGATCCGGATGCAGAATCTGGCCGTTTTCTCTGGATAAGAGGTGTGGTAGGAGAGGCAGAGTGAAGAAGGTCGCCTTGGAAAGACGAAGAAGAGCCGGGAACCACGGCTGACGAGGCCAGGCTGGCGCTATCAGGATCGCCGACATCGGTACCGACCGGAGCTTCTGCAGGACCTTCGGTATCAGAGGAAAGGGCGGAAAGAGATAGATCGGTTCCGCCGACCAGTCCAGAAGGAAGGCGTCTCCCAGGCAGCCTGGAGAGGAGGACGGGAGAAGTCTTGCCCCGTATCGAGGCAGCTGAGCGTTCTGGGGAGAAGCGAAGAGGTCTAGGGTGGGGAAACCCCATTTGAGAAAGAGAGAAAGAAGAGTCTCGGGGTCGAGCATCCACTCGTGGGAGGAAGTCGTCATTCTGCTGAGGGCGTCTGCCAAGTTGTTCTGGATCCCGGGAAGGTGAGTCGCCGAGATTTGGATGCTGCGGGCTATGCACCAATGCCACAGCTGGGAGGAGAGAAGCATCAGCTTCCTTGAGCCCGTGCCGCCCTGTTTGTTGATGTAGAATACTGCTACTGTGTTGTCTGACTGTACGAGGACAGATCTTTGGGAGATCAGGCGGGAGAAGGCTTTCAGAGCCTTGAAGATAGCAAGGAGTTCGAGAAAGTTTATGTGATTGGCCTTCTCGGAGGGAGACCAGAGGCCCCGAACAGTGAGGCCCTTCATGTGGGCTCCCCAGCCGAAATTGGATGAGTCTGTGGTTATGGTGATCGAGGGAGGAACCGAGTGAAACGGAAGACCCCTGCAGACGTTGGAGAGGGACTTCCACCAGAGAAGCGACCGACGAACATGAGGCGGGACCGAGAGAAACCTCGAGTTGGGGTGGCGAAATGGCTTGAAAACATCTATGAACCACCTCTGCAGGGACCGGAGACGGAGCCTGGCGAACGGGGTCGTGAGGACTGTGGAGGCCATGTGGCCCAGCAGTATTTGGATGGATCGAGCCCGAACCCTTCGGTGGGTCTCGCAGAAGATGATTTGATGACGGAGAGCTAGAAACCTGTCGAGCGGGAGCGAGACAGTCTGAGCGATTGAGTCGAACAGGGCGCCGATGAAGCGGATTTTGTTCGACGGGTTGAGGTGAGATTTGTCGTGGTTTAGCTGGAGACCGAGAGAATCTAGAAGAGAGAGGGTGTAGTCGACGTGTCGACGGAGTAGGACAGGGTCGGATTCGACCAGAAGCCAGTCGTCTAGATAGGGAAAAACTGTGATCCCCTGGAGCCGGAGGTGGGCAGCCACGACAGCGACGACTTTGGTAAAGACCCTTGGGGCGGTAGCGAGGCCAAAGGGTAAAACGGTGAACTGGTAGGTTTGGTCGAGGACCTTGAAAGAGAGGAAGCGCCTGTGGTTTTCTCGAATCGCCACGTGGAAATAGGCGTCTCGGAGGTCTATAGACACGAAGTAGTCTCCGCGGTGAAGCATCGGGAGGATGGAGGCGATGGAGACCATCCTGAACTTGGTTGGGCGTATGAAGACATTGAGCATGCGTAAGTCTAGAATTGGGCGGAGGCCCCCACCCCTCTTCGGGACCGTAAAGTACCTGGAGAAGAAGCTTTGAGGGTCCTGTGCCGATGGAGAAGGCCGAATAGCCCCTTTGGCGAGGAGGGTGTCGACCTCTGCGAGAATTTCTTGAGAGGGGTTGGAGAGAAGGACCTGACCGGTGGGAGGGAGTTCCTCGAATTCTAAGGCATAGCCTTCTTGGACAATTTTTAGAACCCAGGCATCTGAAGTAATAGATTTCCACCGGTGAAAGAAGGGAGCCAGGCGGTCTATAAAGAGACCATGAGGTTGATTTGGTGGAGGAGAGGGGTGCGGAGGAATGGGAACGACATCGGTACCGGAGAAAGAGTCTTTGGAAGGAGAGATGGCGTCAGGAACGCCGGATAGGTTGACCAGCGGTGGGGGTGACCCGGCCGCGTTGTCTTTGAGGTTGCGCGGCCCGACGGGGCTGTTGGCGATTTTGGTTGTTCGATACCGAGGGACGTCTGAAAGATTGCTGGCGGTAAGAAGGAGGCGGGAAGCGTCGGAAGCGTTGAGGAAACCACTTGGTGCGGTGAGCCTGGGGTTGATCGCCGCATTTAGTGGCTAGAACTTTAAAGTCATGGTTGGTTTTAAGCTTGTCGTCGGTGCCAGTGTTAAAGAGGCCCATGGCGTCGAAGGGGAGGTCCTCGATGACCTGCCTCGAGGAAGAAGATAAGCCGGAAGATCTCAGCCAGGCGTGGCGGCGAATGGCAATGGCGTGGGCGATCATCTTGCCGGCCGTGTCGCCCGTATGCTTAGCCATCTGGATTTGATGATGCGCTAACGAATCGGCCTCTTGCTGGAGGGTGGACATGACCGACCGGTCTTCGTCGGACAACTTCGCGAAGAAGGGCTGAGCTTTTTCCCAGAGGATCTGCTGGTATGCCCCCATACAGGCCCCATAGTTCGCCATTCTACAAAGTAGAAGGGCTCCGGAGTAGAGCTTTCTGCCGACCGCGTCGAACCTTTTACCCTCTCTGTCTGCAGGGGTGGTGGATTCACGACCGGAGGACTGAGAAGCTTTAACGACCATGGAATTCGGGTCGGGGTGGTGTTTAAGCCATTCTAAGGTGTCGTCATCCGTACGATACCAAGACTCGATTCTCTTCGAGGTAGGAGGGATCGAGGAGGGGGTCTTCCACGAAGATTGGATAACATCGAGGAGATAAGGTAAGAACGGCAACAGCGTGGCTGGAGGGGCCTGGGCTTGGACCCGTTTGAAAACCGGGTCAGTTACTGCTTTGGAAGTCTGTTTAATTTCTAGACCCAGGGCATCAGCCATTCTAATCATTTGTTCGGAGAAAGCCCGAATGTTGTCGGTAGGCGAAGGGGGATCCACCTCATAGGCATCATGGGGAGGAGAAAGATCGAGGCCTAAGGATACCACCGAGGCCGAGAGAGCAGAATCCGGGCGATCAATCTCTATCTCATCGTCCCCAGCCCCTTGGGGGGACTGGGGGGGAGATGACAACGCAGTCTCTGGTGGCGGCACCGCCTCAAGAGCAGGAGCTATCTGCAGCCGAGTTTGTTTGGAGGCCGAAGCCTGGACCGCTCGAGCCAGGCGAGTGGTTTGTCTACCCCGTTCCGGTGTCGAGGTCGGGGGAAAAAGCTGCTGACGAGAAGAACGATGAGAAGCAGCGGGTCGAGGAGATGGGACCCTGACCACTGTCTGAGTGGAGTGGTGGGGTGAGTCCTGTAACTCGCCGTCCGAGAGTTGGTGAGGAGAAGGCTGGCGAGGTCGCTGAGCGGGAGCGATCGGAGAAGACCTTCTAGAAGAAGTTGCCGAAGAAAGGACATCCATCTTGGAGGAGGCAGAAGAGGAAGAGCGTTGGGTTGCCCTCTTCTTAGCGAGCGGTTGTTTTGATGGAACCCTCAGGGATTTACCCGGTGTGGGAGGGATCATAGCTGAGTCGGATTGGGTCCGACGAGCTTCCTCATGAGCCCTTTTAAAGGCGATCTTCATTGCGGAGGTCGACGGAGGAGCCCCGAGCTGGGATCGAGCCGAGGAAACGGAAGCTACCGAGCTCGACGTCGAGGAAGGACCGACCCGACCAGAACGTGTCGACACCGTGGCCGTGGTGAGAGTGCACGGTGGTTTAGCGGCCTTGGACGACCTGGAGGCTCTGGACACCTTAGACGAGACCGAAGGGGCTTTAGCCGCTGAAGACGACATCGATTCCGGATTAAGCGGCGACTTCGTGCCCGAAGTCGACGGAGCGGGTTCAGGGGCGAGCGATTTTTCGTAGAGCGCCGCTCTAAGCCTCGCGGCTCTATTTTTTCGAGCCTGAGCCGTTAGGGCCAGGCAGAAACGGCAGGTACCGACGACATGTGCTTCTCCGAGGCAGTAGAGGCACTTGGCGTGGCCGTCGGAATCAGGAATTTTAGCGGCACACTGAGTGCAACGCTTGAAGCGAGTCATAGACATGAGAATCCGAAGTGAACCTTGCGGCGGAAAAAAAGGAACTGAGGAGGACACGCCGAGGGCTGCCTTATATGCCCTCCGGGGACGGAGGGGCGTGGCTACCGCCAAAATTTAAACTTCAGCTTGGGAAGAGTTTCCGTTGGGACCTGCGCAGGCGCAGCCTCTCCATTAGTGTGGATTCACAGAGTACACGAAGAAAAAATGATATTAACACTCTTATGTACAAATTGGAAACTAAAACTATCAAAAATTATTTAAACCTAGGCCATTTGCAATAATGTTCTACAAGACTATTCACTGATTATGATGGCATCAGGAATGGCTTCCCAGCATTTCAGTTTTAAAATCCATCTTAAATAATCAGCCAAATCTAAAAGGTTTTGTCACAGTAAATGATTTTTGAGGCTCATGAGGAGTGGGATGTAAAATAATCAATTGCGGACTTACAAAAATATCTCAGTGCCACCAATCTACAGATAAGATGGTCCACACTTTAACTATTTGTTGCAAGGACAGAAAAGTGATGTATTAAATGTTTGATACATTTGCTTCAAAATATCCCACTTAAATTTATGTTTAGACTGGCCGATGTTTGATACAATGTACCTTGGTGTCTTTTGTTTTTGACACTCTCCAATAAGAATAATCTTAGGCCTCTTCCAGAGAGCTGAATAAAATCCCACATTACTTGCTTTGAACTGGAATATATGGCAGTGTGGACTCAGGCAACCCAGTTCAAAACAGATATTGTCGGATTTTCCACCTTGATATTCTGGGTTATATGGCTGAGAGAAACAGAGTTTAATTAAATAACTCATTCTTGGGTCACAACCACTTTGTCAATTGCTGAAGTTGTCACAGATGACTTAGTTATTGTATACCTTGATTTGATAGAGTGAGAAGAGACTAAAGCAGGGTCTAGTTGGTTGTGCATTTAAGTAAATCAGATCAAATTTGCCAAACAGTCACTGTTGAATGTTTTTATGTTGAATGTTTTTATATTGTGGAATGATATTTTAAACTGTAAGTCGCTTGGAGCACTCTGGTGGAGAGCGACTAATTAAGAAATAAAGTGAAGTGAAGTGAAGTAGTAATGCAAGAAATGATCCTAGACATGCCACCCAGTGCTAAATTAATTGTGTATTTATTCAGTTTTCCCACTGTTCAACAGCCCACCTCTATAGCTTATAATAAAATGCCACATACACCTCCTTTAAAAATACACAATGAAATGTCACATATATAATAAAAAGGAAGCAACAGCCTAGTAATAACAGACAAGAACACTTGAACTTAAACAAAAGTTTTTCACTTGCTGCAGCAGAAGAAAGTGTTTCCAGCTTAAAAGTTCCATTTAATAATTCATTAAGTATACATATAACTTTCTTGCTAAAGAGTTACCCTTCTTGATAGGTTAGTCAAATAGAGTAACTGGCCATCTGAACCTACTCAAGGAGCTTTTTGGCTGAGTTGTTAATGTGAATATAAACCCACTGGTCCCAATATGGCATTCTAATCAGATTTGGAGAACCTCTGACCCATGAGTAATGGTAAGAGACTTTGGGATTTATAGTACAAAACATCTGGAGAGTCAAATATTACTGTCTGTGCTACAAATACGACATCATACAGCCTATGTCACTAGGATGACACTACAGAAAAATGATCTCCAACTTTTAGTCACTTGCTGTTCATCAGATGTGTAGGCTAGCTGTAAAACATCCTCTCAGTGAGAGAAGGCACACCTCTCAAATTTATATCTGACCCAATCAAAATAGATGTGACCACCATGCTTCCTGAACATTGACATTTTTGATGTCTGGATTTGGCTTATTAATTTCAATTTGATAGCTTCACACTGAAATCTCCCTTTGAAACTTTTCTGTTGGAGTACACTGGCTTTAAAGTCTGTTACAGAATGTCCTGGGGGAGTGAATGCTCACCCACTAGTTTTTGAGTATTGCCTTTTTGATGGGCAGACATAAAAAGGGTAACTCAGAAAGCAGTGGGCGAGCATTTCTGTCTCCCAGGACATTCTGTAACAGAGATGAAGTAACCACAAAAAGCTTCAAGGGAAGAATCCAACTCAAATACTCTAAATTAAAATTCATTAGCAAATTTGACCTGAAAGAGTTGGACATTAAACTAACAAAGAATTATATTGCACTTATTGAAGATTTTCAGAAATGGATTGGGGTAAAACAATGTTACTTTAAGGTGTAACAAACAGCTATCCCACAAACATATCAGAAACCTAACACAATATATCAGCTGTGATCCCATTCTGGATAAGATTCCTTTCTCTATTTGTGTTGCTCAAAATGAATTCAGTAAAAAGAATAGATCGCTTTTTAAAGCTTATTCTAAGTATTGGACTTCAGATCTACTGTGTGGTCCTATATATATATATATATATATATATACCAGAACCCATGGTCTGAGCCTCACTGTTTTGTTATAGTGCCCCTTTGCTTGGATCATAGACTGCCCTTATTATAAGTTTACTGAGACCTAAATCATTGAGTTCCTCAGTTGATCGATATGGGACTACAGCAGAGAGTGTTTGAGAATCGGGACATCCTTAGGGATACCAAAGTGCTTGTTTATAAAGCTATTGTCCTCCCAACCCTGTTATACATCTGCAAAACGTGGACTGTCTACAGATGTCACATTCAACTCCTGGAACAATTCCACCAGCATTGCTTCCAAAAAATCCCATGCAAATCTATTGGGAAGAAAGGCAGACAAATGTCAGCATGCTGAAAGAAGCAAAGACCACTAGTATTGAAGCGATGCTCCTACGCCATCAACCCTGCTGGCGACATTGTCCAAATACCCAATCATCATCTCCCAGACCAGTTACTATACTCCCAACTCAAGAATGGAAAACAGAATATTGGTGGGCAGGAAAAGAGATTTAAAGATGGCTTAAAGCTAACCTTAAAAACTGTGGCTTTGACCCTGAAAACTGGGAAGCATCAGTGAGACCAGCAGTCAAGCCAACCCTGACTGAGACCACCTTCCACCTGGAAAACAATGTCCTCACTGTGGAAGAACAGGTCAAGAATAGGTCTCTACGGTCACCTACATATCCACTGCAAAGACACTGCACTTTGAATAAGCCATCATATTCGGACAACACGGGATCACCTAAGTAAATAAGTATAGCCCTAGTTTATTAAGAATGCAGATGATATAATGAAGATGACTTGGTTCTGTAATGGGAATATAACAACAATTACCAATATAGTATTTTATAAATATCAATCTATCATATCACAGAGCTGCAGTCATTTACTATGGTCAAATGTTTTAGAGCAGAGATCCCCAAACCAAGGCCCACAGGCCAGATATGGTTCTACATGGTAATTTACCCAGCCCCTGTATTAAACTTTAGACTAAACTTAAGGATCCTAATTAAATTGACTATCTCATCAACCAAAAGGCCAACACTTCCCACTGAAATACTGGTAAATTTATGTTGCTTAAAATTGATCTTCATTTTAAATACAGTAGAGTCTTATCCGACATAAATGGATCTGCAGAACATTGGATAAATGAAAATGTTGGATAATACGGAGGCTTCTGGGAGTTGAAGTCCATATCTCTATCCTGGAAGAGATCAGTGGTGAGTGAGTTCGCCTTCTGATTGGTTTTCCAGACATAAGGAGAGAACTCACTCACCACTGATGAGTGACAAACAAGGAATTGTAATGAAAAGGTATAGTAAACTTACACAAATCCTCAAGACAACTCCCCACCTTCATTCTTTCCTCTTCCCATATTTTCTACAAATTCCCATGTAGCCAAGGTACCTCAGACTGAACCATGGCTGTGCGCGGAGATGGGGGGGGGGAGGAGAAACAGAACCATTATGCTTTTGCTCCTCCTTCAGAGTCTGCACAGTGGTACCAGCCAAAATGAAGACGAAAGAAAGAAACTAAAAACATGGATTCTAAAGGGGAAATGCTGGAGGAAAAGGAACAGGTGCATTGGATGAGAGCGTCGGATAAAACAGAAGGTTGGATAAGCAAAGGTCCGATAAGCGAGGATCTATTGTAAAGCATTCTTCTTTCATTTTTTGCAATACAAATAAGTTATGTGCAGTGTGCATAGGAATTTGGTCATGTTTTTTCAAACTGTAGTCCAGTTTCCCAACAGTCTGAGGGACCACAAACTAGCCCTCTACTTAAAAAGTTTGAGGACCCCTGTTTTAGAGGTATAAACTAGATGTAAAGTAAAAGCCATGCCCAGGTTCTCTTGCAAATGATTGTATTATTATTTTTATTTCAATAGGTCAGTGGAGTCCTTTCTGCCTAATAATTTGATCAAGGATGTGACACCAGAGAAGGAAGAGTCTAACAATTCCAGTCTAAATCTCCCTCTCTCGTCCTTCACGTGATGCTATTCACCCTGCATTATCTATGAAATATACCCCATTCACCAGCAACTAGCACTTTCTGAAGAAAAGGGAGAATTCCAAAAATAATATCGCTTCAGGAATTAAACTGCCATGTCAATGGAGATACTTTGAGGCAAATGAAGAATAGATCCACTATAGAAGACTCTAATTGCAAATTTCATATATGATATCTATTTAAGATATCTGTTTTGGGTGCCAAAGTGACTTGACCAGCCTTGGGTATTATGTAATCTCATAGAAAGCAGGAAAACATCTTGGATTGGCTTTTATCTTTTATTATATCATCTGCACAAGGGCACGGTTTATTTTTGCAAATTCTAGTAAAAAGTGATAGTTATTCTCTTTAGAACTGTAAACTTGTTGTGATTTGGCTACTTGAAGGACTATCCCTCCCACCTCCATGCAAATTTGCCCATCTCCTAAGAAGTTACATTATTTTCCTTTTTATTTGTGTTCATGGACAATTTCAACAGAAAGGAGGAAATACAGTAGAGTCTCACTTATCTAAGCTAAACGGGCCAGCAGAAGCTTGGAGAAGCGAATATCTTGGATAATTAGGAGGGATTAAGGAAAAGCCTATTAAACATCAAATTAGGTTATGATTTTACAAATTAAGGACCAAAACATCATGTTATACAACAAATTTGACAGAAAAAGTAGTTCAATACGGAGTAATGTTATGTTGTAATTACTGTATTTACGAATTTAGTACCAAAATATCAGGATATATTGAAAACATTGACTACAAAAGTGGCTTGGATAATCCAGAAGCTTGGATAAGCGAGGCTTGGATAAGTGAGACTCTACTGTAATGAAAATGAACAAAATCTGGCTACCAGTATTAATATGAACTCTAAAACCAGAACAGTAAACAAAGAACAACACTCAGAAGACAGGAGAATTCCAAACAAGAAACACTCAGGGCCTGTTAACACCTCCCAACAAAGGATGCCCCCAGACAAGAAACAGCCCGGCTTTGAAGCTGCAAGGCTATTCAATGCTAATCAAGCTGGCCAATTGCAACATTCACACTTGCCTCAGGCAGACAAGAATTCTTTCTCCAACCCTGAACATTCTTGCCTAGTTTCCAACAGACCTCACAACCTCTAAGGATACCTGTCATAGATGTGGGTGAAATGTCAGGAGAGAATGCCTCTGGAACATGGCCATACAGCCCGGAAAACTCACAGCAACCCACTGATTTAAGCTATGAAAGCCTTCAACAACACAAGTGAAGACATTTTTCTAAACAAGCATTAAAACTGCTTTGCTTTATTTCTGAAAGTTTTGTTGGTGCATTTTCTACTACGTTTATTAACTTGCTGTGTTCTAATATTAGTTATTGCACACATATTTTAAGCTGCTTTGAGGAAATCCATTTTTAGAGAAATTACAGAACAAAACAAATAAATCATTTATATTTGTATGAGATACGGAAAGGGGTAGAAGAAGAACTACTTGAATGAAGTAAGATGAACTCACGGCTTGTAACAGTCCTTTTGCTATTCTTGAGGAAGTATTTTACAGAAAGCCATACTGTTGAAAATAGATCAACCTAAGGTTGCAGGGTAGCATTAAAAATCTCATTTGCTATACACAATAATTTTCATGCATGCATTTGAATGACTCATGAGAATTCATAAGACTTCAGCGATGTCTCTCATAATTCTTACAATAAATCAATACTTTCAAGCGATCTTTCTGTCCTACAAATTCAGATAACATAAGTTTTTTTGCAGCTACTAGTCAGTGTAACTAAGAAAGGAGGGAAGTATAATTACATCCTTTTCTCCCTCTGGAGAAACTGCTAAGTGAGAAAAACTCACAGAGTATTCATTCTCTTAAGTTTCCCTGCCTTTCTTGCTACCTGTATTAACTGAAATGCTCCAAAAAATCTGCCTACAATGAAAAGTCTATAAAAACTCATCACTGGCCATTTGAGAAGCCTTAAGGCTTTTCAGAATAAAGAAGCATGCTTTGCATTTTAGAAGGATTCAGTCTGAGGCAATTTTCTCTTGGAACGTCCATTGTGTTTGTTATATAACAGTCCCCTTAGCCTCAACTGACTTCAGTGTTTTTTTAAAAAAGGGAATCATGAGCTAAATATTGCCTAAGGATCCCAAATAATTTCTTAAGAATGGACAAAAAGAGTTGCTTTTTAGGGTTCAATATATTAAAAACAAATTCTGCACTCCACTTACAATATATGTTGCAGCATTAAATAAATGAAGGGAATACGAAGTGAAGATGCAGTGTCTCAAAGGATCCACATTAATTTAGCAGCAGCTAAGCACTCTTTTGTTAGGCATAGCATTATTGTTATTAAGGATGATTGAATAAGATAGTGAAGAAGTGCCATCTCTAGGTTACTACATAATTTGCTTGGATTTGTTATACTGACCACATTACATGAAGTCACACTGAACAGAAATTTGGGTTTTAATCAAATTATCCTGTGATTGATTAGAAAGCAACCTTCCTATGATGGGAGAGTAAAACACCTAAGGCTGGGATATCACCTTAATCATAACTGGTTATACAACAATAGTTTTGTTTTGTTTTTTGCAATATTTTTTATTATTCTCGGGGTTTTTTGTGTATAATTATATATGCTACTCACTACTAGTATTAACTTGTCCATGCAAACAGTCGCTTTTTTTAATTGAACAATAAGCAGAGATTTGTTAAAGCTTGCAAGCCCTCATCCCCTTTCTTCTAGCCCAGTGGTTCTCAACCTGGGGTCCCCAAGTGTTTTGGCCTACAGCTCCCAGAAATCCCAGCCAGTTTACCAGCTGTTAGCATTTATGGAAGTTGAAGGCCAAAAACATCTGGGGACCCACAGGTTGAGAGTTGAAGGCCTAAACATCTGGGGGACCATCTCCTTGGGTCCCCAAGGAGAGGACCACATAGACCAGTGGTTCTCAACCTGGGGTCCCCAGATGTTTTTGGCCTTCAACTCCCAGAAATCTTAACAGCTGGTAAACTGGCTGGGATTTCTGGGAGTTGTAGGCCGAAGCACCTGGGGACCTCAGGTTGAGAACCACGGGTCTATGTTTTACCCGCCTTAAAGCAGCAGGCACACGTGATATAAAGTTTACAGAATATGTAAAACAATCATCATATTTCATGGCATGTGTCAAACCAAGTATGTGCTTGTGTCTCTGTATACTATTGCCTTCCTTAAAGTTACTCAAGGAAGCATGCATGACACTCCATCTTCCTATTTGATCCTCATAACCATCCTGTAGGACATTGGACTGAGAACTAATGAATGCTCAAGGGCACCTTTCAAAGTGAGCATTTCAACAGTTCCTGGCCCAGTATTCTAAGCCTTGTACCACACAGACTTTCATATTTCAAATAAAAGTTTCACAGCTGCATAAGTGCACACAGACATAGCCATTAATCAAAGAAATCTGAAGTAGGCTAAGACTTAAAAAGACAGCTATGGAGGAACCAGGTAAGATCTTCAAGTGTAAAGATCTATTATTAAAGAACAAAGTCAGAATCATCCACTTCACAGTATTCCCAATTTCTATTTTTGGTTGTAGGCACTGGACAGTGAATAAAGACAACAGGAACAGAATCTGCTTATTTCAAATGTGGCTCTGGGGAAAGATTCTACACTGACCATGGACTGCCAAGGACAAATAAAAGGGTGTGAGAGCAAATCAAGCCTGGATCCTCTCTAGGAGCCAAAATGGCTTAAGTGATGCTTTCGACATATCACAAAATCACACCATGAAAAAGAAGGCGTAACATCACTTTCTCATTCTCTAAAAAAAAATCCCATAAAATTTGGATTGATTACAAATACCTCTGTGAACAAAGGAGTTTGGCAAGCCTGTGAAAAGCCAGTCAATCATATCCTGTTTAGGTTCTTATGCACATGTCTTTACTTTTTTATTTTTATAGTATTTGTTAACAGATTTAGTGAATAAATGGGATTTACCTATATCTTGATTCATCATTTAACAATTGAGTCAATGGGTCTACTCTACTTGTCACATATTAAGAAAACTTAAACGTACATCTCTGTCTCATTTTACCAAACTGAACTCACCAATGAAACACATCCAGTTATCTAGTACAGTAGCCAATTTGGTCCCAAGTACCAAATCCAATGTAAGATCATAAGGGTAAAAGGGCAAATGAGTGATAGGAAGTTGGAACATATGGGCTGGAACTGGAGAGATGACCCATCCCAATCTCATAATCTCTTTTTATATCAATGGAGAGCATTTTGGTGTGTTTGTTTAACTATATACTACAATCAGCACAGCTCATAATGATAACATTCAAATGTAAACAAAAACTGTAAACAGATCACCAAATCATAGTTGGAAGACCCCAAAAGGGTCACCCAGTCTAACTCCCTGCCAAAAAGCAATATATAATGAAACTCACAGATGGCCATGCAGCTTCTGTTTAAAAACCTCCAGAGGAGGATACTCATCAAATATATCTAAACAAATTAATTTATAGATAGAGGTGATCCACCTCCTCTCTCCAAGCTGGAGCTTTGGCAAGCATCAGCTCTAGCAACAAGCGACAGCCAGGCGGGCAACTGTAAGGGTGACTGTCCACCAGCACCTAACCAAGTTAGGAGCTACTACATGGTGTGGTCCCCTTCCTGCCACTGGGGTGGTACAGTGTCTGCCCATGTGAACACTCTCCAGCAGCTAAGAGGCTGTTCATGAGGACCCTCCAGGGACTGATCTGATGTACTCCCCTCTAGATCAGCTCTGGGGTTAATGACCCATGTAGGTGTACCCCAAGTACAAATAAAAAATGATGGAAACAATACATTGAAGAACTATGTAAGAGACAAAAGGATGAAGTGATGCAGCTCTCTATATTCCTCAGAGAAATAATGAACTAACAATTGTCATCCCCCCATTGCAGTTTTTGAGAGAAGAATTGTAAGTCTTGTAAAATTCACCTCATCTGACCCCCTTAAATTATCTTCTCAAACTGACCTAGAACAACTTTATTATCATCTCTACTTGGTGTAAGGTTTGGTTCCTCTTTACACAGATATGTCAGTGATGGGATCAAACAATCATTCAAAAGTTATTTTATGTAATTTATTTGAAACTGTTTTTCTTTCTTTACACAATACTCACTGATGTTGCATTTACACCTTATACATGGCTTGAAAGTAATTTTATATAGTATTTGTAATACCTGTATGTGTGAAACAAAATTTGTATACACTGAATCATCAGAAAGCAAAGATGTCACTATCTCAGCCATTTGGAGTATTTCAGATTTTAGCGTTCCAGATAAGAGATTTTCATCCTGTATCTGGAAACCCCAACAAGCAGAATTAGGAATTAATGAGAACCTTTGCATTTTGGAACTTATTATGCACAAACACTACACATTTCTGCATTTTCAACATTTTCTATGCAGGGAACATACATCACAATATTTCTGCATAGAAATACCATTTTTTGTTATTGTATGTGATTTATTCTGTGTAACGTCTTTATTTCTTATTACAAGTGAGTTCTGGTGCTGAGGGTCAATCCAGGAAAATAAAATTTGGTTGTGAAGAAAGAATAATGCAGAGACAAGGTGGGGATTTTTCATATGAATTTTGTAATAAGACATGGCCAACTCTAACTCAATTTACAATACACAGATTGCAGAGCTCATTCCTGAAGTGGCAAAAATAATTGAATAGCTAGTTGTTTATTTTGTTGTCTTGAAAAAAATCACGAAAAAACCTTGAAAAAAATCATGGTTTTAAATATGAGTTTTACATATGAAATCTAAGTCTTAGCAAAAGTAAAAACACTTGAATATATGTGAAACTGCCTTTGATAGTGCTGCTTTCCCAATTCAGTTTTCTCTGTGCTTTGTAAATTTATTCTGTAAGAATTAAATAAATACTTGTTGGAACTCTATATAGATTGCCTTCTTCATATCTCTCCCTGCTATTTTATTGCCATTTAGACTTTGCTGTCCTGAGCTGTAATCCTTTAATAATGCAATAATGCAAAATCAAACTGGAGATTTAAGCTATGACCCAGAAGACTTTGCAACTTGGTCATCCATAATACTGTGTTATGGCTCCAACTGTGTTCAGTGAGTTCACCCACTCATGGTGTACACGCCATGTGCCTGACACACAGTTTGCTCTTGACTGGACTCCAAGAACCGATTCATTTTACTTTTTGATATAGAAAAGATTATTGTACCTTGTCAGTTTCACTTGGTGAATAATTCTTGTGCATATGCCCACGCGCTGTGACAGCTGGTATTTACTGTGGTATGTGGAGTTGGATTAATAACAATTAGCCATTTTCATATTTTGTGTTAAATGCCAGAGTCAAGCTGACATGAAAAACCTGAACCTGACCAAAAGCTAGACATTTTTGGAATAGATTGTGGAAATATCTCTTTGTTAGAACTGAGAAAGGTGAATGGTATTCCAATTAAATTAAAATATTTTTGACTAATTGGACAGAACTTTATTCTAGCAAACACGGGTATTGCTAGGGACAGAAAAATACATCCAGCTTGCTTTCTGCCATACCTGGTTAAAAAAAATCCCTAAAACCAACTGGAGAAAAAGCACTTATGACTTGTTGCTAACCATTGTTATTAATGTTAGCCAATGTTATGTAGTGGTCTGAGTATTCAACTATGACTCTAGAGCAGGCGTGGGAAAACTTCGGCCCTTCAGGTGTTAGACTTCAATGGGCACAATTCCTAACTGCTAGTAGGCTGTTAGGAATTGTGGTAGTTGAAGTTCAAAACACCTGGAGGGCGGAGGTTTTCCCATGCCTACTCTAGAAACTATGGTTTAAACCTCCACTTGGCTATGGAAACCTGCTGGCTAATCCTCTCACCTCAGAAGAGTGCAAAAGCAAACCCTCTCTTGAACAAATTTTGCAAAGAAAACTGAGATAGTTTGGTTTGCCTTAAATCCAAAACAACTAGACGGAGCAAAACAATGACACAGTCTTGTGCACTAGTTTTCAACTTTTGGTAAAACAGACTGTTACCATTCAAATGCTGTGTTGCTTATTTAATGAAATTAAATCCTTAAATAGATGAAGACCCGGGCTGTGGAGCAGGCGGGAGAGCAAGTCAGTGCAATTAACTGCAATGAATCACTCTGACCAGGAGGTCATGAGTTCGAGCCCCGCTCGGAGCCTATGTTTGTCTTTGTTCTATGTTAAAAGGCATTGAATGTTTGCCTATATGTGTAATGTGATCCGCCCTGAGTCCCCTTCGGGGTGAGAAGGGCAGAATATAAATGCTGTAAATAAATAAATAAATAAAAATAACTGGAAACTTAGGAAAATAGGAGGGAGTCAATTTTTCCCAAAGCTTCCAATCCTTGTTTTTTTTTTAATGGAATATTGAACCTTTTTCTTTTTATCCACAAGCAGTGTCAAGAACAGTCTATATTTCAAGTTTAGTTAGGGTGCACGATTTAAGTAATGTGCTAATAAGAGTTAGAGCCCCTCTCCAGACCAGTGGTACTCATCAACATTTGGTCCTTCAATTCTTTTGGGCATCCAAAAGCTCAGTAAGCATGGTGAATCTGAAAGTTCAAAATATCTTTGTTGGGGGGAGTAAACATTGAGAACAAATACTCTACCTATACAGTTAGTTCCAAACAATGGCAAGGCGATACCTGTTCATCACTGCCATCTTTGACCAGTTGTGTGCCATAAGGTTTGATCCAATTCCCCAAACTGTACATTTGTATAAAATCACTGGGCAGAGTTATTGGGTAGAGTTATTAGGTGAGTTATGGGTGCCATCAATATGCTGACGACACTCAGCTTGACTTTGCCTTTTTAATTGACTTAGATCCTCTGGAATCATGCCTAGATGCTGTAATGTGTCAGATAAGGTTAGATAAAGGCTGAATCCCAATAAGGTGGTTCTTTTTGCAAGTTACTAAATTATTGGGAAACATATAGCACCTTAATAAATAATACATTTTTCCAGATTTCAACAGGCATAATAGGAGCCCTTCTCAGCTATTGCCAAGGCAACAACAGAAAAGGTGCTGGTGGGTCTGTGGAAGACAGAAGCAGAAAGGATCTGGCCAAGAATTGTTCTTACTCTCTGTTCTCCATGAAGTTGTTCCCCTGCTTTAAGGTGAGAGCAGAGGCTTCACGGGAGGGTGCGAGGTGAGTAAGAACCACACCGAGTGACACCATCAGAGCGGGTAATGCCAAAATGATTGTTTATAAAAACTGAGTAGTGTTCCAAAATAAATTCAATATCTTTTATAAATAAAAATACCCCTGTTGTTAGATGTAACCACAAACATATTTTTCACAAACCCAATTAACATTGCTATATCAATATACCTAGAAAATTGTAACTCAATGCTGATTTACTTTTTAAACCTTTTAATGAGCATGTGATCCTGTTAGAGCTGTCATTAGTATCTAATTACAATAACACTTTGGATTGATTTTCTATGCATGCACTACAACCTCATGCTATTGTTTTCATTGCTGCTGGGTTTTTTATAGTCACTGATTTTTAAAATAATTATGGTATTTTAGTTACAAAACTGTAGTATGGTAAGAGGCCCATAGGTAAGATACCATGAGTTATCACATAGGGTGACACTGATTCTAGTGATGCCACTATGTGGGAGACAAATAAAATTTTCTCTCTACACTTGTATTCAATATGTGGTGCAGGGAGATAACAGTTATAAAAGCAACTCGGACACTTACCTTCCCATATTTTCATTCCTATGGGATCTTTACTGTCAGCAAATAAAGATGTCACCATGAAACAAGCTATGAACTGGGGACTTTCTGAATGTCCTCATATAATCTTTTTTCATTCACATTAATGAGTGGCTTCAAAACTGAACAAGCCTTAAATGCAATCTTATCAGTGTAAAGCACAAGAGAACAGTGAAGTCGAGAACAATTGATATCATCATCACCTCAACCAATGAAAGACCAATTTTTGCTCTGTGAGGGAAATCTCAATCTTTACATTAATTTTAGAACATATAAATAAACGGAGGGTAAAGGCGGAAAGTAGGAGGAAGTGACAGAAACTGGGTTAGTTGAAAGTCAGCTGAAAAAGTGAGATGACGAAGGATTAATCAGAACCGTCACTGCTAAATTGGGACAGTTGGAGGGCACATAATTACTTACAATCACATTTTAACATTTTGCAAAAGGTTTTGTTTGGCGCACATGAATTCTATATTAAATAAGGCCATAATTGATTTTGTGGAATGAATCACATAAATATGTAGCACAATAAATAAAACATGGAGGGGAGTCGTGAAATTTTTATTTCATTCATGTAAAAATAAACTTGCTAAAAATAGTTCTCTTCAGAAGGGAGATGAGAGACGATATAATTCTTAACCATTCAGATACTTAGACATTACTGTATAGTAATTTCTGCATTACCATATTAGATATGATACAGGTCAAATACTTCTGGGAACATAACTTCAGCTTTAAAATAGCTTTGACTGATTATGACACTATAGACATTTACTACATTTTAAAATCTAGTCTGCAATAAAAATGAAGTTTAAAGAGTTCAGGTTTCTAGCTTACTCGACAATTAGACTGAAAAAGGCCCTTTTAGATATATCCTTTTTACATGAGAAAATTATGGTGTAATGTTCATAAATAATCTCCCATATAAATGTATTTTTAACCTTTATGCCCTGATCTCAAAGAATAGCATAGCTGTATCAGCACAAGTTATGGCTCAAGCTACTATTACTACAGCATCTCATACTTGAGAAACCATCTGTATCTTTTCATTGCCAAATAAATATTCTCCCACACCATTTTCATTCAGCCCAGAGTAGTGAAGAGTTGGCGTGTCAAGCTGAGTCTACAGAATGTCACATAAAAAAAGCACGCAGGTGTGAAACGCAAAGCCAAAGGCCACAGTTAGGCCAAGGAACACAAGTTCGGGGCAATTCCAAATAAATTAAAATACTCATAAATATTGTTCATGCCTCAGACTCAAGCCAGAATTCTTAGCAAATTAAGCTGAACAAGGAATTCAGAATAATCATAACTTGGGAGAAAAACGTTCTGCAGTCTGTTGGACATGTTTTAGAAGTTGGGGAGCACCAAAATGCTAGAAAGGTAGATTTTATCTGGTCAACAAGATATGACAGGATGAAGATATTAGAAACTGGGCTAGAAAGAGTGATTATATCAGGAAATTAATGTCTAAACTAGAACTGGAGCCATGGTAGACCTTTAAGAGACTCATCTATCACCATCATATACCACTGGAATATATTAACAGTAAATAGATACAGCAGGGTTCCACAGCAGAGAAAACCGTATGTATGTCCTTTGAGTAATTGAAGCCAGATTCTTCTCACGTGATGGTGTGAGTCCACAGACCTACTGCCCCATGGGCTAGCATTTTATTTTCAATGCGGCTATATATTCACTGAACTACATCACACCAAGGAAAGTGGATTATATAATGACAATTTACACAAAAAAATCCCTATTGTGAAGAAGCATCTTTCTTCCAAAACTCCCTCCCAGTCTCTAATTGGAAAGTCGTGATCTAGAGACAGCAGATATCATTGTGAATAGTCCAGGATCACCACCTACCTGGACTTCATCTAATTGTCTTCGGGTTCATCTTCATGCGCTTAGGAAATGGAGCCCCACAGAGGACGTCTTATGACATAAGTGGGACTCTGTAATGATTTTTTTCCTAAGTGCATGGAAAAGGAGCCTGAAGACCATTTTCAGGAATCAGGTGTTACCTGACTCCAAATTGGAGAAAGTGGAGTCAAGTGGGGAGAAGACAGGGAAAAACACAGAAAGGATGTGGGATGGCTGGCCATCCCAGGAAAGGGGGAAAGATGGTAGGGAATGGGGTAAGATGGTTCCTTCCACTTTCCCCATTTCTCCCCACTGCATCTGATTAAGCCCTTGAGTGTAAAACAACTCTTTCCTGCCTGCTTTGAGCTATGCTACAGCAGTCTATTTACTGTACACATATTCTTAACAAATTCCACAAAGGTTCTGCCTTTTTTACCTCTTAGGTGATACCTATCTTAATATGATGACCAGCACCATTGATGCCCCACTATTTTGCACTGTATTTATGTAAGAAACTCACTAATAAAGAACACAGGCAGCTCCTGTTGTACAAATATTAGTTCCAGCCTAAAGCCTAAAGCCTAGAGTCTAGATGCAGTATGTTAAAAACTTTCCGGAAAGACCCAGGCCTAATGGGGTATGGGTCATGTGGGGACTGACTCTCGGGTAGTCCCAGAGGTCAGTCCCCACACCCATCTCACTTCTTCAGGCTTTCAAAACTCTGGAGAAGTGAGGACAACTCCCCCTTCCGAACCCCCCCCCCCCAGCCCTTAAAAGAAAATAAAAACATACATCCCCCCCAGCATGTCATTTCTACATGCCAGGAAGCCTGCCAGAGAGGCCTTATAGTACCTGGTAAGTTTTATTTTTTTTAAAGGCTTTTGGGTGGTTTGGTGACACCATGGCTTCCCGGAAGTTACCGAAAGGGCATGTAGACACCCAACAGGAAAAGCCCATTTTTGGGGGGAGTTGTGGGGACATAAATGTGTGCCAAAGCAGGTTTAAAAAAATCTGCTTTGGCACACAGTCCTGTCATGTCTGGTAGTGCCCTTAGTTCTATTTGCCATTCACAGGACTGGTAGGGAAATGTACATACTTCATACACTTATAAATCTACACAACTGTTAAATATTTTTAAAAGATAGACACTGTTTGGCTCATGATTTTAAAACCATATGAACATCCACAGCGCTAAAACTGGGATGAGGATGTGAGTATACACATTAACTTCACTCTCAATGTCCCTACACTTCTAGCAGTAATTTAGACTATTACATCTTGGGAGCAAAGGGCTCTGCAATCACATTTAGTGGAATGCGGTTACAAAAACAAACCTTATCTATACTTAGTGTGTGAAGAATTCAGGGAGCTGGCGGCTATATTTAACTATGTTGTGCCTCATCTTGAGCTGAAAAGAGAGGCAAGTAATAAATAAAAATGTATTATGGTGACGGTGGTGATGATGTTTATATTGGGCATTGGTCTTTCACACCGCCTGTATCTCCATCCCTAGTTTTAGTTTTTACATGTATTCAACAAATGCCTGAACTGTCTAGTTAGGTACAGATTATATGGCATGTAATGGTGTAGCAGATTTTTTTTTTTTGTGGGATGAGGCTGCTTAATAATGTAGATTTTCATACCACACAAAACAGCAAAGGACAGATATAGTCAACACACAGTATGAGTTCCTTGTGCAAAAGCTTATCCCTTCAGCAGTAACATACTAAAAAAACAAAAACAAATTTGCTAATGTACTCTCTACATCAGAAGAATTGAATAGCCTGCTGAGAAAGAAACACATTATTGACTGCATGACTTTTCTCCTCTTGAATATGGGCAGGTCTTCCCCCTCCTCCACTGAATCAGGTATTTATTTATTTTCTAAAAAGGAAAGAATAGATACCATGCAAAGCAACTCAGCAACTCTAATGTCAACAAGAGCATTTTCAGTGGAACATAAAATACACCAGGAACCAAACTTATTATATATTCCAAATAGGGTGGTGTGGGGGAGGATAGATAAGCAAATACAAAAGGCAAGAAAAGCATTCAAAAGTACATAAGTTGGAATGTATTTATTGACAGAAGGTCAGGACTCCCTCTCATCTCTGTAGTGGCCTGAAGGCAGGTGGTAAGAACCTCCTCGGAGCTGATCTGGAGTTGAAATTCCAGATCCACCTTGGGATAAAATGCTTTTCTGCTGCTCACTAGTCCAGACATGCCATGGCAGGATGGGACTCTGTCTTGAAAAGGTGTTAACATCCAAGGTGAGGAAAGGGAAGAGGGCCCAAACTCTCCTGATGTTGGATGCTGAAATACATCACTGGATTTTGCCATCTGTCTTCAAAGTTTTCCAAGTCAGTTTTAAAGAAATGTTCAGCCAGTTGGACACATTTTCTAGCAAACTAACTTCAATTATGCAAAAAAAAATCTCAATCATATATTAATTTACAATTCAGAAACTTAATCTAATCCAACTGTTCTCAATAGAGATATGCATGAACTCAGCATACAAAATGAGAACGAAAAAAAACTAATTTTAACTGGGAAAATTATTCCATAATAGAGGTTGGGGAAAGGTTTGAGATTCTTGTCTGAATACTTATATTTCCTGCCAGGCTAAAAAACAAACAAAAAAAAACATATAAAGTCGGGCAAAAGGAGAATGACACCTTCATTTCATTACATTTTAAACATGTGTCTAATTCACTAATATATTTGATTGACAATTCTCGATCCCAATTACTTGTTTCTGTTCTCTAACCAAGAAAAATATGTTTGAACTTGACTTGTCTGTGTCAGTCTAAAGTAGGATGAAGCAACAGATGAAATGAGAGGCCACTTAATTAGTACAGCTCTGCAATGAAAGAAGGAAGCTGGAAAAAAATGATCCACGTAAGTGTTATAGTGCTTTAAATCTAGTGAAATTATATAATCAGAAAGAGTTACACAAGGGAAAGTCTTATTTGAATATGCACCATTAAATAGAAAAGACATACTAGATAAGAATATAAACAGAGCTATTACCAGAGGAAAAACAAAGAAAAGGCCATGGGTGTCTGAACACCTACTGATGAAACACACTCTAATTCTTTTCTTTCTCTCCTTCCTGAAAACTACCAAGTCAGTACAAATATATTTGGTAGCCTTGAAAATGTCATAACATCTATTGGAGCTAATATTTTAAACTTAAAAATTAATCAACATCCTAGCTATTCAAGAAGGGTAATATAATTCTTCCATAACAATAAAATGACTGTGGGTACATCTACACTGTAATATTAATGCAGTTTGCCATCACTTTAACTGCCAAGGGTCAAAGCTATGGAATCATGGGAATTGTAGTTTACAACCTCTACCAAGGAGTTTTGGTGCCTCACCAAACTACAAATCCCAAGATTACATAGCATTGATCCATGAAAGTAAAAGTGGCATTGAAGCACATTAATTCTACAGTGTAGATGCACCCTGTGAGTATTAAAGGCGGGATATACTGGTAAAAGAAATAAAATGCTTGATAATTTTAAAACAGCATTACATATACTAACCCAATAACCCCCACAAAACCCTCTATAACACTAACCAGTTATCACACCAATATTACAGGTGATTAAATGAAAGCTTTTGAGAGTGATGGCGAAGAGCACCTACTGGGTTCACACTCAGAGCAGAAGTAGTCTTTTGAATCACGGACCTCCTTCTCTTTCTTAGTCATGATACTAATACAATAAATTTAGACAACTGAGAGTTAAATACACTTTACCACATTTTCAAAAAGACAGGGTACCAAAGAAGAAGAAGAAGTGGTTGGGATCATGACCCATGATCCATATCTGCTCCCAAGATTATGACTTTAAAAAGCAGTGAAAACTTATTCAAAATATACTGGTTTTTAAAGTACTTCTTGATAAAGATTAATGAATAAAACAGCTACTTAAAGTATTTGAGCGTCATGATCATCATTATAATATAGTCAGAAATGAAACCAGATGGGAGTAAAAGCTAATTTTGAAGTAAATTTCCATCATCCATTCCCTCTTTTTTGTCTTTTATGTGATTTCATAACAGTATGGCCTTTCTGAGAGCACAACAACTTTTTAGGTATAAACATAGCTTTTTACACAACTGGTGCCAATTTGAACTTTCAATTGGTATCTACACACAGGGTGTGGATCCAGTATCATGGATATATGGTTTATGGTGATATGACTCACAGCTATGGATTTATATATATAAAAAAATTACAGAGCATCTAATAAAAAAGTGAATTTTGTACACTCACCAGCACCCATGGACAGAACGGAAGATACCAGATAAATGTAGTTTCTGGTTGCTTGAAACTTACTTTTAAAAATAGGCTGTACTGATATTATGCTCCATATTATACCATACCATAAACTCTGTATTGACTTGATATTAATATGGAAATACAGTAATTAAAATCAAATAAATACAAATTTAATACAACACAGTTTTACTGTTTTAGAAACTGCAAGATGCAATTTTAGTTAATTTTTTTTTTGCTGGTTGCTTGAGAATTCCCGTTGCTTGAGTTTTCGTTAATGGAGAGTCTACTGTAGATTTTGTTCAGTAGTGCAGCAGCAAGACATTGCACGTAACAGAGTTCCACACAAAGAGGAGTTAAAGAGAAAATGTACATTTGATTGGTTTCATTCAAGGGTGTTGCAATGGTGAAATTTAAAACGTTGATGTTTTCTATATCTAAGTTTTAGCCAAATGCAAATTCTATATCTACATTAACTGAATGTGAACCGAATAAGCAGTGAATCTGGCTGTTCATATTTCCTATTTTTATTTGTTTTTATGTTTAGGCATTTTGCTTGTATACTTTTCTATTTTAGCAACTCTAAAATAGAAGATTATAAACATTTTGTTTGAGCCTGGCATGATACTGAGGTTTTATTATTTTTACCATTTGTGCTCCTGACCCCTTCTATGTTGGATTCAGAGACCAAGCTGTGATCTAAAGGATAGTCTATTATCTACCTGTCAGTAAACATTAAGTAAAGTGTTAGAGATTTGATGTTTCATCAAAAACAACACAATTAGAACTATTTGTCTTCTATATCCAAGATAAGGAGCATTCTGGAATAAGTTTTCATTAGAAACAAAAGGCAGACTTTGTTTATCTGTAATTGTACTATCTGACCCATTTTTGCTGTACTGTTGCAGTATTGTAAGCTTTGAAAATACTCTTCACATTCACTTGCAAAGTTGAATTGTTCTCATCTATAAATAAGCCATTATCTGAGTCTTTTGTTTTTAAACTTACTATTTTCATGTTTTCCTTCCATGTAAAATCTAGCTTCCACCCATGTATTTGTCTCTCTTGCTAGTGACTGAAAACTATTATACATGTAACATTCGTCAGATTTTCTCCTTGCATCACATAATGAGTCTAAGCAAGGGCAGCCCATTTGAAATATCAGAGAAAGTCATAATTTTCTGATAGGTCTGATCTGGAGTGGGATACTCCAGATCAACACTATGGGAGTCCACATTGCCAGCCTTGGTGGCTATCCACACTATGTGGCACTGAGCCAGGGTGGTGGCTGGATACAGTGGTGCTGCCAAACTAAGTGTTGCACTCTGGCCTGGATTCACCTTTGCAACCAACATCACAGAATCGTTCAGCAGCACTAACTAAACAGTTTATTGAAGAAAGCACATATACAAAGGCAAATGGCAAAAGGCAATATAAAAAGCAATGTCAAAAAAGTAATTGGAAAAAAGGTTTTCAAAAGGCAATAGTCCAAACAGCAAAGTGACAAGATACATGAAAAACTCAGGAATCAAAAAGTAGACATAAATGCATAATCAGGAATACAGAAACTTCTTTCAAAACATCAATCCATGAACATGAGCACAAGACTTTCCCAAAGATCTTAGCCATAGACTTGAACGTGGAATGACAACAAGACCAAAAGTGGACACGGTAACGTAGAATTACCTGCTCAAACTCTTTCAGTAAATAACACTGTAATGTAAGGTCCACAAGCCATGAAGTCATGCCTTTTACATCTGTTCATTTTCAAAGATTTCTCATTGTCTGTTTCACGGATTTCTCACAAACTCTCTGTGACCTTCATAATCTGACTCCCTCCTCCCGTAGATCAAGTCTCATATTGACCACAGGTGTTTTCCAAGAAGAAAGATCTTTCCCTTCAAGCTCCTTATCCTTTGTTGCCAAGGAGCAACCAGGGGAAAGGTCTTCCTTATTTTCCAGTGCCAAAGCATCTCCATCTCCTCCCTGCTCTGAAGCCATTCCTATCTGACCAGACACAGGCACATTCTCCCATACAGAACCATGATCCAAAATCCTCTCATTTCCCAGAGCAAAATGCCCATCATCCCTCACAACTTCTGACTGAACCATCCCCTCGTCTTCAACCTCTGGCTGAACCACAACACTCAGTACACCATCAGTTAACCAGGACCCTTATCTTCATCTTATTGTTCTCAGCTTAACAGAGACCTCAAGGTGTGAAATCCCTCCACTAACACTGGCTGGAGCACCAGAACAACATGGGGGGAGGATCACACACTCCTTTCCCCCTTCATTTTTTGTCCCTGAATCACCTGTCTGGGAATGCAGAATGGCTGCATGAGTAGCCATGACTGGTTCTAAATATGAACCAGGCCAACTGTTCACACATGCACAAAATGCAGGAAGCTCCATAGCTTTGGAAAAGTTCCAGAACATCCTGTGACTTTTCTTAATGTAGGGCAAAGCCACATTCATTGGCCTTGATGAGTGTTAGGGTGAATGGAGCACATGTATCTGGATGCAACAAAGTCCATTAATCCTTACCACAAACACCCCCATTTGGCCATGTAGACATGCCCTAAATCTCACATCATCTCTCTATGTTACAGCCATCAGCCTCTGATCCCAACCATCTTGATGGACCTGGGACCATCAAGAGACTGCATGAGCTACAGAAAATATAAAACAAATAAACCAAAGGAAGAGATATGGAATGGACCAAAAGTTCACTTTTATTTTTGGAATATTATTGTTGAACACTTTAGGAGGCTCTGTGGCCCATATAGATGATAAATCATCATTCCTAAAGTCTATTCACAGTACACAATTAGAACCCAAAACCATGCAAGTTCAAGACGCTGGCACAGGCTGGGGTCAGATTCCTACTCCTGTATAGTCCCACACACACTGCCTAAAAGATGGCAAATTGTATATAGTAAGCATGAATGGAGTAATGATGAACACTTACCTGATGGAAAAATAAAGCATGATTAAAATCTAATAAATTGAAATGTCAACAGCTTACTGAAGCACATCATTGGTTGACAAAGCTGGATTGCTTCAAGAAACTGGACTTAAGATAAATCACAGTGGATAGTGATGGTTTTAAATAATGGTCCCCTTCGAGGTAGGAAGGGTGGAATATAAATGTTTTAAATAAATAAATAATAAAATAGTATAACCATAAATTGCAATCAACTGAAAAAGTGATATCTTCTATATGTCTCAGGGTTGAATCAGAGAAAAAAGCAGGAGGCATAATTAAACTTTAAGAAACTATACTTTTTAATTATATACCATTATCATAACTACACCATGTCCAAAAGGTGTCTCAAAGCTCTGTATAAATCATTGTGAATTATACATTCAGTAGCAACTAATTTGGAGTTAAGAAGAAAGTCATTAATTCCACAAAATACCTCAGACACAATTCAATTTAAACAGTGCTTTTTAATAAGAATAGAATTGATAAAAAAAACTAGCCTCCTGAATGTGTTAGAAAGGCACAATAATAATAATTAGATATGTATGAAGAAATGTTACATGAGGCAGAAAACTGAGAACTTAAATAATAGCTGAAGCAGTTGTGACCCACCAAACCAATCTCTCACACATAAAGCAATACCAAATGCTTCTATTTTGGTACCTTCCCGGAGCTGCAAATTGTGATTTTTTGAGAAAGGGTACAAAAACCATTCACTAGAGAGATAGCCACAAGGTTTCCTGGGATCATACATGCAAACCTTTTTTTGGAATTCCATAATGAAGACAGGAGAGCAATAGAAACTCCTGAATTTTGCTCGATTTCAGATTATTATTTTTTTGCATCTCTGGTCATAACTTTTGTAAATTAGCATTGTTTGTTCATTAGTGAGATCATGAATCATTACTGGTATTTGTAACAAGTGGAAGAAACCAAAGAATGAGGCAATTCTCCTGCTCCATAACTTTGTTGATATGTGGATGTAGTGTGCGGACAGTTGCTCATTTAGTAATGAAACTATCTGTATATATATATATTCCTATTTCCTAATCACAAGAAAGGAGGTTTCTAATGCCTGGAACAATGTCAACTTTTACCATAATACAGAACTATGGTTAGAACTTCAGACTCTAGTTCTATGCCTCCGAATCCAGTTTCCTCACAAATGCAATGCCCTCATTGAGGAAAAAAACCCCAATTTTCAGCAACAAAAAGAAACTGAAGGCAACATAAAGCAATAGAATAACAAAATGCTTCTAATAATGCACTTCAGAAGCCTTGGCTGAAGCCAGTGAAGCATTTCCACTTCCAGTCAATCACACAGTCATAATATGATTAACCATAAAAAAACAAGTGGCAGACTCCAGTGCTGGCTAATGTAGAATCCTTGTCCATGCAATATGAACCTAAATGACAGCAGTACTGAAATATCACATTTTTCAAGTATAGAATGTGTAAGAACAACATGCAGGGAATAAGCTTGCCAGTATCATGAAATCTTAAAACAAACGCTAATAAATCAACATTCAATATCCAAGCTCTTCCTTATCATAAAAATAAGACAACACAGGCACATTAAATGATGCAGTACTTAACAGTACTTGTCCTTCTGCTTGTACTCAGAGATGAAAATAACTCCTCCAAGCTGAGAACTTTCCTGCTTACTTCTCTGAAATAAGAAAACCGTAGATTATTTTCAGACTGAGCTGCATTAATGAATCTGTGGAGCAGAACATTTCTGCAGTTCTGTGCATGGCATCGTGCACTGATCTAATCAGAAATCGTAGGGATTGAAATGAAGCTTCAAAAACACTTCGAAGTGATGGATTTGCTCACTTATTATGCTCTATAATAATTTGTCAGACTAATGGAGGAATGAAAATTTAACAGGGAAATGCTTAGTAATTTTTGAAAAAAATATTCTTCTATTAGTGGTTTATGGGTGTTATTTCTGATGAAAGAACGAGCTGAATTATCTGTGCTAATGCTGTGTTCTGAAAGGATTTGCATAACTTAATGAATATTTCTGCTTTTAAAATTCCCCAAAACAAGGCACTCAACTCAGATTCAACTGATTTGCAATATTATTTTTTCAATCAGTATCTAATTTTCCTTCCCTGGACCTTTTGTACTACTGGCCATTAAGGTGATTGTACCACCACTCACCCAATTTCAGGATACAGGGCTTGGAGATGGACAGTAGGATTCAGAAGCCTCCACATATCCCACATATCAGGATGCAGATGGACAACATAATTTAGAATTCAAAATGTATACCACAAGCTGAGAAACAGCATGTCCTTCCATGCCTTCAAATATATAATCCTGCCATTTTGCTACATATTTATGTCACATCAAAGTTCCTCCTATTCAGGATCCACAAAGAGCTGGCTGAAGCAAAGCTCCAGGTATAAAGGATGGAAGATGAAGGATGCCACTGTGAAATCTATGAAAAACAGTGTGCTTTTTCCCACATCTTATGCTTAGTTTTAAGTTTTTCCTCTTCAGAGAGGCAACTAACTTTGATAAATTACTTGGCAATTGTGGTTGCTTACTTTAAGTGATACTTCTGGTTCACTTAAGGCTCTATTTGCAATCCTATCACTTCATCACATGGGCTAATTTGCCCATCACATGCTGCTTCCTCTCCACTTTCAACATGATGCACAGGCACCTCCAGTTGGGCTCCATGACAAAAAGGGAGTGGAGGTGGCGCACGTCAATGCTGTGGCAACACGGGAGCCTTTCCGTGTTGCATTCCCAGCAATGGGGGGAAACCAGGTGGTGACACTTCCCCCATGGGATGAGGGGCATGGTAAAGTGGGTGATGCAAGGCGTGGAGTGATGGGTTCTCCATGCCCCCCACTGAGAGCCCATGGATTTACCTCAGTACAGTGTGAATCCATGGGCCTTTATGATGAGGTCCCTAGCTGAACTGATCTAGAACTCCCAGATCCCCATGGGATTAGTAGTCAAGTAGACATATAAGACCCACTGTTCCTTTTCCAAACATTTTGTATGCACCTTGACACAAACATTTACATGAATAATATTAATATTAGTAAGTTCTGCTGTACGTAGTATTTTAATCACTAACTGTAATGTATTACAGTTGTAATGTAATCTATTAATGCCCTAGGAGTACAATATTTATATATTCTATGTACTGTATTCTAATATGAGAAGTTCCTCACTGATACTTTACAGAGAATCTATGTGAAGACTATTCATTTTTTTAGTTGTTTTTTGTAATCCCAATTTTGTAAAAAAGAATAATTTCCATTTCAAGATACTCTTCACTGCAAATACAAAGCCACACAAAATGTTAATAGGTCATTCTTTCATAGTATCCTCAAGCTGGCTGACCTCCATTAATATTTTAAAAGAATCATGCTAGGTCATAATTCTGTCATTGATGCTTAGTAACAATATATTTTATTGATCATTGAAGGTAATCCCTTCACAGTCACATCTTGGAGATCAGACAAGTGAGCAGAGGACAGGGAAATTATGCAATGAACACTGAACATTTTTTTTCAAAAAAAAATACATTGCTTTTGGAAAAACAGATTGCTATACAGGCATCTTCAACCTTTTCTGTTAAAGCAATATAGCTGGCTAGTGTACAAAATGTGAAATGAAAGAAAATCAGGTTGATATAGCTGTATGTTCATCAACAAAATTATGCATTGCTAGATTCGTATATTGCATGAACATCGAGAAAACCAAAGTGCTCTTCCAAGAGGCACCAGCTAATCCCTCTGCAATGCCAGGAATACAGCTTAATGGTGTCACATTAGAAAATGTTGACCATTTCCGCTACCTTGGCAGCCACCTCTCCACAAAAGTCAACACTGACACTGAAATACAACACCGCCTGAGCTCTGTGAGTGCAGCATTTTTCATAATGAAGCAAAGAGTGTTTGATGATTGGGACATCCGTAGAGATACCAAGGTGCTTGTTTACAAAGCCATTGTCATCCCAACCCTGCTCTACACCTGTGAAACGTGGACGGTCTACAGACTTCACACTCAACTCCTGGAGCGTTTCCTCAGAAAAATCCTGCAAATCTCTTGGGAAGACAGGCAGACAGATGTCAGTGTGCTTGAGGAAGCAACGACCACCAGCATTGAAGCGATGCTCCTATGCCATCCACTCCGCTAGACTGGCCATGTTGTCCGAATGCCTGATCACTGTCTCCCCAGGCAGTTACTCTACTCCCAACTCAAGAACGGGAAACGTAATGTTGGTGGGCAGGAAAAGAGATTTAAAGATGGGCTTAAAGCCAACCTTAAAAACTGTGGCATAGACACTGAGAACTGGGAATCCCTGGCCCTTGAGCACTCTAATTGGAGGTCAGCTGTGACCAGCAGTGCTGCGGAGTTTGAAGAGGCACAAATGGAGGGCTTAAGGGAGAAACGTGCCAAGAGGAAGGCCCACCAAGCCAACCCTGACAGGGACCGCCTTCCACCTGGAAACCGATGTCCTCACTGTGGGAGAACATGCAGATCAAGAATAGATCTCTTCAGCCATCTACGAACAACCCCCCCCCCCCCCCCCCAAGATGGAAGACAATCATCCTTGAACTACAAGGGATCGCCTAAGTAAGCACTCAATAATTTGTTCCAGAGTTGTAGTTATCATTAGAAAAAAATACCTTCAAATGAATGCATCATGATTCAGCTTGTCTGTTTTCAAAGAGATTGGGGATATGGAAAATTAAAATCGTTGGCCAATATCAAAATGTTTTTTTCTTCTCATTCCTACTATTGGGTTTGTGCATTTGGAGATCATTCTTCTGGAGGGAAAGCCACAGGTTTGTCAAACAGAAATACATGTGTTTGTTTATTTTTCCTTGTCTTCCTTGGTCCCTCACACGTTATATAATAAAAATAGCTTTTTAAATCACATGGAGCAGAGCCAAGCATAAGATAAAATCCAAAACCTGCAATTATATTATTGTGTGCACAGAAAACATCAAGCTGCATTAAAAAACCTAACAGACTGACAGTGTTTGTTGACTGTCTAAAATATAGTGCCAAAGAAGTTTTTTAAAATGAGTGAGTTCCACAAAGGTGCTGGCGAAAACAATAGGAAGAACCACATTCTTCTCAAACACCTACTAACCTCATCGACTTTTTAGGCAGCAGGAAGCACATCAGGGTCTTTGGTGATGATCATAAATCACAGGCAGGTTTGTTTGAGAAAAGACAGCCTGTCAGATATCCAGGCTCTGAGTAATAATAGCTTGTGGATAGAGCAGAAGTGTTATCAGAAGAAAAACACACTCCTCTTCATTTCATAAGGCACCTGCGGACACCAGCCATTCAAAGTTTTGTAAGTTAAACCAGCACAATGATTTGTGTCCAGAAATAAACCAGACACAGGGAAATTGATCTCAGATCAATGTAACATAGTTTCCAAAGTTCAATACTAACTAAAATCTAACCATCACAGGTCAAAGGCTATGAATCTAAGTAGGAATGTGCAGCAAAAGTCTCTTCAAGTCCATTTAGTTCAAAATGTGTGAAGGATGCTATAACGGATAGTACTGATGGCCACTGAGAAATCTAGCAGAACGGATAGGGATACATCTGCCACTTCTCAATAGAGGTCCTCATTGCATGGTGAGTTCTGAATATATAGGGCAATGGGTGGACTGGTCACGCAGCATGGCAAATTTGTGGGGCAATGGGGGGGGAACCATTGCTGCACCTCTTATCCCATTCCATGGGGGGAAGAGTTACTGCCCAGTTTCCACCCATTGTTCCCTATGGAAAACGGGAAGCCTCCCATGTTCCCAGGGAAGCATCCTAGCACACTGCCAGGAAGTTTCCTCTATGGCAGTGGTTTTCAACCTGTGGTCCCCAGATGTTTTTGGCCTACAACTCCCAGAAATCTCAGCCAGTTCACCGTTGGTTAGGATTTCTGGGAGTTGAAGGCCAAAAACATCTGGGGAGCCCAGGCTGAGAACCACTGCTCTACAGAGCCCCGCCAGAAGCTGGAAGTTGCCTTACATCGTCCAATGGTGTTTGGTGAGCTTTTTGGAGGAAGCGTTCTGGCAGTGTGTTAGGACACTTCCCTTACTGCATGTGATGAGGTGGTAAGTCCTTTTCCATCCCAAATACAAGGTTGAATCCATATTATTTGAAAATTGTCCAAATAATAAACCTCACTCAAAGCAAAATAAAACAACTGCACACATTTATCAAGAGCAAGCCTAGAAATCTGAAAAATTTGATGTCAAGAAATATATCAAAATAGTATTGTTGGAATGAAAGCTATTTTAATGGCCAGAAAAGAAGTGTTATATTCAGCTCCCTCTGACATTTTATTTTACAACATTGATCCTTTATCCTAAATTGGGGAGATTCAGTGAGAGAACTCTGGTGTTTCATACGTTTTCACATCTAGCTAATTTTCAGCAAGTTATACATTTTATATAAGCAATTATATTTACAGAAGGATCTCTGAACATCAGAGCATTCAAAAAGTTAACTCTAACCCATGCCAGCAGGTGAACTATTTGCTTTCTAATTCTGTATTAAAGAGGTCAATGATGACCATGAGATTATTCAAGTCATGACACTATAAAACTATAAAAACTATAAAATGTTTTAGGTGAAAATTATATTGTAAGTGTTTAATTCAGATATCCATATAATAGAGAATTATATTGAACAACAGCTAACTAATACAACCATATCTAAGTAACACTTATATGTGACTATACTATTCACTCTGGAAATATACAATTTTTATGCATGGGAATAATTAATGTTCCATACTACTAATTAAGGAGCTCCCAGTGGCACAGCGGATTAAACCACTGATATGTTGAACTTGCTGACCAAAAGGTCGGTGGTTCAAATCCAGGGAGCGGGGTGAGCTCCTGCTGTTATCCCCAGCTTCTGCCAACCTAGCAATTCAAAAACATGCAGATGTGAGTAGATCAATAGGTGGGAAGGTAACGGCGCTCCATGCAGTCATGCCGGTCACATGACCTTGGAGGTGTCTATGGACAATGCTGGCTCCTTGGCTTATAAATAGAGATAAGCACCAACCCCCAGAGTTGGACACGACTAGACTTAATGTCAGAGGGAAACCTTTGCCTTTAACTTTACAACTAATGACTAAATGTATAAAATCTTTATTCTTTATCATAATATTAACTGTCAATTAAGTAAGCCAAAAAGCATTTTGAAAAATAATGAAAGCAGTTCAGACTGTGAGGATAAATACTGACAGTAATTAATTTCAAAGCATGTACACGCAAAACAGATGGTATATATGTATTTTAACTTCATGAATGAAGGAGCTCCAAGTCTTTCTATCATCAACAAATATCTAAAACTTCCATCTAGGTCATTAAAAATGAATGCAAAGAATTTATCATATTGATATATATAAAAATAATCAAATTTTGCAACATAGGTGGTAGGATATGACAGTTATAACTTACACATTTTAGAAATATAACTAATTACCTTATTACATATTTATAAAGTGAGCCATGGTTATCCAACCACTGTTCAAGGAAACAAAATATCAATATATGAGTTAATCTTTAACTAAAGTCAAATAATATTAGTAATTACATAATATGTTGAAACAGCAGTCTCACCTTGAATGTAAATGCCTTAACACTTAAGCAAAATGTGATATATTAAAAATCTTTAGGGAGTCAGTTATTTAATCATAGAGCATGTCTACACTATAGGTATAATAAAGTCACACTATTTTAACTGCCATGGCTCTGTGCTATGGAATCCTAGGATTTGTAGTTGGTGAGGTGCCAGCTTTCTTTGGTAGATAAGGATAAAGACTTTGTAAAACCACAACTCCCATGATCCCCAAAGCAATTAGCCATGGCTGTTAAAATGGTTTTAAAATAGAATTAATTCTACAGTGGAGCCGCATCCAAATCAGCCAAAGGGAAGATTATGTCCCAATCACTACAGATGGAGAGGCAGAGAATACTTCCATATGCAGGTCTAGCAAAATGTGGAAAATGCTAATCAGTTAAAAATGGTTGTATCTACTGAACATAAAGCAAAATACATACATATTTTTAAAAGTTGAAAAAGCAACGATCTTCCGCTTTCCTTAGGGTAAAGGTAAAGGTTTCCCCTGACATTAAATCCAGTCATGTCTGACTCTGGGGGTTGGTGCTCATCTCTAAGCCGAAGAGCCAACGTTGTCCACAGACACCTCCAAGGTCATGTGGCTGGCATGACTGCCGCTTTCCTTAGCCTAAAGCAATTTAAACCATTTAGCCACATGATTTTTTTTCAGAGTGTAAGTTATCCAAGATTACCTAAAAGCATTTTTTAAACACTATATGGACCTCATCCCATGAGGTGGGGAAAGTGGGAGGAATCATCTTAGTGTTTTGTTCTGTTCCATTTATAACAGAAATGGATAATATATTCAACCCCATAATACGGGATTGTACTTCTGTCCATTTCTACTGTAATCCTCCGTGTTCTGAGCTATGACATGGGCAAGTGTAGACTTCTGCCCATTCCGCAGTCTTCTTTCTTTTCTTTTTTAAAAAAGGGAAACTTCGCAATGGCAGATTTCAAAAATCTAGGTCTAAAAAAGGAGATATAGTCACCACAAAATGGTGATATATTGAAATTGTACAATTTCTGAAGAATACATTATTTTTTTAAATGACTATAAAAGTTTCATGCAAGAGAATTACTGATGAGAAAAAGAGCATCGAGGCTCATTTTGAGACTGCCCACTCATAACATCACTAAAATTATCTCTGAATACTCAAGAGTAAATTTCTGTTTTTTGCATTCTTCATATTTGTGTTGCATATTTTTGAACTGGCTAATCTGTGCATTATATGACTGGATTACTGGGTTACACGCACTGAACAATGTGCAACTCCAGAACTTTGCATGAAATTTTCTGCATATAAAACCTCTTTCCTCTCTGTCATTTTTACAGCTATGTGGCCAGTATAGATGTACCCTATGTCATGTCTGTGTGGTTTTCAATCTTAAAAGAACCCTCTTGTTTTTATTTTCATGGAAGAGAACCCGACCTAGTGATGAAATATATGACTGTGCACAGGCCCGTAGCCAGGATTTTGACACATAGACACAGACACACATACATTTAGCTTAGGATAGTATAGAAAGGGATTAACACCCCTGTGATGTTTGATTTGCTATCTGTGCCCCTGTTCAGAAGATTTCACCTCTGTCCCTGTGACAATTGGATTTTGAAAAATTTGGCTTGTTGTGGAAACAATAATTGAAAAGGGGCCAAAACACAAGATAAAATAAAGTGAAATGTATATCTTTTAACTATGGCTTTTGGATGGCCTGCTGATAAGTCTCTATAGTTGATGGTTTCACAAACCTAACAATCCCTCTCTCTGGTTCTTCCATGGCTCTGATGCTCCTATCTTAGGGAACCCAGATTACCCCCCCCCCCCCACACACACACACATAAACTGTTTTCCTATGGAAAGGTTAAGATTTTATTCCACCATGTTTTGGAAAACTATCCACTTTATAGAGAAATGGCTTTTAAAAATTGTGTGGTACTATTCCCACTTACTATTTTAAGACATTTTACATTCTACAAAAAGTGTGAGTGTATTATACATTTGTGTGTTTTAAACTGGTAATATTTTTTGTAAGATGCCCTGATCACAATTCAGAGAAAAAAAACTGTGAAATAAAATAAAAGGTGATGCTTATGTCGACTTATGTGGCCCCATGTAAGCCGCCCCGAGTCCCTTCGGGGAGATGGGGCGGGGTATAAAAATAAAATAATAATAATAATAATATACCTCACAACCTCTGAGGATGCCTGCCATAGATGTGGGTGAAACGTCAGGAGAGAATACTTCTAGAACATGGCCACATAGCCGGAAAGACATACAACAACCCTGTGATCCCGGCCATGAAAGCCTTCGACAACACAATTATTATTATTATTATTATTATTATTATTATTGACACAACGACGTTGTATGACACAGCAAACAAGATAGACATGCTGGATTTCGTTTCGCAAAACCACAAGTCGAACACTTCCCAAGTGTCTAGGACTGTGTGATGTATTTATTATTATTATTATTATTATTATTATTATTATTATTATTATTATTATTATTATTATTATCATGAAGATAATGACAATGATCTAGCTGGGGATACCTAGTCTTATGTACATTCACTCGCTTTTCTTCAGAAAAATGTATCTGCACTACACCTGTCAGTCTCATATTATTTTAATGGCATGGCTCCATCCTAAGGAATCCTGGGATCTGTAGCTTGATGCAGTGTTTAAAGATCTTCACTATAGAGTTGTAATCCACTCTATGTGAAATATAGTTTCCAAGATACCAATCTATATTATAGAGCTAAACTGATATAATCCTTAGCTCCTCTGTATCCTGGTACTGCCGAAGTAACTCATCAAACTACAAATCTCAGGATCCTTTGAAAATGAAATGAGCCATGGTGATTTAAGTGGCATGAAATGATATATCTGTAGATACAGCAATATTATCAAACTGTCATCCTTTCTCATCCACAACTTTTCTCCTCTATTTCTTATTTGTCCTGTTTTTCTCTTTAGAAGGATATAATCTTCACCAAGCTTTCATTTAAACACCAGCAGCTTCTCTATTGGTGCTGAAGGCAGCAACCCATCTGGAATAAGGAGCAATCTTTTCATTTGAAGTAGTGGGAAGCTGGCACTTAGACTCCAAGCACTGTTTCATTACTCACGATATCTACAGAGATGGCCAGGCTGAATGTAAATGAATGATAATATCTGAAGAGAGAACTTGAGACTCCAGATTCATTTCCACATAGACAACTCATTGCAAAGGATGCTGAAGTCAAGGACAGATTTCTTGCCTCCTGGGCCATTTGTCCCTCTTCACTGTTTTTTCATGATTTTTTTAAAGCAATCTGCAAATAATCTCAGAAGGTCATGCTTACTTTTTTGGACATTGCTTTTGGTCTAAAACAAAATTCACAATTCCTAACAGATCATTTAGGATCAATCTTAAGAAATATTGTGAAAATTAATAGTTTTGACAATAAACAATTACAGTAGAGTCTCACTTATCCAACATTCACTTATCCAATGTTCTGAATTATCCAACGCAGTCTGCCTTTTAGTAGTCAATGTTTTGTAGTCAATGTGTTTCAATACATTGCGATGTTTTGGTGCTAAATTCGTAAATACAGTAATTACTACATAACGTTACCGTGTATTAAACTGCTTTTTCTGTCCATTTGTTGTAAAACATTATGTTTTGGTTCTTAATTTGTAAAATCATAATGTAATTTGATATTTAATAGGCTTTTCCTTAATCCTTCTTTATTATCCAACATTTTCACTTATACAATGTTCTGCTGGCCCATTTATGTTGGATAAGTGAGACTCTACTGTAACAACAAACCATGCCACATAAATTGCTCAGTCCTAAACCACTTTGCAACCATTTGTTAGATAGTAGCTAGTCAGTTCTCTCTTGCCTGTACTCACTCTTCCTCCATTTTATGATGTCTTTTTATTTTTAACATGTCTTCAAGCATCACTCTTTTTTCTTATACTTTTGTTACCAGCCAAACCAGTTTTTCCTTAACCACATTCTTTTAATTCCCTACTTCATATACCACAACATCATGACAAGATTAGTTTTCTACACCAATGGTGGATAATGCTCTCTCTTAACGCTTTTTGTGTGGTCACTGCAGCTCCCATGTCACTAGTACTGGTGAATTTAGGGGAGTGTGAAGGGAATGCAATTTAAAAATCCCCAGATTTTCAAGTGTTGAGAGTGGAATTGTTCTCCAAGAGAAGACTTTGCAAGCTCACCGTATTGGCTCCAGCTTTGAGAAGCTGGAGAGAGGTACAATGAATCAAGCTTGAATCAGATACTAAAGAACATGCACCTTTAATATATGATTTAAATTGAATGAAAGAAAGAGTCAAAAGGCATTCAGTAAAATAATCTGTAAGGTAAAGGTTAAGGTTTTCCCCTGACATGAAGTCTAGTCATGTCCAATTCAGGGGGTTGGTGTTCATTTTCATTTCTAAGCCGAAGAGCCTGCATTTGTCCCTAGACACCTCCAAGGTCATGTGACCAGCATGATTGCATGGAGTGCCGCTCTCTTCCTGCCGGAGCACTACCTATTGATCTACTCACATTTCCATATTTTTGAACTGCTAGGTTGGCAGAAGCTGGGGCTAACAGCGGGAGCTCACCCTGCTCCCCAGATTCGAACCCCCGACCTTTCGGTCAGCAAGTTCAGCAGCTCAGCAGTTTAACCCGCTGCGACACCAGGGGCTCCATAGAATAACCTATATTTGAGGAGTGTAGAATAATCTATACTCAAATTATTTTTGAAATAAACAGATATGGTATTCCTATAACTACCTGATAATATCAAATTATGTCCAACACAAACATATTTCATATGCAGACAATTCAATAACCTTACTGACAGATTGTTTCTTGTTAAAAACCTTTACTATTCTTTTCGACTATGATCCAGGCCTATCTCATTATTTAGATTAGGTAAAAAAAAAAGAAAAGAAAACCAACATCTTAAATTGATAAGGACCTTAATGATTGTCATGAAAATGGATGAATATATATGCTGTTTATTTATTTCCTAGACATACCATATAGTTTTACCCCTTCCATTGTCACAAAACATACTAAATATTTATTTATTTATTTATTTACAGCATTTATATTCCGCCCTTCTCACCCCGAAGGGGACTCAGGGCGGATCACATTACACATATTAGGCAAACATTCAATGCCTTTTAACATAGGACAAAGACAAACAACAACATAGCTCCGAGCAGGCCTCGAACTTATGACCTCCTGGTCAGTGATTCATCGCAGTTAATTGCACTGGCTTGCTCTCCCGTCTGCGCCACAGCCCAGACAATTCCAACGCATATACAAAATAGCCAAAAGCAAAGGTAAAGGGATCCTGCTAATTTTGTCACAGTTATCATCAAAAGAAGGTACAAAAATCATTGGAACACTCATGGAACACATGTATGTTTCAATCCAAGTTCATGTCTAATTATTGAAAACAACTTTGAGTGAGTCTGCACAGGCATGAAAACCCAATCTCCACCTAAATTGACTATTGGCTGCCCTCATGACATTCCTGTACTTCTGGTGAGTATTAAGACTTATCCTGAGTTAAACTGGAGGTATTCTAGTACAGCTGCTTGATCGCTTCTGCTGGTAACAGAGCTTTGCTGCATGCTTTGCTTTGCGTATGCCCCAAATATGGGTGTAGTCCCTTGACAAACCAGAGACAAAGTTTTAGAACAAACCTTAGACTTCTTTTATGGAGGAGACCAAACAATGTAGGGCACTGCACTAGGGAAGCAATGTTCAACATAATATGCAAAGTATAATTTACTCACTATAAGTCAAAGCAATCAAGCAGAATCCAACAATGACTTACTCCTAACCAATAAACCAGGATACCTGTGGATCCCTTGTTTATTACATTGTCTAAATTGTATTGGTAACTCTTCATTTAAAAAAACAAAACAAATTAATAATCCATATTTGTATACTGGACAATGATCAAAACTTTCGTTCTTTTTTCCGATACCATTTGAACCTGAAATTGTATCTGCATTTTTGCTAAGAACAGTAAGGATTGAAGGTGACATGTATTATTAGCAGAAATTGTCTTCATTTTAGAATAAAACTATGATCTTGTATGTAAAGTGACATTTTTGAACTTCAGTCTCAGATATCAACCAAGATATAGCTAATTGGGAAGTGTGTTGACTAGATAAATAAAATTACTGATTGATGGATTGGGACAGATTATTAGCCAACCGAGGAACCCCGGTGGCGAAGTGTGTTAAAGCGCTGAGCTGCTGAACTTGCAGACCGAAAGGTCCCAGGTTCAAATCCTGGGAGCAGAGTGAGCACCCTCTGTTAGATCCAGCTTCTGCCAACCTAGCAGTTCGAAAACATGCAAATGTGAGTAGACCAATAGGTACCGCTCCGGCGGGAAGGTAACAGCGTTCCATGCAGTCATGACCTTGGAGGTGTCTACGGACAACGCCGGCTCTTCGGCTTAGAAATGGAGATGAGCACCAACCCCCAGAGTCAGACATGACTGGACTTAACGTCAGGGGAAACCTTTACCTTTACTTATGGAAATAGCTGGTTGTGGGGAAAAAATCCTCTAAACTGCTAATCTTTTCCTTGACAATTTATTCCCTGAAGATTTTGTGAATTCATTTCTTTATTAACCATTGAAATCTATCATTTCATTTTAGATTAAGAGAGTATAAAAAGAATTCTTAAAACAACAATGAAGAGATTCACTGTAGCAGTGTCTACAATGCAAAAGAAGGAAGGAAATTAAAGAAGTTATGAAAAATATTAATATTTAATCACCAAAGTCAATGCATCTCTCTTAGAAATATTAAAAACTATACAGATTAATAGGAATGCAAATTCCCTGAAGGTTTCACTATTTCTCCTTTTAATGTTCAAGTTAAACTGGCATTATTGTGTCAATCAAAAACACTTGGGCAAATGCCCCTAGGAAATGCCAGAACAACAGAGTACGTCAGTCTAGATGCCTCTCAGAAACCATCTCATCCAGCTGCAAAACTACAGAAGGTTCTGGAGTAGTCCAATGTTCTCTGCCTAAGAAAGTGGTGAGTACACTGAGTAGCTTTGCCCAGAATCTCAAAGGATCTCTTCTTGAGAATAGAAGTTTTATATGATGAAGCTGGAGAAGCTTCGAAAGCTTGTGTCTTACATTTTATGCATTTTGGTTAGCTCAATAAAAATATTGCTTCTATGTAAATTCTAGATGTTATTGTATTTTTCTGTATAGCCAACACGGTTACCTCGATATGTCATCTTATGCAAAATAAGCTTTAATGCTTGGGAGCATATTTCCACTGTCAGTTTATGCCAGTCTAAATAAACATTTTAAAAACCTGGAGAAAAATTCAGCTGAATAATCTCATCTATTTTTAACCAGAGGCTTTGGAAGTCCATAAAATACAGTCATCATTCATTGACGAACACTGAAATAAATCTGGACTTTCCTAACTTAAATAAATATTATTTTTCTTTCAATGTTTTTTTCTCTTTTCCTGAATCATGTTTCAAATTTGCTATTGAGAGAGAGAGATTAAACGAAAGTAATAATTCAGTACCACCACAGATATAAATACCATATATACCCGAGTATAAGCCAACCCGAATATAAGCCGAGGCACCTAATTTTACCACAGAAACTGGGAAAACGTATTGACTCGAGCATAAGATGAGGGTGGGAAATGCAGCAGCTATGGGTCAATTTCAAAAATAAAAATATATTGATAAAATTGCATTATTTGAGGCATCACTAGGTTAAATGTTTTTGAATATTTATATAAAACTGCAATTTAAGATAATAAGATTTTAATAAGATAAGACTGTCTAACTCTGAATACTTTTATACTCAAGTATAAGCCGACCTGAATAGAAGCCAGCCAGGACCCTCACTCGAGTATAAGCCGAGGGGAGCTTTTTCAGCCCTAAAAAAGGGCTGAAAAACTAGGCTTATACTCAAGTATATACCGTATATAGTCAGCTGTCACAGTGACAACAGCAGCTGCCCATCCATTTCAATACAGGAAGCACAACTATATATCTATATCTATATATGATTTTCAAGATGCAAACTGAATTGTTTTGAAGGGAATCAAATATTTCTGTTGAAACAGAGCAAGACATAAAAATGTGGCAGAACAATTGCTGTTGTGTGCCTTCAAGTTGTTTCTAACAAACAGCAAAAAGTGAACCTATTGCCATTGAATATAGCCTTCGGCATTTTCATTAAGAAAGGGGGAAACCTATTTAACATGCATTTGGTTAGTTAACAACACTGGCCAAATAATAGTTTTTTGATGTGCTGGCTTTCAAAACCATAGCAAAGGTATAAACAACATTCTAGGTCTAATATCATATCCAGTCTGAAACGCTAGAGAAAAATCCTAGAAATGCCATGTCACGGTTTGCAATATTTTAATGGAATAAAATTTACTCAGATTCTTCTTAAGTACTTAATTTCCAATGCAACTAGAAAGGTCAAACAGATTTTGGGCCATAAATATCCAAGGGAAATAATCGATAGCTAGTCACTCTGTGAAACAGCATGCAAATGGCAGAAATCTACTTAGGACTCTTGATGCTTGTTGTTTCATTGTATTTGATTTTGTTTTTCTCAAACAGAGCCTGACAAGTTTCCTTTTAACCCAACATATGTATTAAAGTGTCAGGAATAATTTTTCTCTTTTAGTGTCTCTCCTCATGTTCATCAAGTAGAGTAGCCAAGATAGGTCAAGGAAATAACGGAAGTGTTTTGAACAATGCTACTTTAAGTGGTGGCCTAAAGACTAGTTCCAGTCCATGGGCCATCGACTGCTGGTCTAGGGCAAGTTTCCAAGAAAGAAGCAAAAATTGTAAGAATATGACACCAATATGTTACTGGTTCTGGGCACATTAGGAGACAAGTTGCTGGTCTGCCCCCATCAGATAGAAAATGTCAGTTCTCCACCATTTCTTCCTTGCATGCATGAATCAAATTATATTACTGTAGTCTCCATGCTGCTGTGAGAAAAAACAAGGATTTCACTATATTATCTCTGTATGTGAATGTTCTAAAGTGTTCTAAAAAGTAATTTGTTCTCACTGGGTTTTTTAATGAAAAAAACTGTTTCACAAACAAAAAACAGTACCTTTTGTTCACAAACAAGAACAGAAACTGCCTTGAAACTGCACAAAAGTCTCTGCCTTTTCTTTTCAACAGGAATTCGTGACTATCAGGATTCTGGAACTTCATTAGGATCCTGACTATCATGAAACCCATTTTGAATATGAATAAGAAGATTCCTTTCAGCCATATGCCCAAAAATGTGAGATTAATTTGTTTAGTATGATTCTCTCTTCCTAGGATTCTGAACATTTCTTCTCCTCCTGAAAGCCCAGTTTCTTCTATAATTTGCAAAACAGATGAATCCAACAGAGGTACCAAAAGATTCATCAATTTGGGCAAATATTAGTACTTCAAATAATAGGAAATATTATAGTTGTATGACATTATAATAAAGACTACCCAAAATTAGGTTTCACTGTAGACTAATAAATGCAGACAAGCATGCTGTAACAAGGTTGTAGGTAAAGGTAAAGGTTTCCCCGATGTTAAGTCCAGTCGTGTCCAACTCTGGTGGTTGGTGCTCATCTCCATTTCTAAGCTGAAGAGCCGGTATTGTCCGTAGATACCTCCAAGGTCATGTGGCCGGCATGACTGCATGGAACGCCGTTACCTTCCCGCCAGAGCGGTACCTATTGATCTACTCACATTTGCATGTTTTCGAACTGCTAGGTTGGCTCAAAAGCAGATAATCTGGATTTTATATGGCAGTGTAGAAGGGGACCTCAAAATCTGCCAGCTCTGACCAGCCTATTTATCCACTACTTTGCTTTATTCATAGGCACTAAGCCCACAGCCTTTCCTCCTACTGCCATCTATGCCAACATAGTTCTGCTGACATAATTCACTAAAATGATTCCACCTAAATTTTGTAGTGCTATGAAAGTTTTTGGGATAAATGGTGCACACTGAACCTCAACAAGAGCTTGATGCAAATTTAAGACTGTCAGCCACCAAACCATGGCTAAGCTCAAACTATTTTGGTAATTGTGATTATCATGAAAATTAAGATCCCCTTTGATGGCTGAAAGTGAGGAGGAGCTGAAGAGCCTTATAACCAAGGTGACAGAAGAAACCACAAAAGCTGGGTTGCAGTTAAACATCAACAAAACCAAGATTATGGCAACCAGACTGATTGATAATTGGCAAATAGAGGGAGAGAACAAGGAGGCAGTGACAGATTTTATATTTCTAGGCACGAAGATTAGTGTAGATGCAGATAGCAGCCAGGAAATGAGAAGACATTTACTTCTTGGGAGGAGAGCAATAACAAATCTTGATAAAATAGTCAAAAGTAGAGACATCACACTGGCAAGGAAGAGCCGCATAGTTAAAGCAATGGCATTCCCCTTAGTTATCTATGTATGCGAGAGCTGGACAACAAGGAAGGTTGAGCAAAGGAAGATAGATGATTTTGAACTGTGATGTTGAAGGGAAATTCTGAGTGCCTTGGACTGCAAGAAGATTAAACCAGTCCATACTCCAGGAAATAATGCCTGACTGCTCACTGGCAGACAAGGAAATTAGAAGCAAAGATGAAGTACTTTGGCCACATAATGAGAAGACAGACAAGCTTGGAGAACAGAATAATGCTGGGGAAAATGAAAGGGAAAAGGAAGAGAGGCCAACCAAGGGCAAAGTGAATGGATGTCATCCTTGAAGTGACTGTCTTCACCTTGAAGGAGCTCGGAGTGCTGAGAGCCAACAGGGAACTCTGGTGTGGGCTGGTCCATGAGGTCACGAAGCGTCGGAAGTGACTGAACGAATAAACAACAAAGAATTTATAAAATAAACAAAACTGGGGTTGAATATTATTTCTGGTAGCAATAATTAGAAGATATTACAATGCAAACATAAAGTTAATTGTAATTATCTCCCAAGCCCAATGGGATAGAAAATGACTTGCAGGACAAGAGGGTGGGCTAGAACCTCAGAGAAAGCCATGGCAACCTACACCAAACTGTGGCTTGGCAATAAATCTGAAATAAATAAAAAGGGTTGCTGACGATGAAATGAAAATAAAAACTGCAATCCTACTTGTTTAAGTCAATTTGTCTTTGTTGTTGTCATTATAAGCTGTCAATTCAATGTCAATTTGTGGTGAACCGGTGGATGAGAATCATAGAATCATAGAATCATAGAATAGTAGAGTTGGAAGAGATCTCATGGGCCATCTAGTCCAACCCCCCGCTAAGAAGCAGGAAATCGCATTCAAAGCACCCCCGGCAGATGGCCATCCAGCCTCTGCTTAAAAGCTTCCAAAGAAGGAGCCTCCACCACAGTCTGGGGGAGAGAGTTCCACTGCTGAACAGCCCTCATAGTGAGGAAGTTCTTCCTGATGTTCAGGTGGAATCTCCTTTCCTGTAGTTTGAAGCCATTGTTCCGTGTCCTAGTCTGCAGGGCAGCAGAAAATAAGCTTGCTCCCTCCTCCCTATGACTTCCCCTCACGTATTTGTACATGGCTATCATGTCTCCTCTCAGCCTTCTCTTCTGCAGGCTAAACATGCCCAGCTCTTTAAGCCGCTCCTCATAGGGCTTGTTCTCCAGACCCTTAATCATTTTAGTCGCCCTCCTCTGGACGCTTTCCAGCTTGTCAACATCTCCCTTCATCTGCGGTGCCCAAAACTGGACACAGTATTCCAGGTGTGGTCTGACCAAGGCAGAATAGAGGGGGAGCATGACTTCCCTGGATCTAGACGCTATACCCCTATTGATGCAGGCCAGAATCCCATTGGCTTTTTTAGTTGCCGCATCACATTGTAGGCTCATGTTTAACTTGTTGTCCACGAGGACTCCAAGGTCTTTTTCGCACACACTGCTGTCAAGCCAGGCGTCCTCCATTCTGTATCTTTGATTTCCATTTTTTCTGCCGAAGTGAAGTATCTTGCATTTGTCCCTGTTGAACTTCATTTTGTTAGTTTCGGCCCATCTCTCTAGTCTGTCAAGATCGTTTTGAATTCTGCTCCTGTCTTCTGGAGTGTTAGCTATCCCTCCCAGTTTGGTGTCATCTGCAAACTTGATGATCGTGCCTTCTAACCCTTCGTCTAAGTCGTTAATAAAGATGTTGAACAGAACCGGGCCCAGGACGGAACCCTGCGGCACTCCACTTGTCACTTCTTTCCATGATGAAGACGACACATTGGTGAGCACCCTTTGGGTTCGTTCGCTTAGCCAATTACAGATCCACCTAACCGTAGTTTTGTCTAGCCCACATTTAACTAGTTTGTTTGCCAGAAGGTCGTGGGGGACTTTGTCGAAGGCCTTACTGAAATCCAGGTACGCTACATCCACAGCATTCCCTGTATCAACCCAACTCATAACTCTATTGAAAAAAGAGATCAGATTAGTCTGGCATGACTTGTTTTTGGTAAATCCGTGTTGACTATTAGCAATCTTGGAGAGATCTCCAAGAGCCCCAGTCATCAACTGCTTCACTCAGGCCTTCCAAACTCAAGTCAATTTACCTGCAGTATGGTCTCCCTTTTTTCCTAGTGTCTTCTAGTTTACCCAGCATTATTGTCTTTTGCATTGGCTTACATACAATGTTAAGTATATTAAGTACTGTATACAAAAAGTGCCTCCCAACTGGCTTGTATAATTTTCAACAAAACTGTATTCCATGAAATGATTTAAAAGATTTTGACTGATGATGCTAGGTGATAACTGGTGATGTTTTCCTTGGTAAAAGTAATTAAAGATTAATATTTCTTGACTTGATCAGTTTAGTTACTTCATTTGTTCACATTCTTTTTCTAATTAATAATTCAGAAAACTGAAAACTTAATTAAGTTCAATTAATTAGCATTTCAATAATTCACTTTTTATAAGGACAGGTTGCTTACCTGTAACCATGTTTCTTCGAGTGTACTCTGTGAATTCACACTAATGGAGAGGCTGCGCCTGCGCAGGTCCCAACGGAAACTCTTCCCAAGCTGAAGTTTAAATTTTGGCGGTAGCCACGCCCCTCCGTCCCCGGAGGGCATATAAGGCAGCCCTTGGCGTCTGCTCTCCAGTTCCTACGCCGCAAAGGCAACGAGAAAGGAAGAGGGTTTGCCAGAGGGGAAGGAAGGGCGGGCTTGTGTGAATTCACAGAGTACACTCGAAGAAACATGGTTACAGGTAAGCAACCTGTCCTTTTTCTTCGTGTACTCTGTGAATGCACACTAATGGAGACTAGCAAGCTTAGGTCTCGGAGGCGGGCTAAGCAAACCCTGACAACGAGAAAACTGTCCAAACATATGTTTATTAAACATGAAAACATAAAAGAAACCCTGGTCCAAGGACCCATTAAGGTATTGCATCAAACACACGCCAAACACCGAAGGCAGTTCGGTCAGGCATGATATAACCCTTTAAGAGCACATGTGAAAAACAGGAAAACATCATTCCCCTAAGGGGGAAGGCAATAGCAATAAGGCACGGATCATCAGGAGAGTAGTGCAAACATGTACCAAACAGGAAAAAACAACAAGAGGGTCGCATGAGAAAAGGCACCCACATAGAAGTCATAAATGCAGAAGGTTAGGACAAGCATGAGGATAAAACCGCCCTAGCAAAGGCGGCATCCTTCAAAGTCTTTTGGTCTAACCTGTAGTGAGACACAAATGTAAGGGGGTTAGACCAGATCGCTGCCTTGCAGATGGAGTCCAGGGAAATGCCCCTTAGGAAGGCAGTCGACGTGGAGAGACCTCTCGTCGAACGCGGGCGGACCGACGGGGGAGGAGGTCTTTTGGCTAGTTCATAGGCCAGTTCAATGGCCTGAGCAATCCAGTGTGAGAGTCTTTGAGAAGAAATAGGATTGCCCAGTTTATCTGGGGCATGGGCCACAAAAAGTTTTGGGGTCTTTCGAATGTCCTTAGTACGGTCTCGGTAGAACAGAAGTGCTCTACGCACATCAAGGAGGTGCAGTCTCCGCTCAAGGGGAGACGAGGGGTCTGGGAAGAAAGCGGGAAGGACAATGTCCTGGTTAAGGTGAAAAGCAGAGACCACCTTGGGAAGGAAGGTGATGTCCGGACGGAGAACGGCGCGGTCGTGATGAAAGCGGAGGTAGGGTTCATCGACCCGAAGGGCCGCCAGCTCCGAGGGTCTGCGCGCTGAGGTTATGGCCACCAAGAAGGCAACTTTCCAAGAAAGGAGACGTAGGTCGGTCGAGGCCAAAGGTTCAAAGGGAGAAGCAGTGAGCTGGGAAAGGACAAGCTCGAGGTTCCAGCCTGGGGTAGGAGGTTGGGCCGGTGGGCAGATGTTGTTGTATCCTTTTAAGAAGGTCTTGACGAGGTGATCGGAAAACAATGATGGTCTACCATGCTGCTGAAAGCACCATGATAGAGCGGCCAGGTAAGATTTCATAGAGGCAAGAGAAAGCTTTTGTTCTGCTAGAGACATAAGGAAGTCCAGCACAATCGGTACCGAGGTTGGGAAAGCAGTGATCCCTCGGGAGCGAAGAAAGGAACGAAAGCGAGAGACTTTATAAGTGTAGGCCCTGGTTGTAGCCGGCTTGTGAGCTGCGCGGAGGACCTCTTGTAAGTTCTGCGGGAGGGAGGTCAGGCGAGAATCCTCCAAGCAGTGAGATGTAGAGAGGGGAGATCCGGATGCAGAATCTGGCCGTTTTCTCTGGATAAGAGGTGTGGTAGGAGAGGCAGAGTGAAGAAGGTCGCCTTGGAAAGATGAAGAAGAGCCGGGAACCACGGTTGACGAGGCCAGGCTGGCGCTATCAGGATCGCCGACATCGGTACCGATCGGAGCCTCTGGAGGACCTTCGGTATCAGAGGAAAAGGCGGAAAGAGATAGATTGGTTCCGCCGACCAGTCCAGAAGGAAGGCGTCTCCCAGGCAGCCTGGAGAGGAGGACGGGAGAAGTCTTGCCCCGTACCGAGGCAGCTGAGCGTTCTGGGGAGAAGCGAAGAGGTCTAGGGTGGGGAAACCCCATTTGAGAAAGAGAGAAAGAAGAGTCTCGGGGTCGAGCATCCACTCGTGGGAGGAAGTCGTCATTCTGCTGAGGGCATCTGCCAAGTCGTTGTGGATCCCGGGAAGGTGAGTCGCCGAGATTTGGATGTTGTGGGCTATGCACCAATGCCACAGTTGGGAGGAGAGAAGCATCAGCTTCCTTGAGCCCGTGCCGCCCTGTTTGTTGATGTAGAATACTGCTACTGTGTTGTCTGACTGTACGAGGACAGATCTTTGGGAGATCAGGCGGGAGAAGGCTTTCAGAGCCTTGAAGATAGCAAGGAGTTCGAGAAAGTTTATGTGATTGGCCTTCTCGGAGGGAGACCAGAGGCCCCGAACAGTGAGGCCCTTCATGTGGGCTCCCCAGCCGAAATTGGATGAGTCTGTGGTTATGGTGATCGAGGGAGGAACCGAGTGAAACGGAAGACCCCTGCAGACGTTGGAGAGGGACTTCCACCAGAGAAGCGACCGACGAACATGAGGCGGGATCGAGAGAAACCTCGAGTTGGGGTGGCGAAATGGTTTGAAAACATCTATGAACCACCTCTGCAGGGACCGGAGACGGAGCCTGGCGAACGGGGTCGTGAGGACTGTGGAGGCCATGTGGCCCAGCAGTATTTGAATGGATCGAGCCCGAACTCTTCGGTGGGTCTCGCAGAAGATGATTTGATGACGGAGAGCTAGAAACCTGTCGAGCGGGAGCGAGACAGTCTGAGCGATTGAGTCGAACAGGGCGCCGATGAAGCGGATCTTGTTCGACGGGATGAGGTGAGATTTTTCGTGGTTTAGCTGGAGACCGAGAGAATCTAGAAGAGAGAGGGTGTAGTCGACGTGTCGACGGAGTAGGACAGGGTCGGATCCGACCAGAAGCCAGTCGTCTAGATAGGGAAAAACTGTGATCCCCTGGAGCCGGAGGTGGGCAGCCACGACAGCGACGACTTTGGTAAAGACCCTTGGGGCGGTAGCGAGGCCAAAGGGCAAAACGGTGAACTGGTAGGTTTGGTCGAGGACCTTGAAAGAGAGGAAGCGCCTGTGGTTTTCTCGAATCGCCACGTGGAAATAGGCGTCTCGGAGGTCTATAGACACGAAGTAGTCTCCGCGCTGAAGCATCGGGAGGATGGAGGCGATGGAGACCATCCTGAACTTGGTTGGGCGTATGAAGACATTGAGCATGCGCAAGTCTAGAATTGGGCGGAGGCCCCCACCCCTCTTCGGGACCGTAAAGTACCTGGAGAAGAAGCTTTGAGGGTCCTGTGCCGATGGAGAAGGCCGAATAGCCCCTTTGGCGAGGAGAGCGTCGACCTCTGCGAGAATTTCTTGAGAGGGGTTGGAGAGAAGGACCTGACCGGTGGGAGGGAGTCCTTCGAATTCTAAGGCATAGCCTTCTTGGACAATTTTTAGAACCCAGGCATCTGAAGTAATAGATTTCCACCGGTGAAAGAAGGGAGCCAGGCGGTCTATAAAGAGACCATGAGGTTGATTTGGTGGAGAAGAGGGGTGTGGAGGAGTGAGAACGACATCGGTACCGGAGAAAGAGTCTTTGGAAGGAGAGATGGCGTCAGGAACGCCGGATAGGTTGACCAGCGGTGGGGGTGGCCCGGCCGCGCTGTCTTTGAGGTTGTGCGGCCCGACGGGGCTGATGGCGATTTTGGTTGTTCGATACCGAGGGACGTCTGAAAGATTGCTGGCGGTAAGAAGGAGGCGGGAAGCGTCGAAAGCGTTGAGGAAACCACTTGGTGCGGTGAGCCTGGGGTTGATCGCCGCATTTAGTGGCTAGAACTTTAAAGTCATGGTTGGTTTTAAGCTTGTCATCGGTGCCAGCATTAAAGAGGCCCATGGCGTCGAAGGGGAGGTCCTCGATGACCTGCCTCGAGGAAGAAGATAAACCGGAAGATCTCAGCCAGGCGTGGCGGCGAATGGCAATGGCGTGGGCGATCATCTTGCCGGCCGTGTCGCCCGTATGCTTAGCCATCTGGATTTGATGATGCGCTAACGAATCGGCCTCTTGTTGGAGGGTGGACATGACCGACCGGTCTTCGTCGGACAACTTCGCGAAGAAGGGCTGAGCTTTTTCCCAGAGGATCTGCTGGTATGCCCCCATACAGGCCCCATAGTTCGCCATTCGACAAAGTAGAAGGGCTCCGGAGTAGAGCTTTCTGCCGACCGCGTCGAACCTTTTACCCTCTCTGTCTGCAGGGGTAGTGGATTCACGACCGGAGGACTGAGAGGCCTTCACGACCATGGAATTCGGGTCGGGGTGGTGTTTAAGCCATTCTAAGGTGTCGTCATCCGTACGATACCAAGACTCGATTCTCTTCGAGGTAGGAGGGATCGAGGAGGGGGTTTTCCACGAAGATTGGATAACATCGAGGAGATAGGGTAAGAACGGCAACAGCGTGGCTGGAGGGGCCTGGGCTTGGACCCGTTTGAAAACCGGGTCAGTTACTGCTTTGGAAGTCTGTTTAATTTCTAAACCCAGGGCATCAGCCATTCTAATCATTTGCTCGGAGAAAGCCCGAATGTTGTCGGTAGGCGAAGGAGGATCCACCTCATAGGCATCATGGGGAGGAGAGAGATCGAGGCCTAAGGATACCACCGAGGCCGAGAGAGCAGAATCCGGGCGATCAATCTCTATCTCATCGTCCCCAGCCCCTTGAGGGGACTGGGGGGGAGATGACAACACAGTCTCTGGTGGCGGCACCGCCTCAAGAGCAGGAGCTATCTGCAGCCGAGTTTGTTTGGAGGCCGAAGCCTGGACCGCTCGAGCCAGGCGAGTGGTTTGTCTACCCCGTTCCGGTGTCGAGATCGGGGGAAAAAGCTGCTGACGAGATGAACGATGAGAAGCAGCAGGTCGAGGAGATGGGACCCTGACCACTGTCTGAGTGGAGTGGTGGGGTGAGTCCTGCAACTCGCCGTCCGAGAGTTGGTGAGGAGAAGGCTGGCGAGGTCGCTGAGCGGGAGCGATCGGAGAAGACCTTCTAGAAGAAGTTGCCGAAGAAGGGACATCCATCTTGGAGGAGGCAGAAGAGGAAGAGCGTTGGGTTGCCCTCTTCTTAGCGAGCGGTTGTTTTGATGGAACCCTCAGGGATTTACCCGGTGTGGGAGGGATCATTGCTGAGTCGGATTGGGTCCGACGAGCTTCCTCATGAGCCCTTTTAAAGGCGATCTTCATCGCGGAGGTCGATGGAGGAGCCCCGAGCTGGGATCGAGCCGAGGAAACGGAAGCTACCGAGCTCGACGTCGAGGAAGGACCGACCCGACCAGAACGTGTCGACACCGTGGCCGTGGTGAGAGTGCACGGTGGTTTAGCGGCCTTGGACGACCTGGAGGCTCTGGACGCCTTAGACGAGACCGAAGGGGCTTTAGCCGCTGAAGACGACATCGATTCCGGGTTAAGCGGCGACTTCGTGCCCGAAGTCGACGGAGCGGGTTCAGGAGCGAGCGATTTTTCGTAGAGCGCCGCTCTAAGCCTCGCGGCTCTATTTTTTCGAGCCTGGGCCGTTAGGGCCAGGCAGAAACGGCAGGTACCGACGACATGTGCTTCTCCGAGGCAGTAGAGGCACTTGGCGTGGCCGTCGGAGTCAGGAATTTTAGCGGCACACTGAGTGCAGCGCTTGAAGCGAGTCATAGACATGAGAATCCGAAGTGAACCTTGCGGCGGAAAAAAAGGAACTGGAGAGCAGACGCCAAGGGCTGCCTTATATGCCCTCCGGGGACGGAGGGGCGTGGCTACCGCCAAAATTTAAACTTCAGCTTGGGAAGAGTTTCCGTTGGGACCTGCGCAGGCGCAGCCTCTCCATTAGTGTGCATTCACAGAGTACACGAAGAAAAAAGGACATTTCCAAAGGGAGTCACCTACAGTTGATTCAGAACAATTGGACCCCATGAGAGAACTGCTATGGTTTGAAGAGAAGATTCATAATCTGATTTTTTAGGGCAGTGAAATGTAAAGAATTAGTCAAAAGGGGACATGGAACAGATGAGAGGATGGCTGTGATCCAAGATCCATGTTAAGAGGTATAATGTGTGTTAAAGGGGAAAATGTTATGCCTACATTATTCTGGTCTTGGAAATTGCTCAAGATCTTTTCCTTCAAACTAGTATTTCACGCCCCCCCCCCCCAAAAAAAAAAAAAAAAAGAACCCAAACTAGCTACAGTCATATTAATGGATTTGACTGTAATCTATGCTGTTTTTATTTAACTAGTATGTTTCTTCAAAATCTTTTTTAATGGTTGAGTCTCATAAAACTCTAGACTGGGTGAACCTGGAAGTAAGTCTAATTGAAGACAATGGGACTTTACTTATGACCACAAATGAATAGCACTATAAAAGATGTTCAGATATAGACAGACTGAAGGCATTTTTATTCACTGAGAATGAGATTATACTACAAGATATTTAAGAAAATATTAACAGTGTAATCCACTCAGTGTAAACTGATACAAGATTACAGCCTAAATGACACATGGCGTATGATATAACTGTGTTCTGGCATGACTATGCTGTGTGATTCTCAGCCCACATTCTATGTGTAGGCAGGAAAAAAACATAGCATAACTAGCTTCTGTTGGCAGGGAAACACACAATGTGGTGATATTAGGACACAGGGTACCGTTTATTCTAAAACTGATGCAAGTATTCCAAGCTTGTAGATCTCGAGCCAAAATGGCACCACCTACACAAAAAGAGAGGTATAAGCAGTCTCAGGAAATCCTGAAGTTTCAGGTTCATCTATAGATACACAGATACAGATAGAAATAAATATAAGGATGTTTTTTAAAATGCAAACAAACCCATGCTGCCCCATAATTAATGTCGCAGAGTCAAGTAAACCTAATAAGGAGGAAAGATGATTTACAAGTAGAAAAAAGAAAAGGTCCCTTCTGCACAGTTACATAATGTGGCATGAAAAATGCCAGTCCTGGGTCACATTACAGCCACACAGAGGTATCCTTGGCAGTGGGATACTGGTCCATAGCCCTCCTCCCACTCTTCCCTGGTTCTTTTGTCAGTCACATGGCAAGGAACAAGGAAAAGAAGGCTACTACCATTAGTAGGCAATTTTTCTTTCATCTTCATAGGAAAATCAGGGGTGTAGAGGGCAGGAAGAAATTGCCATCCCACCTCCCTACCTGAGCCAGGAGAGTACGGGGTGGCTGTGGGGACAGCAATTCTGGAATCACCCTCTCCTCAAAAGTGTTTGTGAGTCTCAGTAGGTTATCCAATGAAATGATATGGTATTCTTTTGACCAAAATATAGTCTTTGGAGTTTGCTGTTATCAATGTTTTTGGGTGTCCATGGGGAGAGGGATCTTGGAACATTATGTCCCACGATTACCGAAGTGTGTGTGTGTGTCATATTATACTATAGCTGAAGTTGCCCACACATCACCACCTCCCTGAAAAGGTGTGGACCCTTTCTGGTGTGAACAAAAATATGACAAGAAATCCCAATGAAGATTGAGGGTGATGACTTAGGGTTATTCCAGATAGCACCAAATTGTGGGTTTTCCATAAGGGACAAAAAAAGGGGGGGGGCTTGAGAGGATGTCTCCACACAGACCTGTTGCTCCCAGGATTTCTGCCTGTGACGTCTATATTTGCTGCTTCGTTATGGAATTTCGAAGCTCGCATGATGATCGTCATAGGACATTCACCAGAAATTTTGGCTTTAAAAAACTTCATTAAACATGTGGAAGACAAAGTTTATCTTGCCAGGATAAAGTTTTCACCCTCTAATCAACTATTGCCATGTTTTTAGGATACATCCAATCAGGAACTGCCATGTATAACCCAGGAACAAACCAACATAAAAAAAATCCCGTATTTTCTGACTGAGGGACATACAGAGATTTGAATAACTGGATTATCCGGCCAGAACTGGGATATTCCTGCAAATAAAAATCTCATGTTTTTTCACGTTTGCAGCAATTCCTCCTGTGTTTTCAGGGGATGACGTTTGCTCGCCCACCATTTTGAACCAGGAGCTTCTGAGATAAAGGTACTGTGTGGATGGGCCCTAAGCAAACTCAGTGGGCTGACTGGATATAGTAGTGAAATTGACTGGCTGGAATTCTGGATGGAATGCATTCTGCAATATAACATTTTGTTGCTGGATGCTATTTATGAAATCTTTATTCATTTTAGAGAGAGAAAGTATGCAGTCATGCTTTGCCATTTTCAGTAGTAGTCTCAAGTTCCTCGTAGTACATATTTTTATGCTTTTTTGTCATACATTTGAAAGCATTCCAGATAAGAAGATTGCTTTGTGCATTAAAGCATGGCCAAACAATACAACACAAGACCCTCCCTCCAAAAAAAGGATAATTACAGTGCTGTGCCTTAGCAATGAAGAACTACTGAATAATGATCCTGCTTTCTCTTCTCTCCAAAAACATATCTAAATAGTGTTCAAGGATCTTCTTTATTTACATATATCAATACTCACTATGACTGCATTCTCATTTTATTATAATTACTTAAAGGTTAACCTGCACTCAGGTCCTTCTCCCAGGCATTATTTACTATACAATCATTCCAAAAAGAAAATACAAATATCCTTGTTGCATAGGGAATATAAATCACAAGTGCTTAGAAGGCTGGGAATTAACATCTTGCTTCCAGCACTTCTTAGATTTATAGAGTCTAGAGATCACAGTTTTCTGGATCATTGCACAAGCCGGTCCCATAGTGATTACCAACTTGCTTATCGCTCCAGCACTTGCTCATAAAAACACTGAAAGAAATGTGCAGCTAGAGTATACACAGCCAATTTTAAACTTCTTTGTAATCAATCGGTAAAGGTACACACCGTGATCTTAAAAAGCACCGATTATGGTACCTCACTGCAAACACGACACAAGCTGTATGAAATTCTCCACTTCCTTTCTCAAGTTAGTGAACCAGTCATCCCTTCAATGAAAGAAAGAATTCAATGTTGCCTTCTTGGTCAAAACATGTAAGTGGAGATGTCACATGTTGTTAGACTGTCAGCTACCATGTCTCTTTACAATTGTCTATGCCAAGAAGGCCAAATGGGAATTTTTGTTCTTTTGGCGTGCTTTCAAGACATTTCCAACTCATTGCAACTCTGAAGAAAGCTTGTCACAAGGTTTTCTTGTCAAGAATTTTCAGAAGGAGTTTTTGCCTTGGCCTTCCTTCAAGGCTGAGAGAGTGTAACTTGTCCAAGCTGACTCAATGGATTTGCATGACTGAGCAAGTAAATGAACCCTAGTCTGCAAAATCATTGGGCCCTTCTACACTGTTCAATATCCTACAATCCAAACAACGCCTCAGGCTAATTAATTAACTGGGATTCCCCAGTTTAATCTGCATTAATTGGGCACCTGAAAAGATCTGGACCTTAAGATAAGATCCGAATCTTTGCAGGTGCCAGGCCTGTGGGGATTAACTCCCGGTACTGCTTCTACAGACTCGGGGCTCAATTCCAACAGCCATTCTGGATCCTTGGGCTCCTGGAGTTCAAAGGAGCAGGATGATACCCACCCCCTCCCTGCCAGCCCCCCGCCCATTTCCCTGGCAGCCCCCCCCCCCCGGTAGGTTTTGGAGGGAGAAATAAGGGGCTGGAGGAGGGTTGCATGCCATACTGGGCAAACCTTTGGTTGACCCAGGATGGCATCTAGCCACCCTCCAAGAGAAAGCCCGATGTTGTGGGAAGGTGTGGGGACAGAAACCATGAGGGCCCATAGTTCAGTACTCAAACCCACTACATGATGCTGGCTCTCTCTAAATCAGTGGTCCCCAACCTTTGGCCCTCTAGGTGTTTTGGAGTTTAGCTCCCAAAATTCCTAACAGCTGGTAAGCTGGCTGGGATTTCTGGCATTGAAGTCCAAAAGACGTGGAGAACCAAAGGTTGGAAACCACTACTCTAAATGGAATAGTTCAACAAATTTGGATATAAAATGTTTCCCACCCCTAGGCTAAATTAATGGAAAACATGAATCACTGGATAAATGGAATTGGATAAACAAAGTTTTAATTTGAGCTCAGCTTGAGAATAAAAATTGCCATCTTGTAGCTCCACTAGTATCCCCTGTCCATCTGTCTTTGTCTGAAAAGCTTTGCAGCTAATTAGAGAAAATTGAATTATGTCAGTACACACAATTGCTAGAGATTATATTCCTCGCTAACCTTTGAGAATTTATGCCTAAAGTAAGGCACCAAAAAGAAGCTCCACTGCTTCCAACTAATTTACAAGGATTGATAGTAGCCTGAAATGTTAAAAACAGCAATAGTAAACTGCTAAATCTAATAGAAAACCACTCATCTACAAGAACAGCCCACTCCTGATCTGAGCTCATGTACATGATAATAAGCTAGTCCTGAAGATGTACTCAGCCTGCCCACTCATCTCTGAATGACTGTCAACAAGGTTTATTCATTTAAATTCTCCTAACACTGTTTTCTATTAACATTATCCAATCATGGAACAGCAGGATGATCCAAGCACTTTTACCTTTAAGAATCTTGGAAGTGTCATCATCTTTGATTAATTATTTATTAAATGAAAAAGCTGCATATTTCTTTAAAAATTGAACAGAATTCTGTTTCTATCCACTATTAAATAATATTACTTAAACTGGTTGTAGATTTCCTGTTTATTTTGGCAGGTCCATATAGTACACTGAAAGTGTGGCCCTTGGATTCCTCTCTAACTGCCTCTACAACCACACACATTTTCTACTTTTGCTAGCAAGGTTTGCCTAGCTGTTTAACTTTTTTATTATTATTATTGGTGGTACTTTTATCCCACCTTTCTCAATTCTGGAGGGGACTCAAGGCGGTTTCACATCATAGCAACAATTCAATGCCTTTAAAAACAGAGTACAAAAACAACAATTTAAATAAAATAAAATATTAAAATACAATTAATAACAGTTAAAAGCATTTAAAGTCCATACAACTAAGTAAATTACGTGCTCCATAGGCATAGTCTGGGCCAGTCAGTTACACATCTTTTGTATCTATTATTGCACTAGATTTCCAAAGGCTTGGTCAAAGAGCCACGTCTTCACTTTTTTGCAGAAGGTCAGGAGGGAGGGGGCTGATCTAATCTTTCCAGGGAGAGAGTTTCATAGCCAAGGGGCCACCACTAAGAAGGCCCCGTCTCTCGTACCTTCCAATCGCGCCTGCTAAGTGGGCAGGACCTAGAGCAGGGCCTCCCCAGATAATCTTAAACTCCAAGATGGTTCATAGAGGGAGATATGTTCAGACAGGTAAGTTGGGCCAGAACTGTTTAGGGCTTTATAGGCTAAAGCCAGCACCTTGAATTGTGCTCAATAGCAAACTGGCAGCCAGTGGAGCTGGAGCAACAGGGGGGTGGTATGCTTCCTGTACGTAGCTCTAGTAAGCAATCTGGTTGCCACCCATTGGACCAGTTGCAGCTTCCGAACAGTCTTCAAAGGCAACCACACGTAGAGTGCGTTGCAGTAATCTATTCGGGATATAACCAGAACATGGACTACCATGGCCTCATTCCTCTCCTAATCCAAAAATGGAATTTTTCAAGACCAGATATGATATGGCAAAAAGTCCCTTCTGAAGACAAACCAAGTCAAGGGAAAAAGGAAAAAAATATAGTAAAATATCCAACCATGGTTCCCTGGATGATGATAATGTTGATGAATGGAGATAAAAAACAGGGTGAGCAGGTTTACATGGCCATATGTTGCCCTCCACAGTCTGGCCCTTGTATCCCTGGAAGCTCCCCCTCCTGTTGTACAGCTTGGTCTCTTTGCCGTTGTCATCACTGTTGCTGTTCTTTGATCTAATTATATTGATCTTCCTAGAGATCAAGTGCTTCATATCACCAAACTGCAAGATAATTACAAGTGGCGAGAACAGCTTTTCAAATCATCATCAAAACTAGCTTAACTCATAAGAACTTTATGACTACTAGCTTACTTTCATGACCAAAGCAATTAATGTCGAGTTGGATGTGACCCTGAATATTTAAAAAAATATTTTCCACTTTCTTATGTAAGCATAAAGTTATGCCTTCCATCTTTCTTTGAAACATTTTCTTTATTTCCATTTATTGGCATATTTTCACTAGAACATGGCAACTTCAGATGATCTATAATAAAACTGGTCCTAATAAATATCTTTTCAAACAGGTTAGATATGTGTGTGTGTGTGTGTGTGTGTGTGTGTATGGAGTTGGAAGAGACCTCATGGGCCATCCAGTTCAACCCCCTGTCAAGAAGCAGGAACATCGCATTCAAAGCACACCCGACAGATGGCCATTCAGCCTCTGCTTAAAAGCCTCCAAAGAAGAAGCCTCTACCATACTCCAGGGCAGAGAGTTCCACTGCTGAACAGCTCTCGCAGTGAGAAAGTTCTTCCTAATGTTCAGGTGGAATCTTCTTTCCTGTAGTTTGAAGCTATTGTTCGGTGTCTTAGTCTCCAGGGAAGCAGAAAACAAGCTTGCTCCCTCCTCCCTATGACTCTCCCTCACATATTTATACATGACCCTCACCATGTCTCCTCTCAGCTTTCTCTTCTGCAGGCTAAACATGCCCAGCTCTTTAAAATACTCCTCAAAGGGCTTGTTCTCCAGACCCTGGATCATTTTAGTTGCCCTCCTATGGACACATTCCAGCTTATCAACATCTCCCTAAAAATGCAGTGCACAGAATTGCACAAAGTATCCCAGGTGTAGTTAGACCAAGGTAGAATAGAGGGGTAGCATAATTTGCCAGGATTTAGACACTTGTGATTAGTGTAATTATTTTATCGGTTTGATTTTACAATTTGTTTTTAACTTGATTTGATACATGCACTATATATAGCACTTTAATCCCTTCCTACCTTACCTTATCCCATATTATTCCAGTTTACTCTCTGACACTTGCTTATGCATTTTTTAAATCTTTGGATATTGTGTTTTATATGCCAGACCCCTTTTATCTCCAGTGGCTGATGCTGTATTATTACTCATTTGTTCTGATTTCATGTGTTTTATTGTATTTTTATAATGTTTAAATTGTTTATTTTATTTGATTTATGTTATTACTGTTTTGTTTTGATATTCATTGAAATTGCTTTATTCTGTTTTGTTTTGGGCATCGCCCATGTTAGCCGCCCCGAGTCCCTTCAGGGAGATGGTGGCGGGATAGAAAAATAAGTTATTATTATTATTATTATTATTATTATTATTATTATTATTATTATTATTATATATCTCAGAACCAGGTATGTATGGCTCATCACTATGTTGGCAAATCTTAAGTGCCATAATTCTTTTTAGCACATTCTCTTGGCAGCAGATATGAAGGTAGGATTTCTCTCTAATTCTTCAAGATGGTTTATATATGCATTCATTGCTTGCCTTCTTTTAAAAACACACACATATGCCATGTCCTTATTTTAGAAAGAAAAGCTGGGATGGTTAAAAAAAAATCAACCAGATGCTGGTCTTTGGTTAATTCACCAAAAAACTTTTTTTATCATGTCAGAAGCTAATTGAGAATATACTGGAAGTCACTTCTGGTGTGAAAGCATCGGCCATCTTCAGAGACATTGCCCAGGGGACGCCCGGATGTGTTACTATCCTGTGGGAGGCTTCTCTCATGTCACTACATAGAAGCTGGAGCTTACAGATGGGAGCTCACCCTGTATCGTGGATTTGAATCACCAACCTTCAGAACTTCAGATCTTCCAGAAACTGTTTACTATTTTAGATCACTGGTTGCTGCTGCTATTTTATGCTGTCTTATATTGTTGTTTGTTTAATATTGTTTTAAGATGGTGGTATGTGAATACTAATATGCTCATTTTAACTATGTTGTTGAGTTTCCCCATGTGAGCCACCCCGATTCCTCCAGGGAGATAGAGGCGGGATACAAAAATAAATTATTATTATTATTATTATTATTATTATTATTATTATTATTATTATTATTCAGGTCAGCCATTCAGCCGGCACAAGGGTTGAGTAAAGGACAATAGACAACTAAGTAGTCATATTTTATGTTGAAAAGTGTGTCTGTTGTGTGTGAGATAGAGAGGAGAAGAGGGGGAGAGGAAGAGAATCTAGTGTTCCTATAAATACAACAATATGTCACACAGTATTTTAAAGTGAACGTGCTAGCCACAGAGTGTTTGATAATGCCTCTCTAACTATAAGCCTACCAGCGATCAAAAGGAATATTTCAAATGTTACTTCTAAAAGACCGTATGCCAAGTAAGTGGTGACTCCTGAGGCAGAACAATGATCATTGCAGCATTCCCCTGCTAAAATAGTTTGTGTATATTCCGTTCTTCCAGATGGCCTCTGTTCTGTGGATACCCATGAGTAGGCACAGTAGGCACAATGAACAGGATTGAACACATTTCAGGCAAAAGATCTAGCATATCTACCAAATGCACACCCTGTCAGCTTTTGCTTAGTACAGCCAATATCAGCAATTCAACAATCTGGAATGCCGGAGAAATAGAAAAGCAAGCATTTTAAAAGATCAGGGCCTGCTGCTGCCTTTTACTAGAGTTTATTATATGTCAGTGGCCCTTCAAATATATGAAGTGTCAAATCCTGCTAGTCCCTTGACCTTTTCCCAGTTGAACATGTTAACCATCTTTGCACATATACAAATATGACATGGCAAATGCAGGGGCAAGGTTTCAACAGAATGCCCATGGCTCTAACTCTCTCATCTCATTGCATCCGAGTATAAAAACTACCCATTTTAGTTGAACTATCTCTTTCTGGTGGACAGATACAGTTTAAAGGTTTGTTGTTTTCAAAATAATGTTAAGAATGAAGAACAAATAAAGAATGAAACCCACAAACCAGCTTCCTTTGAGATTCTTCTATATCAAACTCTCATTAGCTAATAGCTTCTAGTGGAGTAGCTTATCTTTATGTTGCTGGATAATCTTATTTAAAAGAAAATATCAATTGCAGATAAACACACAATTGATGCTAATTCAATTTAAGAGCAACATATAATTGCAGTTTTGCTATGCCCAGACCTTAATTTATTTATTTTTTTAAAAAAACCTGTTTATCCTTCCTTGGTTGAAACCTCAGAATATATGATATTGAGACTGTATGTGTTTTTTTTTAAAGAACTTAAAAGAAACTTAATTAACAAGAGTGATTCAAGACAAAGGTTTGCTAATCCATAAGTAAAAGGAATTGCATAGCTTTTGCTTTTGTAAAAAACAAAAACAAAGCAAAAACACGGGGGGGGGGGTTAAAATGTGGAAAATGACAAGATCAGCTGTAATGAGTAACATAGTAAAACTGGATCATAAAAGCCTTGTTGAAAAGCATATTATATCTCAGGACACAGGCATGTAGCCGGATGGTCTCAGGGTGGTCCACGAGAAGGCCTTACATTTATTATTTAAACTGCTATGTTTGTTCATATCATGATCTGATCACCATGCTCAATATATCCCATATGCATGGGGGGTATTGGGATGATAAAAAGGTTTGCTAGGGTAGATCCTCTCTCACTCAAACTCACCCCCCCCCCCCCCAAATCAAAATCCTGGCTACGGACCTGTCAGGACAGTATTGTAATTTTAAAAGGATAGCAACACTATATGAATGAATATCCTAACATTTTTGGGGTACAAATGGAACATCTCTTTTCTGAAACTTTGAAATATTCCAAAATGGGTGGCTGAGATAATGACACCTTGACTTTTTGATGGCTCTATGTACGCAAACGTTATTTCATGAATAAAATGACTAAAATATGGTATATATAAAATTACTTTTAGGTTATGTGTATATACATTTATTAAGATATAGGTATAGGTATTCTGAAATCCATAAAAATCAGAAATCGAAATGCTTCTGGTTCCAATCATTTCAGATAAGGATACCCAACCTGTAGAGAGGAGATCCAAGCAAATAAGAGACAGATTCAAACCATATATAGAGAAAGTCTAAGAGAGAATGAAGACATTCATAATACAACATGAAATCTATTTGCAGCATTCCATAAATAATCTGAAATGGCAGGTTTCCAATTTTTCAATATCACTTATAAATATAAACTTATATCCAATATTATCATCTAAAAACAGATTCATTGAGCAAAAGATTTTTAAAGTCACTCAACTCTGCAGAATTTAATGGAATTTTGTGAACTTTAAAAGGAACATATAATTTAGCTATTGTATTTTCATATCCTTCTCGTTATGAATGAGTTATTTATTGCTCCCCACATGAAGCATATTTCTCAGTACATACAGCCTGACATAAACCTCACTTAACACACACCACAGCATGCTCGTAACTGCATATTGACATTATTGTTATGCAACAAGTTATGGTAGTTTTATTATCCATTCTTAGCTTCTAAGACAGGAATAGTCAGCCAGTGGTCTTGAAATGGCCATACTGGCCACCAGGGGACCTGGGAGGTTTGTACCTCTTGGAACATCTCCACAAATAGTCCCCAAATATCCTCTCAAAATAATCTTTAAGGTGTGTAGACCACCAGCATCTCCAATACCACTCTATCTGCTCAGATTCAAAAGATGGACACTCAGAAATTATTGGACTTGCAGCAGGCATTTCTCAAAGGTTCTTAGGCACATACCAGACATTTCACAAAGAACAAGCAACTCAACAAGGCAAGAATGATACCCACAAACTATTTACTGTAAAACAACAGAACACCTGTAATGGTCACTTATAGTCCCCATCCTCCACAAGCTACAACCAGTTCTGAAGAATAACACAGCCCCCTCATAAGCTCTGGAAAACAGGCCTTTATGGTCTATAACAGTGGTTCTCAGCCTGTGGGTCCCCAGATGTTTTGTCCTACAACTCCCAGAAATCCCAGCCAATTTACCAGCTGTTAGGATTGCTGGGAATTGAAGGCCAAAACATCTGAGGACCCATAGGTTGGGAACCACTGGTCTACAGACAGCTTCTAAATTTTTAACAATTATTCACTTAAAACAGGATTCATAACATGGATTACATACTTACTATAATAAGACAAAACCCACCCCAAACTCAGATTACAACTCTGTCCTCACATCAAACAATATTAGAGGGGTTAATAAGACCACCCACAATATTTGAAGTACATTAACATATTTTTCTTCATTGTGATATATACTGTCCTTTCCCAGCAATAACTCTCGACACTCTACCTTGGACAAATTGGACTATTTTTTATGAAAGAGTATAAAAAGACGTAAATCTGACATCAGAACTGACCATACACAAAAACCAGTTACAAAACATTTTAACCTTCCTGGAAAATTATATGGTATTTTAAAGTCATAGCCCTTGAGCAAGGAAATTACAAAAAAGACTATTATATTCAAAAATTCCAATACATTAGCAGACGTATGAACAAAATTAATGGTTTCACGGCACAGCACAATGCAGTCTGAACCCTGCCACATGCACAATGGAGGACCTTCTTAGAGCAACATCAGAGGCACTATAAATGGTCAGCTACTGGTCAAAGGACATTTAGTATAATGCCAAGTTTTTTAAAACTTTGTTTTCTCAAATATATTACAACTTGTATCCTCAGTTCGCTTCTGACATGATAAATAAATAAATGGCACAGTACTAGAGTTCTGCAACATACCAAAATCAAATCTTCTCAGAGAACGTTTTGAATGCAAATAAATTGAGTTTGGATAAACAGATTTATTGCTTTCACATGTCAAGACCTGCATCACCATAGGCAAGGGTCATGATTTGCCACTGTCTGAATCTTCTTATGTTCAGTATCATTATCACAACAGTACAAATATGCTTTATGTCCTGAGGCTTAGATATCACTCTGTACTGCATCTCAAGAAGTCAGTTTATATACGTGAAGCTCATACTAAAATTTTAAAAAGTTAGCCTTATAGATGCTGCTACACTCCTGTTCCCCCTCCCCCCACCTACCTTTTTCCTTTTTATGCTGCAAGTGCATATCATAGCCACCTTTTTGAAAACTACAATATTGAACTTGTTGCGCATAAGCAGATATCAGTCAGGTCCAATGCAAAAGACACACAAACAAGAGGAAAAAGGAACAAAAATCTTTACTCTTGTCAGCAGAGACACAAAATAAAATAGATCAGGAAATTTACATAGTCCTTGTAAGTAGCACAGAGTAAGGCTTCTTCATCCAAAAGAGTAGAAAATAAAACAAATAGCTATTCCATCATAGCAAAGAGCTTTTTCTGTTAAGCCATTGTTAATTCAACATCTCCAAACTGTATTCTAACATCCATACTGTTATACCCCATCAGTGTGGTCTAAACTTGCTTGCTGACCTACTTCAGCAGCTGCTCATAATAATTAACATTATAAGGTTTTCTTTAACACACAAACATACTTGATCCTGTTACTACTTACTGTAACAGAACTGTGGTTGATGAAAAAAGTCAGCACTCGATGTTTACAGTACTGCACAATATGAAACTGAAACATTTTACAATATAATTGTATCCAGTGAGCCAAAAGCAATGAGAGATTTCCATTGGCAGAATGGAACCAGGAATGGGCTTCTTTCTGAAACTCACTCAGGAGGATTGGGAAACCTACTGGGGTCGGCTTTTTAGGTCAACAACGGGCTTCAGGGGAGTTCTGCTATTATTGTCATTATATATTGGATTTAGACCAATGTAACAATGAAATAAAAGCTGGGAACAACATGAAAATGCTGCTTTAACAGGTAAAAATAATACTCCACAACTAATACAAGCCATCTCTATATCTTTGTGATACAGTCCAATTAAAATTGAATATTCATCTCCTTTCAGTAAAAAGCAGAACGGCTTTCACCATACGTTGTCTCAGAGACATCAGAGTATAATATAGATGCTAATCATGCTGTACACCAGGGGTCCCCAAACTTTTTATGCAGAGGGCCAGTCCACAATCCTTCAAACTGTTGAGGGGCCAAATTATCATTTGAAAAAAAATACAAACAAATTCCGATGTACACTACACATGTCTTATTTGTAGTGCAAAAACAACAACAACAACAACAACAACAAGAACAATGAAATAACAATAAAAGAGCAATACAATATTTAAAAATAAAAACAATTTTAACCATTATACATTTATCAGGATTTCAATGGGAAGTGTGGGCCTGCTTCTGGCCAATGAGATAGTCAAGTTAATTAGGATTGTTGTTGTTGTTGTGTGCTTTCAAGTCATTTTAGACTTTGGGCGAGCCTAAGTCTAAAATTTATTTATTTATTTACTATATTTATTTACTACATTTGTATCACACCCTTCTCACCCCAAAGGGGACTCAGAGTGGCTTACAAATTACAAATTATATGTACATACAAGATGTTATATTGTTAGCATAGAACACTATTAGCATTATACACTACTATATTGAACTATACCACTATACTGTAATATTATTAGTAATATATAATTAATACTATTGTATGGTATTATTATTATTAGTGTTATATTGTATTACATTATAATATTATCAATATTATATATATATACACTATATTATATTATAAAACTGAGGGCGGGGGCCAGGTAAATGACCTTGGAGGGCCGCATCCGGCCCCCGGGCCTTAGTTTGGGGACCCCTGCTGTACACCTTCTCAGTGGATATGAAGAAGTAACACCTTCCAATGAATCCCTCACATAAAATAAACAAAACACATGAACTTAACTTAAAGAGTAAATACTAGTGATATAAATTTGCAACTTACCTTGTCCCATTTTGTGTTCCGGCTTTCAGTAGGGCCCTGTTCCATTTTCATCTGACCTCCCGAAATTGGGAGGTCAGACATTTGTTCTGTTTTGTCTTCCAGGCTGAAAGATCAGTTGTCTTTCAGCTCAAAGCACCTGGGCCTATGGGTGCAAGCTTTGGGCACACACACCCGGGCCTCGCAGGGCCTGCAGTCGAGTGCCGAGTAAGGAGTACTCCTTACTCAGCAATTTGCTGCAGGCCCTGCGAGGCCCGGGTGCGTAGGCCCAAAGCCAGCACCCGTAGGCCCAGGAACTTTGGGCCTAGGGGTGCAGGTTTTGGGCCTACGCACCCCGGTCACGCAGGGCCTGTAGTCAATCGATCCAAAAAGCAAGCTTGGAGCCGATACTAGCTGCTGCCTGCCTTTCATTTCAAATTGGTTTTTGTTCCTTTCCATTTCGTGCCATCCAAATGGATGGTATGAAATGGAAATACAAATGAAACAAATGGAACAAATACCGTACACATCTCTAGTAAATACACAGAGTGAAAAAAAGTCAGGCCGAAATGTGGGACTCATACTATTGCCAATTTTATTCATTCTGATCATGTAAGCCGAAAACATGCACTTGCTGTACACATACACAATCGTGTTTCCAGACATTTTGTTTTCTCTACTATATTTCAACGCTTTGAAAAATGGGGAAATGTTTAACACAAAAAGGTTTGACCAAATAATCATTTTTGAGTGTAGCTGAAGCTCATATTCATTATGCATTTCGGTGAGAGGTTTATAGAGCAAAATCTATCCTATAGCAAAATCTATAGATCTCTGTCTCAGTACAGACAGAGAAGTATTGAATTTTCATTTCAATTCAATAAGCGTTATAAATGCACCAACATCTCTTCTGTTTATTTTGACATACTAGCCCTGGCAAATGCCTAGGATTAAGCCTGTAATGAGAACCAGGGAGGGTCAGCTTGGATGAGGAAGTACTTAAGGGAAATCTTCACCAATGAAAGAGAGAGAAACACAACTCTTCTGTGTGGCATTTTTATTACTTCTGCACTGATCCATTACTCACGAGTCTGACTTTCTGAAAGTCAATATTACAAACAGAATGCAGCTTTACAACACACTTGAACTGAAAATGACAGTGCATTATGAGCCCACTTAATGTTTTTTATTCTTCTATATTATTTTCTCATGACTCATGAGTCAAGTATTGGAATACTGAAAGGGGAAAACAGGGTAAACAGAATGAAAGTGGACACTAAATTACAACTATGGATTTGGATCAAGTTAAAATGCCTAGGTTTGCAACATTTAAAATGACCTATTTAAAATGGTGAACATTCCTTCCAAGTGACCATGCATCAAAATATTTTTCAAATTGAAAGTGGTTTTGCTTTCATTTTTGTATAGAGTAAATAAAACCAAGTTAATCTTTAAAAAGTATCGGTCAGTTACTGTTTGGTTTTAATTGGCTCCATTATTGTAATGATTAATGGAGCCAATTAAAACCAAACAGTAACTGACCGATACTTTTTATTGTAATGATTGGAGCCCCCAGATGGCGTAGTGGACTAAGTGACTTGAAGGTTGGGTTGCTGACCTGAAAGCTGCCAGGTTCGAATACCACCTGGGGAGAGTGTGGATGAGCTCCCTCTATCAGCTCCAGCTCCATGCGGGGACATGAGAGAAGCCTCCCACAAGGATGGTAAAAACATCAAAACATCCGGGCGTCCCCTGGGCAACGTCCTTGCAGACGGCCAATTCTCTCACTCCAGAAGCTCCTGACACGAAAAAAAAAAAATGTAATGATTGAGGAATCCTTTCATCAGGAGATAAAATGGAATGTTAACATTAGAAAAGTTATAAGAAAAATATCTTATTTCAGTAATTTTGATAGAAAAAAGAAAACAGCTATTCTGCAGAAGGACATAGCAAAATCATATACCGTATATACTCGAGTATAAGCCGGCCCGAATATAAGCTGAGGCACCTAATTTTACCACAAAAACTGGGAAAACTTATTGACTTGAGTATAAGATGAGGGTGGGAAATGCAGCAGCTATGGGTCAAATTCAAAAATAAAAATAGATATTAATAAAATTGCATTATTTGAGGCATCAGTAGGTTAAATGTTTTGAATATTTATATAAAACTGTAATTTAAGATAATAAGACTTTAATAAGATAAGACTGTCCAACTCTGAATACCTATATACTCAAGTATAAGCCGACCTGAATATAAGCCGGCCAGGACCCTCACTCGAGTATAAGCCGAGGGGAGCTTTTTCAGCCCTAAAAAAGGGCTGAAAAACTAGGCTTATACTCAAGTATACACAGTATATTATATTTGATTTTCAAAAGCCTTGCTAGCAAAATGTCACATAGAAATCTGTGTTTAAAAAAATTCAAATTGTCAAGTAAAGCATGTATAGCAACTTATAGGACAATGGTGTGCTTATTTATTCAGATATTAGTTCTAGCACAATGAAGATTACTTTGAGTTAAACAGGTATAGAATGATAGCCTTAAACCCCATTCCTATATTTTACAACAGTGGTTCTCAACCTGTGAGTCCCCATATGTTTTGGTCTTCAACTCTCAGAAATCCTAAAGGCTGGTAAACTGGCTGGGATTTCTGGGAGTTGTAGGCCAAAACATCTGGGGACCCATAGGTTGAGAACCACTGTTTTACAAGGTAGGAAGTACAGCTTTAGATGCAATGGTATCTTCTAAATGAGATAGCTGAAAAGCTGGTGACGAAACATCAAAGTATCACACAAATACCTTGTAGATTGTCACATTGTATTATACTCCATGCTATGGCTATTGGGGCCTGCTGCAGGAGAGACCCTGGGGCCTGAATATTTTCCACCCAGCTTTGCTGCCTTGCTCAGCCCTGGGCTTACCCACGAGAAGACCTGCAGCCACATCCTCGTTCCATCCAGCTGACCCAGCAGTCTCCAAGAAGAGGACATAAAAGGTCTGACCTATAGGCCTGGGAGAGTTGTTGGGCCCTGCTGCAGGAGAGATCCTGGGGCCTGAGTATTTGCCATCCGGAATTGATGCCTTGCTCAGCCCTGGGCTTACCTTTTACACTAGCACTTTATACCGCCTTACCCCATGGTAATAATGCATAAGACCACTTTTACTAGCAAGCTTATGTTTGGCCTGTGGGGGGGGGGGGGGGGCAACGTGATTGGGAAACTATGTTTTTAGCCTGTTTTATTGCATTTATGTGTTTTAACCGTTTTATAATTTGAAATCTTATATTTATTATTTGTATATATAATGCGGCATTGAATTTTGCCATAGTCTGTAAGCCGCTCTGAGTCCCCTTCGGGGTGAGAAGAGTGGGGTATAAATATAGCAAATAAAAAAAATAAAAAATAAATAAATAAATGTCTGCAATCATCTACAGAAAGTCTTAAGGCAGGGGTGTTCAAACTTTTTAAGTTGGGGTCCAGTTCACGGTCCCTCAGCCTGTTGGGGGGCCAGACTATGAACGCATTCCTGTGCTCACTGCATTTCTTATTTGTAAAGAAAAAACCATGAAAGAACAATACAATATATAAAATGAAGAACAATATATTTATTCATAAACGTACCAGTCTTTCAATGGAAAGTGTGGGCCTGCTTTTAGCCAAGTTAATTAGGATTGTTGTTGATGTGTGTCTTCAAATTGTTTCAGACAGTGGCATATGCTATCTCTGGTGGAGACTCCTTCTCTGTAGGTTTTTCAGCAGAAACAGCATGGCCATCTGTCAGGAGGGCTTTGATTGTAGCATGGGAGCTATAGATGTCACCTTTCCCAAGGGAGGAACCACAGCAAAGGGCAGCCTTTTTGGAAAACATGGGGTGGTAATGTGGGACAAAAACAAGGTGGAGAAAGAACGGAAGGAAGGAAGTCAGTCAGGCACTTGGCTACCAGAGTCCACCTTTCCTGGCCGGGCAGCAGCAGCAAGCACCTGGGGCAAGCAAGGCAATTGGGGAGCTGTCTTTTGCAAAGAGATAAAGAAAAAGTTGTTGGGGGGGGGGGGGGAGAGAGAAAGACAATGGGCCACTGGGACGGGATGCTCAAGGCAAGAGCCACCCGAGGAGGTGATCAGAGCAAAGACCGCTATCTTAATTTCTCTTCTCCAGAGGATCCTGTCTTTTCCCAGGCCCTAATCCCCAAGAAGGAATGAACAAACAAATGAAGAGAGGAAGGAAGTCAATAAAGAGAGGGAGGAAGGAACAAAGTCAAGAAAGGAAGGGAAGAAGGAAAGAAGCAAGCGAGGAGGCCTGGAGTGAGAGGGCCAGTGGAAATTTGAACAGAGTCTGCAATTGGTCCCCAGGCTCGACTTTGGACATGCCTGTTTTAAGGTAACTAAGAGCTGTTTTTGTACGCAAATACAGGTATTTCAAAATTCAAAATAAATCCTAAATCTAAACCATTAATGGTTCCAAGTATTTTGGATAAAGAACACTGGCAGGAATAAGACTTCTAGAAGATAACAAAAAATTCAGGCAACTACATTTTCATGTATGTGAACAACATATACATATACATTTAATATAGCATAGATAGTTTATTTGTAAAAGCTTATTAAATATTTATACATTTTGTGAACACTGGTAGAGAGTACTAATCACTTTGGAAGAGCAACAGAAACTAAACATTATTGCAAGACATGATTAGTAAGGTCTAGAAATGTTGAATACATAATTGTAGTGAAACAAGCAATGCTAACATACAAATTGACAATACAGCCTAATAGGCACATAAATTAGATTATGTTTCAAACATGAACTGATGTATTACTAGTTTTACATTATTTGAAAATCAATAATACCATGCACTGAGAAAAACTGGCAACAATCATGAAAAACTGGCAACAATCAATGCAGTGCAAATAATAAATAAATAAATACAATGATTCATGCAAACCTTTTCTTGATATTTTATGATTGCTAATAGTATAAGAATGCACTCAGTTCCAATACCAGATTCTCCAATGGCCTACTTAATTTTTCCTCCTACCAAAAAAAGCCATTAGGCTCTTTAAACTTGTATTGAAAGAGTGGACACGTCATTGATACATTGTTACAGGGAATTTCACAACCATAAGGTAATGGTTTTCCCCTGACGTTAAGTCCAGTCATGTCTGACTCTGGGGGTTGGTGCTCATCTCCATTTCTAAGCCGAAGAGTCGGCGTTGTCCGTAGACACCTCCAAGGTCATGTGGCCGGTATGACTGCATGGAGCGCCGTTACCTTCCCACCGGAGCGGTACCTATTGATCTACTCACATTGGCATGTTTTCGAACTGCTAGGTTGGCAGAAGCTGGAGCTAACAGCGGCCGCTCACGCCGCTCTTGGGGTTTGAACCTGGGACCTTTTGGTCTCCAGCGCAGTGCTTTAACGCACTTCGCCACTGGGTTCACAACCATACAAGGCAGATATTCATTAAATATCAGCCTTCAGAGTGTTTCCAACTGATGGCAACCCTAAGGCAAACCCATCACTGGGTCTTCTTGGCAAAACTTCTGGCGGGGGGGGGGGTGCCTTTGCCTTTCTCTAAGTCTGAGAGACTGTGCCTTGCCCAAGGTCAGATAGGTTCAGTCATGGCCAAGCAAGGATTTCATAGTCCAGTGCTCAAGTCACAACTTCACTCTGGCTCACTACAATCAACAATACCAAACAACACTTGTAACAATTTAATCCAATCCATGTTTTGAAAACTAATCAGAAGAGAAGATGTATACCATAGTAATGTGCACTGGAAATGCAGCATAAAGTCTCAAACATTACTTACATTCACTGACAAGCAGATCCACCAACAATACATGGTGGCTCTCCTCCCAACTTTAAGTATCATTCCCACTTCTAAACCAGGATGGTATATATTACAAATGTTCTTCAGGATCCCTGAAATAGGTTTGAAATTAATGCCATCTTATCCTCATCCAAACTTTTAGGTGTCAACATCAAAGGCCCTCTTTAGAATTCCTCCATAGATACAACCTGCAAGCTGCAACTGAAAGAAGGAAGCCACTCAAACACTGTTACTTGTTGCAGAAAATGTATACAGACACTGTGAGCAAAATCAAATGTTGGATTGAAGAGAAATAGACTCACTAAAATGGATGAGACTTGTTATTCACCATTTAAATATGTCCCATCAATTTCAATGGATCTACTTTAATTTCTTGTGCAATAGTATAATGATAATAAAGCTATTTATTATCCTGTGTGATCAAGTCTGCGTATCCAGCAGAGTATAGCTTGATGTTGACAATCACCTCCATTTAAAATATGCTCTGTATTATCCTGGGCTGATTATTTTCCCATACAAAACTGCCATTTTGCCATATGTGTCATGACCCAATTAATTTTCAAGATATGTATATATCTTGGCCTATATACTTATTTTCCATGATGTCAAATACATTGCTAAAGAGGAAGGGGGGGAGAGAGAGTGCCTAGCAAAGTTCAAGCCTACTAATATAGCTGTTTAGATAGGTAAAGGTTTTCCCCTGACCTTAAGTCTAGTCGAGTCTGACTCTATGGGTTGGTGCTCCTCTCCATTTCTAAGCCAAAGAGCTGGCATTGTCTGTAGACACCACCAAGGTCATGTGGCCGGCATGACTGCAGGGAACACTGTTACCTTCCTGCCAGAACAGTAGCTATTAATCTACTCACATTTGCATGTTTTCAAACTGCTAGGTTGCAGAAGCCCCTTCCATCCTGTCTTTCAGAAAAAAAACTTAAGACATTATTATGGGACCAAGTGTTTGAGCAGCAAGTATAGTAGTGCAATTATTAGAAACCCTGAAAGTGACTAACTAATGGACTGATCCTGGACTATGATTATGAATTTGCATGATTTTAATTGTTGTTTTAATAAGTTATGTTTTAATGTTTAGTTTTAAGTATAACTGTTATTCTGAAATTGTATGTGGGCATTGAATTATTGCCAGTTTGTGAGGCCACCCTGAGTCTCCCTTTGGGGGTGCGAAGAACGGGGTATAAATATGGGAAATAAATGAATAAATAACCTGTGGCTAACCATGGGAGCTCACCCTCCTCCCTGGATTTGAACCACTGACCTTTCGGTCAGCAAGTTCATCAGCTCAGTGGTTTAACCCACTATGCCACCGGGGACTCCTTTCATATATATATAGCTGTTTATGTGGAAAAAAAAGATTACATTACTGGAAGTATCATATGATTTGTTAAAAAAGCTAGAATATTGCGTGCTAAATTCAACTTTCAGAACCTTTGTTCTTCAAAGAATATATATTCTCTTGCATAAACCAGACTATACGTTGGCTTCATTTCTTACAACATTTACTGTGTCTGTTCTCCAAAACAAATCTACCCTCGTCCCAAAACCCATGATATTCTTCTTATGCATGAAATCATTTTCCATTTTTATCTCTGTCTACTTACAGTATCATTCCCTTTTCTATTAAATTTCTTATTAGCTGACTTTGATTTGGCACATAGCTTAAATTTTCCATCTACAATTGCTAATAATCAGCCTGATGAGTTTTTTGAGTTCCAGCTCCTCCATCTTTCATTTCTACAGTATTTTGAATTATACATCCTACTATTGCATCTCTTTATATATTATTTTTCATATTGTTCATTCTGCAAATCGTTACTTTTATTCTTAACACCAGCAATCTCTGATATCTAGCAAATACACAGCGGAAAAATTAAAATGAGATTAGAAGTCTAAACTAACAGCATCCAGATGCTCCAAAGCAGTATTTTGCAGCCCTCACTGTTTTGAAATTCTCAGTTGCTGCTGCAAAAGCAAAACCAACAAAAACCAAGGGTGGCTCCACTCACTGTGTCAAGATGAATATATCTGACATAAGGAAACAAGGTGAGAAGGTAAAGGGAATAAGCAGGACAAACTGGCACTCTTTAGACCAGAACATCTAGCATAAGTGAGTTTTATTTAATAATCCTTTTCACAGGTATCATTCTCCATTATGGTTGGCCATTATGGTAGGAATATCAAACATATTGGAAGGCATTCCTTTCTTACCTTCCAAGCATGGAACAAGAAAATAGTAATCCACTTGCTGCACAGAATAGACATTATGTGTTGAACCTATATTCATCAATATTTTCTGCAGTGAACACAAAATATTACATAGAATCATTGAGTTGGGAAAGCCCACATAGGTCATCTAGTCCAACCCCCTGCCATGCAGGAAAAACACAAAGTATCCCTGACAGATGGCCAACCAGCCTCTGTCGAAATGTTTCCAGGAAAGAAGCTTCCACCACGTTCAGAGGCAGAGTGTTCCATTGTTGAGCAGCTCGTGCGGTCTGAAAATTCTTCCTAATGTTCAGGTGGAATCTCCTTCCCTGTAATTTGAATCCATTGCTTTGAGTCCTACTTTCAAGCCAGCAGAAAACAAGTCTGCTCCCTCTTCCTTATAACACTCCTTCACATATTTATGCATGGCTATCATGTCTCAATCTTCTCTTCTGCAGGCTAAACATACCCAGCTCTTTAAGACGCTCCTCATAAGGCATGATCTCCAGACCTTTGATCATTTTAGTTGCCCTCCTCTAAACACTTTCCAGCTTGACAATATCTCTTTTGAACTGTGGTGCCCAGAATTGGACACAATATTCCAGTTGAGGTCTAACCAAAGCAGAATACAAAGGCACCATGACTTCCCTCGATCTAGACACTAGACTGATGCAGCCCAAAATCCCATTGGCTTTTTAGCTGCTCCATCACACTGTTGGCTCATGTTCAAGGTCATTTTGAATTCTGATCCTGTCCTCTGGAGTATTAGCTATCCCTCCTTATTTGGTGTCATCTGCAAACTTGATAAGCACGCCCTCTAAACCTTAATCCAAATCATTATTAAAGATGTTGAACAGTACTGGGTCCAACACTGAGCCCTGTGGCAATCCACTAGTCACTTATTTCCAGGATGAGCACCCTTTGGGTTCAGTCGCTTAACCAATTTCAGATCCACTCTATCCAGCTTGTAACACTATCAAAAAAAGATAAAATTAGTCTGGCGTGACTTGTTTTTGAGAAATCAATGTTGACTTTTAGTAATCACAGCATTCCTTTCTAAGTGATTGCTGCCTTAATAATCAGCTCCAGAAACCTTCCTGGTATTGATGTCAGGCTGACTGAATGGTAATGGTTTGGGTCCTCTTTTTTTCCCTTCTTAAAGATAGGGACAACATTTGCCCTCCTCCAGTCTGCTGGGACTTCTCCTATTCTCCAAGAAATCTCAAAGATTATTGCAAGTGGTTCTGAAATGACTTCTGCTAGTTCCTTCAATACTCTTGGATGTTGTTCATCTGGATGTGGAGGCTTGAATTCATTTAGGTAGTCAGGTATTCCTAGACTATTTCTTCACTTATTTTAGGTTGCATTTCCCTTATTACCTCATCCACTTTGTATTGCTCAGGTTGAATACCAATCTCCTTTTAGGAGAAGACTGAGGAAAAGAAAGTGTTGAGCAGCTCTGCCTTTTCCCTACATCCATTGGCATTTCACCACCTTCTCCTTGCAGAGGCCTTTCCATTTCCTTTTTCTTTCTTTTTCTACTGACATAACCAAAGAACTCCTTTTTATTGGTTTTAATCTCTGGCAAGCCTGAGTTCATTTTGTGCCTTTGTTATGATTGAGCCTCATGGCTCTGTTACTGACAGACGTGGGCGTAAGACTCCTCGGGAGTCAGATACTCTCGAGGAGCGAGAGAGAAAAAGACTGCGAGACATATTTGCAGCACCATCTGACGAAGAATCTTTCGAAGGGTTTACGGAGAGAATGGAGGAGGGGCTGGTTAGCTCAGAGGAGGATGAGATGGATTGGACTCGGGTAAGGGAGGAATTGGGTGCCACTGGCCATGATGGGACAGAAGATGAATGGGGACCTTCAGGATTAGACCCATGGCTTAGCTGGAGGGATGGGACGGGATCCACAGCTGGAGATGCTGTTGGGCGTAGTCAGAGGTGTTCCAGCTCTGACGAGGAAAGTGATGAGGAAACGCCCGGGTTAAGGAGGACAGCTGACAGTGATGAAGATTTGTAACTGGCATAAAATGGGGCTTGGGAGCAATTGCAAATTGCGTCGGGCAAGGTAATCTGGGCAAACGCTTGGGATCCGTGTGTGTGTGGGACGCTTCCCTGAAGACTTGTGTGCTTTCCTGTGCTGAGACGTAAGTTGATTGGAATCCAAGGTCAGACGGCGGGAGGGATTGTGTGGGCATTTGTTTGTGCAAACCTGTGCTTACTCTTATTAGCTTGACCTTCCGTCGTCTTTCTGACGGACGCCATCTCCTGCTTTGAGAACCCGGACTGAACTGACCACGGCTTGTCTTCCCCCCTTCTTGGACTTGGAAAAACTACAAACGTCTGCTTCTGGCTTTGATCTACGGAACGGAACTGGTCTACTCTACTTCTGCAATCCTTGGCTGAATTGCTCGTGTTGGAGATCCTGTCTACTGTGTGTGTGTGGGAGCGACGCAAGTTACTCTAAGCACAGTGCTGGCAGCAGAGAGGAATCTGCTGCCAATTAGTTGCATTCTTTGTATCTTTTGTTCCTTGGCTTTTGTTCTGTTAATACCTAGGCTGAAGCAAGCAGTTTGTTTTTACCCGGATTAAACTCCGGTTTAATCCGGTTTATCTTTTGAACATTTACTTTTGTCCCTTTTTGCTACTAAAGGCAAAAACTGCCTGGCCCTTGTGTTTTTACGGGCATTTTTGAGTTCTGTAATCTAATAAACTCTGTTACTTTGAATCTTGTGGCGTTCTGTCTTTGACAGATTGCCCGACGCCCATAAAAAGTTTATTGCAGCAATAAACCCGTCAGGAAGACGATGGATGAGTTAAGAGCCAAAGTAGACCAATTGCAAACGGCCTTTACCGTAAGCCAAACAGCTTTTGCTGTGAAAGGACATGTTTTGACTCCTGAACGCTTTGACGGAACCAGGTGCAAGTTGCCAACCTTTTTGGCACAAGTGGAGCTTTATTTTTCACAGCTCAGTGTTCATGCTTTTCCTACTGACACTAGTAAGGTGGCTTTTATTTTGAGTTTGTTGACCGGTCCCGCAGGACAATGGGCCACTAATTTAATTTTGGGAAATGACCCAGTCAAGGACAATTTGAATAATTTCAAAAAGTTGTTAACTGATACTTTTGGGGATCCTCTCCGCACGGAGAACGCTGGGTGGGCTCTGTATCGGTTGAAACAGGGAAAGGGGACTGTTTTGGATTACTTAAATAAGTTTAACCTGTATCGCCACCAGCTGGATTGGGGGGAAAATGCATTCATGCTTTTATTTACTGCCGGGTTAAGTGATATGCTCCAGGATGAATTAGCACGCTTGGAGCCGGCTGAAAGCTGGGACGCCTTAGTAGCTAAGGTGCTGCGTTTAGACGCAAGGTTCGAGGCTCGTAAACACTCAAAAGCAATGTGTGCGCCACCCATGCATGTAACCAGGGCACCTGTGGTGATGGGGGAAGAGCCCATGGAGCTTGGGGTCTTTAAAAAACTGTCTACAGAGGAAAAGAGCCGTAGGAGGCAGCTGGGCTTGTGTTTGTACTGTGGGAATGCTGGGCATTTTGCCAAAAATTGTAATGTGAAACCTTCCCAGCTTTCGGGAAAAGGCCAGCCCTAGTGCGACGTGAGTCCAACGCACTAGGGCTCCTCAAGCAGTCAACTGAGGGGAGGAAGCATGTTTTCGTACCCATTACATTATCTGTTGGGGGAAGGGAACTTGTTTCTACTCTGGCACTGCTGGACTCAGGAGCTACGGTCTCCTATATAGATATTGAGTTTGCTAAGAAGCATGGCATTCCTAGAGTGCGCAAGGCATGCGACGTGTGGGTGGAGGGAGCAGATGGGAGACTGCTGGAGACTGGGGTGGTTAACCAGGAAACCTCAGCAGTAACGTGGGAGGTGCAGGGAGTAACGGGAACGTTTGTGTGGGATATTACGAGCTTGCCTAGATATGATGTGATCCTGGGGATGGATTGGCTAGCTGTAGTAAACCCACAAGTGGATTGGGCAACACGTAAAGTGATCTTAAAGAGGCAGGATTGTTGCACTTTAAACGTTACTCATGCTGATATGGAGGGAGTGCCTGCTGAGTATGGGGAGTTCTCTGATGTATTTTGTAAAAGAGAAGCGGACAAATTACCACCGCACAGGCCATATGATTGCGCCATCAAGCTGGCAGAAGGTGCGAAACTGCCAGCAGGGAGGCTGTATGCCTTGACTGTACCGGAAAGGCAAGCTTTGCGGGAGTTTTTAGATGAAAATTTAGCCAAGGGGTTTATTCGCCCATCTAGTTCTCCAACTGCGGCACCAGTATTCTTTGTAGCCAAAAAGACTGGGGAACTTAGGTTGGTCTGCGACTATCGGATCCTAAACAAATACACCATTCGGGATAGGTACCCGCTCCCTTTAATCTCGGAACTGTTATCAAGGGTGCAAGGGGCTAAGGTCTTTACCAAGCTTGACCTGCGGGGGGCCTATAACTTAATCCGTATACGGGAAGGGGATGAATGGAAGACGGCATTTAACACGTGTTTCGGATGCCACGAGTTCCGAGTCATGCCTTTTGGGCTTTGTAATGCTCCTGCGGTCTTCCAGAGGTTCATGAACGATGTGTTCAGGGACCTAATTGACCAATTTTTAGTGATTTATTTGGATGATATCTTGATTTTTTCTAAGGACGAGAAAGAACATCGTCAACATGTCAAGCAGGTTCTGCACCGACTGCGGGCTAATGGGCTTTTCGCCAAGGCTTCCAAATGCGTCTTTCATGTGCCTGAAGTGGAGTTCCTAGGTCATGTAGTGTCAGGTAGGGAACTTAAAATGGACCCACATAAGGTTGACGCCGTCAACTCATGGCAGGAGCTGAAAACTAAGAAGGATGTACAAAGGTTCTTAGGTTTCGCTAATTACTACCGGGAGTTTATTCCGAATTTTGCAAAGCTCACGGTACCTTTGACGCAGCTTCTGCGCAAGAAACAGCCATTTGTGTGGGGGCGGGAAGCTCACGAGGCGTTTCTACAACTTAAGTCTAGTTTTCAATCGGACAACATACTAACCCATCCTGATGTTGACAAACCGTTCGTGGTAGAAGCGGACGCTTCTAGCTACGCGTTGGGGGCTGTATTGTCTCAGAAGGACTCCTCAGGGACCTTGCGTCCCTGTGGATTTTACTCGCGGCAACTAACACCCTTCGAGCAGAACTATACCATATGGGAGAAGGAGTTGTTGGCGATTAAGGTGGCGTTTGAGGTGTGGCGGCACTGGCTTGAAGGGGCACGGCACCAGATCGTGGTCAGATCTGATCACAAGAACTTAGAGCACTTGCAAACAGCAAAGAAGTTAAACCAGCGTCAAATCCGATGGGCTTTGTTTTTCTCCAGGTTTAACTTCAAGGTGCAGTTCGTAGAGGGGAAGGCAAACTTGCGGGCCGATGCTTTATCCCGCAAGCCGGAGTTTAAGACCAATGAGCAGGTTGTATGTCAGACCATCTTGCCTACTGCCTCTCTGTGTGTTGTAGATAATGAGCTCGGGTTACATGACCAGATCCTTGCGGCTCAGAGGGATGATGTGTGGACACAGGAGCAACTGATGCTGCTCTCAGCAGGTAACCGTACCATACTGCCGCATCTACAAGATCAAGACGGAGTATTGGTACGCAGGGGGCAGGTCTACGTACCAGTGGGGGCCCTCAGGTTGGAGGTGATTAGAGCCCACCATGACGAACCCATGGCTGGGCACTTTGGCAGATTCAAGACCGTGCAGCTCATTACCAGGAGCTATTGGTGGCCAAAGATGCGGCAAGACATTCTGCGCTTTTGTGACAGCTGCGCCGTTTGCCAGCAGAGTAAGACGCCTGTTGGGCGCCCTAGAGGGTTGTTGTCGTCTTTACCTGTTCCGGACAGGCCATGGCAAATCATTTCCATGGATTTCATTTCAGATTTGCCTAAGTCTGGGGGTTATACTTGTATTTGGGTGGTGGTGGATTTATTTAGTAAACTGGCTCATTTTATTCCTTGTTCAACCATTCCGGCGGCCCCTACGTTGGCCTTACTATTTACTAAGCACATCTATCGTTTGCACGGAGCACCCGAGGTGATTATTTCAGATAGGGCTCCGCAATTTGTGTCACGCTTTTGGAAACATTTCCATGAGTGTTTGGGGACTAAGTTAAACGTTTCTTCAGCTTTCCATCCGCAAACGGATGGACAGTCGGAACGGGTTAATGGGCTCTTAGAGCAATATCTGCGTTGTTTTTGTTTAGACCAACCCACGGCTTGGGTGAAGTGGCTACCGGTGGCGGAATTTGCTTACAACAATGCGGTGCACACATCTAGTCAGCATACGCCATTTGAGCTAACTTATGGTTTTCACCCACGGGGAGGTGTGGCGCCGTCGACCAATGTGGTCTCTTCGGACCCTGTGTACCGCTCTACGGAAATGGCTGCATTGCATGATGTTGCCCGTCGCTTACTGCTGGAAGCTAAGGCAACGCAGAAGACTCAGGCTGACCGCCACAGGCAGGCAGGGGAGGAGTTGGAAGAAGGGGATTTGGTGTGGTTATCTTCCAAACATATTAAACAGGCTGGGGGAAAGTTTGCGCCTCGGTATTTGGGTCCCTTTCCTATCGTTAAAAAGATTTCTTCCGTTGCGTTTCGTTTGCGTTTACCGTCTAGTTTAAAGGTCCATCCAGTCTTTCATCGTTCACTGTTGAAACTTGATACCTCTAGTCGTCGTGGTGCTATAGCGGAGGGTATCACTGCCACTTCTCCGCCATCGGGGGAGGAGGCCTTTGTGAGAGGGGATAGTGTTATGATTGAGCCTCATGGCTCTGTTACTGACAGACGTGGGCGTAAGACTCCTCGGGAGTCAGATACTCTCGAGGAGCGAGAGAGAAAAAGACTGCGAGACATATTTGCAGCACCATCTGACGAAGAATCTTTCGAAGGGTTTACGGAGAGAATGGAGGAGGGGCTGGTTAGCTCAGAGGAGGATGAGATGGATTGGACTCGGGTAAGGGAGGAATTGGGTGCCACTGGCCATGATGGGACAGAAGATGAATGGGGACCTTCAGGATTAGACCCATGGCTTAGCTGGAGGGATGGGACGGGATCCACAGCTGGAGATGCTGTTGGGCGTAGTCAGAGGTGTTCCAGCTCTGACGAGGAAAGTGATGAGGAAACGCCCGGGTTAAGGAGGACAGCTGACAGTGATGAAGATTTGTAACTGGCATAAAATGGGGCTTGGGAGCAATTGCAAATTGCGTCGGGCAAGGTAATCTGGGCAAACGCTTGGGATCCGTGTGTGTGTGGGACGCTTCCCTGAAGACTTGTGTGCTTTCCTGTGCTGAGACGTAAGTTGATTGGAATCCAAGGTCAGACGGCGGGAGGGATTGTGTGGGCATTTGTTTGTGCAAACCTGTGCTTACTCTTATTAGCTTGACCTTCCGTCGTCTTTCTGACGGACGCCATCTCCTGCTTTGAGAACCCGGACTGAACTGACCACGGCTTGTCTTCCCCCCTTCTTGGACTTGGAAAAACTACAAACGTCTGCTTCTGGCTTTGATCTACGGAACGGAACTGGTCTACTCTACTTCTGCAATCCTTGGCTGAATTGCTCGTGTTGGAGATCCTGTCTACTGTGTGTGTGTGGGAGCGACGCAAGTTACTCTAAGCACAGTGCTGGCAGCAGAGAGGAATCTGCTGCCAATTAGTTGCATTCTTTGTATCTTTTGTTCCTTGGCTTTTGTTCTGTTAATACCTAGGCTGAAGCAAGCAGTTTGTTTTTACCCGGATTAAACTCCGGTTTAATCCGGTTTATCTTTTGAACATTTACTTTTGTCCCTTTTTGCTACTAAAGGCAAAAACTGCCTGGCCCTTGTGTTTTTACGGGCATTTTTGAGTTCTGTAATCTAATAAACTCTGTTACTTTGAATCTTGTGGCGTTCTGTCTTTGACAGCCTTAGTCTTACGAACCTTTTCCCTACATATGCTGGTTAGTTGTTTGAATTCCTCATTGGTGATTTCCCCCCCTTTTCCATTTTCTATGCATGTCTCTTGTAAATTGTAGCTCAGTTAAAAGTCCTTTGGGCATCCATTCTGGTTGTTTTACATTTCTCCTATTTTTTCTCCTTGCTGGCACTGTTTGCAATTGTGCCTTGAGTATCTCACTTTTAAGAAACTCCCACCCATCATTAACTCCTTTCTTTTTTAGTATTCCTATCCATGGAATCACGCCCAGTATTTCCTGGTGTCAACTTTCCTAAAGTCTAGAATGCATGTTTGACTTCTCTTAGTTTCATCCTTCCTTTGTATCACAAATTCTAGGAGCACATGGTCACTCGCTCCGAAGGATTTCATCACTTCCATTACACTGACCAGATCCCCAGTGTTGGTTAGGATCAGATCCAGAATAGCTAATTCCCTTGTTGCCCCTTCTACCTTCCGGACAATAAAATTATCTGCAAGGAAAATGAGGAATTTGTTGGACTTTGTACTCTTGGTAAAGTTTGTTCTCCAACAAATATCAGAGTAGTTGAAGTCCTCCATTACTACTAGAGTTCTTCTTTCTGCATGTTTGGTCATCTGATCAAGGAAAGCTTCATCCAGTTCTTCCATCTGGCATGGAGGTCTGTAGTAGACCCCCACAACTACATCTTTCTCCATCCTTGTTCCCTTAATTTTTACCCAGATGCTTTCAACCTGGTTTCCAGGATTTAAAACTTAGAAACCTGTTCACAGGTATAAATATTTTAAACATAAAATGCTACTCCACCCCCTCTACTGTTTGGTCTATTTCTCTTAAATAGTTTATACTCCTCCATTGTTACACTCCAGCCATAGGATATGCCCTTTGTATTGTAGGCTGGAGGTACGTTGCAGAACAAGGGCAAACATCTCAGCCAAATACTTTACTATTGCCAATTCATTTTAGGCCATTTCAGCTGATCTGTGAACTAGAGGCAAAATCTCCTCTTCTGATTTATTTCTTGTTACCCTGAAATTTGTGGTTAAATGCATACCTTTTCATCAGATTTTCCAAGGTGTCTGTGACATAAATAAATAAAGCCACTGTATACTGTATTTAGGACATGGAGCACAGTTCTATAGTATATGCACAACTGAAATTGAATTGCCAACTCAGCTTTGTAATCTATATATTGTAACTTGGAGTCTCCATAGGAGTATTTTCAGAATGCTTGTTGTGGAGTAATGCTAATCTCCTAATTTTTCCCCATAATAAAAACTGACTATATGAGAAGAAGCAGAAACCTAACATTGCATCATTTTTTAAAATTCTAGCATGCCGGCTGTCAAAGCTAACTGCTTATCTTACAGAGCTGGGGAAACTGTGGCTTTCCAGACTGTGAGCCACAAGTGCTTTTGTCAGCCTGGACAGTGATTAATATGGAAAGCATCCACGCTGGAAAGAAAAGTTCATGCAAAGTCAGTAAAAGATGCTATCAAGCATTATTATCCAAAACCATATATATAGCAAACTTTTTGTCACTAGCTCCCACTTTAACTTGGATATTCAAACATGTGCAATGCAGTCAAACTGTGAAACCATATGTCTAACATTTAAAATTACTGCTACGTATTTTGTTCATGTTGTCCTTAATGATCACATGCACAAAAATAACCTTTTAATTTTACTTTAGTGTGTGTACAAACTTGTGGTTTCATCATTTCGGCAATCGCTCTACTCACCCGTTGTCTCCACGATGCCCTCTAGGATGACAACAATCTCAAACTGTTCTGTTTGCATGCTTCGCTGGGAAAGGTCATAGAAGGGACTTTTGGAATCGATCACGTGGCAGATTGTAAGTGGCGAAACAAGAAAAAGTTGGTCTGCCCCTGTGCTAAAACCTACATCCAGTTCAAGCTGATCGAGTGGGAGAAATTCACCCTCAGGAGTTTGCCGGGACTGCAGAAAACATGAGGAAAGAAAGGAAGAGAGAGAGAAATCACAAACTAACATAATTCTCAAGACGGTCTGACAGCAAGTCACATCTCTGCCAACACTTTGCACTATCAATCATCTGAGTCAAATGCAAGCAACCGTGATTATACAGCAATGTTATTTTAAAAGCAGGGGGGAGGAAGAAATGGAACATTATAGAACATGCATGAATTATTTATAAATACATCTTACTATAATTAAAAACTAAACAGCTCATGAGATCTGAACTCCAAATTATGCAAACTGGAAAATTTTTGCACACCAGAATGTGGCAGCTAAAAAACAAGACAAAAGGAGGATTATTTTGTTCTTGCTCTGACACATCTACGATACCCACCACAGAGAACTAATGGAGAAGACACATTAAACGGAAGCATTTTCTGTATTTTACAGCTCTTCATAGGCCCAAGCTAGATCTACACTGTCCTATAATCCAGTTTCTGAATCCAGATTATCTGCTTTGAACTGTATTATACAAGTCTACATTGCTATATAATCCAGTGTAGATGGGGTCTCAGCCAGCAGCTACCTTGTTGGAAAGTTCTCCAGCCATTTTTTCCCAAAAATGTGTGGTGCTTCATGCAAAAGCTAACCCTACCAGGCATCCTAGAGAAGGAAAGTGACAACCCTAGTCTGGATTGAGTAAGTATACATGACAAATGAGCTCAGGTCTATCTGAAACACAACCCTTTCCCATGAAAATATGACCATAGTTTGAGTTCATCTTCAAAGGATGTGTCATATGCTCCACCAGCAACAGAGGTTCCAGATATGAAAACATGAGATAGGGTCTTTTCTCTGCCAATATCCCAATGATGGAATTCCCATTCAAGGAAGGTCAAATTAGCTTAATCTCTCATGGCTTTAAAATGGGTAGTGAAAGTGTTCTTATTTCGATTTCCTAATAATAGTAATAATGATGATGATGATGATGATGATGATGATGATGATGATGATGATGTCGCCATTCCAGGTGACAGTCGGATTGATGAAAAACAACAGGAAAAACTCAGCTACTATCAGGACCTCAAGATTGAACTTCAAAGACTCTGGCAGAAACCAGTACAGGTGGTCCCGGTGGTAATCGGCATACTGGGTGTCATGACAAAAGATCTCAGCTGGCATTTGGAAACAAGACATTGACAAAATTACGATCTGTCAACTGCAAAAGGCCACCCTACTGGGATCTGCGCGCATCATCCGAAAATACATCACACGTTTGGGAAGTGTTCGACTTGTGATTTCGTGACACGAAATCCAGCATATCTGTCTTGTTCACTGTGTCATACTATGTCATTGTGTCAATAATAATAATAATAACTTTATTTTTATATCCCGTATCCACCTCCCTGAAGAGGCTTACATAGGGAACAAGCCCAATACAACAGCAATTAAAACCAACCATAGATTAAAACATAACTCAATAAAATCAATAACATTACAAAAGACAATAAAATAACAAAAAACAGCATCATCAGCAACCAAAACTCTATCCCATAATGAGTACTGAAATACAGGGGGAAGAGACTTGTGCAATATACTTCCAGAATAGGACTGGAGGACAAAATTATGAAGAATAATAAATTAAAACTGAAGGAGCAATGTCATCTAACCCTAAACCTATAGGACAAAGGACAGGGATAACGTGCGAGGACTGATGGTAGTTATAGTTGGGGCCAAATATCCTATGGCTGTTTAATCGAAAGTGTTTTAGATCTTTGCAGAACGTGGACAAGGTGGCTGCCAATCTAATCTCCCTGGTGAGAGAGTTCCAGAGCCGGGAGGCCACTACAGAGAAGGCCCTCTCCCTCATCCCCACCAAATGTGCTTGAGACGGTGGTGGAAGCGAGAGAAGGGCATCCTCTGTAGATCTTAGATCCCATGCGGGTTCATAGGGGACGATGCAATCGTGAAGATAGGAAGGTCTTGTTTAGGGCTTTGTAGGTAATCACCTTAAATTGGGCAGCCAGTGGAGTTGTTTAAACAGGAGGGTTGACCGTTCCCTGTAACTTGCACCAGTTAATAACCTGGCCACTGATCTTTGTACCAACTGGAATTTTTGAGCTGTCTTCAAAGGCAGCCCCACGTAGAGCACATTACAGTAGTCCAATCAAGAGGTAACTAAGGCATGGACCATCATGACCAAGTCAGACTTCACTTTTAATTATTTTTAACTAAAGACTGAAAGCTTTAATTTTGCTGCTTTAACATTTTGATTTTAGTTTTTTTTATCAAGACTGGATTGCTTTTGATCCTCTATATAATAGTTAAGTTTAGCAACTGAAAATAAGTTTTAAAAAATGATTATATGTTTGTGTGTGTATTATGTGTCTTTAACCTGTTTGTCGACTTATGGTGACTTTCTAAAAGAAACCAAAAAATAATTGGCAAGCACACAGAATTCAATCTTAGAATCATAGAATAACAAGCATAGATTGGATCCAATATCAATAGTAGGCCTGTTAAAATAAATGAGACTGAAAACTCATTGACTTCATTAGGCCTATTCTAAGCATGATTAAGCCAGGATCTAGCTCCAAAACAAATAGCAATTTATTTCATTTTTTAAAGCGGAAAGCCTTCAGGAAAGTAGTGATTTGTTTTCTTTATTTACCCTTGTCCATAGTGAATAAATCAATACATGATTGCTCAATAATAATAATAATAATAATAATAATAATAATAATAATAATATAATTTGGTGATGGCCTGAATTAGAGCCAGCATGATGCAGTGGTTTGAATGCTGGACTGGATCCCCAATTTGCCATGGAAACCCATGGACTGATCTTGTACAAGTCACAACATCCAATCCTCAGAGGAAAGCAAACTCCCTCTAAACAAATCTTGCAAAAAGAAAAAAAACCCTGATAGGTTTTGCCTTAAAACCAACATAATCCAAATACAACTTGAAGGCACAGAACAACAATTGCAGCCTTAATTAGGATGATATCCCTCCATTGTTAACTTTTGAATTGTGCAGACAGACATTGACATACATGCATGGAATAGACAAGCTTGATTCACAGATTAAACTATGTATTCTAATAAAGATGTACTGTATGTCCAAAGATGAATTTCTACTATAATTGGCATGAGATTCTTTTACAAGATACCTTTACTTTTCAATGAACCCCTGGTGGCACAGCGGCTTAAACCACTGAGCTGCTGAACTGGCTGATCGCAAGGTCCGAAAGCTCAATGGTTCGAATTCGGGGAGTGGGGTGAGCTCCCGCTGTTAACCCCATCTTCTGCCAACCTAGCAGTTCAAAATATGCAAATTTGAAAATATGCAAAGGTACCACTCTGGCAGGAAGGTAATACTCCATGCAGTCATACTGGCCACATGACCTTGGAGGTGTCTATGGAGAACGCCGGCTCTTCGGCATAGAAATTGAGTTGAGCACCAACCTCCAGAGTCGGACACAACTGGACTTAATGTTAGGGGAAAACCTTTACCTTTAGTTTTCATCGGCCACCCCACAACTGTGGAACAACCTGCTGGAAGAGATCTGACATCAGCTGTCAGAATTTAAGACACAATTGAAGACCCATCTCTTCCGGCAGGCCTACCCAGCCAGTTTTAAGCATGAATTTTAAACTTGTTTATTGGGTGCACTATTTTAATAATTGTTCTGTGTATTTTGTAGAAATACATTTTAATATGTGTATTTTATATAATGATTATATGTTTTAGCTATGTTGTAACCTGCTTCGAACCACGAGAAGAGGTGGATAAGAAATAAAATTATTATTATTATTATTATTAGTAGTAGTAGTAGTAGTAGTAAGCAGAAGAGTAGTGGTGTAGTGGTTTGAGCATTGGACTATGGGTCCAGTGAAGACCAGGGTTTGCATCTCTACTCAGCCATGGACACCTACTAGGTGGCTCTGGACAAGTCACACACTCTCAACCTCAGAGGGAGGCAAAGACAACCTCTATACAAGACAATATAATAGCTTTACATAAGGCCCCTTCCACACTGCTGATTAAAATCCCACATTTTTCACTTTGTACTCGAATATATGGCAGTGTGAACTCAGATAATCCAGTTCAAAGCAGATATTTTGGGATTTTCTGCCTTGATATTATGGGTTATATGGCTGTGTGGAGTCAGAATGGGTTGGAAACTACTTGAAGGCACATGGCAACTTTTAATATGTTCCACTGTTAATCTCTAAACTATTCTCTTTCACATACTTGAAGCCTGTATTTTAAAATATCTGAACTTCTAGCTTTGAAAACATATGCTGTTACTATGAAGAAGAAAAAACTGAAATGACATTTAGCAGGTTTTATTTGAAAGGATTCCAGTGTGATAGGGAATTAACACTGACTACAGTTACGTGAGTGCCTCTGTTTGCCCAGATAGGCCATCCTCTTATACAACTGCGGGTTTTACATAAATATTTTAAACATGAATTGCTTCTTCAACTATATCTGCACATGCCATGCATCTTGCACTCATCCTTAGTGTTTTGTTTTGAAAGTTTAAGTCTTATTGATTATCTACAGGGAATTTGCATATAATTACAAAGTGATTATTACCTAATTGCATGACAGTTACAGGGCTTGAGGCAAACCAAATATTCAGTTCTATTTTTAAAAAGTAGGGTGTGAGGATGTTAGAATGTTATTTTAAAATATGTCTCACTTCTTAAGCAAAAAATATAAATACATTATATTGAGAAGGATTCTTTAACCACTGATTAATCTGAAGAATTGTTCCCTGCATGTTTTTATTTGTTGTCATTTATGACTCATGGCAACCCTAAGGCAAGCCTATCATAGGATTTGTTTGGCAAGATTTGTTCAGACAAGGTTCCCATGACTTCCCTCTGTGACTAGAGAGCGTGACCCACCCAAGTTCATACAATGGACTTCCATAGCCAAGCAGGGATTCAGATCATGGAATCCAGAGCTATAGTTCAAGGTTTAAGCCATTATATCACACTGGCTCTTAATCATTTATGTTTATCCATATTTCTGAGATGAACCCAGCTCTGCATGGCGCAGAGGAATTTACTTGTTTTTATGTTCACAGCAAGACAAGAACAGGTGGATTTGGTGGCTGAGTTGAGGAATGGAACCCAGCCCAAAATTACACTCCACCTTAAACCAACCAACACTTGATGCCGTGGTTTGTTGTTCTACCTTTATTGATATTATCTGGCTCTATTCCAGTGGTTCTCAACCTGTGGGTCCCCAGATGTTTTGGCCTTCAATTCCCAGAAATCCAAACAGCTGGTAAATTGGCTGGGATTTCTTGAAGTTGTAGGCCAAAACATCTGGGGACCCACAGGTTGAGAACCACTGCTCTATTCAAAATATTTGTCGCTACCCAACCCAGGTTAGAATTTCTAAAATGTGACCATCCAAAATGCAGTTCAAAGTGGTGGATCACATCTCTTTGTACATCAATATAGACATTAATAAGTACTATAGATAATAGTTTCTGAGAATTTGCTTTCTTTATTTACATATTTTGTTTATTTACTTAATTATATCCCATCTTTCTCCCGATATAGGGACTCAAGGTCGCTTTGTTCATTCCTTTGTTAATTTGTTTCTTCCTACATTGTTTCAAGTACAGTAGAGTCTCACTTATCCAACACTTGCTTATCCAACGTTCTGGATTATCCAACGCATTTTTGTAGTCAATGTTTTCAATATAACATGATATTTTGGTGCTAATTTTGTAAATACAGTAATTACAACATAACATTACTGCGTATTGAACTACTTTTTCTGTCAAATTTGTTGTCTAACATGATGTTTTGGTGCTTAATTTGTAAAATCATAACCTATTTTGATGTTTAATAGGCTTTTTCTTAATCTCTCCTTATTATCCAACATATTCGCTTATCCAACGTTCTGCCGGCCCGTTTAGCTTGGATGAGACTCTACTGTACTTCAGGCCTTGAAGCACATCCTCTTCAAAAAAAAAAAAAAAAAAGCACCACTGAGACTGAATGTGAATTAAGTATGCACGATATAATGCCCCATGCTTAATACCCATTAATTTTCTGGGCCTTGCATGAGATAATTTCCTAGAAACCAACAAGAAACTTTTTTTTTTACACGGGAAAGGAACTACTTTAGGTTTTGGGTTAAAATAAATCTAAACTAAATGTCACAATAATTCCCTCTACATATAAATTACCTTCTTACCTCCACCACCTTCCAGTTTATCATACTGTACTATCTAACTGTACAAATCATACCATCCTCATCAGAGTGCCAATCACTATGATTAATATTTTTAATATGATAACACAACCACTAATTGCCCTGATCTGTCAGAGACAGTTCCCCTTAATCTGTTGTTCCACTTTTTCATCTGCATTTAAATTGTCCAAATTTGTCTCTTCTCCCTCTTTCCTATTCTGTTCCCAGCTGACTCCGGGCCTTTTCACACAGCCCTATGTCCCTGAATATCAAGGCAGAAAATCCCACAATATCTGAGTGTGGACTCAACCCAGTCCTAAGCAGATATTGTGGGATTTTCTGCCATGATATTCTGGGAGACAGGGCTGTGTGGAAGGGCTCTCCATTTGCTGCAAACTGAACTGAGAGTACAAAAGTAGTTTGGACTCCATTTAACTCAGCAGAGAGAAGAGTAAAAATCTTGCTCTTTCCAGTAGATTCGAGCAAAGGCAGACTTCTTGCTTTGTGTGTTCTTCCTCACTAATAATCTTTGTCATCACAAACACACTCTGACAGTTTTCATCTGTGAAATGTTGGAGGGCATGGGATAATGTTCTGTGAAAAAGAGTGGGACCTAAATGTTCTTTCTCTTCCAAATCACAACAACACATCCACCAAATCAATGAAAAAATGGTAAGATACTTATGTAAGTTCTGCTGTTTCAATAAGTCCACACTATTTGGGATTAGGAATTGGATTCCTACTAATAAATGAACACTGGGGTGATGATCGGTTTCCTTTGAGATCTCCTTCTTACAAACAAAATACAAGTCTGATACAGGTATAGCTAGTCATATAGAAAGCAAGGTTATGGATTTTAAAAATATTATATCCTTTAAATGGAAATTGTTTCAACAAAACTTTTATTTCCAAAATAGATATATAGCCCATTGTTCTCCATATTCAAGTTTCAGGAGGAAGGATATGTGTCAGTTGTGAACCAGATGTAGATTTTGTTCTGTCTTCTGGCTGAATTTCCTCACAGTTACGCCACACTAATATTTACATGTTTTAAATTGTTGTTGCTATATGTTTTATTCTGATGTATTTATTGTTGTATTTGGATTTGTTTGTACTGTTGTATTTTATTATGCTGTTGGGCTTGGTCCCTTTGTAAGCCGCCCCGAGTCCCCTTGGGGAGATGGGGCAGGATATAAGAATAAAGTATTATTATTATTATTATTATTATTATTATTATTATTATTATTATTATTGAATTTATTGACTTTCTCTTGAGGACTCTGCTGAATTTTATGATATGGTTGTTTGGATTCAATATTCATACTCAACATAAATATTTGGTTCTCAGTGAAGGAGCAAACTACTACAACCATGGGGTTGTTGTATGTTTTCCAGGCTGTATGGCCATGTTCCAGAAGTATTATCTCCTGACGTTTCGCCTACATCTATGGCAGGTATCCTCAGAGGTTACCTCACAACCTCTGAGGATGCCTGCCATAGACGTGGGTGAAACGTCAGGAGAGAATACTTCTGGAACATGGTCGTACAGCCCGGAAAACATACAACAACCCTGTGATCCCTGCCATGAAAGCCTTCGACTATTACAATCATATCCTATAAAGCACAAAGAGTGTTGCTGTATATTTATTCTTAATCTTTTATGTTTAAGTCACCTTGTCCTGCATAATTACAAGATAAGCAAGGACCCTGATGCAGCCTATTCAGGGATTGTGGCAAGAAGAGGATCTCCACCTGGCACTGAAATGGAAGTTCTCACTCTGAATGGGAATAAATACAGGCTCTCACCAGCTTGCTTAACACTTGGGCTTGAATATCTTGCATTTTAAACCATCGTGAAATAAGATATCTACAGTAGAGTCTCACTTATCCAACGTAAACGGGCCGGCAGAACGTTGGATAAGCGAATATGTTGGATAATAAGGAGAGATTAAGGAAAATCTTATTAAACATCAAATTAGGTTATGATTTTACAAATTAAGCACCAAAACATCATGTTATGCAACAAATTTGACAGAAAAAGTAGTTCAATTTGCAGTAATTTGCTTTGTAGTAATGACTGTATTTACGAATTTAGCACCAAAATATCACGATATATTGAAAACATTGACTACAAAAATGTGTTGGATAATCCAGAACGTTGGATAAGCGAGTGTTGGATAAGTGAAACTCTACTGTATTTAGAAGAGCAATCAACCCTTTGTATTTGCAAGTCTAACATTTGTGGATTGAATTATTTGCAAAGTTGATTAATTTGGTCTCTCTACAAATCTCTAGGTCCTCCACCACAACTCCATGATTAATTTCCAGGATGAGTTGACCATAGAGTCATACTTGCAAGTAAATAAATTTAGTGTTTTTAATTCATATTTGTAGAGGGCAAACTGTATATGCTATACGGTAATATGGCTGTATACACTAGGCAGATTGCAGTGTTCTCCTGTAAAACATGCCACATTTTCTGAACTGTCAACTCTGAAAGCCATTTCAGCTACCTAGTAAATCATATGCAGAGACATCCCAATGTTACAGAAAGGAGCAGCTTCATAATGCATCAATTAGTATGGTAATTGGTATGCAATGCAAAACTAAACTCGGGGAAATAATTAATTTAAATTCAGGGTTGTGTTACATTCCATAGTCTGTTCTTCATAATTGGTTATTACAGCCTAATAGGGAACATTCATTTTGTAGTATACATTGGTACCCTCTAAAGACTCAAGGAACAATAAAAAGAGGTATTTCACATATAATTTTTGATCTTTTTAAAAAATGCTGACGAAGTAAACTGCCTGTTTAATAAGTTAAAAGTGTGGGGTTACAATGGGATGTTCCAGGTTTTTTTTTAACAGCCTTTGGGGAAAGGTGCTTCCAAGTTTCTTCATTTCTTGTTTATCATACATTAGTATCAGGAAGCAAAAAAGGGAAACTTCTTATAAACACTTAAAGGGAGGCAGGGATGAGGTGATTTGCAAACTTTCTTAATTTCTCATAATTTCATTTTCATTCTTAATGAATTAAGAAGTGAAACATTGCTAATTCTTTACTGAATCTATGAATCTCTGTTATGAATATCCTGCTATTGTAAGCCAGGTGCAACTTCTGTCTCAGATTTATAATTAAATTTAATGAAAATAAACTTTCTATAATTCCATCTAGTGAACAATACTAGATGCATTGAAACTCATTTGAATCTACTAAACTCTTTATAGCAAATCTGCATATTTATTTTTTAATATGAAAGAATTAAAGCAAGAATTCAAGCAAATAGGCAAGAATTCAAGCATAGTCCTGCCTATGTGAGCTCCACTGTGTTCAATTTATGGGCTATACAGAGTCCCAGTGATAACATAACTCCCTTAACCCAAAATGAAAGACTATCAACATAGTAGACCTCAATCTAATCAGTCATGGTTTTTGGATGGCAATACTATCCAAACAAGGAAAAGATTTAGCTCAATTCTAAAAAGTGTCTTCAAAAATCACAAAACCAGCAAAAATAAAAATCACTGCAATTTTATTTCTCCCTTAGCATGTGAAAAAAAAAACTTGCACAAGAACATCTACTGGTATCTCCATTATTTTGTCATGTGTCTTATTTTGAACTTGTTCCCACTAGAGTTGCATTTAATATTACCACTAATTGTAAATTAGTTTGTAAACCCTTTTTCCAGCCATGACTGCAAACCAGCTTGATGCTAACAACTGAAGTAACTATTATTATAGCCACCTCAGACAGGAGACCAACCCCCTAAAAGCAATTGAATGTTGTCGTCTGACAAAAGACCAGGCAATTCACCAAGCTAATCTGGTATAAATAGTCACTATTTTATATTATATATAACATTGAGGAGTACAAACTATATCTTAACTGGTTGTTTTCAGTTTCTAAAGGCCATACCTACTATTTTCTATGCAGTCAAAGCTCTGAAGCATAATGATACTAACAATTCTGAACAATTGTTTACACCATTGCTGCCCACAAACATTTTTGTAGTATCTGGATCAATGTATGAAAACAAAAACAATGTAATATTCAGAATATAGAAGATGCCTTCTTTTCACTGGTCCCTAAAAAGTATACAAAGTTATGACACCATTACACACAATCCATACTTTTGAAGCTGAGCTTCCGCTGAGCTTCAAGATGTTGGATATATATAACCAAGTGATTTTTTCACTTGAAGGACCAAGTGCTAAAAAATATGTTGCTCTTTTCTTTGAAGCATCAGCAAAAACAAATCAGTACATCCCAGCAGGCAGCCATCTCTCCATATTACTTACAAAAAGGCAAAAACATCTTGAACGGGAACTGACAATTGAAATGAGAACAAATGGTTTAATGAGCTTCAGGGGTCATGAAAATGCAAATTGTGATGGCAAAATATATCTACCAAAAAGAAAAATGAGGTGGGGTTGGGGGAAAAAAAAAGAAGTCTTCATTTAAATGCTGGGGAGTGGGAAAAGACTTGATGTGATTTCAACTTTGGGAAGCTGCTTATGAAGGGTGGGGAAGGAAAATGAAGGCTTTTAGGCTTTTGAGAGAGAGAGATGACAGAATCTATGCTTTCAAAGAGAAAGAAAGTAGATGATGCTGTGGAGAGTTTAAGGGTAAAGAGACACATGTACAGCAAGGGATATTGCTGGATTTTGCCCGAAGAGATCTACATTGCAAATGTGCTGGAAAACCAGAAAAAAACAAAGAGAAGGAGAAGTATGAGAAGGAATAGATGAGCAATGACTAGATGCATAAAAGGAGATATACAGTAGAGTCTCATTTATCCAACATAAACGGGCCGGCAGAATGTTGGATAAGCGAATATGTTGGATAATAAGGAGAGATTAAGAAAAAGCCTATTAAACATCAAAATAGGTTATGATTTTACAAATTAAGCACCAAAACATCATGTTATACAACAAATTTGACAGAAAAAGTAGTTCATTATACATTAATGCTATGTAGTAATTACTGTATTTACGAATTTAGCACCAAAATATCACAATGCATTGAAAACATTGACTACAAAAATGCGTTGGATAATCCAGAATGTTGGATAAGTGAGATTCTACTGTACTTGCAATAGGAAAGATGTGCAAGTAAACATTTGTATATACAGTGAGATACAGCAGGGTGTTGTTAGTGCAGAAGGGAAGAAAATGAGCGTGGACTTACTTTGAGGAGTTTGCAGCGAATTTGCGCAGAGACCATATGGCTGTTGCGGAGATTGCCCACCCTGAACATGAGAGTGAGTTTGCCATCCCTCATGGAGATGGCTGCATGCTCGCTGAACATCAGCGTCTCTGCCCGCTTCTTAGGCTGGGACATTTTGATGAACATACAGCCAATGAGGAACGCATCCACAATGGAGCCCAGAATGGACTGGAACAGGAAGAGGATGATGCCCTCGGGACATTTGTCCGTGATGTACCGGTAGCCATACCCGATGGTCGCCTCGGTCTCGATGAAAAAAAGGAAGGCAGAGGGGAAGTTGTAGACATTGGCCACGCACGGCGTGTATTTCTCGTCGTGGGCTTTGTTCAAGTCACCCCGCATGTAGGCGATGACCCACCACATGGAGGCCATGAAGAGCCAGGCCACGGTGTAGGTGAGGATGAAGATGAAGAGGTTCCAGCGCCACTTGAGGTCCACCAGGGTGGTGAAGAGGTCCGAGAGGTAGCGGCTGGTCTCGCTGCCCAGGTTGCCGTGCTGCACGTTGCACCGGCCATTCTTGTCCACGAACCGTTGGCGCTTCTTCTTGTGGGCCGACGCCTGCTGCTGGTGGAAGCCGGAGCCGCTGGACGAGGTGGTCACTACCTGGTAGTCGTCGCCAAATTTCCTTCGGAGAGCAGACATAATACAGGGAGCCTCGCCAGAGCCCCCAAGATGCTGAGGGGAAAAGCGGAGAGGACTGGGCACTGCACCTCTTCCTCAGGTCCCTTTCTCTCACACTTTTTATTCCCTCCCCCAGTGTCCACCTCTTTTGGGGGGGGGACACCCCTTTCCTCCCCTCCCCACACCCTCCCTCTTTCTTTCCTCTCCTCCTTCACAACCAGGACCTTGGAAAGAGAAGTGCCATCTTCAGCATTACCTCAGACTTGGAAGTTGGGAGAGAGGCTTGCTCTAGCCCAGTCAGAGGGGCAGTGGTGCTCTTTTGGCGCCTTTTTCCCTCGTCCCCTCAAGACTGGGCACAAAGGCATCGCTTCTCCAAGCAGCGCTGGCTCTCTCTCAATCTCTCTCTCTCTCGCCTGAAGCTTTGGTGCTGAATCCGGGTGGACAGCTCCCTCCAAGTGCCCGCCTTCCGCTCTCCTTGCCTTCCTCCTCCTCGGCAGGACAGAGAAGGAGAGGCTCGGGTGGGAAGAGAGGAGGAGGAGGAGAAGCAGCAGCAGCAGCGAGCAAAACGCCCGCGCGCTTGGCTGGCTACCTTCCACCTCCGTCTTCTCTCTCCCTCTCTGTGCCTGTGGGGCGCGCGCGTGTGGACGCGTGCGCGCGTGTCTAGAAGGCCCCCGGGGCTGGGTTGCGTGGAGGAGAGGAAGCCGGAGAAAGTGAGGTCCCTAGCGGTGCTTTTCCCACGACACTGGGGAAGAGAGAGAGGGACGAGGGGAGGTAGCAGCGGCTCTTTCAACACACACTCTCACACACTTCTAACACGACATTTTCTTGGAGGATCTCCAAAGGAAGGCATGGCAGAAAGAAAACGGGGCAATGGGCGGAGGAAAAGCCCAGCCACAGGCAAAAAACAGAGGAAGGAGAAGGGGGTGGGGGTGAGGAGCAGAAGATGTAAGACTTCCTGCCTGGAACACAGTATATTTGAAATGCTGGACCCAGAAGCCATTGAAATCCACAAGCATCTGGACACTTTCAACAGAAAAAGAGGAAACCATGAAAAATGAACAAAATCTGGCTACCAGTATTAAAAAAAACCTCTAAAATCAAAACAGTAAATAAAGAACGCTCAGAAAACAAGGGAAGTCCAGAAAGGAAACAATCAGGGCCAGCTAACACATGCGGGGACATGAGAGAAGCCTCCCACAAGGATGGTAAAACATCAAAATATCCGGGCACCCCCGGGCAACGTCCTTGCAGACGGCCAATTCTCTCACTCCAGAAGTAACTCCGGACACGGGGGGGGGGGGGGGGGACCAAACAGCTTCTGCCAACCTAGCAGTTCAAAAACATGCCAAAAGGTCCCAGGTTCAAATCCCAGGAGCAGAAGAAGTGCCCGCTGTTAGCCCCAGCTCCTGACAACCTAGCAGTTCGAAAACATGCCAATGTGAGTAGATCAATAGGTACCGCTCCGGCAGGAAGGTAACAGCACTCCATGCAGTCATGCCGGCCACATGACCTTGGAGGTGTCTACGGACAACGCCGGCCCTTCGGCTTAGAAATGGAGATGAGCACCAACCCCCAGAGTCAGACATGACTGGACTTAACATCAGGGGAAACCTTTACATTTACTTAACACAGCTTCTGCCAACCTAGCAGTTCAAAAACATGCCAATGTGAGTAGATCAATAGGTACCGCTCTGGCGGGAAGGTAACGGCGCTCCATGCAGTCATGCCGGCCACATGACCTTGGAGGTGTCTACGGACAACGCTGACTCTTCGGCTTAGAAATGGAGATGAACACCAACCCCCAGAGTCGGACACGACTGGACTTAACGTCAGGGGAAATCTTTACCTTTACCTATTTCAACAAAGGATTCCCCCTGGCAGGAAGCAGCCAGGCCTAGAAGCTGAAAGGCTTTTCAATGATCCAGGGAAATCATGCTACCCCTCTTGGTCAGACCACACGTGGAATACTGTGTCCAGTTCTGAGCACCGCAGTTGAAGGCCGGTGTTGACAAGCTGGAAAGTGTCCAGAGACTAAAAGGATCAAGGGTCTGGAGAACAAGCCCTACGAGGAACGGCTGAAAGTCCTGGGCATGTTTAGCCTACAGAAGAGAAGGCTGAGAGGAGACATGATAGCCATGTATAAATATGTGATAGGAAGCCACAGGGAAGAGGGAGCAGGCTTGTTGTCTGCTGCCCTGGAGATTAGGACGCAGAACAATGGCTTCAAACTTCAGGAAAGGAGATTCCACCTGAACATTAGGAAGAACTTCCTCACTGTGAAAGCTGTTTATCAGTGGAACTCTCTGCCCCGGAGTGTGGTGGAGTCTCCTTCTCTGGAGGCTTTTAAGCAGAGGCTGGATGGCCATCTGTCAGGGGTGCTTTGAGTGTGATTTTCCTGCTTCTTGGCAAGGGTTTTGACTGAATAGCTCATGAGGTCTCTTCCAACTCTGTGATTCTATGATTTTATGACAGGCAAAGGAGGACAAAAAATTGGAAAGAGGAAAGAGAAGGAGGTGGGGGTGAGGAGCAGAAGATGTAAGACTTCCTTCCTGAAACACAGTATATTATTTGAAATGCTTGACCACTCCAACAACTACAGTAGAGTCTCACTTATCCAACATAAATGGGCCGGCAGAACATTGGATAAGCGAATATGTTGGATAATAAGGAGGCATTAAGGAAAAGCCTATTAAACATCAAATTAGGTTATGATTTTACAAATTAAGCATCAAAACATCATGTTATACAACAAATTTGACATAAAAAGTAGTTCAATACGGAGTAATGCCATGTAGTAATTACTGTATTTACGAATTTAGCACCAATATATCACGATATATTGAAAACATTGACTACAAAAATGCCTTGGATAATCCAGAAAGTTGGATAAGCGAGTGTCGGATAAGTGAGACTCTACTGTACCATGTTAGACTAAGCAGAGAAGCCTTTGAAATCCACAAGCAGGTGGACAAATTTCGACAGAAAGGAGGAAACCATGAAAATGAACAAAATCTGGCTGTCAGTATTTATTTTATTTATTTTTTTAAAAAACCCTATAAAATCAGGACAACAAATAAAGAACCAACACTCTGAAAAGAGAGGAAATCCAGACAGAAAACAATCAGGGCCAGCTAACACCTGCCAACGAAGGATTCCACAGGCAGGAATCAGCCAGGCTTTGAAGCTGAGAGGCTTTTAATGCTAATCAAGGTGATTAATGGCAGCATTCACACTTGCCTCAAGCAGACAAGAGTTCTTTCTCCCACCCAGGACCTTTCAAAGAGATATAAATCCCACTTTTCCTAGTTTCCAACACACCTCACAGCCTCTGAGGATGCCTGCCATAGATGTGGGCGAAACGTCAGGAGAGAATGCTAATCAAGGTGATTAATGGCACATTCATACTTGCCTCAAGCAGACAAGTTCTTTCTCCCACCCTCGACATTCCACAGATATATAAACCCCTAGTTTTCCCAGTTTCCAATACATATCACAGCCTCTGAGGATGCCTGCCATAGATGTGGGCGAAACGTCAGGAGAAAATGCTAATCAAAGTGATTAATTGCAGCATTCACACTTGCCTCAAGCAGAGAAGAATTCTTTCTCCCACCCTGGACCTTTCACAGATATGTAAACCCCACTTTTCCTAGTTTCCAATACATCTCACAGCCTCTGGGGATGCCTGCCTTAGATGTGGGCGAAACGTCAGGAGAGAATGCTTCTGGAACATGGCCATACAGCCTGGAAAACTCACAGGAGCACTTCCTTTCTTTCCTTTTTTTTTTCTTCCTTCCTTCCTTCTTTTCCTCTTTTCATTCCTTTCCTTCCTTCCCTGTTCTTCCCTCCTTTCTCTCTTTCTTTCTTTCCTTCTCAACTCCAATAGCAACTAATCACCTCCCCATTGCTGCGCCCGAGTGCAGCTCCCAGGCTTGCTGCCTTGCTCATGGCAGTGGGAGGCGTGAGCTGGGAGGCGGGAGGAGGAGGAGGAGAACAGCTCCGGCTCCCTGGGTGGGAGGTAATGCATGCGGCGAGCTGCAGACCTACCGCTTTCGCCTGTCCCTTCCCTTCCCTTGCCTTCCCTGCAGTGAGAGCCAAAGGCGGCGGCAACAGCGGCGGCGACTGCGCCCCAAAGCCCTCTCCTAGCCCTCCAGAGCCAGGGCTGCTGCTATTGCTGCTGCTGTCAAAAGACTGAGCTCCTTAAAAATGTCTAATGTATACAGAGGAGTTTACGCCTAAAAGGATTAGACGCTCCCCAAATGCAGAGCAGAGCATCACCCAATGGAGTCCTGGGAGGGGGAGTGGGGAAAAGTCCAATCCTGCCTTTCAGAGAGAAAGAGAACAGGCACGGATTCCTGCCTTTTTGCTTTGGACAGCACCAGAATCTACCCGCTTTTTCTAATCTGGTGAAAGAAGCATCACCAAATGCTGCAAAATCTTGGCACATTGCTAGTTGGGGATCCTGAACTGCGGCAACCTGCCAAATTGTACTATTGTGTGCCTTCAAGTCGTTTCTGACAACATGGTGACTCCAAGATGAACCTGCCACAGTGTTTTCCTGGCAAAATGTGTTCAAAGGGGGTTTGTCCTTGCCTTCCTTGGAGGCTGAGGGGGTGTGACTAGCCCATGGTCACCCAGAGAGTGCATTATAGAATTAGAATAATAAAATTATAGGAGCCCCGGTGGCGAAGTGTGTTAAAGCACTGACCTGCAGACCAAAAGGTCCCAGGTTCAAACCCCGGGAGCGGCGTGAGCGCCTGCTGTTAGCTCCAGCTCCTGCCAACCTAGCAGTTGAAAAACATGCCAATGTGAGTAGATCAATAGGTACCGCTCCGGCAGGAAGGTAACAGCGCTTCATGCAGTCATGCCGGCCACATGACCTTGGAGGTGTCTACGGACAACCCCGGCTCTTCACCTTAGAAATGGAGATGAGCACCAACCCCCAGAGTCGGTCATGACTGGACTTAACGTCAGGGGAAAACCTTTACCTTTATCTTAGAGTTGTTGAAGGCTTTCATGGCCGGGATCACAGGGTTGTTGTATGTTTTCCGGGCTGTATGGCCATGTTCTAGAAGTACTTCTAGAACATGGCCATACAGCCCAGAAAACATACAACAACCCCAATCATAGAGTTGCAAGAACAGACCTCATGGGCCATCCAGTCCAACCCCATTCTGCCAAGAAGCAAGAAAATCGCATTCAAGGCACCCCCAACAGATGTTCATCCAGCCTCTGCTTAAAAGCCTCCAAAGAAGGAGCCTCTACCACACTCTGTGGCAGAGAGTTCCACTGCCAAACAGCCCTCACAGTCAGGAAGTTCTTCCTAATGTTCAGGCGGAATCTCCTTTCCTGTAGTTTAAAGCCATTTCTCCACATCCTAGTCTCCAGGGCAGCAGAAAACAAGCTTGTTCACTCCTCCCTATGACTTCCCCTCACATAATTATGCATGACCCTCATCAAGTCTCCTTCCCTTTTGCAGGCTAAACATGCCCAGCTCTTTAAGCTGCTCCTCAAAGGGCTTGTTCTCCAGACTCTTTATCATTTTAGTCGCCCTCCCCTGGACATATTCCAGCTTGCCAACATCTCCCTTCAATTGCAGTGCCCAGAATTGGACACAGTATTCCAGGTGAGGTCTGACCAAGGCAGAACAGAGGGTAGCATGACTTCCCTGGATCTAGACACTAGACTCCTATTTGTGCAGACCAAAGCCCCATTGGCTTTTTTAGCTGCCACATGACATTATTGGCTCATGTTTAACTTGTTGTCCACAAGGAATCCAAGATCTTTTTCACACGTACTGCTGTCGAGCCAGGCGTCCCCCATTCTTTATCATTTTTTCTGCTTTAGTAGAGTATCTTGCAGCCTGTTGAACTTTATTTTGTTAGTTTTGACTCATCTCTCTGATCTGTTGAGATCGTTTTGAATTCTGCTCCTGTCTTCTGGAGTATTGGCTATCCCTCCCAATTTGGTGTTGTCTCCAAACTTGATGATCATGCCTTCTAGCCTTTCATCTAAGTCATTAATAAAGATGTTGAACAGAACTGGGCCCAGGACTGAACCCTGCGACATTCCACTTGTCACTTCTTTCCAGGATGAAGGAGAAGCATTGGTGAGCACCCTTTGGGTTGTTTCACTTAGCCAATTACAGATCCACCTAACTTTAGTTTTGCCTAGCCCACATTTGACTAGCTTGTTTGCCAGAAGGTCATGGGGGACCTTGTTGAAGGCCTTACTGAAATCCTGATATGCTACATCCATCCAGATACGCATCTACCCAGCTTGTAACTCTATCAAAAAAAAAGAGATCAGATTAGTCTGGCATGACTTGTTTTTGGTAAATCCATGTATACTATTAGCGATGACTGCATTTCTTTCTAAGTGTTTGCAGACCACTGCCTTAATGATTTTCTCCAGAATGTTGCTTGGTATCGATGTGAGGCTGACTAGAGGATAATTGTTTGAGTCATCCTTTTTTCCCTCTTGAAGATAGGGACCACATTTGTCCTCCTCCAATTAATGCAGTTTCACCCAACTTTAGCTGCCACGGGTTTCCAACATCTTGAACCTTCATTGCCATAGAGCGGTGGTGCCCTACGAAATGACAAATCCTGGAATTCCATAGTCATTGAGCCAAAGCAGTTCAAGTGGTAACAAACTCCGTTGATTCCACATTGTAGATCCATGGCCAAACGGAGTTTCAAACCCAAGACTTCCAGTGTCCTCGTCTGACATTCAAACTACTACATCCCTCAGGCTGTCTATAGAATGTACTTCCATATAGATAATTTTTTTGTCTTCAGTCTGGTTCATAGTAATTGCAGATCTACTCCATGCTGAGAACTGGGCGTAAGGAGAATATTCTCAGATTGTGTCAAGGGGCCAATAGAGATGGCAATGTGAGGCATAGCATAAGAATGAGAATAGACTTGGCAACTAATATCTTATTCTGTTTAACCTCAGAAGTGCTTCTGGTTGGTGCTGCTGCTCTGATCTACATTCATAATACAGAATAGGAGGAAAGATCTGTGGGTGGATTAGGACAAGAGGGATAAAAATGGGTGAGGAAAACTCTTCCCAGAGGTTTTCAGAATTTCTAGGGCAGTATCCTCAGTGGTAATATCTGGTGGACACAGGATATCTCTAGAGTCAGCAGCCCGCCAATGAAACATGCAAGACTGAGCAACTAGGAAATTTTATGTAAGGTTTGTGGGTTTGTTTTTGAGATATAGTAGAACAGTATGATTTAATTGTTCATCTTCCACCTTGAATAGGTGAGCGTGAATTTGGAAAGGAGTTAAACATGCTCCTAGAGGGGTGGCTAAAGGCCAAGAGGACTATCATCCAGACTTTCTCCTTCCCTTCCAACAGCCCTCTTTTTCCCATATAAGGTCAAAATTTCCAACCTAAGAAGGAAGGCATGCCATAATTTCATAAGCAGGCTGGCTCTTCTTCTCTGAAAGTGGGACCTCATCCACCACCTGTAGCCCCAGAGAAGCCGAAATGTAAAGTTATCCCAAAAGGCAGAACTGCTTAATGCCTTCTTTGCCTCGGTCTTCTCACAAAAAGAAAGCCATCTTCAACCTCAGCAACATGGAATGGACGAAGGATTGGGGGAAATCCAACCCCAAATAGGGAAACAAGTTGTCCAGGAACACCTGGCCACTCTAAACGAATTCAAGTCCCCAGGGCCAGATCAGCTACACCCAAGAGTACTGAAGGAACTAGCAGAAGTTATTTCAGAACCACTGGCAATTATCTTCGAGAGTTCTTGGAGAACAGGAGAAGTCCCAGCAGATTGGAGGAGGGCGAATGTGGTCCCTATCTTCAAGAAGGGAAAAAAGAACGACCCAAACAATTACCGTCCGGTCAGCCTCACATCAATACCAGGCAAGATTCTGGAAAAGATCATTAAGGAAGTGGTCTGCAAACACTTAGAAACAAATGCGGTCATTGCTAATAGTCAACACGGATTTACCAAAAACAAGTCATGCCAGACTAATCTGATCTCTTTTTTCGATAGAGTTACGAGTTGGGTCGATACAGGGAATGCCGTGGATGTAGCATATCTAGATTTCAGTAAGGCCTTCGACAAAGTCCCCCACGACCTTCTGGCAAACAAACTAGTAAAATGTGGGCTAGACAAAACTACGGTTAGGTGGATCTGTAATTGGCTAAGCGAACGAACCCAAAGGGTGCTCACCAATGCGTCGTCTTCATCATGGAAAGAAGTGACAAGTGGAGTGCCGCAGGGCTCCGTCCTGGGCCCGGTTCTGTTCAACATCTTTATTAACGACTTAGACGAAGGGTTAGAAGGCACGATCATCAAGTTTGCAGATGACACCAAACTCGGAGGGATAGCTAACACTCCAGAAGACAGGAGCAGAATTCAAAACGATCTTGACAGACTAGAGAGATGGGCCGAAACTAACAAAATGAAGTTCAACAGGGACAAATGCAAAATACTTCACTTCGGCAGAAAAAATGGAAATCAAAGATACAGAATGGGGGACGCCTGGCTTGACAGCAGTGTGTGCGAAAAAGATCTTGGAGTCCTCGTGGACAACAAGTTAAACATGAGCCTACAATGTGATGCGGCAGCTAAAAAAGCCAATGGGATTTTGGCCTGCATCAATAGGGGAATAACGTCTAGATCCAGGGAAGTCGTGCTCCCCCTCTATTCTGCCTTGGTCAGACCACACCTGGAATACTGTGTCCAGTTTTGGGCACCGCAGATGAAGGGAGATGCTGACAAGCTGGAAAGCGTCCAGAGGAGGGCAACTAAAATGATTAAGGGTCTGGAGAACAAGCCCTATGAGGAGAGGCTTAAAGAGCTGGGCATGTTTAGCCTGCAGAAGAGAAGGCTGAGAGGAGACATGATAGCCATGTACAAATATGTGAGGGGAAGTCATAGGGAGGAGGGAGCAAGCTTATTTTCTGCTGCCCTGCAGACTAGGACACGGAACAATGGCTTCAAACTACAGGAAAGGAGATTCCACCTGAACATCAGGAAGAACTTCCTCACTGTGAGGGCTGTTCGGCAGTGGAACTCTCTCCCCCGGACTGTGGTGGAGGCGCCTTCTTTGGAGGCTTTTAAGCAGAGGCTGGATGGCCATCTGTCGGGGGTGCTTTGAATGCGATTTCCTGCTTCTTAGCGGGGGGTTGGACTAGATGGCCCTTGAGGTCTCTTCCAACTCTACTATTCTATGATTCTATGATTCTATGATTCATACTTGTGATTTCTTTACTTTTATGGCTTTGATTAGCCATGAATTCAGTTAAAATGTATTCTCTAGGAATCTCCAGGTCCTCCAGCGTGATTCTACGGTCAACTTCCTCCGATCATGCTGCCGGTTTCTAGAGACTGCACCTCTTTAGGAACTTCTTGGTCCTCCAATAAAATTCTCTTATGTACAGCTTACAGTGAAAGTTGACCATAGAGTCATGCAGGAAGACCTAGAAATTCCTAGAGAGAGATATTATTTCAGATAAAACAATCACATTTTCTTTATTTGTGATTTTTTACTTTGTGGGGGTCCTGGACCCTTAACCCCAGTGAATGGAGCCGTGGTGGTGCAGTGGGCTGACCTGAAAGTTGGGTTGCTGACCTGAAGGTTGCCAGTTCAAATCCACAAGGGGTGAGCTCCCATCTGTCAGCTCTAGCATGTGGGGACATAATAGAAGCCTCCCACTAGGATGGTAACACATCTGGGCATCCCCTGGGTAATGTCTCTGTAGACAGCCACTTCTCTCACACCAGAAGTGACTTGCAATATGTTCTCAAGTTGCCTTTGACATGGCAAAAAAAAAACCCTGATAAATGTGGGGGGCTGGCTGTACCCTCTTCTGCATTTGTAAAAACAGATACATTTGTAAGTGTATTGCATATTTTCTCAGTCATCTTCCACATTCATATGTAATTGTGCCTCCAATGCAGTTGCCAGCCCTTCCATTAGGCATAGTATTTTTCAGCCACATTCATCTGTTGGGGAGATGAGCATCACTTTCATGGCCTTCAATGTGCTCTGCTGCCATAAAAGATACTGCTGCATTCGCAATACTGAAGCAGGAATTAACTACCAGCCTGTTCAGCTTCTTTTCTGGAATTGAGGGAGTATCATCTATGCCTCTACCACAAAGCAGTAAGCCTGGCTTTGCTCCCTCCATTGGTAACATGGTCTTATAATATTCTGCTCTAACAGACAAAAGCCCACCTGAAGGTCATCTTTGTTTGTTGCTATTCAAGGCAAAGCAACAAATGCCACTCTCCACCTCACTCAAGACAAGGTACATGTCACATAAAGCTAGCTAATTTATTTGGCACATGAAAGGCAAAAACAACCCCACAAGTGCCTCTTGCCAACCCAGGCAGTAAAAATAAAATATACTGGATAACTCAGAATTTGCTGTCCTTTCCTTGACAACAGTAATCTGTTGTCTACAGCAGTTGCTTCACTTTTACTTAATGGTAAGGAGCCTCCGGTGGCCTAGGGGATAAAAGCCTTGTGACTTGAAGGTTGGGTTGCTGACCTGAAAGCTGCCAGGTTTGAATCCCACCTGGGGAGAGTGCGGATGAGCTCCCTCTATCAGCTCCAGCTCCATGCGGGGACATGAGAGAAGCCTCCCACAAGGATGGTAAAAATATCAAAAACATCCGGGCGTCCTCTGGGCAACGTCCTTGCAGACGGCCAATTCTCTCACTCCAGAAGCAACTCCAGTTGCTCCTGACACGAAAAAAAACAACAAAACTTAATGGTAAGGTCACAAATGGAATCTCTCTCATTCAGGTTGTTCCCAAGGTTTGGATGCTGCTGCTGCACAATAATGTCAGAGTGAAGAGAATGACGGAACTGAAGATGGAGCGCCAATTCCCTCTTTCACATATTAATTCAGCCTATGACCAGAATGAGAAGATTGTGCTTTGGATCTTCCTCTGTTAATTCACACACTATCCAAAAAGTCGCAAGAAGATTTTAGAAGGATTTGATAAAGTACAAATATTAAAGAACTGATACAGCTGAAAGTTAACAGTTTTTGATCACTGAAACATACAAGTCAAACCTTCATTGGAGCATAGGAGCCCGTGGTGGTGCAATGGGTTAAACCCTTGTGCAGGCAGGACTGCTGACTTGAAGATTGGGTTACTGACCTGAAGGTTTCCGGTTAGAATCCAACCTAAGGAGAGTGCAGATAAGCTCCCTCTGTCAGCTCCTGCTCCATGCGGGGACATGAGAGAAACCTTCCACAAGGATGGTAAAACATCAAGCACTCGGGCATCCCCTGGGCAACGTCCTTACATAAGAAGAGACTTGCAGTTTCTCAAGTCACTCCTGACATGAAAAAAATTGGAACATACAGGTATACTCAAGTTTAGAAACTAGGTGTATTCCTAAGCATGGTCTTTTTAACAGATAATTCATCACCAGAGAGAAAAATAACATGGAAATAAGAGGAATGGGTTCGTATATGCATATGTGCCTTTACCACACAAAAAGCGGAGCACTTCATCACGTTTTCATAAAGTCTTTATTTGACACTATACATGGATGGAATGAAGCAACCAGGCCAGGTAAACCTTGCATAAGCAAAGAAAAGAGTTTGGCATAAAGACACTCTTAAATACCTTCGAGGCTGGCACAAAGATGAGGATACTGGCCTGTTCTCTCTCTTGTTCTCTCTTGTTTTTTGTAATTACCCTTAATGAGTTCTCCAAGTAGCTAGCAATCCTTAAAAAGAGAGCTACCTCCATGAGCTAATTGCTCACAAATGGAAGGCAGAAGGATCATTATCCACAGTAGAAGTGCTACAGCAGAGCCACAAACTCCTTAGTGGAAGTAAGTGTTTTTCTTTGTTTAATGGATGTTAAACTAATGAGAAATTGTGTAATGTTACTGGGTGCTGGCAACAGCAAATCTATTATGTTGTCTTTTTTAAATATAGTTTACAAAAGCTTCAGGAGAGTCTACTACAAACTCAAAGTCTACTACAAAGAACCCTCAGAAGCTACCTGAAGAAGGGATTTTGATCCAGAAACAAGGATTACAAAATACCTGGGAATCCTTGTTGTTCTACATTGTTTTACAATTCTTTTGCGCATTTTCAAGACAATTATTTGCATGGAACAATGATGAAATTATCTGAAGTGTGAATCACAGTTTACAGAAGAAATCATCAGTTGTTTATTCCTTTGACCATGCATTTCTAAGACTTTTATTTATGTGGGACAATACTGGAAACTAAGTGTTGTACTCAGTTACTGAACATACTTATCTGTTATTGAAAAAACATACAAATATGAATATAATGTTTGTTGTAATGTTGTAAACAATTTTCATTTCTGCATTATTCATGCGCCTGTAAGGATTACAATTTGTCTGTTACCAGTGATCTATCCGGTATATCAGTTAGTAATAGACAACTGTATCTCTATACTGTTCTCTTCTGCCTCAGAAGGTAAGTCTAATAGTGCTACTAGCTAAACAAAAGGGTGACTGGGTGGGCAGCATTGAAGACTTTGTACAAGGAAACTTCTTTGCCAGAGGCTTTGTTAGTTCTTTTGTGTGTGTGTGTCAGGAGCAACCGGAGTTGCTTCTGGAGTGAGAGAATTGGCCGTCTGCAAGGATGTTGCCCAGGGAACGCCGGGATGTTTTTGATGTTTTACCATCCTTGTGGGAGGCTTCTCTCATGTCCCTGCATGGAGTTGGAGCTGATAGAGGGAGCTCATCCGCGCTCTCCCTGGGTGGAATTCGAACCTGGCAGGCTTCAGGTCAGCAACCCAACCTTCAAGTCACAAAGCTTTTATCCCCTAGGCCACCGGAGGCTCCTAGGCTTTGTTAGTGAGGTATGTCTATATAGTATGATCAATTATAAGATATTAAATCTGAATCATATTTCATATTTTATATGCAGATCTTATGCTGCTTATGAATTTCACTTCATTATCAATATGCCATTAGTATTCCCCCTCTCTCTTTGGGAAACTTTACATAGGTTCCAGAATCTGATAAATATACAGTCTTTTCCAGCATGATTCAATGCGTGTCCCTGTTCATGGCACCAATAAATGCTATCACCATGACAGTTTTTTAAAATTAGAAATCCAATGCACTATTTTTCATAATATTTCTTAGAGATTAAATGAGAAGCCATGATAAATAGCAGTTGCAGTTATATCACTGATTTAAATTCCTTCCTTCCATGTTGCGCAGAACAAGAGTGGAATGCTCATTTAGAACCTAAAAGGAAACAAGCAGATGTTTTGCTGATAAAATAAAATGGTAATACACAGTGTCTACAAATAAAAACAAAAGCCAGGCTACTCATGCTTTAGCAACATCATTCAGTCAATGGGCTGTACTGTCAGAGGGTACAGTTGTGCTGGTGTATAAGCATGGCTTTGTTAGGCAACTGAAGTCATACAAGGTTGCCACCAATTCTATCACTAGAATTCCTAAGAAAGTATGGGGTTCGTCAACCAAATACATTTTCTTGAAGTGCAAGGGAATTACCAACCTCTGCATTACTTTTTTGTGGACTCACTGCATACTATATTAAATATTTAAAGGGAAAGATTTGTAGAAGATGTGTTTTCTCTAAAGCAACTTATCCAAGCATAATTTCTGGTGTGCATCTACACTGTGGAATTAATAGAATTTGACACTGCTTTAACTGCCATGGCTCAATGCTGTGGAATTCATAGAAATGTGTAGTTTGATGAAACACCAGCACTATTTGGCAGAGAAGTCTAAATACCTTGTGAACCTACAGCTCCCATGATTCCATAGCATTGAGCAATGGCAGTTAAAGTGATATCAAACTGTATTAGTTCTACAGTGTAGATGCACCCTAAGTAGCAGTCATGAAGTTAATTCATAGTTATTGGAGCGAGATAGCTAATGGAATCAATAGTAGCTTTTTGCTTGCTATTCCACTGTGGTCCATCATGTTCTCCCACTTGGAAACTAACATTTTTATTTATTTTCATCAGGAAAATGCTAGAGATGGTTATAAAATTGCCACTGAATTCTACCTTCGATATAATTGGATTCAGAATGTCATGTTTGATAGATTTCTGGACAGGCAAGCTGAACAGTTCACATAAGATTTCCTGATTATCAAGTGCTTTCTAGGAAATATATATCTTTTTTTTAATAATATATAGCCGCAACAAGAAATATTTTATGCTTATGTGACATTTCTAACACAACTAGAAGTTCAAGATGAATACTGTAAAACTCTTCTACAAATTATTTATATAACTTTGTAAGAAGTTTGAGATGCTTTGACATTGCAATTTCATTGTAAACATGACAGTTTACATGAAATTATGGAATAATTTCTACCATGTGGATAATCAATGCCCACTTGATCTAAAATATAATACAACATGCATAACAAAACAGTATACCAAAGACTAGGACCCCATCTACAGTGCCATATAATGCAGTATAGATTATGTAGTCAGTTATATGATGAGTATAGACTCATATAGTGTTTAACTGCACTGAACTGCAATATATGAGTCTGCGCTTTTAAATTGCATTATATTGCAGTGTACATAGGGCCTAGGTGATCCCTCCCCTGTTGCTTAGATGCAAAAGTGAAATTTCGAGATATAATTTTTTCTGTAGGCTTCCAATGCCCTAATTAAGATGTAGTATTTCAGTTCGTGAACATTTACATTTCTCTCTGTTATATCTTAGTTACACAGATTCATGCTTATTTAATTTCCTTTGTTGTCAGTCTAGGGATTGCTAAATAAGCAAAACAGTAAGATAGAAAAACAAAATGTTTCCAAATCCCCTTAACACCTTTCTTTATTTCCATCTAAGGTTGCTTATTCACAATAAAAAACTTGCAAATTGGATTCATAAAAAAGCACCAGCACCCATAGACTGTCGTCATAATGACTGCAGCAATGCTGTTTTGGACATATCTTTTAGCATACTCTTTTAATGAGTGGCTTGCTCCAATGTTGTCTTCTGTAGTTGATAACTGGCTTATAATCACTAATAACTCTTACATCAAAATAAACTTATTTCAGTAAAATTAAACTCAGGGGTTTTGGGGGCAGAGCACAGTTTTTGTTTGTTTGTTTGTTTGCTTTGCAATGAGAGAGTGTTATCTCTTAGCCTTGAGATGGCTGGATTGTATTTAACAATGGCTCCTGTGAGATTACAGTGCTAATAAGGAAGCATTAAGCAAACTATACTGTGAAAAATAATCATTCCTATGGAGAAGGGCATGGGATTTGCAAAAAAAAATGGCTCAATGCCTTGAAAAGATAAAATATTTAAGATAAAAGATTGTATGGAGTCCAGTGTGTTCATTTACACTAATAAATCAGTGAGTTGGCGAAAAAGGTATTGCAAAAGAACTCAACCCACTGGACTCATGTGGGAGAAGGCAGTTCATCAAATAACAAGTTAGGACTTTCTAACAAGCATTTTGAGCTATGCTCAGAAATAATTCATTAGCCAGTAAATTTACAATAATACTGGAGGTAATATGCTCCAATATAATATTGTGTATGGAACAAAACATATCTACACTGAACCATTAGAAAGCAAAAGTGTCCCCATCTCAGTCACAAATGTGGAAATTTTGGAGTATTTCAGATTTTGGAATGCCCAACCTATGTTTGTTAAATCCTGAGATTGCAATCTTCAAACAGTACATACTGAGTCTGACACATAGGAAGCTGGATGTAGTCTCAATTTTTATTATTATGGTATTTTGTACTGCGGACACATAGAGAGGCAAAGCTGGACGGTGAGAGGGAAAGACTCCAACAGCGTTTCAGGGCCTGATTTATGTGTTTGTTTATCACCAAACCAAGGCCAGCCTATAAATAAAGTTGTTTATTTATTATTATTATTATTATTATTATTATTATTATTATTATTATTATTATTATTATTATTATTGTATGACACAGCAAACAAGATAGACATGCTGGATTTCGTATCACAAAATCACAAGTCGAACACTTCCCAAGTGTCTAGGACTGTGTGATGTATTTTCGGATGATGCATGCAGATCCCAGCAGGGTGGCCTTTTGCAGTTGGCAGATCGTGATTTTGTCAATGTCTATTGTTTCCAAATGCCGGCTGAGATCTTTTGGCACGGCACCCAGTGTGCCCATCACCACCGGGACCACCTGCACTGGTTTCTGCCAGAGTCTTTGCAGTTCAATCTTGAGGTCCTGATAGCAGCTGAGTTTTTCCTGTTGTTTTTCGTCAATGCGACTGTCACCTGGGATGGCAACATCAATGATCCAAACCTTTTTCTTTTCCACAACTGTGATGTCTGGTGTGTTGTGTTCCAGAACTTTGTCAGTCTGGATTCAGAAGTCCCACAGTATCTTTGCGTGCTCATTTTCCAATACTTTTGCAGGTTTGTGATCCCACCAGTTCTTTTCTGCTGGGAGGTGGTACTTGAGGCATAAGTTCCAATGAATCATTTGGGCCACATAGTTGTGCCTCTGTTTGTAGTCTGTCTGTGCGATTTTCTTACAGCAGCTGAGGATATGATCAATGGTTTCGTCGGTTTCCTTGCACAGTCTACATTTTGGGTCATCAGCTGATTTTTCGATCTTGGCCTTAATTGCATTTGTTCTGATGGCTTGCTCCTGGGCTGCAAGGATCAGGCCTTCTGTCTCCTTCTTCAGGGTCCCATTCGTGAGCAAGAGCCAGGTCTTCTCCTTGTCAGCTTTTCCTTCAATTTTGTCAAGGAACTTTCCATGCAATGTTTTGTTGTGCCAGCTGTCAGCTCTAGTTTGTAGTGTGGCTTTCTTGTACTGGTTTTTTGTCTGCTGTGCTTTGAGGAGTTTCTGATTTTTGACTTCAATCACTTTGCTTTACATATTCTGCCAGGGCATGTTCTTCTTCTTTGACTGCTTGTTTTACTTGTAAGAGTCCTCTGCCCCCTGATCTTCTAGGCAGATATAGCTGGTCAACATCACTGCGGGGGTGCAGTGAATGATGAATGGTCATGAGTTTTCTTGTTTTTCTGTCCAAATTGTCCAGTTCCATCTGTGTCCAGTTTATGATGCCAGCAGTATATCTTATGACAGGTATGGCCCAGGTGTTTATGGCCTTGATGGTGTTGCCTCCATTGAGCTTGCTTTTGAGAATTTTTCTGACCCTTTGTGTGTATTCTTTACTGACCACAGTCTTCACATGTTCATGCTTGATGTTGTCCAGCTGTAATATGCCCAGATATTTATAGGCCTCTGGCTGGTGACACTTTATTGTTTGGCCATTAGGCATATTTAGGCCCTCACTTTCAATGATTTTTCCCTTCTTCAATGCCACTGTCGAACATTTGTCCAAGCCAAACTCCATGTTGATATCAGTGCTAAAAATTCGGACAGTGTTAGTCAGAGACTGGATTTCAGTTTCCGTTTTCCCATACAGCTTCAGGTCATCCATGTACATCAAATACGAAATTTTGTGAGAATTCTTAGATGTTTGATAGCCGAGATTTGTTTTTTGTAAGATTGTTGATAGAGGGATCATGGCAATAATGAAAAGCACAGGGGACAATGAGTCTCCCTGGAAAATTCCTCTCCTGATGTTGACAAGTCCATAGCTTTCATTTCCAACAAACAGTTCAGTTTTCCAGTGCTCCATCATGTTTTCAATGAAGGTGCCAACGTTTTTACTAATCCCGATGGCGTCCAGGCACTTGATGATCCAGCTGTGTGGGAGTGAGTCAAAGGCCTTTTTGTAGTCAATCCACGTCATGTGAAGATTAGCTTTTCGGCTTTTACAGTTCTCCAGAATCATTTTGTCAATCAATAGCTGGTCTTTTGTGCCCCTGCTTTTCCGTTTGTTGCCTTTCTGTTCATCTGGCAAGATGTTTTTTTCTTCAAGATAGTCTTGAATTCTGTCAGCTATGATGCCAGTCAGTAGTTTAAACATAGTGGGCAGACACGTTATTGGCCTGTAGTTTCCTGGTGCTGCTCCTTTTGCTGGATCCTTTTGTATCAGGTAAGTTCTTCCAGTTGTTAGCCATTCACTGATACTTCCTTTCTGCAGCATCTCATTGAATTGTTGGGCCATTTTTCCATGTAAACTAATCAGATGTTTGAGCCAAAATCCATGAAGTTGATCACTACCAGGCGATGTCCAGTTCTTGACTATTTGCACTTGTCTGCTGATCATGTCAGTTGTTATTTCCATCTGTTCCATTTTGTTCTGTGAGAATTTTCCATCAAACTCCTTTATCCACCCAGCGTTTTTGTTGTAGTTCTTATTTTCCCAGAGCTCTTTCCAGAACTTCGTTGTTGCAGTTTTCTCTGGCTTTATGGTTACTGTGTCTGTTGTTTGGTTCAGGCTCTGATAGAACCGTCTTTTGTCTTCTCCATGATCGCAGCCCACGTCTGGAACTCTCCCCCTAAAGAGTTAAAAATGGCCTCCTCCCTCCTCTCCTTCAAAAAGCTATTAAAAACACTGTCACACCTCAGGATAACTTCACCTTGCTAAATACACCAGGCTGCACACAGGTTGAAGTCTTTTGTATTTTATTAGGAAATAGGAAATAAATAGTCCTTATAAACAAAAGTAAAGTTCCAAAAGAGATTGTTGTAAAACAAGGCTATAAAGAATAATTCAAGAAAACATTAGGCATAAAAGAAGGTTCCATTAATGCATGACAAAGTCCCAAGAACATGAACACACCAAGGCTGCAGAATACTCCGGGAAAGCAAGAGCTTACTTCTTGACTCAAACAAGAAGTTGCTTTGACTGTTTCTCTCTCAGCACACTCTTTTAATACCCCCTGCATAGCATGAAAGCATTTATTTGGCCTCTGACCTCCCTCTTGTTTGCTATTCTAACACTTCTGCAAATCCGGAATTCCAAACGATCCAAAGATTCTGTTTCGTCAAGGCCAGACAGCTTGTTAGCGTTAGTGTCTGTCTGTATTCTATCAGGCTGGGAGCTGTCCTCCCTTCCTGAGTCAATTTGCACCTGGCTAGTATCATCAACACCATTCCGTGCCGTGAGAAAGCCTCCCTGTTCCTCATCTTCCACAGCAGGAACACTCTGAACCTGACTCCCATAATTCCCATCAGAGTCATCTCGAACCAGAATCCCATCATCTTGAACCTGAATCCCACAATCCCCATCAGAGTCACTTTGAGTCTCCAGCTGAGTCACAACAAACACATCTATGCAATTTAGCTTATGGAGAGGAGGAGGATTATGTACATCTATTTTCACCTTATCTAGCTGCTAGCAGCCACCCTGGTAACCTGCTGTTTTCCATCTCTCTCCCAACAATTTTAGTCTAATTTTAGAGATTTTAAATGATATTTAAAGGATGTATATGTTAGTAATGATGTGGATTATGTTATGTTTTATTCATTTATGTTGGTCTATAATCTATTAAGTAGTTCCTGATTTGTTTATTGATTTGCTTATATATTACTGTCAGCATTGAATGTTTGCCATTGTGTATTTTGTTGTGACCTGCCCTGAGTCTCTTCGGGAAGACAGGGCAGGCTATAAATAAATTTTCATTTCATTTCATTAATTGACCCAGTTTGTGTATTTTGACTAACATTCCTAGACTTACACATAAGTATGTGCAGTATGTCGCAAGGTCTTATGCAGATTAAAACTTTACAAATATTTGCATATGGGAAATCTGTTTGAAGGCTCAGTAGTGGAAATACCATAAACTGATAATGTCGCATAAAAAAGAAAACAAAGAAAAATTAAAAGTAGTAGCATAAGAACACTTATTATCACAAGATTTATTTGTTACTCAATGTTCCAGATTTCTTTTTAAAGGTGAAAATATTTGCTATCCATGTTAGGCAATTGTAATCTGTGCTCATTTAGAGGAAGACCTACAAGCCACTTTGGAAAAACGTAAGTCTGGGAACAAGGCAGAAATGTATTGGGAGACACCAGAAGTAAGTTAAAATAATTGATGGAGCTGAAATCAGCAAGTTTGAAAAATTGAAATGTTTTATCTGTTATTTCAAGAATGCTTTTCACTTTAAAAATTATTTGTAAGCAGAAATGCATATACAAATCAAGTATATGTGTGTGTGTATACACACACATACACACATATAGAATATAGATATAGATATCGATATAGGATGTTTGTTAATGCAACAACTATACCATGAACACATGAACTCATCTGGCTTTACTGCTGCTGTTTTGCATTTAGTTTATTCAGTAGCCCATTCAGAACAACCTAAAATTACTTCATTACTGTTAGACTTTCTGGAATGCAGTTATAAGAATTGATTATATTTCAGTGGATATATTCAATTTGGCTTGTGGCAACCACTGTTTTAATAATCAATATCCATTTTTCTATTCTGGCTTTTTTCCATGATGTCACATAAGTCAAATTCAGCTAAACAGAGATGGAACAAAATGCAGTCCCATGCATCTCTGTGAGACAGAATGAAAAGTTATTTGAACAGGGAATTAAACCCAGAAATAAATAATACAATTTAAAATGTTTATCAAACTATGTAATCTATGCATAGATTTAGCATTTAGCAGGAAAGCAGTAATTTGATGCTTGCCAACATTTTGTTAGTTTAATGATACAAAGCCTCTGGTTTACATTGTTTAATCCTCTGTTTACAAAGCTATCTACCTTGAACTCTGAGATAGCAAAGGCTTTAGAACATAATACTGTATTTCTAGGATGAGGGCCAGCTTGACACTTCCATGCACAACTAAAAAAAAACAATCAAAAAGAGGGAGGATTAAATAAAAATTAATAAAACACGTGCTATAGAAATGTAGATACTGGAAAGGATGCACAAGACTTTTCAATTCGTTCTGAAGTTCATGAAGTAATATCAGTTGCAAGTCAAGGCAAACTCCAGTCTAGAATTTAGCTCATCTTGTAATAATCTCACCCTCAGTGACAACCGGCCCTAGTCATACAGAGCAGAAATGGCAACTTAAAAGTCCAGTATTACATTTGCACCTTTATGGAGATTTCTCAAAATGTTCAATAACCTATTATGTGCCGCTGGGATCTGTAACTAGGGATGGAAAAAAATTGCAAATATTTGAAAAATAATTGGAAAATGTTACGGTGTTCCCTCACTACTTCACAGTTCACTTTTCGCAGAGTCGCTGTTTCGCGGTTTTTCAATAAACTCTAAAAGACTATTATAAATCATAAAAATTACAATTTACAGCCTAAGGAAGGGAGGAAGGGGTAGCCAAAGGGAGAGAAAAGGAGCCCAAGCGGCAATAGGAGGAGAAGGAGGCAATTTATCAACACACGATTGATTGATAAAGTCTTAAAATAGTGTATAACTACAAAATAATGTAAAAATATTAAAATAAATATAGTGTTCCTACTTCGCAGATTTTCACTTATTGCGGGTGGTCCTGGAACCTAACCCCCATGATAAGCACTGTACTTGGGTTTTGAGAAATCCTGTTTAGGAGAAAACTGAACTTACAAGAATCTTTGCAGTTTGGGACTTTCTCAAAACTCACACATGGATTTCTCGGCAAAAATAGATGTGTGAATTTTGGTCCAATTAAGTCCCCAACTGTCAGGGCAGAAATATCTTCTGTGAAGTCCTACAAACCTGATCTCTGAGCTTTGGGGACACTCTTGGGAGGAAATAAAGGCTAAGTTTGGATTGAGAAGTTTCTGGAAAAGAAAACTGGAGTCATTTTAAATTGAAATATCAGGAGAAAAGTCATCTCCAGATAAATGTTCAGAACATTTCTCTTTATTTCTGGTTCAAATTCAATACTGCGCACAGTGAGAGTACAATTGGTAAGTCAAGCATCAACTCAATTGCCATATTATTTTTTTCAGATAGGAAAAGTTTTGGAAAAATCTAAAATACATACACAATAATTACAAAATACAATAAAATAGTAATAATGCAAAACTTCGTAAAGGTTGTGCTATAATTAATAGTATCTCTCCCAAGTGTTTTGAAAGTGTTAGAATGCTAATGACTGAATCTCTAAAGATTTAAGAGGGAAACTGAAAAACTCAGAATGAAAGTCAAAACATAAATGGTTTTCAAAGAATACAGAAACATGAGTCATTCCTAGTTAGAAATGCATCAATGTAGAATAGAAGTACTACTATAGCCAGACTAGTAACAAAGATTTTTGATTAACAATTCAAACAGCAATATGTTAAGTCAAAAGTGGATGGCAGGAATATACAGACGATATCTATATATATAGATGACATAAGATGCTTATAACAAAGATGAAAAGAGAAAAAACTTAAGGATTTGGAAAGATAAAAAGAGTAAAGTTTTTCCCCTGACGTTACGTCCAGTCGTGCCCGACTCTGGGGGTTGGTGCTCATCTCCATTTCTAAGCCGAAGAGCCGGCGGTGTCTGTAGACATCTCCAAGGTCATGTGGCCGGCATGACTGCATGGAGTGCCGTTACTCTCCTGCCGGAGTGGTACCTATTGATCTACTCACATTTGTATGTTTTCGAACTGCTAGGTTGGCAGGAGCTGGGGCTAACAGCGGGTGCTCATTCTGCTCCCGGGATTTGAATCTGGGACCTTTTGGTCTGCAAGTTCAGCAGCTCAGCGCTTTTGTTGCAGCTATCAAACTGGGGTTCCAAACATTCAACCCCTTTTGTGGAAGCTGCACCCTTCGTCCAAGGAGAAAACCCCAAAACAAACTGTCTTTTAGTAAAGAAAGATTTATATGAAAATATATACAAACACAACAGTCCTTGGCTTTTATCAGCTGCTTTCAAATGGCGAAACAAAATGTTCTTATCTTCAAGCTTTCAAGCTCCAACCTTTCAAACTCTCTCGTTTCCATACTCTCCATCTTCAAACTCTCTTCAGCTCCACTCCAACAGCTTTCCAACAGCAACACCATCATCGTCACCATTACCTTCACCATCACTAACTCAAGATTTACTCAATCTCTATTAATAGCACTCAGTCTTTAGCAGGTGTCTTGATTGCTGCTGATCATACATGGATAGGACATGATTCTTACAAACACATATCCATTTTCACATAAGAAATGATCTAAATAATATAAAACTCTGACAGCTTTAACACACTGTGCCACCAGGGGGCCCTTTGGAAAGATATAGGATACTAATTTTAACTTGATCATCATGATTTATGGAACAATTTCGTCCAAGTGATTATATTGTCTTTTATTTTGCAAGAGAAAACTGAAATACCTGCAAATACACCTTTTAGCATCATTATTGTCTTTATTGAAAACTGCTCTGCATCTGACCTTTCAGCAAAGGTCTAACTATCATTTGAACATTTTCGACATTGTGTAACTCTATTATATAGAATTGTTTGCATTTCCACTGTCAGAAGAGCAAGGAACATGTGGCCTTCCAGATTTTATTTATTTATTTATCATGTCAGAAGCGAACCAGGGGTACATGTTGCAATGCATTTGAAAACACAAACACAGTTTAAAAAACAACTTGGCATGATAATAAATGTCCTTTGCTCAGTAGCTGGCCACTTGGAGTGCCTCTGGTGTTGCTGTAAGAAGGTGCTCCATTGTGCATGTGGCAGGGCTCAGACTGCATTGTAGTAGGTGGTCTGTGGTTTGCTCTTCTCCACACTCTCATGCTGTGGACTCCACTTTGTAGCCCCATTTCTTAAGGTTGGTTTTGCATCTCATGGTGCCAGAGTGCAGTCTGTTCAGCGCCTTCCATGTCGCCCAGTGGGCTACAGGTCCCATCAACCTCAACCAACACAGCTAATGATGAGGTGTGGTGCGAATTCCAGTCCAAAAGCTCTTGAAAGTCCACACATTCTCCATCCTCTATCACCTCCTTTTCACCTTTATTAATTTCACACTCCAGACTTTATCGCATGAAGCCACTATTCCACAATGGTCACACAAACAGCAATATCAGATACATACCAGCATGAGTACTCTTGTAATTGCACATATCTCTGTTGTCTCAATAATGGTAATTTGTTGGTCCATGATCACATGGTCAGTGTTCGACATACCCCATAACCCCACCTTCCCACACTTCCACGGCCCTGTAATTTTTTTCGTATACCAGTTTTTAAACAACCATGCAGTTCCAACAGTAGTTAATTATAAAATACTGTAAAGTTAAAAAAACAACAACTCTGAAATAGCAAGGGAAAAGGGGGGGGGGGAGAGGGTGCTATCTCCTGACATCATGTAGAATGGCTCCATTGTGCAAGGTAAGTGATGATTGAAGGGTTTTGCCTATCAATACAGTACAGTCTCACTTATCCAACATAAACGGGCCAGCAGAACGTTGGATAAGCGAATATGTTGGATAATAAGGAGGGATTAAGGAAAAACCTATTAAACATCAAATTAGGTTATGATTTTACAAATGAAGCACCAAAACATCATGTTTAACAACAAATTTGACAGAAAAAGTAGTTCAATATCCAGTAATGCTATGTAGTAATTACTGTATTTACAAATTTAGCACCAAAATATCACAACGTATTGAAAACATTGACTACAAAAATGCGTTGGATAATCCAGAACGTTGGATAAGCGAGTGTTGGATAAGTGAGACTCTACTGTAGTTGTTAATTCTGCCACATTTCTGGATTGTATTATTTATTTATTTATTACATCACTTCAACCCCACCCTTCTCACCCATCAGGCGACTCAGGGCGGCTTACAATATAAACATACACATCAAAAAACAGTTTATATCAGACTTAAAAATCCATCGAGATTAAAAATTACAACAAAATTAAGAGTATACATTAAAAACATACATTAATTATACATTTTACCCATCACGGAACAAGAAACTGGTTCAAGATTGGGAAAGGAGTACAGCAGGACTGTATACTTTCACCCTACCTATTCAACTTGTACGCAGAACACATCATGCGATGTGCAGGGCTTGATGAATCCAAGGCTGGAGTTAAAATTGCTGGAAGGAACATTAACAACCTTAGATATGCAAATGATAACACTCTGATGGCTGAAAGTGGGGAGGAGCCGAGGAGCCTTATCACCAAGGTGAAAGAAGAAAGTGCCAAAGCTGGGTTGAAATTAAATATCAAGAAAACCAAGATTATGGCAACCAGACTGATTGATAACATGGAGGCAGTGACAGACTTTATATTTCTAGGCACGGAGATCACTGCAGATGCAGCCAGGAAATCAGAAGATGCTTACTTCTTGGGAGAAGAGCAATGGCCAACCTCGATAAAATAGTGAAGAGTAGAGACATCACACTGGCAACAAAGGTCCGCATAGTTAAAGCAATAGTATTCCCCATAGTAACCTATGGATGCGAGAGCTGGACCATAAGGAAGGCTGAGCAAAGGAAGATAGATGCTTTTGAATTTTGGTGTTGGAGGAAAATCCTGAGAATGCCTTGGACCTCAAGAAGATCCAACCAGTCCATACTCCAGGAAATAATGCCCGGCTGCTCACTGGAAGGAAGGATATTAGAGGCAAAGCTGAAGTATTTTGGCCACATCATGAAAAGACAGGAAAGCTTGGAAAAGATCACGATGCCAAGGAAAATGAAAGGAAAAAGGAAGAGGGTCTGACCAAGGGCAAAATGGATGGATGGTATCCTTGAAGTGACTGGCCTGACCTTGAAGGAACTGGGGGCAGCCATGGCCGACAGGAAGCTCTGGCGTGGACTGGTCCATGAAGTCACAAGGAGTTGGAAATGACTGAATGAATAAACAACAACAAACCCATCGATTGTGAGGGATGGTCTAAAGAAAAAGAACAAAACATGACAATTGAAACATGAATCTCCTGAGAGGGCCAGCCCTACAGTAGCTCTACTCTGTAGCAATGCTATTGCCTGTTCAGGAGATATAGGTCTCATATGCATTATATGTCTGTATAGGTGGGACCATAAGCTAAATCACTATTCTCCCATACATTACACTGCAGAACTATGAAAACTTCAAGCTGCTGCTGAGCTCCAAAAACCAGCTGTTTTGGATTACAACTACCCGAATCTTATAGTCAGCCTGGTCTCTCATAATTCTTGAAACTGTAACCTAAAAAACTATCCTTCAAAGGCTTTCCAGAACTGGTGATCTCCTAATATACTGGGTAATTTCTTGTACTCTGTAATGGTGTCATTATACCTGGATGGCTGTAATTCACAATATTTTATGCAATGTTTACCTTCATACCAACAGCAGTAGAGAATAGTCAGGAGACTTGCAAAATCTTTCTTGCAATAAATGTGGGGTGTTTTTTTTTTTTACATAAGCTCAAAGAGGTAAATATTATTAGCTTGGTCTGCTCTATAAGAAATTGCATTTGCTATATCACTAACAATATCAATATGCAGTGAACACAGAGGCTGTCTCTTGAGTGAACAGTACAGGGATGATACAATGAAGTCAATATTTTTCCTGAATTATTCTTAGGAGCTGAGTAATGCAGAAGAAAATTGAGGTGGTGTCAAGGAGCCCACCTTATTTTCTTGATACGGCAGATGCTTATGTGAACCACAATATACTAGCAAACCATAACACATAAAAACATTGCATAATAATGATCTAGCAGCTGACTTCATAGGAACTAAACGGTGAACATGTGCTAAAGCTCCTTTAAGATCTGCATGCTGTTTTAAGATTTATTGTCTCAAGCCAGAGTAACAAGAATCAATTAGCAGGGCAAACTCATACCAGAAAGAAAATTCACAACCCGTTTTAAAATGAAAATTAATAAATGCAATAGATTACTATTAGAGAGTGCAAATATGTTTCATTTTCAAGCACTCATTAATCTTCAGAGCACCCTAGGGAGATTCGTAGGTAAATACACACTGTTATAATTTCACTTAAAAGTTGTGGAAAATCAAGAGGGATATTAGAGGACTGCTAAACAGGCTTGGCTGAAAATGTGAAGCAAAAATGTTTGCCACTCAAAGTAATATATTTTGGACTAATATGTATTCCAAAAAACCTGTTATTTTCAGTTAGATTTTCTGTTTGGAAAGTGGCCATGTTGGTTGACCTAAAAAGAGAAATAACTGTTTATAATGTAATAAATGTGAATTCTTCTTCATCGAAAAATAAGACATCCCCTGAAAATAAGACCTAGAGCATCTTTGGGAGCAAACATTAATATAATACATTGTCTTATTTTCAGTGAAACACTGTATTGCGGAGCCCCCAGTGGCACAGTGGGTTAAATTTCTGATGTGCTGAACTTGCTGACCAAAAGGTCAGCAGTTCAAATCTGGGGAGTGGGGTGAGTTCCCACTGTTAGCCCCAGCTTCTGCCAACCTAGCAATTTGAAAACATGCAAATGTGTGTAGATCAATAGGTACCACTCTGGCGGGAATGTAATGGCGCTCCATGCAGTCATGGTGGCCACATGACCTTGGAGGTGTCTATGGACAACACCGGCTCTTCGGCTTAGAAATGGAAATGAGCACCAATCCCCGAGTTGGACACGATTGGACTTAATGTCAGGGCAAAACCTTTACCTTTACTTAATATATATTGCCCTTTGGGATCTGAGAGGGGAAATGATACTGAGGATATGTTGATATTGAGTTGCTATGTTAGAATCTGTTCATATAAATACAACTTCCATTATTACAGGAAAAAATAAAGAAGGGGAGATTGGTATCATGGTAATGTCAAGATATTTAATAATAGCCTTTTATTGTGAACAAGTCAGCATGAAATGCACAGTGAATAATTGTTTTTGCTACAAATAAGAGTACTTAAACAAATCTGGGATGTTTCATCCGTAGTTTATTTAACATACAACCCAAAAGGGGTTTTTGCTCTCCAGCAAAGCATGAATACTAGGTATGGCTATACCACAAAGGGTTTCTCATCCTCTTAGCTCATCCTACTTGGCTGCAAATTATGCATTTAGTTATTCCAGCCATTGCTCAAACATGTTTCGATGATTACACTCACAAGTGTTGTCCTTTTTCTTAGCAGTCTTCGGCACTGCCTAAAATATCGATTCCTGTTGCATTTTGGGGCCAGACAGGGAGCCAGAACCCCACCTTATTTGGCGGAGGCTTGAAGATAAATTCACCTCTCCCTTCTCCAGATCCCTGCAGCATCTTTTTTAAGTGCCACGAAGCTAAGGGAAGTATCCTCCATCCATGGGGAGGCTTTTCCTCAATTTTAAAGTTTAAATGGGGAAGGGAACAGGGAGTGGGCTGTGGAAATGCCTCCTGGGATCATGCATGTCAATACAGTACATGCAAAGACCCAAACCTTCCCAGAAAATCAGGTTTATTCCATATTAAAACAAATCATTTGGATGCCCCAGGCTAATCCTATTGCACATTATGTGACAGTGTACATGGGGCCTTAGTGCAGTCCTCACACTTCTCACACATTGTTGAGTAGGAGAAATTAATTGTCTGCCAGTTTATTTTTCATTGAAAGAATAGGACAATTTTAATATTGTTACTACCATTTTTAATGTCAACAACTCAAAATATAATTTTTCCCTAGTGTAATATCAGACCTCATATTTCGGTGGTTCTGAATTGCAAATATTTAACTTCTTACTAATAGCAACCACATTTGTCTGTGTAAGGGTTTGGAAACTACCTCTGCCATATCCCGTTGAACCTCCTACAGTGCAATCTATTTATTTTCTAATCCATGTTACTTGTTAACTAGATGTCTACTGGGTCAACTTTGTTTTAAAATTGCTTGACAATCCGTACATAGAAATATGCCTTTATAAAGGCAAAGTATTTCAACAGTCTCAGATTTCAAGCGGGCATCATTCTGGTTCATGAATACCTTTTTTATCCTGCCCAAATCATTATACAAGCACCTCTAAAGATTTCCAATACATCCCAAGAAGTGCTAGCATTGAGTGTACTTTGATTCTGAGTGCTTTATTTCAATGGTAAGGTAAAATGTTGCCAACAAGATTACATTTGATGTGAGAGATCAGCAAGGGGTTGACATTTGCAAGTCACTCCAATTGTATGGAGCCTCATTACAACTATTGTTCACTTATCTAGTAGTGCCTGATGCTGATGTGGGGAGTGAGGACATAATTCCTCACCAAGTTTGTTGTTAAAGGAAACAAGGAATAATTTTAACAATTTTAGTCCTGCTGAAAAAAGGCCTTGAAACCCTCTTACAGTTTTCAAAGCCTATTCACAATTCAGGACTTACTCTGTACAAAATTTGCACATGGTTGTTTTGTACAGAAAACAACATAATTTGCTATAGTTTTTTCCACATCTCTGCCATGTTTCTGAATATTAACAGTGTCACGCAATGAACTCTTTGTATGATATAGAACCATACACTTTTCTGTTTTGTGATTGTTTCTACCCAGTCATATCAAAGGGAGGTCATGCAATGAAATCGGTTTTGTAAGCCAATATTAATGACAAGCAAAATTACCATGATGTTAATATTGTGAATACATTTTTGTTTTGTTTTATAGAAATTCAGTAAAGTATAGGAAGACTATTCTTATCAAATGGATTATGGGCTACACACTGTAAGAAAATAGAAATGATGGGAAAGTGGAAGCCGTGTAGGGAATAGGAATTATGGGGGCTGGCTCCAGACCAACAATATTCATGCATGCACTGCTTGCAAAGTCTTTCAGTCATCTTGGCAGGACAGGCACATGCTTGTTTGGTTCCAAGCAAGCCTCAAAGGCTAGAAGAACTGACAAAAGACCAGACCCATCATCAAATTAATAGAATTTCTCCATATGTTGCAAGTGATGAAAGATCAAGTCATTGGAAAGTCAGACATCAAAATGTGGAGGAAGACTGCATTTTTTTACATACTGAATATCTTCGATTCTAAGACACCTTTTTCCTATGTAAACATCTCTAAAATAGGGTGCATCTTAGAATTGCAGATGTATCATATGTAATTTTTTTGTGATGGTGGAACTGAAATATAGTGCGACTTACAATCAATTGTATCTTACAGTTGAAGAAATACATTATGTTAAGTATATATATGTTGCATATGTAATTATAGAGTGTAGTGTTGCATAGGTAAGTATAATGATAGTGTGTAGTTTTCACTCAGTAGCCTGTTGGGAAAGCGCGTGCAAAGATGACAGGTGATTCTCTGGGAGCAGGACATTTGAAAACTGTTGTTTGATTGTTGATAGAGTCCATTGAAAGTGGGAAATGAGATTATCTGAAAATAGTTGTGGGATTTAGAGTATAACTGGGGGCCTAACCGGACAGGGCCCAAAACGCACAAGCTCGCGTGCTTTTAACAGAGGCATCCAAATAACATATCTGGTAAAACCAAATTAATTCAGGACAAAGCAGGAAAACCCTGCTTTGTCTCAAATTAATTAAGTACTGGATTTCTTCTTGAAAAACTCAGGTCTAATTTACTATGGGTCCTGCGGGGACTACTGAAGGGGCAGTCTGCACAGCCTTCTCAGGTTTTCTGGTCTGAATCACCCTGGAAAACATAGAGGGCTGTAATCCCCTCCCCAAAAAACCTTTAAAACCTCTTAAAAATAAAATTACTCACCCAGCTGCCATTAACGTGCTCCCCCCCCCTTCTCCTGGTATGTCATTCCTATGTGCTAGGAGGATTCCAGCAGCAGTTAAATAGCAACTGGGTGAGTATTTTTTTTCTTTTTAGCCCTTTTTGGGGAGGCTTTGTTTGGTGTCTGCTGGAGGGTCTGAAAACCCCAGGAAAGCACGGGTTTTGGGGGGGAGGTGAGCGGACTTTAACCTGTGTCCTTTTTTAAACCGGATTGGGCACGGGTTAAAGGCCTGTGTGGAACTGGCCTGGGATAGGTCGAGGAGAGTGGAGTTAGCTTTGTTTTTGATTTTGTGAGGCTGGAGTTAGTTCTGCTCAAATAAGTAAAGGTAAAGGTTTTCCCCTGACGTTAAGTCCAGTCGTGCCCGACTCTGGGGGTTGGTGCTCATATCCATTTCTAAGCCGAAGAGCCAGCGTTGTCCGTAGACACCTCCAAGGTCATGTGGCTGGCATGACTGCACAGAGCGCCGTTACCTTCCCGCCCAAGCGGTACCTATTGATCTACTCACATTTGCATGTTTTCAAACTGCTAGGTTGGCAGAAGCTGGAACTAACAGCGGGCGCTCACTCCGCTCCCAGGATTTGAACCTGCGACTTTTCAGTCTGCAAGTTCAGCAGCTCAGTGCTTTAATACACTTCGCCACCGGGACTCCTCATTGGAGGAAGGAGTTTATTTGGATGACACTACTACAGTAGAGTCTCACTTATCCAAGCTAAACGGGCTAGCAGAAACATGGATAAGCTTGGATAAGCAAATATCTTGGATAATAGGTTATGATTTTACAAATTAAGCACCAAAACATCATGTTATACAACAAATTTGACAGAAAAAGTATTTCAATACGGAGTAATATTATGTTGTAATTACTATATTTACAAATTTAGCACCAAAATATCACAACATATTGAAAACATTGACTACAAAAATGCATTGGATAATCCAGAACCTTCGATAAGCGAGTCTTGGATATGTGAGAGTCTACTGTGAGAGTGAACCGCAAAGTAGTGAGGGAACACTGTATAGGAAATAAAGAGTGATAGCCATGGAGTAGTCCAGAGTGGGTAATGACTCCTTGAGATTTGCAATGAAAACTATTTGATTACAAAACAAATTGCCAGTGATTATTTCCTCAGTGTGTATGCATATACACATGGAAGAAAAAAATAGACTGGCATTTAGAACATGGTTCAACTATATTTCTGTCCTCCTGTGGTTTCATACTCATTCACCGGGGGGGGGGGGGGGGGGGGGGAGAGAGGAAAGAAGAAAAAAGTTACTGTCGTCATCATGGGATGATTCATAAAAAGGTATACGAAATTATAAAATAAGGAGCTATTATAACTTCAGACAGATGTTTCTTCTCATTACTATTCTAATCTGATCAGCTGAATGTATCTGTATTGCAGAAAAGTATTGTTTTACATTTTCTTAAGTGGCTGATAGTGTTAATAATGAAACCATCTGTTTCTTAAACAATTATTAAACATAAATGCATTTAAACATTTTAGAACATCAGTGTTTGTTGTCTTCCAGAATTTCAATCTTAAATTAAACATGCAAATATATTGTGCATGGATGTGAAAACTCAAGTAGGGATGGGAATGGAAAAAAGCTACATTTGACATACCATACTGAGTTGAAGTCATAAATTCTCCCCTTTTTCAACCCCCACCTTCCCCTTGACCTCGCTCATTTTTCTGCCACTATTGGCCTCAATCCCTTATCAGGCCCTAGAAACGTAACCTAAGCATCCTCTATCTCTTGAACTTATGTTAGACACTTTGGATTATTATTAACTGCTATAATAATTTTTAAATTATTTATTTACTGGCTTTAGATATTGTAATATAGGGAAAGAGGTGCATATTTATTTTAATAAACAAATTTCATCATAATCATCATCAGAAATACAATGGCTTTGTCAATTATTCATTTAAACTGTTGTTTTTGTTGACCTTATTGAGGATTTTATTGTAAAATTAAGTATTCTAAATAGAGGATCAAATATTATATATATATATATATATATATATATATATATATATATATAGTCGAAGGCTTTCATGGTTGGAATCACTGGGTTGCTGTGAGTCTTTTGGGCTATATGGCCATCTTCCAGAAGCTTTCTCTCCTGACATTTCATCGACATTTGTGGCAAGCATCCTCAGAGGTTGTGAGGATGCCTGCCACAGATGTATGCGAAACGTCAGGAGAGAAAGCTTCTGGAACATGGCTATACAGTTCAAAAATCTCATAGCAACCCATTCCAAATATAGCCCATTCACACTGTCCACACTGGAATTAAAATACTACACACAAGTGGTTGTTTTTAATTACCTTCATGTCTACAAGTGCATCTCCACTAAGTACATTCCACTTGTACCTCTCTCTCCCCCTTTCTCTCTCTCTTTCACACACACACACACACACACACACACACAACAATGTATTCTTTAATTTGCATTCTGCACACATTTTTTATCTGTATTCTGCATTCATTTTTAGCTGTCCCTTTGAGTTTTGTCATATTTTCCAGAGTAGTCATTGGTCAGTAAGAAACATGTTCATTTAATAATAAAGATCTGAAAACTGCAAAACACAACAAATGCATGTAGATAAAGATGTCACTCACTGTCTCCAAAGTGTAATTCCATCCTATCCTCTGGACTAATCCAGGTTAAAGGAATTTGAGGCCATTCCTAAATGCCTGCTACTTCACAAGACAAATGCTTGGTACATTCACATTATGGTTTTGGAGCATTACAGACTCGGAAAAAGTCTGACCTGGGTTGTCTCTATGCCTCGGTATGTTTTTCGAAGCTTTAAATCTTAACCTTCTTCTACAGTGAACTTGACGCTGTGACAAAGACCTGCTGTTCAGTTCTTATTTTGTAAAATATAGGTTGCTAAAAATATAGTCAATTATTTTGGAGTGTAGTAAGCCTCAGCAGAGGCAGGTCTAGAAGAAATCATTCCTTTTGCGTGCCACTTTCCATCTCAAATAAGTTGCCTTTAGTTCTCATTTTGCTGAAGTTTTTTATTATGTATTCAAGGGATCAAAAAGGGGAATTTAATAATAAACCTCTTAGGTTAAGATTACCTGGCAGAAAGAACCGTGTTCAGCTTTATTCTCCCATTTCCTTCATTAAAATGAAAATGGGAAAGTTAGCACAGGGAAGAGAAATCTCCCAGATGTTGCTGGATTATAGACCTCATAACCAGGTCCATTGAACCATGGTCACTACTGATAAAGCTGATGCTATTTAAAGTCCAAAACAACACAAAGCTACAGGTTGCCCACCTCCATTAAGAAAACAAAAACAAATGAGAAGGCAGCAAACCACATAGTAATGAAATAGTAATCATCTGACTAGATGCATCACCATCCAATGGAAATTTGTACTGTTTTTCTAATATTTCAAGATAAAGATAAAAGTTTTCCCTTGACATTAAGTCAAGTCGTATCCGACTCTGGGGGTTGGTGCTCTTCTCCATTTCTAAACCAAAGAGCCGGCGTTGTCCAAAGATACCTCCAAGGTCATGTGGCTGGCATGACTGCAAGGAGCACCGTTACCTTCCCACCAGAGCAGTACCAATTGATCTACTCACATTGGCATGTTTTTGAACTGCTAGGTTGGTAGAAGCTGGGGCTAACAGCGGGAGCTCACCCCACTCCCTGGATTCGAACTACCATACTTTTGGCCAGCTAGTTCAGCAGCTCAGTGGCTTAATCCACTGCACCAATGGGGGGTTAAACATACAGGTAAACCAGAGGGGAATAACCAACTCCTTCAGTTAAAGGGATTACAAGATACCATTAGTCTTTCCAAAAGCAAATAGATATCTTTTCGGACAATTAGCTTCAGAAATTCAAACATAATTATCTTCCTCTGGACATTTTGTAGAATCTGCTTTTTGGTTGCTTAGAGAAGCCAATGACCATTGAAGAGCTCAAGTTATAAAGCAGGGTATTGCAGATTAAGTGAAAATACAGTTTCCATACTCTGCATTAAGATCATCATTTCCTACAAATGGGAGGCAACATTACTATAGTTGTCCTTTCTTGGGGTAGAGCTTGGATAGTTATATTTAGATCACTGACTCTTTCTCTTACTGAAACTCAATGGTGGAAGCAGCATAAAAATGACACATGTAAAGTATTCATATTCGCCTCAAGATACCTGTATTGGGTATATGGAAAATTCAAAGCAACCTTTCCTGGGGAGTTTGCTGTTATACATAATGAGGGCAAGACCTTCCTGTCTACTTCATTTTCCTGTGCTGACTCCATTGAAAAGCACTCCTGCTGTTGAATTCTTCACTTCCTCCTGCTAGAAAGCTTCTTCCCTGTAGCAATTAATCGGCTTGAAGGGCACTTGTTTTCTCAGCTGAACACACTGAGCGACATGTTGCAAGCATATCAAGGTCTAGTTCTGGGAAAGACAGCTGCCCTCAACAGCAGTTTGTCACACTACGTTTCTGCTAGAAACAAACACAGTGCCAACTGGGATAAGAATATTATGAAGGTGAAAACGTCTTCCTTCCTTCCACGGATCTCACTCGCAGATAATGTCACTTGCTTCCTTAATATATAGAGTCTATGACAGATATACAGTTGATCAAACACTTTCCTGCTATGCTAGTGTTGACCAACTGAATTAATTTTAGCTGGCTGAGTTTTGCTTACACAGCTAGTTGAAATTAAACAAAGGTGTTCATTATGGGGTAAAATACTGAGCTTTTTTCTGTAACAGTAGAATTCTGTCCACAGAAAAGGGTACCTGGATGACGTCAGCGACCACACTTTTATGAGCTAGACAGGATTGTCTTTTTTAAGGTTCAGTTTTGGCCATCAGTGCATCCATAAAGTATTTCTTCTTCTCCCTGTTCTGTTCCCACCTTCCTGGTTCTGCTTTGAAGCCATATTCAAATTTCCCTTTTTTGCTTTGAGAGGCATGTGGTTGTACCACGGATAACCAAACAAAGCACAGGTAAAGGTAAAGGTTTTCCCCTGACATTAAGTCCAGTCGTGACCGACTCTGGGGGTTGGTGCTCATCTCAATTTCTAAGCTGAAGAGCCGGCGTTGTCCGTAGAGCCCTCCAAGGTCATGTGGCTAGCATGACCGCATGGAGCACCATTACTTTCCCGCCGGAGCGGTACCTATTGATCTACTCACATTGGCATGTTTTCGAACTGCTAGGTTGGCAGGAGCTGGGGCTTGGATTAATGTTATTTTTCACCTCTGCTTAACCACTATATTTCATTTTCTTTTAATAAGTGATTTCTGCACCCTTTTTCTTGTCGTCTTTTTCTTCCCATCACAGAAACTGAGAAAATATCTTCAGTCCTTCAGTCCATACAGATATGCAGATATACGAATATGCAGATCTCTGCAAAAGTTCAGTTCTTTGTCCTGGTCAGAAAAACTGCGCCCTCCAAACATTTCATGAAGTATCTGCCACACAAACAAACCACTATTGCCCAAGTCAGCACTGCACAATGAAACAGGAACACTGTCGCACCTCAGGTTAGCTTCACCTTGCTAAAGACACCAGGCTGCACACAGAACGTAGTCTTTTGTAGTTTATTAGGAAATAGGGAAAAAGCAGTTCATAAAAGGCAAAAGTATAGTTCCAAAATATAGTTGCAAAACAAAGCTGTAAGAAACAAATCCATGGGAGCAATAGATGTAAAGCAGAGTCCTTTCAATAGACACCAAAGTCCCAGAAACGAGGTTACATCCAAGCCATAAAGTTACACAGGAAAGCAGTCTTGGTTCTAGATTCAAGTGAGGAAATTGCTTTGACAAAGATTTCCCTCTCAGCCGACTGCTTTAATAGCATAACATGAAGGCATTTCTTTGCCCTTTGACCACCCTCTTATTTGCTATTCGAAGACTTCTGCGCAACCCCCGAAATTCCAGATGACTAGCTCGATCGAGAGATGCAGGCCCCATCGTTAAGGCCACAGGCTTTGTTAGTGTTATCAGGCTGAGAGCTGCTCTCCCTTCCTGCTTCTTGCACCTGAGAACCATCCTCATTAACAACAACATTTCTTCCCATGGGAAAGCCTCCCTGCTCTTAATTTTCCACAACACCCTGCACCTGAATCCCATAATTCCCATCAGAATCATCTTGGAACTCATCCCGAACCTGAATCCCATCATCTTGAAACAGCATCCCAGAATCGTCATCAGAATCACACAGAGGCTGAGCCACAACAAACACACACTTTCGAGCCAGGAACAGAACTTTGTCATTATTGACACTTTTTAGAGCCTGGCTGCCTGGCTATCTGTCCAGATAGATTTGGTTGTCTACTTGTGGCATGGAACAATAGGGTGCTATTCCTGGGTTATACATGGCTGTTTCTATGAGCCACCTGCATGCCCTTGGCTCTCAGTATTTACATTCCTCTCCAGCACATTCATGTCCCAACAGCCAGTAGTAAGTTTTTGCCATTTACCAAACTGTACCCATGTTGTCAGCCTACACCCAATGAGGAACCAACATGTATTACCCGACAGCATCATCCTGTTGTTCCCTGGCACAAGTACACCATGAAACCTGTTTGCACAGATGGCCATACAAGATCTAACTAACTACAGAAATGATGACATTCTGTTCCTGATTTGAAAGTATCTGTTCCTGTTTCACTGTGTACTACTTAGTGTGAAAGTACTTGTTGCATCTTAGAAACTTCATTTTTCTGCCACAAACTTCATTAAATAGGTGAAGGACCAAGTTCCTCTTCCCAGGACAAAGTTTTTGCCTTCTACTTGACTATCACCTTCTTTTTAGGAACTGACCAATCAGGAACAAACATCTAAAACCTGGGAACAAACCTAGTTAAAAAAACTCAGTGATTTCTAATACAGACATGCGAATATTCGGATATTCAGCTAAAAACCGAGATATTCCCGTATCTGGAAATCTTGCGGTTTTTGCCTTTTGTAGCAATTGCTTCTGGGTTTACAGGGAACGGCATCTGGCCACCCTCCTGATTCTATGAAGCAACCTGTATGATGAGTGCACAAATTTAAGATCAACCCCACTAAGGATATAGTTGTGTGTATGTGTATGTGTTTGTGTGTATGTGTGTGTGTAGCAAATGACGGCATTAGTCTCCCCAATTCTGCCCTCCCGAATGAGGGCAATTTTCTCTCATTGTCTAATTTTTTTGCATTACATTAACTTCTTAAAATCATAGTTCAAAATTTAGGAATTCAACAAAGATATCCAAAAATGGGCAGATATAAGGGTCCTTGTTGTGACTATTTTCTATGCTTTACTCTGTAATATTAGAAAATTAGGAACTGAAGGAAAATGTCATTTGGGGGAAGGACAGAATTCCATTTGGAGGGCAATGTCATTATTTCCTTCCTCTTGTTCCTACTCACGTGATACACCCCTCCCCCAAATTTAATCATTGTGACTAAGATGCAATTTGAATTTTCTTGTTTAGATCATAAAATATGATGCCGTAAACATACTCATTAAATAACTTTGGGAACTTCAGTTTTATTAAATGTCTATAGCAATGTAACAGAAAAGCTCCACTGGCTGAAATTTCTTTATATGAATAATGTTTAAAAGCTGGACATCTTTGTCCTAGATCAAACTTGGTTTTGTCCTAAATATTATTCATAGAAGGGAATGGAAAAGAAATCAAGTAAGAGTTCAGTGAACTGGTTGGGTAAGAATTAGGTATAAATTGGCAATTTCTGTAAAAAATATGATAAACTGAAGGATATAAATTTCAGTTAAAACCATAGCCATCTTACCATAAATGACCAGAATTTAGTAGTAATGTCCAGAAATTCTTCAAAATATAAGAAAAATAGTAGAGCTTCTTTAAAAGAAAAAACACATCTGCTCTAATAATTTAGTTGCAAGTATGCTCATACTCTTGTTTTTTGCAACTGTGTCTACCACTGAAAATTTTGTTTCATTTCCATATGGTAAATATAGAAAATTGCCCTAGAATAAGTTGCAATCTAATCAGTATTTAGGCTATGAATTCCATATTAAAGTCATTAAACAATTTTTCTTTTGCTAATGCTTAGCACTGGGAATCACATTTCTATATTTTGATTAACCAGTGTAACATTCATACAATTGCTTAAATTGTAATAAAGCTCAATGCAACAGATTAACAAAATATCAATTATGAAACAAAGTAAACAAAATGGTAAATTGCAGAAGACTTTCTGGAAAGGGAGATGAGAATAGATTCTACACACACTTATGACTGCAATTCCAATATCCCCGAAAGCACATCTGAAGTACTATAATGCTCTATAGAGCACTATGTCATCAAGTTTCTACTTGATGACATAGTATTTTCTACTTCTTGTGCATGTCTCTTTTGAGTCTTAGCCCAGTTAGAAGTTATATGGACATCCATTCTGGCTTCTTTACACTTCTCTTTTTTTCCTCTTTGTTGGCACTGTTTGCAATTGTGCCTTGAGTATTTCACTCTTGAAAAACTCCATAACTCCCTTGTCTTTTAATATTGGTATCCACAGAATGCCACTCAGTATTTCCTTCATTTTCCCAAAGTCAGCTCTCCTAAAGTCCAGAATGCAAGTTTGACTTGTCCTAGTTTCAGCCTTCCATTAACAGATTACACTATTAACACTATTTTTGTTGCTGGATTATAAATGTCATTTCCTTATTGGTTTTATCATAAAAACATGGAAAATGTTTATTAAACTGCAAAAACTTTGTTTTTGCATGACATCCTGCAGTACATTTTGCTATATTTATTTAACAAATAACTCATCGAGTCTCAACCAATTCAACATAGTTTCTGGCAGCCACAACAACTAAGTTTTTGGAGAATAGCAACTACTTTCAAAATAAGTACCACACAATTAGGAGCCCCGGTGGCGAAGTGTGTTAAAGCACTGAGCTGCTGAACTTGCGGACCGAAAGGTGCCAGGTTCAAATCCCAGGAATGGAGTGAGCGCCCGCTGTTGCTCCAGCTTCTGCCAACCTAGCCGTTCGAAAACATGCCAACGTGAGTAGAAGGTAACGACGCTCCATGCAGTCATGCCAGCCACATGACCTTGGAGGTGTCTACGGACAACGCCGGCTCTTCGGCTTAGAAATGGAGATGAGCACCAACCCCCAGAGTCAGACATGACTGGACTTAACGTCAGGGGAAACCTTTACCCTTTACCTTACCACACAATTAAACAGGAAATAACACTTCCAGATCAGGTCATCATGTTTTCAAATGTTACATAGTGTTTTTTGTATTTGTAAAAGAAACATTTTCCAGGTAATTTACACCTAGGAGAGTGGCTGGAAAGGAGTGCCTTCATGTGATAAGTCTAAGGCAAAAAGGTTGTTGTATTGTTTCAACTGCTATTTGCCTGAAGTGTGTGAGAAACTCCTAAGTACACATATGAACTTATAGCCACAGAAACAGTTTTCAAACAGAGATTTTTGTTCTTCCTGGTTTCTTGACTTGTTGTGAAAAATGTTCCTTCCTTTGATTATTTTTTTAGGAATGTTATTTGCAGAAATGATTCAAAGAAGCACACTTCTTGGAGATGTTGTGCCTGGTCAAATTAGCAATTGCAACAATCCTCAGGAATATTACACTTTTGGGACAATATATTCCGAGCCAAACATTTCTCTCCACCTCTTCTTCCTGCAGTTCTGAACTCATTTTTCCTATCACATTCCTCACATCCCTTTCCCCTTTTATTTTTTAATAATGGAGTACACTGAGGAGGAACTGTGGCCGTTATCCCTGCACTCTACTTTTTATTCTAAATATTGAATATCTGCCCAGCTATGTAGCCTGAAATGTCCACACAGCTCTAGGACTTTCATGAAAAATTCATTCCCCACCACAGCAATTTGATAAAGCCCCAAACTGGCAGCTTTATACACAACACAATTGCAATTTTCCCCCCTGTAGCAGAAGGAGGAGAAGTAAATGCCAAACAATTTCTAAAAGGGAGGTATGCCATCTTCTGTACAAAAGAAAGAAAGGAAGGAAGGAAGGAAGAAAGGAAGGAAGGAGGAAAAAAATATACATACCCCCTGGTATTCTTTTGAAATGCATACTTTTTCTGCAACTCAATTACGAATGAAGTGCAAATGAAAAATGAACAGCTATGTGAAAACAATCTCATTTTGCTATTAGGTAGTCAGCACATAGAAGGAATGTTCTTGTTACTATTTTAGAAGCCTGGTCTGAAGCATCTCTGGTTGCCTGAGTAAAAAAAAAGACAAGGTGACTGAGAAAAGAAGCCAATTGTTATTTCTTTGCTGGTCTATTTTTTTAACTCTTAGAAAAATGGAAATGGTGGAATTTTGTGCTTATACTCCATAATCACCACCACCTAAGTTGGCTTGTTGAGTCTGTCTAATGGTAGGGCCAACCTCAAGAGGGCAATATCCAGTAACAGTGTGGTGTTGAATTAGCTAGCACAGCTTGGTTAGCTGAGGGAAGAGAAAAGTGGCACAGAACACAAAGCCCTGTAGAATGACACCAAGCAAAGTCAAAGAATGCACTTTATTCCCTAGAATATCTCCATCCTGCAGATACATGCTGCGATGAGTGGCACATGAACACAATGGCTACAGCTTGTGTTGCTATGAGAACATTGATTGGATTTGTTGTTGCTTACGTATTGCAAGCATCTCACTTGTCTACATTAATGGGGTGGAAAGAATAAATACAATCCTCTTCATTACTCACTGCTACTCCTTGATCTCAGCAGGAAGGATCTGTGGGGATTTTGTGCATCAAGAGTTTTGTATATCTTGTGAAAGGAGGAAAAGGCATATAAAGGAGATGGTCCCTTAAACTTTGCATATTGCAGCGTTTGGCAATCCTGTCAACTCTGTTGACAGTCCAAAGCCCTGAGGGGAAACTGAGATTTGCATTCCCCTCAATAGTTTTTCTCTTCTCTGAATTCAAAAGTATATATACTGATTGCCTAGCAAAAGCCAAACAAAACGTGATATGAATTGTGTGTGTGTAGTTGATGTCCAGGCTTCTAAAAAAATGAAATCAGCAACCCTGGTGGAAGTTGATCATTATAAGCTTTACAGCTGATGTACCTCTCTGTGTTGGTTTCTATGTCTGAGGTAGGGTACGCTCTTTCTTGTCCTCCCCTGTCGTTGTAGATTTTTTTTTAAATCTCCCTGCATTTCTGTCAATAAGGAAGCATCCATGGTGTTCTAAGTAAGGCCCCCGCAGTTCACCTGGGCAAAGGAAGAAGCACATTCTAAAGCTTAAAAAGGTGCCTGGGTGTGACGGCATACATGGATATCAACTTCTGTGAGGCATTTTTTTTCAGGGCAGGACAGATGCAGTGAGGGTTAAATTCTGCCTTCTTATCCTCTGTGGTCCCACTGCTGTTTGGCAAGAGGCAGCCGGAGACTACAGCTGCCATTGTACATTGTTAGAAACACTGCACATTCATTTCCTTCATGCAATTAGCCTCATGTCTAGTTTGGTCCAGCGGATGCTATTTTTAATCTGCAGTTTGACCTGCTGTTTCAGCATCCTTCAATTGGTTTTATACACAATATTTATTTATTGTAAACTGCTTGGAAATATCTGTAAATCAAATGTCAGAGCTGATAGGATATATAATATATGTGTATGGGTCTACATACACACACACAAGTTGGAGAAAGCCCTTTTATGCATCTTGGAGTATGGGTTCTGGCCAAATTGTGTGATAAACTAGCTTTTTAAAATTATCCCAAAAACAACAACAACTTTATTCTTATAACCCACCTCCATCTCCCCGAAGGGACTCAGGGTGGCTTACATGGGGACCAAGCCCGAAAAACAAGTGTACAAGATATAAAATAAAACACATAACAACAATATAATTTAAAGCCCCTTCCCCAGTAGTCAAATGTTTCAGAATATTGGGGAGGAATTATTTTGCAGAGAAAACAATATGTTTTTAAAGGAAATACACTGTTTTCTGCACAAGAAATCACTGTTTTTTGCACTGAGGAGTGATGGGGATGATGCACAAAACTGTCCCTCAAATAGGGGCTCTAGGTGCAGCTCCCCAACCAGCTTCCCCTATTGTATTGGTTCAATACTAAAATTATTGTGTTATACAAATCTAATGTGCAACCTGATTTTGGCAAGGTAATTTAGCCAAAAATGTGAGTGTTATGTTCAAGTAAATACAGTATATTTTTCTACATGGAATAATTCATTTGCAACCATTTTGGAATGCTCAAATACAAGGAATAGTCCTAAAGATAAATGTTTGTATTAGATTTGTGCCTTTATCTGAAGATACAGTGTGTTAAGTTTTATGTCTGAATAGTTCTAAATCAGACCAGTAATGACAGTTATCACAAGATAACTGTAATAACAGTAATCACACACAGTCAGAGAGAAATGTCCCATCTTGGAGTGGGCAATGTTCTGAAAGGCTTTGTTGTAGCTCCTTGGATGACTTATGTCTAGCTAAATCAAGTGATTAGTCAAACATCAAAAGACTAGATATGAATCCAGTCATAAATCAAATTACCGTATATACTCGAGTATAAGCCGACCCGAATATAAGCTGAGGCACCTAATTTTGCCACAAAAAACCTGGGCAAACATTGATTCCAGTATAAGCCAAGGGTGGTAAATTTCAGAACTAAAAATAGATATCAATAAAATGACATTAATTGAGGCATCAGTAAGTTAAATGTTTTTTTAATATTTACATAAAGCTCAAATTTAAGATAAGACTGTCCAGCTCTGATTAAATCATTATTCTCATCTTCTTCAATGTAAATGTTCTTATGTATCCTTTTAATAATAATAGAGTAAAATAATACATGTAATAATAATAATAAATACAGGAAAATAATACATGTAGTAATAAATAGAGTAAAATAATAAATGCAACAATAATAATAATATCAGAGTGAAATAATAAATGTATTATTAATAATAATAAAAATAGAGTAAAATAAATGTAATAATACCAATAATAATAAAGAAAAATAATAAATATACCATATATTCTCAAGTATAAGCTGATCCAAATATAAGCCAACCAGGACCCTCACCCAAGTATAAGCCGAGAGTGGCTTTTTCAATCTTAAAAAAAGGGCTGAAACACTAGGTTTATACTCGAGTATATACAGTATTAGAACTGCCTTAAATTCCATTTTGGGGAAAAAGCAACATAGCAGTAAAATAAAATAAAAACAAACAAAATAAAATAAAATAATAACTGGATTATAATTTAGAAGAATATATTTATTTATTTTGTGTCAAAAGCATTGCATAACAAATACATTTTAAAATGATGAAAAAAAAAGGAAATCACAAGCAACTAAATAGTTTTAGACCAAAAGCGTGCAACAGCAACCGCATTGTCCGTAGAAGAATTATTTTGTTATTAGAAGAATAACAAAATAAGAAATTTATTTTTCAAGGCTTGCTGTTTACATCTTCATCACGCCCATAGCCAGAAATTTTTTTGGGAGGGGTTGAAACATTTTTTTAAGCAAATCATGAAGAATAGATCCATAACATAAAATAATTTAAATTACATTTTGACAGAAATCAGACTCCATAGATAAACTTCGGTGGACACTCAAGAGTGCAAGTCCAGTCAGTCTTCCTTGCCCCCTTGTACTTCTTATGTATGTTTTCAAATGTTTCAGAATTGAAAATGACTTTTCATTTGTAACTGTTAATATTGGCAATGTTGAAGAAATCTGAAAAAGTTTCTTCACATTTGGAAAAAAAACTATCCATCACAGACAATATATGCCTCCAGTGCATTTGATGGTTTTTATGCAGGTGCATTCTTTCCAATTTCTACACCACATGTCAAATTCTTCTGTCTGTGTGTCAGTATCTTGAAAGAATTCATTGTAAAGTTCTGTGTACTTGTTCAAGTTGAATTTTAAATGACCACAATTAATAGGGAGGAACACTTGCAGTTCCTGAACTACTTCCCCGTGGCTTGTAAACCTTTCTTGAAGCTGACTGCAGAAAAAGTCCGGAAATCGGATGTTCACATTTAGCCTATAATATTCCATTGGTGTTGGTGAAGTTGCCTGCATGTTGCTGCCTTGAACAGATGTGAAGAATCCTAACTTCTCCACCCATAGACTCTACCACTGATCTTGCCGTGTCAAAGCTCTCCTGAAGAGTAGATATGCAAATCCTTCACCTGTTATATCACTTATCTTTTCACAAAGCCTATAAAATCATATCTTTTCCCTGCAATTTTGACATCAACATACCTTACCGAGAGCGATAACTGTTCTGAGGTACTCAAATCCAAAGTTTCATCTGCCAAAACAGAGAAACACTGTGATACATTGCGTATTTCAACAATTTTTAGTCTATCTTATCACTGCAAATGTCTATTAGTTCATTCTGTATTTGAGGACTAGTATATTGAGCATTCAAAACTGCAGTTTCAAAATGAGTTTTCTGGTCAGTGTCTCCTGATCTGGCACGAGATCTCAACAAGGCCCTGAAATTACCACCTCTGTGCAAAGGTTATTCAGAGGAAACAGGTCCTTAATCATTGCTTCCTCTTAAACCCAGTTCTTATAGGTCACAAAGGACAATAGTTTCCACAACTAGAAGTTTCTTTCTGTTTCCTTCTGCTTTCCTTTATCATGACGACATTTTACATCAGAATGTTTTCCACTGAATTAGCAAGAAGTTTTCAGCCAAGCACAAGTTATTTTGATGGTACTCTATTTTTTTATGTCATTTGAAGACTTGTGTTGCATCTTACCATCACACAAAATGTTTAGCAACCAATGCACCAAGCTTCTGATGACCACATTTACCACCAACTTCTTCTCCAAACACCACACGGTACTTACAGAGTGCACCTTTTACATGAAATGAGTAGACTAACTAGGGAAATCTGTTGAACCATTTGAGTTGAAAAGTTAAATCCTTCTTCTTATCCACAGAAAATACATATCCTGGCAATGAAGATCATGGATTTTGCACTAATTCAGCTTTCAATTGGTCATTTGAAACAGTCTTGTTCATATGAAGTCCAAGGTCTAACAGTGATCTTGTCTTTGCTCCTGTTCCATGGTTTCTTTGGCAGGGCTTGAATTAGATGAACCAGTGGTAGACGCCTCAGTATTCACAATTTACTCAATTTTCACCTGCAGTCCAGGTACACATGTTCTGGGGTCTTCATTAGTACCTGCTGCTGCAATGGTTCTCAATCTGCTGCCTTCTTGGTCTTCAAAATTTGGCTTTTCCTTTTTTGCCATGAACTCAAAAAATGTTCAGTTGCTTTGATAGACGTTGCCTTTCCTGAGACAACCCAAGAGGCCTAGATGGTGATGGGTGAGGAGGGGAACTCTGCTTAGTGCAGCCACCCAAATGTCCAGCCCTTGTGCTCTTCCTGGAAAGACCTGACAATAAATTCCAAGGGCAGAAACTTCCTGAATTGTAGAGTGAATCCCTGGGGCAAAGGCATAGCAATGGAAACCCTATTATCTGAAGAGTAGATATGCAAGTCCTTCACCTGTAATATCACTTATCTTTGTACAGTCCCATGGTTTTCCGGGCTAAATTAGCTTGGAAGACCGCAAAGACACCTACCCACTCCCCAAAAGCCCCCCAAACTTCTTTAAAAAGTAAACTAACTTACCATGCCTCCAGTACAGACGGAGGGGAGCAATTGAATCCCCCTGCGAAGGACCAGTTGGTTCTGGCTGGCATTCCCGCCAGTTGGCAAAAAGAGGAGGGGCTAAAGAAACATTGCTTCAGGTAGCCCCCTCATCTCTGCATTCACTTCCCTGCAGCACAAGGAGGAAGACGTGTTGTTGCTGCTGACCGACTGGGACAGCAAACCATCAATGTGGAGTGCCCCCGGGGTCAGTTGTTTCGCCCAGTGGTTGGCTTGGCAGGTGGTCCCAAAAGATACCTGGCCTCACCATTACCCATGTCGCAGTGCTCTCCCCCACAACTAGTCAATTATTTCAATTACCAGTTTTATAATTAGGTCAATAAATGGCCCATTTATTTCTCCACATCTTGTGTCTGGTCTCTTTATTTCGCGGTGGGGATTCAAAGGGGTTTGGGGGACTTTTGGGGAGGGGGTGTCCAGATGTTCCAGGATAACATCTGGACACCCACCACAGAAAACACGGGCTTTCAGGGAGGGGGTATGTGTAGACAGGCACCCAGGAACATTCACATTCTTTAAACACAAATGTTCCTGAGATAAATGCCTATCTGGAAGCGCCCTATGCCCTATGGAAACAGTTTTTCAGGGGAAGTAAAGTAGATTCTATTTCCCATCTATATATATTTCACATATTACATTTAATTTCATAACACAAGGGAATGGGCAAGGGGCAAGATATAGCACACAGTAGCACAATATTTTCTACCATTTCTTCAGCAAATGTTAAGAATTGGCAAGTTTGTTTCATCTACACAAAAGCAAGCAAGCTAGGATTCATAAGAAGGAAGCTGAATTCTGTGTCTAACAATACATTCAATGCTTTTTGTGTGCTTGCAGGAAGAAGAAAAGAAGGTGTTGTCCTATTTTCCCTTGGTTTACTGCTCTTTTTGCACATGTCTGGTTTGCTCTTTAGTGGTTATCCCTGCTCTGCGTGACTCTCTACAAGTACTTACTGCCCTTTCACAGTTAGCAGGAATTGATAACACTGGGTTGCCTAGCAATCCACTGTGAACAGCAGTAATAAATGGAGTCTTTCCCCACATGCATCTCACGCAGGGCCAGCATGGGATAGACAACAGCAGCCACCTCTGTTAGGCCCCCACAGATATTTCAATTAAGTATTAAGGTTAGGTCTGCATTTGCATTAAGTGACCCTGAAATGTATTGCAGGCTGGTGAATTTAGAGAAGCATTTGCTCCAGTTTAGTGGCTGTGCAACAAATGGGTTGGAAAAACAACAGTAGCTTACTCATCATGAGGATTATCAACAGCTGTCCCTCACATTATAATATTTCAAAATATCATGGTTCCAAATATCCATGGTTCCAAAAATCTTGTACGTACAGACACAGAACCATACAAAGAGAGGGAAGGAGGAAGAATGTTTGAAGACTGAGGCTTTACCAATTTCACAGTGAATCCCACAAAGCTGTAAAGTTGAAGACAGTTCTCCACCATGGGCTGAGTACACAGGACTGAACTGCAACTTTTGCTTGAAAGACTCAGGAGTTCAATAGTTTCTGTGTTCAGCTTTCATCCGAAGCCATGATTTCTCTAAAACCATGGCTCCCTTCATAAAGCAACACACTCCCTTCATAAAGCAACAAAAGCTGCTTTATAATTGCACTACTTTATGGCACTGAGATTCTTAGTTCCTCAAAAATTGTAAGCTATTAGTACCTATTCAATTAATTAATCCAGACAAAAATAACCCACATCTCAATGTGAGACCCTCAAAGGCACAGAATGCAGTGTAACTGCAACAGGGATTTAGCATGAGCCTCTCTTTATGGCATAGTCGAAGAACACTGAACAGTGATAATCCACACTCACATTGGCTCTGTCAAGAAGTCTTCATATTATATTTAGCATCCACCTTCATATTTTGAACAGAATCTTTGGAGGTGAAAGGAAAGCCAAACATTAAACAGCATAGGAAGGATGAAGAAAGGGGGGGGGAGGCATGTGGCAGAATCTTTATGATTGGTTTTTAATTTTACATGACCTTTTGTAGATATAAACCCACTTCTTCATATGATGCAGTTGTGGAAATAGGATAAGATTGTAATAAGATCCAGAAAGAAGCAAATCATGACCTTGGTACTAAAATTTTCGAAGGGCTGCTTAAGGTGAGAATGAACACTGGAAAATTAACCCTGTTTGACACCATTTTAACTGTCAAGGCTCAATGCTTTGGAGTCATGGGAGCTGTAGCTTTATAAGATCTTTAGTCTTTTCTGCCAAAGAGTGCTGATGCCTCACCAAACTACAAAGGGATGAAGGAGGGAAGGATAGCTTTGCCATCCCTTCTCCATGAGCTGTTTATCCCACGGAGGTGAGATCACTGTGTAGACTGCTCCTGAGATCGCAAATATCAATCTCCACACGCCCAACCTCTGCAAGGATCTGGACCTTACTGAAAGGTTCGAATCTTTGAAAGTGTTTTTTAACACAGAGAAAACCTGGACATCCAGGTTCACTCCAGGTTAAACCCAACTAGCCTGAGGCGTCATTTGGATGCCTCAGGCTAATCCGGGGGGAAAACCACGGACTTCAAACCTGTGTAGCTGGGCCCTTAGTTTGGATATTTGAAAGCAACAAATATACTTACCAAAAGCAGAATTACTTCATACCTGATATTACACCTGTTACCACTAAATCCAAACTTCAAACAGAATCCTCTAACCAGCATGGCCAATTGATTTGGGAATTATAGTCAAGAAAAATAACTTTCCCAAGCTTTGCTCATCTAACTCAGCCCAGGTAGGGGCAGACACTATTGTAAGCAAAGATTTTGTTTATTTCTCAGACATTTCAAAGATGCAAGCTGATGTCCACTTATATAGGAATGCATGTACAGCTGAAATAAATTGAGAAGGTTGTCTGGGACATATCAACACTGAAGTGTCTACATCATTGGAACAATTAGCAGTCTGTTTCAAAAAATGGCACAGCTAAAGGAAAGTGAGAGCAATTAGATTTCCAGCTACCATTTTAACAGCACAAATAAATGAGAATCTAGCTTCTGCCAGCATGGCAGGTTGTAGAAAAGGAAATGGTGTGATTTTTATGTGGGAAGCAATATTTGGCACTCCCTATTAGGAATACAATAACTATCCGCATGTGTGTTTTACTCTCTCTCTCCCCAGTGTGTTGGCAGCCACCTGGTTCATTTATTCTTTGCCCTGCTCCAACATTAGGAAAATTTCCATATGCAAATTGATACAATAATATTTTCTCTCTACTGGAACAGGCAATAGCTGGGGTTATGAGCTTTTACATGTGATTGATTGTTCAAATCGACAATTCATTTTGTTCCACCAGGATTGCAGAGCGGTGACAAGATGCTTCCTGAAAAAGGAATCATTTTTTTCTCATGTTGGACACCTTTCATTTATAATTTCTTGCACTGCTAAATTTTATGGCTGTTATTGTTTGCTTTGGGCTGTTTTCTCCCTGAAGTATCTGGCCTAATTTGTCAAAAAACTAGCCATGTATGCCAGATAATATCACCGTGCAGGAATCTCTCAGTAAAAGTAATGCATTACAAAATGCTGAAGCTGTGGCTATAGTTCAGTTAAGACTATTAATTGTATTTTATTAGGTGAATGAAGAAAGTGCAAAAGCTGGGTTGCAGTTAAACATCAAAAAAACAAGATTATGGCAACCAGACAGATTGATTACTGGCAAATAGGGGGAGATAAATGTGAAGGCAGTGACAGATTTTATATATTCTAGGTGCAAAGTTTACTGCAGATGCAGACTGCAGCCAGGAAATCAGAAGATGTTTACTTCTTGGGAAAAGAGCAATGACCAACCTCGATAAAATAGTAAAGAGTAGAGACATCACACTGGCAACGGTCCGCATAGTTAAAGCAATGGTATTCCCTGTAGTAACTTATGGCTGAGAGAGCTGGATCATAAGGAAGGCTGAGCGAAGGAAGAGAGACATTTTTGAACTGTGGTGTTGGAGGAAAATTCTGAGAATGCCTTGGACCACAAGAAGATCGAACCAGTCCATACTCCAGGAAATAATGCCTGACTGCTCACTGAAGGGAAGGATATTAGAAGCAAAGATGAGCTACTTTGTCCTTATAATGAAAAGACAGGAAAGCTTGGAGAAGATAATGATGCTGGGATATGCAGGAAGGAAAAAGGAAACGGGGTCGACCAAGGGCAAGGTGGATAGATGGTATCCTTGGAGTGACTGGCTTGACTTTGAAGGAGCTGGGTGTGGCGAGCTCTGGCACAGGCTGGCCCATGTGGTCACGAAGATTCAGAAGCGACTGAATGAATAAACAACAACAAATTGTTTGTATGTTATGTTAGGGAGTGTGTGTGATTTAAAAAAAATAAGGTATGTTTTTATTTTGTGTCAAAAGCATTGCATAAATAAGTACAAAACTGATAAAAATAGAGGGAACACAAGCGGTGAAATAATTGGGGAATACTGAAAGAGTGTCCTTGAGGACTGAGTAAATACAGCCGGGTGTCACCTGGACAATGTTTCTAAGTAAATAGCTAATCTTTCCAACCCAAAAGCATTGCTTTTAAATAAGGTGTCAGTTTGTGCTTCTAATGTTTGCTATGAAGTAGGTTCTTGGTATCCATTGGAGTTTGGTTCTAGCACTGCTTGTGGTTATCAAAATCCATAGATTCTGAAGACCTAATGATGTAATAACATGGCAAAATCAAGGTTTGCTTATTGGATCTTTTCAAGGATGACACAGCATGTCTCTTCCTGCCCTGAAGTTTGGAGTTATTGTATTACAGCTTGGGTAGGGAAAGATTTTGCACCATGGTTTGGGGACAGGAGATGATCTATGTCATTCCGAAGCATCTGAGCTACCTATACTGTAGACATCCACAACACAGAGTGACTCCCTAAAGGTTGAGTCCAGGTTAACTACAAGATCACCTTCTCCCATACAATCCGCCCTGCATACTTAGGTCCTCTGGGGGGTGTCTGTTCCAACCAGAACCCAGCTGGTGACTGTCACCCAGAGGATCTTTTCATCGGCTGCCCCAAGACTCTGGAACAATCTGCCGGAAGAATTCTGAAAGCTGGATGAGCTGTCAGAATTTATAAACTATCTATAAGCCTGCGGGCTAATTTCTGTTCTGTGTATTTTAATATGTATTTTATAGAAATAGGTTTTAATATGTATATTTTATAGAAATGTGTATATTTAGGAATTTTTACAATGTTTATGTGTTTTAATTATGCTGTAACCTGCCTTGAGACACAAGTAGAGGCGGCTAAAAAAAGATGATGATGATGATTAAAGTGGTTCTGGGGTTCAATTACTTAGGTCATTCATACCTACATTTATATCGTTATGAATGTAATGTAAGATGCCAGTCAATTTTTTAAGATTATACATCTGAGTTGTATAGCATAAATATGGAGTTATGCAGTGACTGTGCTTCACAACCATTGTGGTTAATGGTACCTCTTCACAATTAAACACACAACAAAATTTTCTTGCTTATGTCCATGGACATCATGTGCACAATGACACTACATAAATAACTCTTGTTCTACAACTTTTAATTTAATACAGATGTTTTGCTTTTGTAGGGGGACTTATGCATGTGTAAGATATCAACAGGATTCTGGTGCTGTTGTTCGTAAAAGGTGAAAATTGTGTTCTCATTAGGGAACATAAACTTCTTAGGGGTCCCTCTGCTGCCCTTGGCCCACACAGACTTCCACCTAGATTGTCAAACTCAAAATATTAAAGCAAAATGAAACATACTGAACAGAATTTCTTTCAGCTGAAATTTTTGACTAGAAGGTGGATGCTATTTCAAGGGACCCACCAGAAATAGATTTTAAAATGAAATTTCCAGTTACTGAAAATAATGACAGGGTGGTTTGTGGGAGATCTGAAGCCACTGAAAATGACCCTCCAGTATGGGCACACATTATGTAATATGTTATTTGTCACCTGAAGACAAATGCTTCACTCCATCACCACATCTGCAAATTCTGCATTCCTATTCAGCTAGGAATGAGTCTGTTCATTCATAAAGGTGTGTTATAGGTACTTGATGTTATGCATCTGATAAAGAAGCCTTAAGTCTATGGAAGCTTGTGCTACAACATCTTTCTCTAAATTAGGGGACCACTCAAAGAGTAATTGCAGCCATCTCTATGTCCAGAACATTGTTCCTTCGTCATTTTATAATTTGTTCCTCTTTGGCTCCTCAATTAATCATTTTTGATAGTCTCCCTTATGAATCTGGAAAAAGCACAAGCCATTACTGGTTTGGAGAAGATGAATATCCTGCTGCTTGGGAAACTGTCTTCCACACTTATTACTAGAATAAATCTCCAGCATGGTCATCCCAAACCTCTGTGTTCTCATTGATAATAACGGCAAAACCATCATTAAATCCAAAAGGAGCAGGGTCCATCTCCAACTCCTCGGGAAGTGAATTACTGCCTCTCCTTCCCTCCCCCAACGCTGGTGAGTGAATAACAAGGAAGAGAAGAATTTAAAAACTCTAAAACCACTCTGGAGGAAGAAGAAGGCAGAGGAGCTGACTTTAACAACATTCTGCCTCTGGCTTCAGTCCTACTGCCTCCCCTCCCCTCCCCCACGCTGGTAAGTGGAGGAAGAAGAGAGACGGCCACCCACCATTGGTAGGCCATAGAGATTCTGAAGCAGAGGAGCTGTTATACCATCATAAATTGCACTATCAAGACTTGAATCCATACTCTGACACTTGAACTGGCAAACCTCACCTCTTTGAATGGAATGGGTTGTTTTGTTTTTACCAAATTTGCCCTGCACTTTACAGACTCTTTTGAAATTCATCTTCCCAGACCACCCCTTAAGCCCTGTATTTTTGCACTATTATCTGTGCTCCGTGCAAGCAATTATACCTCCCTCTTGTCTACCCCTGGCCCATTACTTAGCCACATATTTCTTGAACTGCACTGGTGTTTTGACTAGATATAAAAGGTATATGTAACTTGATTATGTGCAGGTTAATGCAAATTTATATTGTCTGTATTTTATGAACTGCACTATTTTACACTGGTGCACTTTAAATCAGTACTTTAAATTTCCAGCAATGTCAATGAGGGGACGGGGGGACGGGCTTTTTGGAAGGAATTGGGGTAGGAAATTTTAACCCTATGGGCACTAAGCACTTTGAAGAGGGAGGTTGAGAGGGGGATGGGGGGAGTTTGCAGGGCTGGAGGGGGCATCAAGGTAGTGTGGGGTAGGAGGAGATCAAAATGGAGGAGACCAGGGCAACACCAACGCCCCAAGGTGCTCAGGCCAGTATCAATGCCTGTTGCTCCCAGGATGGCTCCTCCTATACATAGTAATATGAGTAGTCTGGGTAATCAAAGTGGCAGACCCCCCAGGCTTAGACTGCTGCTGCTCAATGCCAGGTCAGTGAATGGTAAAACAACCACCATCCAAGATTTGATCCATGATGAAAATGCCGATTTTATGAACTGCACTATTTTACACTGGTGCACTTTAAATCAGTACTTTAAATTTCCAGCAATGTCAATGAGGGGACGGGGGGACGGGCTTTTTGGAAGGAATTGGGGTAGGGAATTTTAACCCTATGGGCACTAAGCACTTTGAAGAGGGAGGTTGAGAGGGGGATGGGGGGAGTTTGCAGGGCTGGAGGGGGCATCAAGGTAGTGTGGAGTAGGAGGAGATCAAAATGGAGGAGACCAGGGCAACACCAACGCCCCAAGGTGCTCAGGCGTATATGAGTAGTCTGGGTAATCAAAGTGGCAGACCCCCCAGGCTTAGACTGCTGCTCTCAATGCCAAGTCAGTGAATGGTAAAACAACCACCATCCAAGATTTGATCCGTGATGAAAATGCCGACATGGCTTGTATTACAGAGACCGCCTGGACGAGGCTGGAGGAGTCATCCTGGTCCGACTTTGTCCTTCAGGGTTCTCCGTACATCAGCAGGCTAGGCTCAGGGGTGGGGAGGGGAAGTAGCGGTGATCTATAGAGATACCATCTCCCTGACCAGGTGCCCCATCCCACAATTGGGTTTGACTATGTCTATCTGTGGGTGGGTTGCCAGGACAGAATAGGGATTCTGTAAGTGTGCCGCCCACCCTGCTGCACTATAGTCTCCCTACCTGAGCTGACCGGGGTAGTCTCGAGCTTGGCGTTGGAATCCCAGCAGCTGATTGTGCTGGGGATTTCAACATCCATGCTGAGTCTGCCCTGTCAGGACTTCATGGCAGCCATGACAACCATGGGGCTCCTATTTTGTGGAATATATTGATAAAACATTTATTTTTGGTATACTTAACTTTCAAATGTTAACAATCACATTTTGTTCCTTTGGCCTAGATCCCACTATGTATAAAAACCTGTATCTCTTAGGAGAACAAGTGTCAAGTGTATAACTTTGTAAGTATCTTCAAATGTGTTTTACTATATGATGTTCAATGTATACAATTGCAGAGTATATTGATGTATGTAACAATTTCATACCAACAGAAGAAGGCCTGAAGAAGGGCCGAAACCGGTCGTGGGTGGCTGATTCATGTTCAACTCATCATAAGTACACACAATGTCATTATCATTTCAGAGAGACTGTACAAAATCTGTATCATATTGTTTGTGATTATTGTGAATTTAACCTATCTGCTGAACTTATTCATTTTCTTTTTTGTATATAAGTGGGCTATTTGTGTTTAGCTAACCATGGGGCCGTCCCAAGGAGTATCTGGCCCTACCCATGCAGCTGGACACACGTTAGACCTCATTTTTTTCTATGGGATGGGAGGAAGGTGAAAGTGTGCAGGACATATCTATAGTCCCGTTGTCAAGGACCAATCATCACTTGATCAGGTTTAGTCTTATCGCTGCCCCTGACCTCTGCAGGAGGGGGAGGACCAATTAGAATGGTCTGCCCCAGGAGGCTTATGGAACCAGATAGGTTCCTGAGGGCTCTTGGGGATTGTCCTGCCACAGAGATAGGTAATTCTGTTGAAGCCCTGGTTGATCTCTGGAATGGAGAAATGACCAGGACAGTTGACACAATCACTCCCAAACGCCCACTCTCTCCTCTCAGAGCCAAACCATTCCCTTGGTATAACAAGGAGTTGGCGGGAATGAAGCGGGAGAGATGAAGGCTATAGCTTTGTTTGCACCAGACCCGTAGCGAGTCCAACCGAGCATGGGATAGAGCTTATTTAAAAGCCTATTCCGCAGCAATGGAAGCAGCAGAAAGAATTCACATAACTGCAAAAATTGCATCCGCAAAGAATCGTCCGTCCGAGCTGTTCCGAGTGGTCCGGGGTCACCGAGTGGGATGATCTCTGACCTCTCAGTGGCTCACTGTGTGGAATTTGCATGGCACTTTGTGGATAAAGTCACTTGGATCTGTTCTGAGCTGGATTCCAGTTTAAATACAGTAACATTGAATGTGACTCAGGCACCAACATGTCCTGTTTTAATGGATTCTTTTCAACTTGTTCAATCCGAGAATGTGGACAGGATCCTTGGAGGAGTGAGAGCCACCACCTGTATCCTAGACCCTTGCCCTTCATGGCTGATAAAACTTGCCAAAGGGGCAATGGCTGAGTGGGTCAAAATGGTGGTTAACGCCTCCTTGGCCCAAGGTGTACTTCCAACTAGCTTGAAAGAGGCCATAGTAAGGCCTTATTTTTTTTTAAAAAAAGCCATCACTTGACCACTCAGACATGAACAACTTCAGGCCAGTGTCAAATCTTCCCTTTCTGGGCAAGGTTCTGGAACGCATGGTGGCCTCACAACTCCAGAGATTCCTGGATGACACAGATTATCTTGATCCATCGCAGTCTGGTTTCAGGCCTGGCTATGGGACTGAGACAGCATTGGTTGCCTTGGTAGATGATCTACGTAGAAAGCTAGATGGGGGATTGTGTCCCTTCTGGTTCTCTTAGACCTCTCAGCGGCGTTCGATACCATTGACCATGGTATCCTTCCGGACCACCTCGGGGAAATGGGACTTGGAGGCACTGTTTTGTAGTGGTTCCAGTCCTTCCTAGAGGGTCGGGTCCAGAAGGTGGTGCTGGGGGACTCCTGCTCGACCCCATGGCCTTTGTCCTGTGGGGTCCCACAGGGTTCAATTCTGTCCCCCATGTTATTTAACATCTATATGAAACTGCTGGGAAAGATCATCCGGAGTTTTGGAGTACGCAGATGGCGCCCAACTCTACTACTCTTTTACATCTGATGCCAAGGATTCCGTCCTGACCTTGAATCAGTGTCTGTCAGCTGTGAAGGACTGGATGAGGTTGAACAGGTTGAAATTGAATTCAGACAAGGCGGAGGTACTCCTAGTCAGCCGTAGGACTGATCAGGGTATTGGGTTACAACCTGTGCTGAATGGGGTCACACTCCCCCTGAAGGCACAGGTTTGCAGTCTGGGGGTCCTCCTAAACTCAGCGCTGACCCTGGAGGCCCAGGTGTCGGCAGTGGCCAGGAAGGCCTTAGCACAGTTAAAACTCGTGTGCCAGCTGTACCCATACCTTGAAAAGCCCGATCTGGCCATGGTAGTACACACCTTAGTCACATCCAGGCTAGATTACTGTAATGCGCTCTACTTGGGGCTGCCTCAGAAAAGCGTTCGGAAACTTCAGCTGGTTCAAAGGTCAGCTGCTAGACTGCTCATGGAAGCGGGATATAGAGAAAGAACTACTCCACTCCTGAAGCAGCTACACTGGCTTCCAGTTTGTTTTTGGGCGTAATTCAAGGTGCTGGCTTTAGCCTACAAAGCCCTATATGGTTTCAGCCCAGGCTACTCGAGGGACCGTATCTCCTTCTACCAACCCACTTGAGCCCCAAGATCTGCAGGAGAGGCCCTTCTCTCAGTCCCACCACCATCGCAGGCTCATTCCTTTGGTAACAAGAGAGGGGGCCTTTTTGGTGGTGGCCTCATAGCTTTGGAACTCCCTCCCTAATGAGGTACAATCAGCCCCCTCCATACTGGCCTTTTCTTCACAAATTAAAACCTTTTTGTGGAGCCAGGCCTTCCCAGACTAATGAAAATTGGCACTGCCAGTCTGATAAATTTTTTTAATAATACTTGACAAATAACTTCAGTGGCCAGAGGTTATGGATATCTTTAATATGGTGCTTGTTGTAAGTTGTTTAACGTTGTTAATCGGGATATGATGTTTTAATTGATTATGTATTGCTGTCTAATGTATTTTTATGAATTTTATAAGTTGTACGCCGCTTTAAATCCCACCCACGGGAGAAAAGTGGAATGAAAAATGAAATAATAATAATAATAATAATAATTCACTTGTCTTATGTTCCAAGCATTTAAAATTCACAAAACAACATTCATGGCTTGGTATGCTAGATTCCTTTCCCAGACTGGCCTTAAAATGCCAACCCTAAGAATTCTGCCACTCATCCTGCCCTTGTTCCTCACTCATTCCCTTCTTTGGCCTCAAAATGACTCTTCAGATATGGACCTGTGGCTATCATGTTGTGTAGGAACTATATTTGGTATGCATGGCATGACTCCAATGTAGGCTTTAGACAGCTGGAGACATTTTAGAATCCACAATAACCACAATATAAAGAAACACAGTAGAATAATATATTAACCTCTAATATTCTAATCTTTCAGAATCCCCAAAGCCATAGTAAATTCTCCCTTCTGTTTGGCTATCCTATTTCTCCTCAGTCCAATTCTGTCTCTGTCTCTCCTTCACACTCAATAAATGCATAATTGCATATTCCAACTGGAATAATGCTAGCTTGAAGATAGCAGTGGGCTTTAATAACAACCCCATTATATTCTGCACTACCAACTCAGGACATCTCCGTAATTAGTCATTGTGCTATTATATTGTACACTACCAATTAACAGGACATCTTCATAATTAATCATGGTGACTATCTTTTGGTGATGATTGAGATGGGTGTTCAGGAGGGAAGAAGAGAGGAACAAAGAGTGGTATACTAATATTGATTTCGCGATCTCCTTTGTTTTCACATTGAAACATATATAAAGCACTGCTATTACTATCATCATTTGTCAAGCCCAAATGCCACAATTTTCCTCTGTATCCCCTCTCAAAATTGTGACAAGAGGTCTGGGAGGTCTGACTTGGCCACGGTGGTCCACGCTCTGGTTACATCCTGTTTGGACTACTGCAACGCTCTCTACGTGGAGTTGCCTCTGAAGACAGCACGGAAGCTCCAACTAGTACAACGGGCGGCAGCCAGACTAATAACTGGGGTGACTTAGAGGGAGCGCACCACCCCCCTGTTAAGCTAGCTCCACTGGCTGCCGATATGCTACCGAGCCCAATTCAAAGTGCTGGTTTTGACCTATAAAGCCCTAAACGGTTCTGGCCCAATCTACTTGTCCGAACGCATCTCCTTCTGAGCCAGGAAGATCCCTAAGGTTATCTGGTGAGGCCCTGCTCTCGGTCCCGCCTGCCTCACAAGCGCGGCTGGTGGGAACGAGGGACAGGGCCTTCTCGGTGGCGGCTCCCCGGCTGTGGAACACCCTCCCCAGAGATATACGGCAAGCCCCAACCCTTTTGAGTTTTAGAAAAGCCTTAAAAACATGGCTATGTGCCCAGGCTTTTAACGAATAAATGACAAAGACGACCCAGACTGTTATATGGATAAAGTAGGAGGATATTGGACGAACGGATTTTAAGCATATGTTTTATGTTTTATACTGCATTTAACTGGTTGTAATACATTTTTATATGTTGTTGTTTTTAATGATGTGTCAGCATCGAATTGTTGCCAATTGTACGCCGCCCTGAGTCCCTTCGGGTGAGAAGGGCAGGATAGAAACATTGGAAATAAATAAATAAAATAATATTATTTTTGAAGGGACCTGCAATTAAAAATGGAGGTCCTTAGGAGAAGTGCAGAGTTCTGAGGGTGGAGTGGAGTGAAGGCATTATCGCATGTTTTGCATGTGTTTTGGACACTGAAAGATAAAAATTACTGGAATATGTCCCTTTCTTTTAAAAATTGGATGGATTGAGAGGTTGCAGAGCATCACGTGTCTTCATGTTCCTCAAAATGAGGAAAGACAAGGATTATTTTGTCTGTTTTTTCCTCCTTCTGGTCAACTACCCCACTACTAATTTAGCAGGTAAGGAAATTACAAAAAGAATTGGAAAAGAGAACCACTTTACACCTCAACACATTGAGAGGGGTGACCGTCCCTTTAAGAGTAGAAAATGGCCCCTCATATAGTTGTTAAAGATCCCTGAAAGCTGACAGAGCTTGAAATATCTCAGGCCTCTCCTTTGGATTCCCCCCAAAGTGTTCCTAAATCTGAGCTCAACCATGGAGAAAGTGCAGAAATGGATTAAACTGCGACACCATCACCATTAACTTTATTTTTACCTTGCCTTTCTCCTCATAAAGATTCAAGGCAGCAAACATCCTCAGGTGGGCCTTTGCGTGGCCATTTTCCCCTCAGAGAGGCTTTTCCCAGCCAAACGGGGCCCTTCAGGGGGCGAGGCATGGGGCGGGGCTTCATTCCCATCCCCTCCCTCCCTCCCTCAACTGCGCATGTGCACAGCCCTCCTGCATGGAAAAGAGGACTGAGGGAAGAAGGGAAGAAGGAAGAGAAGAAGGAAGGTGGGGGAGAGAGAGAGAGAGAGGAAGAGGAGGAGGAGGAGGAGAAGGTAGGCCAGGGCATGCCTCTGAGCATGGGCAGAGGGGGAGGGAGGTACTCTTTGGGACCTGGCCACTCCACCTGGGATACTCCACCTTCACCCCCACTTCCTGCCATGGAGCACACCCTACCAATCATATATATGAATTTCAAAAGTATGGCATTTTCTCTGTTTTGACTCAGGCCCCTTCTATAATAATGATAATAATAATGATATAATAAAATAATGATAGAATAATATAATATAATAATATTACAATAATAATAGAACAACAACAACAATAATAGAACTTTATTTCTATTCTGCCCCATCTCCCCTCAGGGACTCTTTATAATATATTATAATACTATAATAATACCATATAATATACAGTAGAGTCCCACTTATCCAAGCTTCGCTTATCCAAGCTTCTGGATTATCCAAGCCATTTTTGTAGTCAATGTTTTCAATATATCGTGATATTTTGGTGCTAAATTCATAAATACAGTAATTACTACATGGCATTACTGCATATTGAACTACTTTTTCTGTCAAATTTGTTGTATAACATGATGTTTTGGTCCCTAATTTGTAAAATCATAACCTAATTTGATGTTTAATAGGCTTTTCCTTCATCCCTCCTTATTATCCAAGATATTCGCTTATCCAAGCTTCTGCCGGCCCGTTTAGCTTGGATAAGTGAGACTCTACTGTAATATTATATATATAAAAGGGTAATGAAATTTCAGCCTAGGACAAAACAACAAAACTACACATCCCAGAAACACTAAACTTGGCAGCACAACCCCTCATCCATGCCTCTACGTTCATACAACAAAAAGAAAAGAAAAATAAAGTCCTAATTAGAGCGAGAGGATTAATTGTTTTTACCCAATTGCTGCCAGTTAGAAGGCTAAGCTCCGTCCACTTGGTCTCCTAGCAACCCACTCAGCCCAGGGGACAGGCAGAGTTAGGCCTCACTTAGGCCTCTTCCACTCTGCCTATAAAATACAGATTATCTGATTTTAACTGGATTATATGGCAGTGTAGACTCAAGGCCCTTCCACACAGCTATATAACCCATTTATAATGGACTTAATGTAAGGTAAAAACTTTACCCTTTACCTTAACTACCACCAATTCCTCAATTGTTTATTTCCCATACCACCATACTTCGCCACAGCAACACGTGGCCGGGCACAGCTAGTATTATATAATATATAATATCATAATATAGTATAACAGTATAATAATAATAATATAATATATTATTGTATAATAATATATAATATTATAATATCATAATATGATATCATATATAATAATATAATAATAATATAACAATGTGATAATATAATGGTAATATTATAATATGTAATAAAATAATAAACCTTTATTTGTATCCCGCTTTTCTCCCATAAAGGGACCCAAAGCAAAGGGACCCCCAGCTTGTTATAATGCAATTAAATGCAAAATGAAACCAACAACAATCAATAACAAATGCAATATAAAATTAACAACAATCAATAATAAGCAATTAGTAAAACATAAATAGAATCCTACAGTTGGAAAAGACCTCATGGGCCATCCAGTTGATTCGGCCAAGAAGCAGGAAAATCTCATTCAAAGCACCCCCGACAGATGGCCATTCAGCCTCTGCTTAAAAGCTTCCAAAGTAGAAGCCTCCATCACACTCCAGGGCAGAGAGTTCCACTACTGAATAGCTCTCACAGTGAGGAAGTTCTTCCTGATATTCAGATGTAATCTCCTTTCCTGCAGTTTGAAGCCATTGTCTCCAGGGCAGCAGAAAACAAGCTTGCTCCCTCCTCCCTATGACTTCTCCTCACATCTTTATACATGTCTATCATGTCTCCTCTCAGCCCGCTCTTCTGCAGCCAAAACATGGCCAGCTCTGGATTATATGGCAGCGTGGAATCAGATAATCCAGTTCAAAGCCGATATTGTGGATTATCTGCCTTGATATACTGGGTTATACAGCTGGATGGAAGAGTAAAGGTAGGTAAAGGTTTTCCCCTGATGTTAAGTCCAGTCATGTCTGACTCTGGGGGTTGGTGTTCATCTCCATTTCTAAGCTGAAGAGCCAGCGTTGTCCGTAGACACCTCCAAGGTCATGTGGCCGGCATGACTGCATGGAGCGCATAGAGTGGAAGAGTAGGCAAGGATTAAAATCACCGCATTGCAGCCAAGGCAAGCAGAGCATGGGTCACTTAAAACCAACAGACAGGTTTGTAGCAAGACTTATCATTAAACATACCTGATCATTAAATCTATTTGTCCGAACGTATCTCCTCCTATGAGCCAGCAAGATCCCTGAGATCATCTGGAGAGGCCCTGCTCTCGGTCTCACCTGCCTCGGAGGCGCGGCTGGTGGGAACGAGGAACAGGGCCTTCTCGATGGTGGCTCCCCGGCTGTGGAACACCCTCCCAAGAGAGATGCGTCAAATTCCAACCCTGCTGGGCTTCAGAAAAGCCTTAAAAACTTGGCTGTGTGCCCAGGCTTTTAAGCAATAAATGGTGAAAATGACACAGACTGAACTATGGACAAAGCATGAGGAAGAACGAATCTGAATTTATGTTTGAAATGTATATTTTTAATTCATTATGTATCTTAAGAGTTTTAACTGTTTTATATGCTGTTTTATATTGGTTTGTATGGGCATCTAATTGTTACAACTGTTGTAAGCCGCCCTGAGTCTCTTCGGGTGAGAAGGGCGGGATATAAATGTGAGAAATAAATAAATAAATTAAACATGACATCTCTTTGTACAGAGACACACAACATCTTCCAAAAACCAGTTTATCCATCCATCTGCCTCTTCTTTATTTCTCTCTCTCTTTGGGGACATCTACACTGTAGGATTAAAGTAGTTTGACCCCATTTTAACTGCAGTGGCTCAATGCTATGGAATCAAGGGAGCTGTGGTTTAATGAGATCCCAGCACTCTTTGGCAGAAAATAATAATAATAATAATAATCATCATCATCATCATCTTTGCGTGTTCATTTTCCACGATCTTTGCTGGTTTGTGATCCCACCAGTTCTTTGCTGCTGGCAGGTGGTACTTGAGGCATAAGTTCCAATGGATCATTTGGGCCACACAGTTGTGCCTCTGTTTGTAGTCTGTCTATGCAATTTTCTTACAGCAGCTGAGGATATGATCAATGGTTTCGTCAGCTTCCTTGCACAGTCTGCATTTTGGGTCATCAGCTGATTTTTCGATCTTGGCCTTAATTGCATTTGTTCTGATGGCTTGCTCCTGGGCTGCAAGGATCAGGCCTTCTGTCTACTTCTTCAGGGTCCCATTCGTGAGCCAGAGCCAGGTCTTCTCCTTATCAGCTTTTCCTTCAATTTTGTCAAGGAACTTTCCATGCAGTGTTTTGTTGTGCCAGCTGTCAGCTCTAGTTTGTAGTGCAGTTTTCTTGTACTGGTTTTTTGTCTGTTGTGTTTTGAGGAGTTTCTGATTTTTGACTTCAATCAAAGCAGGTTCTTCACTTTGCTTTCCATATTCTGCCAGGGCATGTTCTTCTTCTTTGACTGCTTGTTTTACTTGTAAGAGTCCTCTGCCAAAGACTGACAAAGTTCTGGAACACAACACACCAGACATCACAGTTGTGGAAAAGAACAAGGTTTGGATAATTGATGTTGCCATCCCAGGTGACAGTCGCATTGACGAAAAACAACAGGAAAAACTCAGCCGCTATCAGGACCTCAAGATTGAACTTCAAAGACTCTGGCAGAAACCAGTGCAGGTGGTCCCGGTGATGATGGGCACACTGGGTGCCGTGCCAAAAGATCTCACCCGGCATTTGGAAACAATAGACATTGACAAAATTACGATCTGCCAACTGCAAAAGGCCACCCTGCTGGGATCTGTACGTATAATCCGAAAATACATCACACAGTCCTAGACACTTGGGAAGTGTTCGACTTGGTGGTTTTGTGAAATGAAATCCAGCATGTCTATCTTGTTTGCTGTGTCATACAACGTCGTTGTGTCAATAATAATAATAATAATAATAATAATGTGTTGTCAAAGGCTTTCATGGCCAGAACCACTGGGTTGCTGTGAATTTTCCGAGCTGTATGGCCATGTTCCAGAAGCATTCTCTCTTGACGTTTCACCCACATCTATGGCAGGCATCCTCAGACGTTGAGGTCTGTTGGAGACTGGGGAAGAACCTACAGCCCGAAAAATCTACAGCAATCCAAAAAAATACACTGCTTTCTCAAAAGTGGGGCCCCTGGTGGCACAGTGTGTTAAAGCACTGAGCTGCTGAACTTGCGGACCAAAAGGTCCCAGATTCAAATCCCCGGAGCGGAATGAGCGCCCGCTGTTAGCCCCAGATCCTGCAAACCTAGCAGTTTGAAAACATGCAAATGTGAGTAGATCAATAGGTACCGCTCCGGCGGTAAGGTAATGGCGCTCCATGCAGTCATGCTGGCCACATGACCTTGGAGGTGTCTATGGACAACGCCAGCTCTTCAGCTTAAAAATGGAGATGAGCACCAACCCCCAGAGTCGGTCACGACTGGACTCAATGTCAGGGGAAAACCTTTACCTTTACCCTTCTAAAGTTTTAATTTGTATTTATTTTACTCTTGGTAACTGAATGTGATATATACATTTTAGGACCTAAGTACCCTAAAAGTACCAACTCCCATCTGATTTTGGAAACTAAGCAGAGTCAGTCATAGTTAGTACAGTAGAGTCTCGCTTATCCAACCTTCACTTATCCAATGTTCTGGATTATCCAATGCAGTTGGCCTCCCGCCCGGATCCACAGCTATTTCTTTAGGCAGCAAGGACTGAAGTTCTTACGGATTTAACTTCTTACAATGTTGTTACTGCAAGTTTATTTTATGCAATTCTATCTTTATTTGCAGTCAATTTATTAATAGCCAATGTTTTGTAGTCAATGTTTTCAATACATTGCAATGTTTGGTGCTAAATTCGTAAATATAGTAATTACTACACAACATTACCATGTATTGAACTGCTATTTTTGTTGTAAAACATGATGTTTGGGTGTTTGATTTGTAAAAATCATAATTTAATTTGGCATTTAATAGGCTTTTTCTTAATCTCTCCTTATTATCTAACATTTTTGCTTATCCAACACTTTTATTTTTCAGTAATTGGTTTGCGGGGGAGGCACCAAAATTCTGTTTGATTACACTTGAAAATTACCTAAATGATTTATGGCCTTACTTGATAACTTTCAGTGACAAACCAGGCAAAGGTTAAGTTGACTATTACCTTCATAAAACAACACAATGTGCTCTTTATTCTCCAACTCTAACTCTAACTAAATAATAACATATAATCATCATCATTGCCATCAGGGATTTGATTTATATCCCACTTTTCCCCACAAGAGGTCAGACATCATGTTAGCTTTCTTTTCTACAATTGTTATTATTCAGCATTGCTCAATCAGACAAAAGGGAATTGCATGGCATAATTACAGAAACTGTGTCTTTTTTTCTTTACCCAAACAGTACTCATGTACCAAAGCATCTCTTAAATATTAGCAGTTTCCATAAAGCTCCAAACACAAAGCATTTTTTGTAGAATGTGCTACTAACCAGATATTACTAGTGACAAGAAATATAGTATTTGGCTTGTTTGCTCTGCAGTTAAAAATATACCTAGACTGCACAGTTGTATGCTGCTTATATTGCTGTGTCTTCATTGTATAGAATCCTAGGATTTGCACTTTCATGAGATACCTAGATTTTTCTGCTGGAAAGGTGTAATACGCATTCCCCTTAACTACAACAGTAGAGCCCTCTAGCAGAGAATACAACTACACAGTGAAGTATGTGGAGTGTATGTAATGAAGTGTGTGTAGTGTAAGCACGTTATAGCCCTCCAGTTGTGTATGTTTCAGAGAGCTTCTACACTGCCATTTAATGCAGTGTAGAATCACATCGGCTTGCAGACATCGACACAATGTATGTAAGCCACTTCATATGGCTGCACTCCGGGTTAAAATAGCTCCAGGATATGGAATTTTCCCTGTGTTGGGACAGTAGGAATACCCATCCAGGATTCCTATGCAGAATTGGTGGTGGATCTCCCAATAGTTTCCTGGCTCAGGTATCCTAGGAAGGCAGGATGACTGTGACTCCTGCATTCTGCACAGGTTTCGTGGTGTACTTGTGCCAGAAAACAACAGGATGATGTTGCCAGGAATACATGTCGGTTCCTCATTGGGTGTATGCTGACAACATGGGTACAGTTTCGTAAATGGCAACAACATACTACTGGTAGTTGGGACATGAATGTGCTGGAGAGGAATGTAAATACTGAGAGCCAAGGGCAAGAGGTGGCTAATAGGAACAGCCATGAGTTTTAAGTTAAAACTAGGGAGTTCTTTTTCAAACACCCTGTTTAACCCAGGAACAGCACCCCATTGTTCCATGCCACAAGTACACAACCAAAATCTGTCTGGACAGATGGCCAGGCAGCCAGGCTCTAAAAAGTGTCAATAATGACAGTGATCTGTCCCTGGCTTGAAAGTGTGTTCCTGTTCTATTGTGCAGTGCTGACTTGGGCAAAAGTGTTCCTACCTCATGAGGTCTGTTTTTGTGGCAGATACTTGATGAAATGTCTGGAGGGCACAGTTTTTCTGACCAGGACAAAGAACTGAACTTTTGCAGAGATCCGTATATCTGTATATCCGCATATCTGCATATCCACATCTCACCAAGTTTTTTTTTTAAACCTTCTAGGTTTCCAGCGGAAGTCCCACAATGGCCATCTTGGGAGTCTCTAAATCTCGGAAAAAAGCAGCAAGTCTGGACCACGGAGGCAAAAATCCCACAATTAACAGGTCTGTGTGTGGACCTCTTCTGAAGTCCTGGGATTTTTTGCCCCTGTTTAAAACCAATGATTTAGTGCTCTCTGAAAGCGCCCTTGATCTTCAGCCAGTAGAACAAAATGCTAAGTGGATTCAGGAAATTTGATGCCCCCCCCCACCCTTAGAGTAAAGGAAATGGGCTACGTTTTCAATCCTACATAGAGCTCACGGACAAAAGAGTCCCAACGAAGAAAAAGCATAAGAAATGCATAGGAAATTCTATGGGCAACTATGTGCAACAAAACCTCCTTTGAGGCAGCCTGACAAGCCATTGGCTTTCTTTCTCTGAATGGGAACAAGGTAATAATTTTTATTACCAGCTAGTTCTATAATGCATGAAATTGTATTCAGACCAGGAGTAATTTTCTACACTTTAGCTTGCTCCAGGAGTAATTTTCTACACTTTAGCTTGCTCCAGATTGTTGGCGCAAAGCACTCAGAAAAGCATTCAAAGCCCCTTACAATCAAAAATGGCAATCACATTATTTCTAAAGGTTAGGAAACAATTTCTCACATATAATATGAAAGCCAAATTCAATTACAAAGTGGGGCGAGAAAATTGTGGCGAGCAAAGTTATTCTTAAAGATTTTGTACGTAGGCTGGGCTTCTTGCTTTGTATCATATTCACTAAGCACCTGGCAGCTCATGGACAGTCATTTAACCAAGCCTTACGAAAAATCATTTGTATTGTTATAGCAAAGTTTCACGTGTACCTTACACATTTGGTGCCCTTTTAGTGGCACACATGCTAAATTCTGATTACTTCTGTTGTTGATAAAACGTCTTTACTTTCTGAACATACTGTGGAGCTTTTCAGCAGCACTGCAAATACCTCTTTCTATTCCAATCAATAAGCTGTTAAGGATAAAGCACCTAGCAAAGAAAAGCATTTCCATAATGGAATATCTGCAGAGTAATGACACAATGCAAAATGACCCACAAACCTTTAAAACAAAAACCATGTGCTTCTTCTCTTTGGTTAGTTTATATTTGCTGGTTCTCCCATGTGATCATCTCATGGATCTGTTTACCACCAAGGAACTCACAGATAGATGAAATTTGTCTTCATGCCTACTTCAGAATACCAGGGCCTCCAAGTGCAGTTGAATACATGCCACTGCCCCAATTCCCATGCCAGTGAATAATTTCTATATATTAACATTTGAGACAAAATAAATTTGAGATTTGACAATGAAAAAAATGAAACTGATAGAATTGTCTTTCCAGGCAAAGTACTTAATTATTAAAAGTCTTGTGATGGATTTTCTTTCTGGATTGCTCACAGTGACACTAATCCTGGACTCCTTGACCCCAAAACTTTTTAATCGTTCCCATGATTTAATATTTAGCGCTCTAAGGTGACTGAACCAGCATGGTGTAGCACTTTTAGTACCAGACTATGAACACATCTACACCAGCCAAATTACTTCAGTGTATATCTGCTCCAGAGCAACCCCAGATCCAGCACGTATGTGCTGAAGCCAATACTGGTGTCCAGAGGTTTCAGATGGCTCAAGACTGTGGATGTCTACCATAGGTTTATCACAGAAGTCCAGAGGTAAAAGTAAAGGTTTTCTCCTGACGTTAAGTCTACTCGTGTCCAACACTGGGGATTGGAGCTCATCTCCATTTCTAAGTTGAAGAGCTGGTGTTGTTCGTAGACACTTCAAAGTTCATGTGGTTGGCATGACTGCATGGAGCGCTGTTATCTTCCTGCCGGAGCAGTACCTATTGCTGTACTCACATTTACATGTTTTTGAACTGCTAGGTTGGCAGAAGTTGGTTCTAACAGTGGGAGCTCACCCCGCTCCCCTGATTTGAACCGCCAACCGTCAGCAAGTTCAGTAACTCAGCGGTTTAACTTGCTGCGCCACCAGGGGCTCCAGAAGTTTACTATAAAATTGCTCTAGAGGAATTATAAATGTCTAGAGAAGTGTTTTCTTTAGAAATGTCTAGATCCTCCAGTATGACCCTATGGTCAGCTTCTGGTAGAGATTCCTAAAGAGAACAGAGCAATCAAAACCATGAATAATCAAATGCACAAAGACTAAACACACAAATGTCAAGGGCCAATTGTAAATGACACTACAGTAGAGTCTCACTTATCCAACATTTGCTTATCCAATGTTCTGGATTATCCAATGCATTTTTGTAGTCAATGTTTCAATACATCGTGATATTTTGGTGCTAAATTCATAAATACAGTAATTACTACGTAGGATTACTGCCTATTGAACTACTTTTTCTGTCAAATTTGTTGTATAACATGATGTTTTGGTGCTTAATTTGTAAAATCATAACCTAATTTGATGTTTAATAGGTTTCTCCTTAATCTCTCCTTGTTATCCAACATATTCGCTTATCCAGTGTTCTGCTGGCCCGTTTATGTTGGATAAGTGAGACTCTACTGTATTATATTGCTTGAAATTCAGACATCTTAAAATACCGCAGAAAACTACATGTGTACTATGCCACTGCAAGTCTGTTCTCAGATATGAGACTTTCCTTGTGGTCTACAGTTCAAGAGAATACGAGGGAAACATAACAGTTGTCTTATTTATCCAGTTCCAGTTTCCTGCAGAGCTGCATAGACAGTTGAAAAAGGTATGTTTACTCCATCCACCTTTTTATTTAGTTCCGATATCTAGTCAGTCTAGAAGTTGAAACAATATAGAGGCACTTCTGACCTTATGATGGGCAGAATCATTCCTACCAGAGCAGTGGTTCCCAATCTTTGGTCCTCCAGGTGTTTTGAACTTCAGCTCCCACAGTTCCTAACAGCTGGTAAACTGGCTGAGATTTCTGGGAGGTGTCCAAAACACTTGGAGCCCCAAAGGTTGGGAACCACTGTACTAGAGACACCCCTGGGACATTATAAATTCTACCGAGCTCCTTCTAATGCCTCTCCTTATAAGAGCAAGGAATCAGAAATATATCCAAATCCTGGAGCTCTTTCATGACACAAGTTTAGTCCTATACATCTATGTTAATGGCCATGGCTGGAATCCAGGTTTGTGTTGTTTTAGGCACTATAGGAACTCTCTGAATGTGAATTCTAAATATCTCTCCCTAAACTGCACATCCCTAGGATTTTGCTATGTGATTGGAGTCCAGGACTATAATTGTGTAGTGGCAAAGGACCCTGATAATGTTAATGGTGATTCTAATCAGAACCAACCTTCGAGGATTTCCATTGCTTTGATTCCAGAACTGATCACCACATTAATTCGCTCAAATGTGCACTTGTCTTAGCAGACACAAGATTTTAGCCTACTGCATGTGATTTTATACTGAAAATCTAATCCAGACATGCTAGCTGTACTAAATACATGATCCATTAATGCATCGCTGAATTCAAATTGAAATAATGGATTACAAATGAAGTGAAACATATCTGGTGCATCAAGCTAATTCACAAACAGCACTAAGCTGTATCGAATAACTACCTTCATTTGTGTATATTGCTTGTGTAATCTATCATGAAATGTGGTTATCCTTTATTGTATTTGATCATTAACCACTCTTAATGTTGTGTAAAAGCATGGGATGTAAGTACATAAATAAATAATGTACAGTAGAGTCTCACTTATCCAAGCAGAACGTTGGATAAGTGAATAGGTTGGATAATAAGGAGAGATTAGGGAAAAACCTATTAAACATCAAATTACATTATGATTTTACAAATTAAGCACCAAAACATCATGTTATACAACAAATTTGACAGAAAAAGTAGTTCAATACACAGTAATGCTATGTAGTAATTACTGCATTTACGAATTTAGCACTGAAATATCACGATGTATTGAAAACATTGACTACAAAAATGAGTTGGATAATCCAGAATGTTGGATAAGCGGTTTTGGATAAGTGAGACTCTACTGTATTTGTATATGCAGTTGGATTTTTTTTTAAGATAATGTGCTACCAATATACACTTCGATTTGGAGCAAACACAGGTGGAGTCTAACCAGGGAGGGCTATATTTGTATATTCATGCTACACAATTATAGAACTATTATTCTACTTTAACAGCCATGGTTCCATTCTATGATTTCTAATTGGGCGGGAGACACTAAAGAATCTTTCTGGATGAGAATTATAAATGGCCTCCCTAATCTGAGAATCTCAGGATCCCACGGGATATTGCAATGACAGTTAAAGTGGAATCATAGTGCTATATTTCTGTAGTGTGAGTGGGCTCTAGAGCTTTCTGGATTTTCTAAATTCAAGTACTCATAATTTCTGAATAAAGGTGATTATTCTTTATGTCCCTAGTGTACACACCTACTCATCCACACATACACCCTATGTGACATCTTTTAATTGTACTATTAAAATAAACGAATGATATCAAAACATGCAATAAAGAACACTTATGTCCCAATTCAAAGTTCAAGATATGACCTATAAAGCCCTAAATGGTTCTGGTCCTGCTTATCTTCGGGACTGTATCTCCCCCTACGAACCGGTGCGAGCTCTTAGATCTGCCAGGGAGACCCTTCTCTCGCTTCTCCCAGCAACTCAAGTGTGGTTGGTGAGGATAAGGGAGAGGACCTTCTCGGTGGTAGCCCCCTGATTCTGGAACTCTCTCCCCAGGGAGATCAGATTAGACCCCACCCTAGCCATATTCCATAAAGACTTGAAAACATTGATATTTCAATGTGCCTTTGAATAACAAATCAGCTTGTACCAATGTCATGTATCATGTTCAGCAGTTGGTGATGGAAGAGGTTAATGTAAGTCTTCTACAGGGCTGAGTAATCTGTAAGTAGGAGTTATAGGTGAAAGCAAGTAAGGGTGGAGGCATGCAAGAGAGGTTGCAGCTGGGTTGTACTGGATATAAGGAGCTAGCCTCGAGAATGATCTTTGGGAGAAAAATATTTGTCCTACTTTGGCTGTTGTTGGTTTTTCCCTGGGTTTGTGGATTTTCAGTATCCTGACATGTCTCCTGAACTCTTGGAGCTCTGGAATCTCTGGACTGGCCATTGACTATGGTATAGACTCTTGATCCTTGGACTTTACTCATTGAACTCTCAGTGTTTGATTATTATCTGCAGCACTTTATCAGTTACCTCGAGTTTACAACTTTATATAATGTGCACTTTAGCTAGCCTATTATTACAACCTCACTGTTTTTAATTCCATGTTTAATTAAGTCTGTTTTTTTATTTCTATTGGTTAAGGTTTAAATATTATAATTGTGTATGTTTTTGTCCATTGATGTATTGTATATTGTTATTGTTTTTATCCGGGCTTGCCCCATGTAAGCCGCCCGGAGTCCCCTTCGGGGGAGATGGAGGTGGGGTATAAATAAACTTCTTTTTCTTCTTCTTCTTCTTCTTCTTCTTCTTCTTCTTCTTCTTCTTCTTCTTCTTCTTCTTCTTATTATTATTATTATTATTATTATTTTATTATGTCATAGCAAACAAGATAGATATGCTGGATTTCGTATCACAAAATCACAAGTCGAACATTTCCCAAGTGTCTAGGACTGTGTGATGTATTTTCGCATGATGCACGCAGATCCCAGTAGGGTGGCCTTTTGCAGGTGGCAGATCATAATTTTGTCAATGTCTATTGTTTCCAAATGCCGGCTGAGATCTTTTGGCACGGCACCCAGTGTGCCCATCACCACCTGCTCTGGTTTCTGCCAGAGTCTTTGAAGTTCAATCTTGAGGTCCTGATAGCGGCTGAGTTTTTCCTGTTGTTTTTCGTCAATGCGACTGTCACCTGGGATGGCAACATCAATGATTCAAACCTTTTTCTTTTCCACAACTGTGATGTCTGGAGTGTTGTGTTCCAGAACTTTGTCAGTCTGGATTCGGAAGTTCCACAGTATCTTTGCGTGCTCATTTTCCAATACTTTTGCAGGTTTGTGATCCCACCAGTTCTTTGCTGTTGGGAGGTGGTACTTGAGGCATAAGTTCCAATGAATCATTTGGGCCACGTAGTTGTGCCTCTGTCTGTAGTCTGTCTGTGCAATTTTCTTACAGCAGCTGAGGATATGATCAATGGTTTCGTCGGTTTCCTTGCAGAGTCTGCATTTTGAGTCATCAGCTGATTTTTCGATCTTGGCCTTAATTGCATTTGTTCTGATGGCTTGCTCCTGGGCTGCAAGGATCAGGCCTTCTGTCTCCTTCTTCAGGGTCCCATTCGTGAGCCATAGCCAGGTATTATTATTATTATTTATTAGACTGGACCTTTTTTGACTACAGTACCTGCATTGGCGTTTGGTATCATTTTTGTTTTGATTTTGTGGCTGAGTGCTATATGTTTTACATTTGGATTTTGAAAACAGCCAGACAGTAAGTGCTGCTTTAATTAAACAGTTAAATACAAACTGGGTGTTTGTTTTGGTTCACCTCTGCCTGCATATTGGCAGAGCCCTAGCATCGTGACAACCAACACAGCACAGTCTTAATCTATTATTGGTCCAGTTTCCTGCACTTTGTCCCACTCTTGGTCCTATTATCCTGTGTTTTGCACTGGCCCTGCCATTCCCTTACAATTTAATAGTCCCACTTCTGTGATCATGATGCCTTATGATGTATTTTATGATATGTTTGGCTCTTGGTTAATGCTTTTAACTATTTTGCTCGGCTATGTATTTTAATCTTGTACTGTGTTTTAATTTTTGATATGTTGAATTTTTGTTCTCTGGGCTTTGTCCCCGTGTAAGCCTCCTCGAGTCCCTTTGGAGAGATGGAGGAGGGTTATAAAAGTAAAGTTATTATTAGTAGTATGTTACCAACATGTGCAAACAATTATGTCCCCATACAAACCTTTGTTGCTGTTCCTGTTGTTAACTGCTGTCAAGTTGATTTCTACTTATGTTGACGCTATGAGTGACAGAGCTCCAAGTCACCCTATGATCAGATCTTGCAGACTCAGATCCATGACTTCTCTGACTGAATCTATCCATCTGGAATGAGGTTTTTCTTTTTTTCCTTATGCCCTCCAATTAGATGTTATCTTTTAAGGCGCCACAAAGCTTTTTATCATTTTGACTGTTCCAGTCACCAGGCTAATGCTTCAAATAATAGTCTATTGAATTCCATAGGAATAAAAGAGTCTGTTCAGCTAATAAAGTATGGGTTCTTTGATTATTTCAATTTCTAGCTTGCATTTTCCCCGACTTGAAATAGCCAGGTCTATACCTACAGGTAGCACAGTGTGTTAGAGCACTGAACTGCTGAACTTGCGGACCAAAAGGTTTCCGGTTTGAATCGGGCAGCGGAGTGAGCGCTCGCTGTTAGCTCCAGCTCCTGCCAACCTAGCAGTTCAAAAACATGCAAATGTAAGTAGATCAATAGGTACCGCTCTGGCAGGAAGGTAACAGCACTCCATGCAGTCATGCCGGCCACATGACCTAGGAGGTGTCTATGGACAACGCCGGCTCTTCAGCTTAGAAATGGAGATGAGCACCAACCCCGAGTCGGACACGACTGGACTTAATGTCAGAGAAAACCTTTACTATATCTACTAAGGAGTAATATAATTTCCAAGATGAGGATTTTGGATATACAGACATAAAGGTATTCTGTGACAGAATCCATACAGTATTAAACCTGTATATTACAATGCTGTTTTAACATTCATATTTAAAATTCCCTTCACATTCACTACTCTGTTAGCTAAATCATGCACTTGACAGGAATACAAGAGTGGCAGAGAAGGAACAGACAGAATACATGGAAAAAAGCAGACAAGGAGAGAAATATTTAAAAATATCACTTTGAATGCAGTGTCTCTGGATCACAGACAGAACTAAAAGAAGCTCTTTGATATCTTGAAAGGTAGAGCTGAGTCAACATAATTGTCACTACTGACCCAAGATAAAATCAGTTGCCCTCTTATGACAAACCTGCCAAAAAATGACACAAAGAGACACATTTAGACAACCAGCTGAACGTGATATTTTTAGACATGGCCTGACATAACACATTCGCTTCAAGAGACTTTTTAAAAGACAGTTTGCCAAATTCGAGCCCTGCCCTTTCAACAGTTCACATCACAATCTGTCCCTCTTCTCCCCAACTCATTTCTCCCAGAGACTTAATATGCCAAGTTTGGCTTTTCCTCTTCACCACATGAAAAATAATTCCCTTGAAACTGGCACTCCTCCCATGCCCTTTATTGCCGATTTGCCAAAGGTCTATCTTCATGGGATTATTTTAAAATAGAAAAACTAGGAGGTGGGGCTGCAAGGAAGCATAAAGGAGCTTGCTGCTCTCTGGGTTTAAAACTAGAGAATAGAAAGCCATCTGAAAGGAACACCTTCCCCTACATCAGTTGGCCTACATTTTAGGATTAGCATCCAAATCTCTATTTAACATGTCTACCTGTGAAAGCTACTGTGACATGGGCCTAATATCTGTGGGCCTAATAAGAACAGTTTGAAGAGAGGCATTTTAAGAACTCTTTCAGTACTTTCACATAGTAGCTCTGTTCTATTTCATAGCTGGGTTTGCTTGCATTTTATTTACTGAAGCCTTTTTACTCTCTGCTCCTGGTTTATTATGTTTTTCTATTACTTTTTCCATCATTTTGCATTATAAATACACAATAAGCTCTCAGTTAACCAGCCCTCATCAAGATTGGTAGGTTCCAGATAGGTGTAGTTTCTGGTTGCATGAGAGTTCCTATTAAAAATAGACCTAAGTAATACTATACCTCATACTGTACCATACAATAAACTCTTTATTGGCTTGATATCAATATTGAAATACAATAAAATTTCTTCATATTTCTTTCATATCTGGTTGGATTCGCTCGCACAACCAGAACCTCTTTTTTAAAAACTTTCATCATACCCTAACCTCCCTCATCACCCCACTCCCACCCATACATGTTTTTTATGGTATATATGTTTTTTTGGAAATCTCAATAAAAACTACTTATAAAAAAAATATATTGAAATACAATAACTGAAAGCAAACTTAGTGTAACACAGTTTTACTATTTTACTATACAAGAAATCAGTTTTTTATTTATATAAATTATTACCCCCCCCCCCCCCCGGGTTGCTTGAGAACTCCAATTGTTTGAGATCTGTTTAACTGAGAATTTAACATTTACCATATATACTCATGTATAAGCTGACCTGAATACAAGCCGAGGCACCTAATTTTACCACAAAAAAACCTGGGAAAGCTTAATGTCAAAATAAAAATAGATACCAATAAAATTATTAATTTTAATGATTGAGGCATCAGTAGGTTAAATGTTTTTGAATATTTACCACATTTTCCAAATTATAAAACAGTAAACTAGCTCTGTAAGTGGAAAAGTAGGGTCAACAAAAACAATATGGTATCAACAATAACTAATAATAATAATAATAATAAATAATAATAATAATAATAATAATAATAATAATAATAATAATAAATAATCCTTCATTTCTATCCCCCGCTATCTCCCCATGGGGACTCAGGCCGGGTATCAACAGTAACAGGCAAATATTCAATTCCTATATAAAAAATGTAGAGCTAGATACTGATCTATATATATAGTAATTTCACATATGCATTTTCCCCTGAAACATTTGCAAATCCCCTCTCTATATATGTGCCTTTCCCTGTAATATTTGCAAGCCCTATACTGTATATCTATATTTGTATCTATCTAGACATCTCTTTATATAGATAATTATATCTATATACGATTTGCAGAGACTTGCAAACATCTCAGAGGAAATTCATATATAAAATGTATTCATATAGATACAGATATACAGGTACATGGAAATTTCTAGATATCTATATGTATATAGGATTTGCAAAGATCTGCAAACATATGAGGAAAAAATTCATATATAAAATTAATGTAGTTAGATAGATACAAATATATAGTTACATTGGGATTGCAAAGGCTTGCATGGAAAAATGCCTATATATTTGTATATATTAACAAATATTTCAGGGGAAATGCTTTAATAAGATTAATGTATATATATATATATATATATATATATATATATATATATATACTTCTTCCTGACTTTCAAGGGATTTTTTACCTCTCCTTTCCCTTTTCAAAACATTCCTTAATGTTAAGAGCAAGGGAGGCTTTGGAAAAGAAAACACATTGATAAGGGAGAGAATTCTATCATATATTGCAAGCAATGGCCCCCAGGCTCCGCTGCCGGCTTGACCTCATTATAAATTGAGGGAGGTTTTTTCAGCTCAAAAAAAGGACTGAAAACCCCCGCTTATCTTTGAGTACATATGGTATGTAAAACTTTTGGCTCACAGGCAAACCTAAATTGGATCACTCTTCTCTGTTGTCCATCCATTAGCAAGCAAAGCCTTCCATGGCAGTGTTGTCATATTCCAGGGTACTACCCTGAGGCCTCAGTTTTCATGGACCACAGGTGGAGGTTCAAATAATATAGTTTTTATGAAACTGCAAACCTCCAGTCAGTCAGAGAGACTTCTAGTTGACTGTGCAAGTCACTGCACTTTGCAAAAGTCTGTTGATTTAAATATACACGCAAAGGTGTTTAATTTACCACATTTTGTGCATGTGTGTGTCTGAAAGTTGAATTGTGAGCAATGGCAATTAAAGGCCTATAATGATGTCACCAGGACCCGCATCCATAACATCACAAGAAGTCCTTCCTAGATCTCATGTTTTGGCCAAGAAATGTCATGGCTTGGAATGATCCTGGCAATTCTAATCCATGGCAACTGCTCTTGTTTGTTCTGGAATGTTTTTTAACTGTGTATTTTCCTTTCAGTTGACATGAATCCCCTTGGGGAGATAGGGCAGAATAAAAATAAAATTATTTATTTATTTAATGTATGTATTTGGATATTTGGATGTTTTTATTCATTTTCTGTTTTATTTGTATTTGTTCTGTTCTCTTCCAGTCATGGGAGAAAGCTTAGATAAATGCATAAATGCATCAGTAAGAATTTCTTAGGCTTATCCAACCTCTCATGGGACTACAGCTGTTGAGGATGGTGCACCTAGCAGATGCATTCATTATTCAATATGCATATGCTAGGCTATACTATGTTATGCAGTGGTTAATTTCCAGATACACCAATGCCTTAGAGCTGGGTGGCTGTCAATGTCAATGTGCTGACGGTAAGTCTCAGAGGTGTCACTTTGCCGGGATAGATAAATGGACCCTGTGCAATGAAAGTTATCATTCCATGCTGCGAGTACTCAAGAAATAAATCTGCCTATAAAATTGTACCAACTGGGTGCAACAGGTTCCATCCCTTCAGGGCTTTAAAAGCGACCCAGAAGGCTTGTTTGTTCTTCACTGCCTGCTCTCCAAGAGGAGTTTATTGTGCTGCTGAATGTAGGATATTGTTTGTAACTGTAATTATGTATTAGATTTTTTTTTTTTTTAAAAAGTGGACTAGATTGTGGGATTTTTTGTCAGTGTTATGTCTGGCTTGCATCACTTATTAGCTGCATTATTATGATTTAATTGCTTTGAGATTTATCGGCATGTATATTGTACATTGCCTTGTTGGAATCCTCTTATGGGTAGCATTTTATCTGGAGGAATTTAAATTTCAACTGGGGAAAAATAAATTTATCTAAGGTAATTAAAGCCAATGTTTTGTGAAAATAACAGAGATGAAATATTTCAATGTGTAATGCACAGAGGAATGCACACAGAAAGAGAAGCATAGAGATTTTAACTTTGTGGTAATGGAGATCCTCCCATTATTGAGCTATCACACCACACTTTTAGGTAAAAAACAAAAGGATTGTGGTGTTGAGCTAAATGACTTCATCACACAGGCTTTCTTAACCATTGTTAAGTCACTTCAAGCACACTTCAGGGACAGAGCTCACTGAATCCCATCAAATGATCCACAGCTACTTCCAACTATGCTGGAGGCATCCTACAATGGAGCAAGGAGAACACAGGAGGCTTCCTGTGTTCTCATTGCCAGCAATGGTGACAGTGCAGGGGGAAGCTGGGCAGCAATGCCTGCAAATCACCCCACTGTCACCCGTGTTAGGGCACTTAATGTGATGAGATCCAAAGTTTCATTCTATGCTGGGTCAGCATCATGAAGCATCAGACATCACTGACTAATGAAGATGATCAGCCATAGGAAGCTTCTGGGGGAAGTCATAAAAATTCAAGGGGAGCATGAGAACAAAGAGAGACACCCCAAACATCTAGCCAAGATCGCCATCTGCCTTGTGTGTAGAATAGAGGAAAATTTTTAGATAGACTGTGGGTGTATGTATACTATGGAATTAATGTACTTTGAAACCACTTTAACTGCCAATGCTATGGAATCTTGGGAGTTGTAGTTTTACAAGGCTTTAGCAAAGAGTGCTAGTCCCCCACCAAACTACAATGTCTAGAATTAAATGGCATTACACCATGGCAATAAAAATAGTGTTAAACTACCTTAGATGTACCCTGTATTCAGGCATGTAGCGGGGGGGGGGGGGGGGAGGGGCTTGAGGGGCTTCACCCCCCCCCCAATTCTCAGGGTGGTCCGCGAGAAGGCCTTACAATTATTATTTAAACTGTTATGTTTATTCATAACATGATTTGATCACCATGCTCAGTATATCCCATATGCATGGGGGTATTGGGATAACAATACAAAAGGTTTGCTAGGGTAGACTCTCTCCCTCTCAGACTCATCCCCCCCCCCCCCGAAACAAAATCCCAGCCCCTCCCGAAACAAAATCCTGGCTATGGGCCTGCCTGTATTATATTTATGCCTTGTATTTCACTGAAGGCTGATTAAGACTAGAGACCTCTTCACACTTGCCTATTTTTTGGCGGTGGTGATGGATGCTCAGTAGTTCAGCCATGGAGCCTAATAGCTCCCATCACACCCTGAAGAACTACTTCTGGGGTGGCTTTGTGGCTGAACTGCCTCAAACACAATATTACTTGTGGCGGTCGACAGGAGGCTCCCCATCTTTCCATTAGGAAAGATGGGTGGAGCCAGTTCAAGAAGGCAGGAGGAGGAGTTGGGATGGAGCAGGGCATGGGGCGACAGGTTCCCACACCCTCTGCAAAGGCACTGTCAGAATTGCCGGGATCCACGGCAATACACAATTATTCTGGCGACACATGTGAAGAAGTCCTTAGATGGATAGATAGATAGGTTTCCCCTGACGTTAAGTCCAGTCATGTCTGACTCTGGGGTGTGGTACTCATCTCCATTTCTAAGCAGAAGAGCCGGCGCTGTCCATAGACACCTCCAAGGTCATGTGGCCAGCATGACTGCATGGAAGAAGTACTTAAGAATGCCTAAAGGAGGTTGCCTTGATGTTTGAGATACCCTTCTTGGCTCAAATCTGTGCATGTTTGTGTGTGCATGTGCATAGGATTCATAGTTTTCTCGGCACCACCCCTGTATGGTGCTGGTTACAGGAATCAGTGGGTGATGGGAGCTAGTTTATATATGATCTCACAGTACCCTACTCCTACCTGAGAGAATTTGGACCACCCCTTTCAACTCCTTTCCTCCTCAAGGTCCTTCTTTACTTAATGCACCGTAAGTTTTTGGGTCATCTCAATCTGAAAATCTCATTCTGAGATTTCTATGTGTGCACCAGTACTTACAGATACAGTCTGTAATGTAAAACCTGCTTAAATCTAGAGGTTTTCTATCCCATCTTCAGCTCCTTTCTTGCATTTTTCCACTTCAGCCCTTGACATTTGTTTCCTCTACTTTCATGCCTTCTGGGCTACATCTGAAAAATTAATAGACTGATCGACCAAATAAAAGAAAAAAAAAACCCCAAGCACATTAAATATTTTAGTTTAAAATTAGAAGCAGACAATATCAGTGTAGGCTTGTGAGGAAATTTAAAATGTTTTGTCACAGATTGTAAAGTGGGTCCGGATCAGCAAAAGGGTAAGTAAAGCAGAAAACAATGTTGAAATAGGTAAAGGTAAAGGTTTCCCCTGCCGTTAAGTCCAGTCATGTCTGACTCTGGGGGTTAGTGCTCATCTCCATTTCTAAGCCGAAGAGCCAGCGTTGTCCTTAGACACCTCCAAGGTCATGTGGCCGGCATGACTGCATGGAGCACCGTTACCTTCCTGCCAGAGCGGTACCTATTGATCTACTCACATTTGCATGTTTTCAAACTGCTAGGTTGGCAGGAGCTGGAGCTAATAGCAGCCACTCACACCGCTCCCCGGGTTTGAACCTGGGACCTTTCGGTCTCCAGCTTAGTGCTTTAATGCACTTCGCCACCGGGGCTCTCTGTCTCTCTCTCTGTCTCTCTCTCTCTCCGTCTCTCTCTCTCTCTCTATATATATATATATACACACAGAGGGGATTTGCAAACGTTTCAGGGGGAAATGCATATGTGAAATTAGTGTCTATAATTATAGATCTATATCTAGCTCTGCATTATTTATATAAGCATTGAATGTTTACCTGTTACTATGTTGGAAGCCAGCCTGAGTCCCCATAGGGAGATAGGGTGGGATCCAAATGAAGTTATTATCATCATCATCATCATCATCATCATCATCATGTTATTGTTGATACCATATTGTTTTTGTTGCCCCTACTTTTCCACTTATAGAGCTAGTTTATTGTTTTTCTTTGAAATACGGTAAATATTCAAAAACATTTACCCTACTGATGCCTCGATTAATGAAATGAAATTTTATTGGTATCTATTTTTATTTTGAAATTTACCCATAGTGGCTACATTTCCCACCCTCGGCTTATACTTGAGTCAATAAGGTATCCCAGTTTTTTGTGGTAAAATTAGGTGCCTCGGCTGATATTCGGGTCGGCTTATACTCGAGTATATATGGTACTTCATTTTTGAAGATGCTCACATTCTGTTACAATAGTGACACACACACACACACACACACACACACACACACACACACCTTTGTTAATCACATGTTTAAGCACTCAGTTCTGACATCAGCAGAAGTGACAGGAACTCCTAGCCTGGTGAGGAAGTAATGGCAACAGGCTTGCTTGTATAGAAATGCTATAGCATTATAGAGGATTGGGTTGATCCAGCACCAGTTTGGAATATAATGGATTGGACTGGCTTACTGTCAAAGGTAAGAGGAGAGGGGACATGGCAGTCATATTAAATGTCTATCATGTCCCTCTTAACCTTCTTCTCTCCAAATTAGACATATCCAGCTCCTTAAGCTGCTCCTCATAGACAGTCTCATGTTACTGGACAATTGGTTTTAGGGTCCTTTTTTGGAACTGAATTGTGCTCCTGGAGGTTTCCAGGGGTCTTTTTAAATAAAAGAAATCCCTCCACTTCCCATTTATCTCTTCATTTATGGCAAGAAGCCTTTGGAGTGCAAAAAAAAAATGAATGGGTTGGTCTCTTGCTTTAGGTTCTTTAATTGATTTTGGGATAAAATTATTGAATAATTACTCACTGTGCTAACATCTTAAAACACAATGTTATCTCACTGGCAAACCTGACTGAAAATCTTGGGAGAAGAGCTTTTTTGTAAATTAAATGCTTTCAATTAAAGAAAAGAATATTATTCTACATTATGAAAAGGTATTTGCCCATGTGTTTATTTCTAGTGAGCTGAAGTTTAGATGCAGTACTCTTGACATGAATGAGACAGAAGGATGATTTTGAATCACTACAGTGATTATTAATGTACTTGGAAAAGAGGCAATTAACTGAAGATATCTGTTAATTATAGCATGAATATCATTTGATGACTCAGAAAATAATCTATCTAGGGCAGCAAATTTAAAAACCATTTCCTCCTCTGTCGTGCAGAAAATATTTTTAATGCTACTCACTATATTAAAATAATCTGAACTACAGTTTTATCTATTCTTAAATAGAAACAGGCTATGATGTTTATAGTTTTGTTGCTACCAAAATCCTCAAGTTGTGAACTTCCTTCTCCTTACCAAAAAATAACTAAAAATAAAAGTGAAAATCAACTAATTTTAAAAGGCATTAATTTAAATTTAAAGGACTTTGAGAACGTATGTTACAAAGAGTGTGGAATTATGCTTCCCATCCCATTCTAACTTTCATGCGTTGACCAGTCTTGTATGGGCTGGTTTTTGGATTTGTCAGGTTCATAGTTTTAGAAGAAAACTGTGAGCCCATATCTCTGCGCGTAGGATTTAACAATGGGTCAATACAGCAAACACTATCCTTCTTCCTCTTCTACATCTGAATAGGGCTCACCTTGCACGGGACTGAGGTCATATCCTTTGGGATCTGCATTTAAGTGGTAAAAACATGATTTAAAAGTCATTAGAACTAGAGGCATTGAGAAGCAATGGTGTAATGGAGACCTAACATCATGATAGGTGTCCTAACATCAGGTGATCCTCATAGGACGTGGTCTTCAGACCTTTGTCCAGTTTAGTTACTCTCCTCTGGATGCATTCCATCTTGTCAATATCTCTCAAATTGTGTTGCCCAGAATTGGACACAATATTCCAGGTGAGATGTGGTATATGCCATCATAATCCATCCAATGGATGCCAGCAATGTATTTCTGAAATTTAATAAACAGCAAAGTTTGCAACCTTTTAAGGCACACACTAGTTCAAAATCTTGTTTCACATAACTACCAGGACCTTGATTTCTCCTCTCTCTGCCTACAAAAAATCCAGTGAGGTTAATTTGATGCCTGTCACCTGATTGTTGTGTGTAATGAATTCACTTATGTCTACCTAAGCCACACCATCTGTTCAATGTCACTAGACATTTAATCTTAGAAATTGAATTCATCTTTGCCGTTATAATGATATATAGCTGCCCGCAACCTGTGCAAGGCCATTTTTTTGCTGTCTGACATTAATCATCATCAGTATTTCTGAAGTGGGCACATTTCTGGTCATCTTTCGTTAACAGAAAAAGTTTCCTTCCTGAACATTTTTATCTGTCCAGACCTATTTTATTTTGCAGTATTGAATCTAAATCTGTCACATTATTGTCTGAGCAGGGGAGAATAACAATAATGTCAGTCAATTACACAATTTGCTAACCTGCTCATTTGAGAAGATTCTAATTCCCCAGTTTTTGTTTAATGTATCATAGTCAATCAGTAGATGGCTTGCTTTCAAATGGCCTTTCAGGTAGGAGAGCACCGAGGCTACTGCCTGTTCGGCTCAGCCTAGTATAGTACTTCCACATGCTAAATTCAGCCACATCCACCCCCCAACTGATCATATAGTCTTTGAATCCCCCTCCACTGACATTTTTTGCCTCATGGCTATATCCCTATAGACAAATGTGGAATTAGGACATCAGCACTGAGATCCACTAGAGACCTCCAGAGGTTTCAGTACAGCTTTAATCATTTCACATCTAGCTATGGGTACACAACCACATGCTTCTCTGATCCTGCTCAAATCCCACAAAGCATGGAATGGTAGTGTGCAGGGAGGGTTTCAGATGTTGTAAGATAAGTGGAAGGGGACTTTGGGTGTTATGGATGGAGGAAAAAAGTTCCAAAATCAAATAAGCAGAAATGTAAGGTACATAAGGCTAATTCTGGCATGGCTACAAACAGGTAAACACAACAAATGGAGAGGGGTGGTTATGGCTACTTGCTCTGTTAGGAGCCTGGAATACAGGGAATGTGTGTGACACGTATGAATATAACCATGTGTATTTCATCAATTCAGGTTGAGAACCTTGCCCCCCCCCCCACACACACACACACTACTAGCTCATTACAAAGGCCACAAAGGACTGACGAAATGGGTAAAATGTTCCTCTCTACAGCAAGGTATGATTCCATCATGCATCAAAGAAACTATTGTTTAGCACTATTGTTAAGCTGGGCTTAGCACAGTGGGCTAAACCGCTAGCTGCAGAAAATTCTGTCGATCGAAAGGCATTTCAAGCCCAGGTTGGAGTGAGCACCCGCCATCAGTCGCAGCTCCCTGCCCACCTAGCAGATCGAAAACAGATCTGTGAGTAGATAAATAGGTACCACTTTAAGTGGGGAGGTAATAAAAGGCATCCATAAGAACATACCAGTGATTCGATCAGGAAGACATCTAAGGACGACCAAACTCCTTGGCATGGAGTGACAGCACTCCTCCATGGCCGGAGTTGAGCATAGTCTCCAGAGGCTGTGCTCGACTCCGGCTACGGGGTGTGGGGGTGTGTGCTGTCACTCCATCTTCCATGTCGAGGAGCTTTGTCATCCTTAGGCACCCTCCTGATTGACTCACCGGCATGTCCTTATGGGCGCCTTTATTACATCAGTGATGGTAATCTGGATTGCCTCACTGGTATGGGACTTGGAGGCACTTTTTTACAATGGTTCCATTCTCTTCTGGAGAAGAAAGGCTAGGAAATGGTGCTGAAGGATTCCTGCTGAATTCCTTGGTCATTGGTGTGTGGCTGTCCTCCATGATGTTTTACATTTACAAGAAGTTGCTGGAAGTGTTGCCCAGAGTTCTGGAATCAGATGTCAGATGTCATCAGATGCTGATGATACCTAACTCTATCTCTCCTTGAGTCCCAATATGGGTCAGAGTTCTGTTAGATAATTATAATTATGGATGCATAATCTAGAGTCATGTGAGTGTAATTGGTTTGTGGGCATGATTACTGTGGCTGCTTTGTATTTAGATACAAGAGGCAAATGCAATAGGGGTCCTGTCTTTGCCTGTCATACCAAAAATTGTTCAAAGGAGACGTGGGATTGTCAGTCAGCTGCTTCCCAATTGACAGGAGAATGGACTTGCACCAATTGTAGTGGCTGCTTCTTGGTAGGGATTGGAGGGCCACATGACCTTGTACGGATAACGCCAGCTCTTTGCCTTAGAAATGGAGATGAGCACCAACCCCCAGAGTCAGTCACGACTGGACTTAACGTCAGGGGAAACCTTTTCCTTTACCTATAAAATTTATGTCACCTGTCACCATAGGTTGACCGATGACTTGAAAGCACATACACGCAGAGGATGGATTCCTGAGCTCTCCTATCTTCAGTTCTGTGGATCTTCTCAACAGCAGTAGCACCAAGCAAGATGATCCCATTCACCACTAGTCTCACTTTCAGGGGCAGGGCAGCTGGTATGACTCTCCCACTCAGTCTTTCTTCAGTGCATTCTGAATGGTCTGAAGTTACAGTTCAGGGTAGAGCTGACAAAAAGTGACACCAAATCCAACTTTTGTCTCCATTGGGATGCTGGTCTGGGGATTCCAGGAACTGTAATCCAAAAAAGTACATTTTCCAAGCTCTAGATTTGACACATGACTTTAAAGCCCTTTTTCACAAGCTGAACATTTATGGATTTTTCCTCACAAGAAACAAAAACCAGGAAGTCAGTAAGTTCATAAAAGTCAGTTTGTAGTTGTTGTTTTGTATCTCCCAGTCATTTCTGACTTTTGACAACTCCAGGGTAAACTTATCATAAGATTGTCTCAGCAATGTCTTTTAAAACAGTTTTGCCATTGCCTTTATCTGAGACTGAGAGTGTGTGTGACTTGCCCAGCATGTTTGCATGGCTGAGCAGAGATTCAAACCATTGTCGCTCAGAGTCCTAATCCAATGCTTAAACTGCTATACCATGCTGGTTCTCTACGAAGCTATTTTATTTTTTTATTTTAATCTTACCAGCATGAAACATTTCTTCATGCATGAACTGAAGGGCATTCCTATCTGTCAGTCAGCCTCAACCTTTGCGGCATCCGGAATTCAAGAGCTCTCCCTCTGCGTTCTCTCTCTTTCCCAGGGCAACACACAGAGGTATAATGTGAAATGTGCTCATCACCAAGGTTTGAAAAGAGACTGCATGGTTGCTCTCAGTCATAAGCTTGCTGGTCGGATGACTGTCTTTCCTCCATTGTTCGTTGTTCTTAGAATTTGAGGTTTGTATTGTCTCCGGAAAGTCAAGCAGGATCCACATTCTTCAATTTCTTATAAGACTTTTGCTGTGGACTAAATAATTTTCCAATTTTTTTTTTCGTGTCAGGAGCAACCGGAGTTGCTTCTGGAGTGAGAGAATTGGCCGTCTGCAAGGACGTTGCCCAGGGGACGCCCTGATGTTTTTTTTGATGTTTTACCATCCTTGTGGGAGGCTTCTCTCATGTCTCCGCATGGAGCTGGAGCTGATAGAGGGAGCTCATCCACGCTCTCCCCGGGTGGGATTCGAACCTGGCAGCCTTCAGGTCAGCAACCCAACCTTCAAGTCACAAGGCTTTTATCCCCTAGGCCACCGGAGGCTCCAATTTTCCAATGAAAGATCGTGAGTCTGGCATTAGACCCTCAAAGAGTTGTCATTGGCATGAAGGCTATAGAATAAACCCTTTGGGATTCACATACTGCAATAAATTTTGCAAAAAATAATAACATGAGACATGAATGTTCAAACTAATTCAGTGGAACAATCCCAGACCAAAAGGTGAGGCCAAAACTTGAGGTCTAGTGACAACTCCTTGTAATGTCACTGGGGATAGACTATCATGATGTTACAAGGGTAATGTTACAAGGGGAAGCCCTGAATGAGCTTATTAACCATGGAATATTAAATATCAACCATAATTTCAAAGGACGTGCCATACAAATCACGTTCCAGGCAAGGCTTTTACGCTGAGATTTCTCCCTCTTTCTTTGATGGATGAGGAAAAGAGTCCAGGCCATGAGATGTGGAAACTCTAGTTAAAAGTATTTTTCTACTGTTATGAATCATAATGTAAATATCTGATATGCAGGATGTTTTTTCATTCACTTGACCAAATGTGGCACAAATGCCTGAAACACCCATATTTGAATACTAGTGGGGTTGCGGGGGGATTGATTTTGTCATTTGGGAGTTATTGTTGCTGGGATTTATATTTACATCAAAGAGCATTCTGAACTCCACCAATGATGGAATTGAACTAAACTTGGCATACAGAACTCCCATCACCAACAGAAAATACTGAAAGGGTTTGTGGACATTGTCCTTGAGTTTTGCAGTTGCAATTCACCTACATCCAGAGAGCATTGTGGATTCCAAACAATGATGGATCTGGACCAAACTTGGCACAAATACTCAATGTGCCCAAATTTGGGTAAAATAGACCTTGACATTTGGGACTTGTAGTTGCTGGAATGTATAGTTCACCTACAATCAAAGAGCCCCTTGAACCCCACCAACGATAGAATTGGGCCAAACTTCCCACACAGAGCCCGCATGACCAACAGAAAATACTGTAGTGATTTGGGTTCCTAAGACCATCAGAAATATGTGTTTTTCTGGTGGTCTTTGGCAACTCCTCTGAAACCCTCTCACGACCCCTCCAGGGGTCCCAATTTAAGGTTGATAAATGCTGCTCTATCATATTAAAAATAGTGTTCAGTATTAGCTATTACAGAAATAAAAGTGACACACAGATTGGAACTGCTTACTATTGAATCTAGATCTGGGTGTCATTTCTTCGCTTGTCAGCCCTAAACAAGCCATTCAAAAAAGGCATGCTGCTAATAACTACTGCATTTGGCATCTTGAGTCCAGAGTGTGAAATAATCTAATCAGAGTTTGTCATTGTTCATTATAATATCCATTATAATGATCCCTTTTTGTACAAAGGCATGCTGAAGTGGACTCACTTTGTCTCTCACCTCTGATCCCTTCAGTCTCCTGAGACAGATTTAATTTACACCCCATTCATGAATTAATCTTTTATTTTCCCAATAGCCTTTTTTTGTGAGCAGGAATTATCCTTTCAAATCAGAATACAGGAAATAGTTTCATTTTTTAAGTCTTAAACTATTAACATAAATTGTCAGTTATGTGTTCATTTTAAACATGGAAATGTGACAAGATTTCACATTTTTCCATATTTTTATGTAATCAGAGGGTATTGTTAAAAAGCTGTAGATGAAAACCAGAACTAACCAATCTGATGATTACTTTATATAAGTATCAACATTTGTATCTTTGGCTATTCACAGGGAAAGAAAAAGAAGATTACACATCTTTCTAAAAATATTTCCACTCTCTTGAACAGTATATGTCTCTCTGGTGCTTATAAATTTTAATGGATTGTTTATCAAAAAGTTTATTTTGCTTAATGTCTATAAAAATATTTGTATAATCTGCCTTATAAATTGTGCCTGAGGTATACTAAGCATGAGTATATATCAAGAAATCATGTGAATGTGAGCCAAGTGTAGAAGTGGAATTACTTTTTCATTATCTAAAACCCCTGCCCTCCTTGCTGTGACATCACAATACGTATTTCAAATTTGAGGATCTCAAAAAAAACTTTTACATTTTCTTCAGTTAATTAATTTTCTGCCATCCCATGTTTTCAGATACTTTTATAATGTTTCAGTTTCTCTTTGCTCCTTCCACTTTCCTACTTTTGTCATCAACTTACTTCCAGTTGCAAATTGAGTTCAAAGTGCAAAAGAAGCTTGAGCTCAATTAATTCAGCAAAGGTAAGAGTAGAGTTAGAATCCCTTTCTCCTAGGACTTGTTTACTTACCCCAACCACCATAATGTGAATGGACCACTGACTGTTTTCATGAGACACAGTTTTCAGTGAGTATTGTCGGATTTTCAGTTCTGTGTTTGCCCTACTTTTAGTAAAGTTGGGAAATACACCAGAGATTGCTAAAATCTCCAGAGTATCCTGGGGTTTGGAAAGAGTCTGGACAGTGAGAATGGGTCTGATTTGGACTGATTTAGACTGGATATTAGCATCATTGCTTTTACTCTATGCGCATCAGCCCAGGGGAAGGGAATGGACCAATCCCATGTTGTTACCATCAGTGTTTGTAGCTAGCCACAGACCTCTGTCCAGGTTTCTGGCCATTGTGGACACCTTTGATCTTATCTACTTCTTGCTGATCAGCAGAGGAGCTCCATGGCTAACTGGGAATTATGGCAGTGACACAGAAGAGGTGACAGCACAGCAGATGTTGTCCTTGATCATCGACTACTACTAAATGTGGTCTGCTTAGCTCAATTTTAAAGTCCCCAAAGATTTGGCAAGAGTAAATGTTTTCTTAATGTCACCTAGTGCCTAGTTTTAGGCATTCACACAAATCTGTTGTTCTGTGTTTTACAGTACAGATGCCTCAGCTGTACTTCATAAAAAGAAAAAAAATCTGTTTCACAAGTCTTGCAAATGCTGATTTGTTATCAGTAAATGTTTGATTTGTATACCTGTTTTATATGCCTATATACCTGGGATCATGTAAAACGTTCTCAGGCTGAAAGTGGTTGTGAGTGGAAAAGTTTAAGAAGCTTTGATCTACACAACACACCTGAGATTCATTACAAATGTGTAAAATCCAAGACTGCTTTGGGGCAGATTTACACCAAGTTACTTCAGAAAGTCCATTCTCCATCATTGTTCCCAGACTGTGGAACTCTCTTTTGCTGGAGGTTCAGTTAGCCCTCTCTCTGCTACATTTCCACTGGCAGGAGATGATCTTTTATTTAGGCAGGCTTTGAAAATTTAACTATGGAGCAGTAGTATACATATAAAAAGTGATGAACTGCATTTTTAGTATTTTTCAATTTTGTCATATATTATGTTGCAGTCATCTTTTAAAAACTAATATTGATATTTAATTCTTTTTTTACTTTTTAAAATAAAGTTTTATTTTTGAAATTATTGTAAGCTGCCTCAAATCTCATCCTAGGACAAAGCTGAGATACAAATTCAATAAAAACAAACATATAAATGAAATATTGTAAATTCTGTTTGCTCAGGCATATGTTAACTGCAGCATCCTCTCCTAGCTTATGTGTTCTCCTCATTAGTAACTTTTAAGCTCTTGACCACATACTGATGTTGCTTGGATGCACATGTCCTGGAATCCATCTATGCGATGACGGTGAAGGTATACATTTGTATACTTTGGTTACAGTACTCTTGATGATTGGGAATTGAATACAGATTTCAATGAAAAGCACTGCATTTTAGGTGATGGAGAGTTGATGGTAAAACAAGGTTTAACAATACTGTGACTATATGAAAAACATTGAAATGAATCAGCACTTCTTGGTTAGAAGGAATGCACTCTCTCAACACACAAGAATGCATCTGCACTGTAGAATTAATGCAGTTTGAAATCAGTTTAACTGTCATGACTTAATGTTATAGAATCCTGATAATTGTAGTTGGGTGCCGCACCAGCATCTTTCTATACAGGCACTAAAATTTGGCTTGAAACTGGCTTGATATCAGTGTGACTAGAAAACATTCAACTTAGTGCAATCTCCAACACAAATTCAGCTAGAAACGGTATAATTAAAAAAACTCATCGGAAATTCCGGATTGAGCCATGACGTCCACTGAAGCAGAGCTGAGTATAAATACTGCAGAGCTGTCAATTGAAAAATATATGCACAGCTTTTATGCAGACGGGGCTAACACTGAAGCAGTGTGTGAGAGAAAACCTAGATACACATCTTGGTTTGAATGATAACCAATGCCTTTTCATGGGAACACTCAATTGTTGTCTCTTCCTGCACCTGGCTGCACTCAAGCACAGAGAAGCAGTTTTTTTCAGCAGAATTTAGGAAAAAAGGTTATTGGATTAGCTTGATTTGCTATCAGCAAATTTTGGTGGCCACCATGGAAGCTTACAGTAATACTCTGGTTTCTCTTCAGATCGTATAAATCTTTCACCTTTTACCATGGAAGCTTACAGCCAGTTTAAGGAGTTCCTGTATAGGCACTCCAAAGTGAACCCAATCTGTTAAATCCTGGCTATATAGAAACAGCTTTACACTCCATATTCTTCACCCATTGGGAATTATTCAGAACTCACTTGGACAAGGAGCATATTGATGTAAAGTGCTATTGCTGACCCACAACAAAAACAAGTCACACTAGAATAAAACTAAACTGGCATATTTTATTTCTACAAAATGTATAAATATTTAAAATTTACAGCAGAGTTAACATTTAATAACTGTTACAACATCTGAAATGGTGTAATTCTTGATCTGCAGCCCACTGCTATAAATGTAATAATTATATTTGTGACCTAGACGTTAACTTTAGGAAGGTTCATGAACAATTCCTCAAGCAAAGGCTCTCAGTCTAACACAGGAAATACAAGTCCAAAACTGTAATTTTAAAGGACCACCTTGTATATCTTTTAGGCGTACACTTTAGATGTTTTTTATATACACCTAAAATTGTGGACATGTAACATACTGTATGAACATGCATATCACACAAGTATACCCATCAGAAGACTAGGATTAGCTGTGGCTCCCTCTCTAAGTATACTTGAAACAAACCTGGATTTGCCACCCTGTAATACATAGTATGGCTCAAATGGAGATTGAACACTGATGCTGAGAAGGGGCCCTACTTGTAAAGAAATGTACTTATCCAGATTTTCCAAAAACCTATTGTTCATAGGGAAAATAGACTTCAGTGTACCTGCAACAATGAATTTGGGATTTCAGAAGCATATGTGTATGTCTGAAAAATATTTTACACTGATAATTCACATAACCTAATTCAAAACACATTGCTGGTGTTCATTCAACACCTTGAGATCAAACACTAGCTTATATTGAGTAGGAGTTTAGATGTGGTGTAATCTCACCAGATGTGTTCATACAGTAATAGCAGCAGACTTTTTATCTATTCCATACATCAAAATACAAGAGAAGGTGCATGATGGTTAAGTCAAATACATTTGGAATTTGCAAGCTGTTGCTATCACAATGATTTACAATTCTGATGTCCCATTGAAACTACAAATGTGTTCAAATTTTCCAGTTTATTGTGATGCAGAAGGCTTTAGAAGACAGTGACATTATAAAATTCTATTTCATATGCATCTCTTAGACCAGGAGTGATAATTGTGTTGTCCTCCAGATGTTGCTGGTCTGCAATTGCCACTATTTCTCACTGTTGACTATTTTGGCTATAGCTGATAGTATTTGTAGTTCAACAGCACCTGGGGGGAACATTTTACCCAACCCTGATACGAACTAATACAACCTAATATATAGTTTTACACATAAATATCTTCACCAATATTTGCTTCATCTGAGAATGTATTCAGCATCTACAAATGAGATGCAACTAAAATGTATATGATCAGATACGATCTTCATTATTTTGATGGAAAAGAAAGTAAAACCATAGACCATCTTGGATAGCAATCCAGTACTCATCTCTTTCAACACATTACTGAATTCATTTTCAATTACATAAAAATATAATGTTTGGGTTTCAAGAGTGCAGAAGTACTCTTGAAGATAAAGTGAATACATCATAACTGGCTCAAGTCCTGTTCAAGCACTTTACCTTAATAAGGTGGATCAGGGACAGAGAATTTGTAGCTTTCTAAATATTATCAGACCTCAATTCCCAGCATTCCCCACTATTAGCTGTGTTAGCTAGACTGATGCAAGTTGCAAGTCACTAACATCTTGAGGGGCTGCATGTTTCCCATCCCCAGAGTAGATAAATATGAGAATAAGGGATGTGGCTCATCACAACGTTTGTGCCCCAATGTCCTTGGGTATTCAAGACCCACTTCCCTATGTTGGAATGGCAAAATCTGCAGCGGATTTCCACTCATGTTAGTTTGAATGTAGAAGCTCCACTCAATCAGGAATCCTAGTTTGTTAAGGCTTCTAATCGAAAGTTGTTCAAATGAACTTAGACCTCTTCACGCAACACACAGGGATTGAGAGGATGATGAAAGTCAGTTAAAACAGTTAGTCACGATCAGATATAGAAATCTGCTAGATTCAGGGTCAAAGTTAGCTAGTAGATGTGTCCATGTGAAAGATATGCAATTTAGATGTATTAAATAAATAATCTGTAATGTTATGTACACTTTCTGTTTAATTCATTATTATTGTATTGTATTCTTAAGCTTTTGAGAATACTAGATACAAAATACTGAAATCTAGAGTTCGGATACAGTGTCTGGAGACTGTAGTTAAACAAAGTGGGAGATAAGATGAATAAGGTCTTGCACAGCAACCATAAAGGTCATCTAGAACAGTAGTTCTCAACCTATGAGTCTCCAGGTGTTTTGGCCTATAACTTTCAGAAATCCAAGCCAGTTTACCAGCTGTTAGGATTTCTGGGAGTTGAAGGCCAAAACATGTGGGGTTGAGAATCACTGATCTAGAAGATCACCATATGGAATGCTGACCCAGTGGAACAGAGGTCCATACATTGGTAGCATAGACCTTATTACTTTTACTTAGGTTAATTTGTCTTAAAGCTTCCACACCTAGCCCTCCCTCTTCAAGAAATCATGAGGTTTACAGAGATTAGGTACCTTTCACTGCTTAATATATGCTACTGGGTTGACCTTCATGATATTCATGTCCAAAATAGTCCTCTAGTTTTATATTTGTCATTTAATGACAACAAACAAGAACTGTGGGTTTTTAAACGGTATTTCTGTATATTTTTTAACATTTCAGAAATCCTGAACAGATATTAAGTCCTACAGATGGGGAAATCGAGACAAATCAAGGTGCACTTTTTAATTCTTGGATTGCATTTTGGAGATGCTTTCAAGTCTTTCACTTCCCTCTCAGAACAATTAATTTAAGCTAACTTTTTATTGGTCTTCAAAATTCTGAGCAATAGAACCTCAAGCTAACATTACAGTTTTTTTATAAATAATATCACTTTCATCAATTTGCTGAGGCCATACATCAATACAATAGGAGAAGCCCAGTAGAGACAAAAAGTCCATAATTGCTCTATAGGAGGGACTGGGTGAGCATTTAACACAGCTGTACCTGGCAAAGTTGACATCTTTATTAGAAACAGGTCAAGGTAAACACAGCCATTCACAAGATAGCTCTTTGTCTTGATTCTGCTCATAACTCACCATTGCATCTTCTTCTGATTACTCCAAGTAGGATGAGCTCAACATGGTTATGAAAGATGGCAAGTGGCAGAAGAAGCTTCCAGTAAAAATGAAAAAAAAACTTTAAAAACTTTCTTGCAGTGGGAAAGTATGGAATGCTATAGCTGAATGCCAGGAAAAAAACCCTCAATTCCCCATTAGAAATATCACAAAATTGCACTTTTTAAACTAAAACCTCCAGGAACTCATCCAAAGGTTTCTGAGTTCTGAACAACAAAACTTGAAAACATTGCCTTACCTGAATGGATGTCTTATTTTCTAAGGTCACACAATCAATGCCTTGTAACAACATGATTTGTGCTAGATCCTCTCTGTTCCCTTAATACCATCTTACTATTATTAGCTTCAACTTCATGGCAACATGAAATTTCTACCTCATCATACAATACAATTAAATGTTTCACCTTGTTCAATGGGATTTGTCCCACTGCAGCATTAATGCAGACCAGTTTTGCTGTTGTTTTATTATTCAGAAAGAATACTCTTTAACTTTATGAGAAACATTTCTTTTAAAGGTTGTGAAGCAGTTAGCTCATTGGATTGAAGTTCTTCATGAAGCCTGAATACTGTTTCTGGAGTTACGAAGAGCAATAGGATGGTACTGCACCTCAAAAGATACAGTGGAGTAAGCTATGCCTAAGACGATGAAAGAGATTTTGCTCCTCAAGAAGGCCTCACCTGCACAATGCTTTCGGGCTCAAACCAGCAAATCTAGCAGTAGGATTTAGACTAGAGATGTATTTAGTCTACCCTTGCCTTTGACACTGGGACAACCCATTGAAAATTATGACAGAAGATGTGCTTCTCTGCTTCCTGCATGAGAATGAAACAATAGCATTTCCCCCCAGGAAAAATTCTGCAATGCACAAAATCTGTGCAAAATTAATTTCTATTCTTATCTATCCAGCCTTTCAAAGAACTTTCCCATTGTTCAGACCATGGCTATGATTCAATGGAAACTGAATCTGATCAGACTCCATCAATTATTTTGTTACTCTCAGGTAACACAATGGAAGAAACCTGAAGGCAACCCCCAAGGTGGAAAACTAGTGGATAACCAGCAGCTTCCCTATGTTGTAGTACAAGGAGGCACATTTTGCTAACTGCATTTACCAAAATGTTGCGACAGTACTTAGAATAAAAAAGAACAAAGAGTTTCATTTCCCAGTGCACCTTTCTAAAGTATGCAACTCTGGGATTATAGGACAGACAAAAGAAAATAACTGGACTGCTGTTATGTCTTTTCACCAGGAAAGGTTATGAAATTTGTCAGTCCTTGACAATAAATCCCTAACCTTTATTACTGGGACAATCTTGTGACTAGAAAGACTGAAGTATTGTTTAGGTTAAGAATTCCCAAATTGTGATCTGACCTTCAAACCCTCTGTGACCATGTGTCTTGAGTTTTTGCTGTTTTCCCAATGCCAACACGGGCCAGACTTGGACTCCACTGCAGTTTGTTGGAAAAGTAGACGCAGAACACTGTACTCTAAAAAGCTTGATATTCAAAATATAGCTCAAGCCTATAGCCAACTTAAAATAAAGAGGCCCCAAAAAGGACTTTCAAGGCATCGAGATAACCTCATGTTTGGGAGATTATTCTTACTTAGAGAAAAGGAGAGGCACTTCTCCATAACATTAATACAGGAACAATGAAGTTCTACTAAAGCGTTATCGCCATCACTGCTGACTGTCACTCAAAATCAGGGTTCTTAGCAAAAGCATTATTTTTTCAAGTTCCAGAAAATGTATTGTATGAGGATATGGACTAGCTTATCTTACCTTACTGTCTCCCAATGTTCCCTGAGAATGACAATTTAACCAGTCACGTGAAGAGTATCTAGGTAGCTTGGACTACCAATTTCTACTGACCCTGTATAAGAAAGCTACTAAAGTTAGATCTTTCATTTGGACAACTTGTTCTTGAGATTAGATAAAAATGAAATCCTTGCTTTGCCTCACCTCACACACTATCTAACCAGCAAATGTCACATCGAGCTATCCAAAGGTTATCTGCTTTGCCTTTATTCTTTTCTGTGCCATAGGAATATCTGGTCACAGACTAGGCCATCTGTCTCTGACTTATTTTTCCCCTGCCTTTGAATTGGATTATTGGTCTGTTTATATAGATATTTTGCCACTGACCCTACTAAAGTGTGATACTAAGCTCTCACTCCATACATTTTACTTTCCTAGTACATTGTAATGGTGACTGGATGAGAGAGATGGGGTAATAGGCACATACAAATTCCAGACAGGTAATATTACTAAAGAACAAACCCACATGGCATATTTTATACTCAGGAAGAATGTGTATGCGTATGCTATCTTCTCCCAGCCTGGTGTTGTAATGAAGAGAAACAGGCCCAGACTTTCTTTTGCACCATGATACATTCATACCATTCAGCAGAGTACAATTCCCTTTAAATAGATGAATGTGACATTTGTTAGATAAATAGTATATAAAAGTGAAATATTTTATGCACTTCTAGATCAAATATTATTTATGAATAACCAACATGGAAAATACTGCAGATTCCAAAGTTACAACCAGATAGTTCGCACTGTTTTGCTATATAACTGTCATTCTTTTAAAATAAAATCTTGTTCCTTATTTATATTTTTTTACCAACACTTCTGAGTAAACATGGCCTCCAATGTTGCTAGACTGTAAGCCATTAGTTTATTATACCATAGTTTTAATTAGTTCACTGCTGTTTCAAGTAACTGTTTGCTGTTTCACGCTTGCAAATCTGTTTTAAGTTCATAAACTCTGAAGCCTTATTAATGATTAAAATGTTGACATTTATGAGTGGGGACTGTAGGCATTGTTGATCTGCTCCATACGTCTATAATAGTAAAAGAGATGTTAAGAAAGAAATATTACAAATCAGAAGGGAAATAGGGCCAATTTAAATTGAACTTAAATGTATAGTATAAAACTGCCATATTTTCAAGAGATTCAAAAGAATCTGAATGGCATTATTTTTCACAATGGCTTATACTTTGGCAATGGTATTTGGGGATACTATCAATTCTACTGCATTTAATTAGCTCTCACTGGTATTTTAGTTTTATATCCCATTTGTTAGCAGATCCTTCAATAAGTATTGTTGATTTTACCAAGAAAAAAAAGAATAGTGCCTTCTTCCTGATAATATACATGAAAAACCTCTGTTATGTACAGCAAATTTACTGTCCAGAAATCTGTTCAGCTGAGCCATCCACTGGTTATGGGCAGACTAAAAACCTAATGCTTCCTTTGTTGCCATGACGGACCGGCCAGTACACGCACATCACCTTAATGAAACAAATGATGTAGTCTTTCACAATGCAAGTTAATTTCATAAGGCATTTAACATTGTCACTTTCAAGCAACATTACATGACAGAACCAACAGCAAGCCCACCCCCCCACCCCCAAGATCTTGGAGTTTAGCCTTGTAATGTTTCTCATGAGTCTGATCTCCTTGTGAATATGTCCTGATAACAGTGTATGTCATGGTATATTAAAGCGCTCATGTGTTCAGCTGAATGAGTAAAAAATTTTGAGGGGAAAAAGTGCAAACATGCTTTTAAGCAATTAAAAAAAGTTTTTCCAACAAGTGGGCTCTTAACCAAGCATTCAAAACCTTTCACTTCACCAACAGAAGAGGAATGTATCTCCGTTTGCCTGATGTAAATGAGTGAAGTACAAGTGGTCTAGAACCTTTCAAGGCCTGAGGAAACGCCGCAAGTCTCTCCCTTGGCTTTAGGCACCCAAGGTCATGTTACGGAGCAACCACTGCTGGGACCGGCTTTCGCTGCAATCTTTCATGGTAGGAACCATTTTGTCATCTTCAGTTGGTTCATCGAGACACTGGTTGCTGTTCAAATGTCTCAAGGTAAGCCGCTACAAAACAAAAACAAAAACCAAACACAATCAATCAACATGAGGAAGATGGTTTACATTTTGGACAGTATATGTATTTCTCTAGAAATCACATTCAACATTATTCCTATATGGTCCAGTATTTCTCTTTTTCTCTTCCTGATATGGAAGAGTAATTTCAAAAAAGATCTTAAACTGACTGGAAGCAATGATTGGTCAAAGTTTAGAAATACATTTTGTGCCTATTATAAGGGCACTTCTCAGGCAACCTGGTAAAAATAGTAAGTTCACAAATCTTATTAGAGCAGTGGTTCTCAACCTGTGGATCCCCAGATGTTTTGGCCTTCAACTCCCAGAAATCCTAACAGCTGGTAAACTGCCTGGGATTTCTAGGAGTTGCAGAACAAAACACCTGGGGACCCATAGGTTGAGAATCCCTGTATTAGAGGAACAGTTTATACTCTACCTTTACCACAATCGTCTTCATATCAACCTTTTTCAAAATGTGCCTCCTAGTTCTTTCTGATTTATGCCTACCTAAGGCAAACTTACTATGATATGTTTTTGGCAAGATTTATCCAGAGGAAATTTCTCATTGCCTTCCTGTAAAGCTGAAAAAGTATGACTTGTCCAGTGTCACCAGTACATTTTTATGGCTGAGTACAGATTTGAACTAGTTCAAAGTCCTAGACATTCACAATATCTCCATATTAAATGAATTCAAATGCTATCACAATATTGATAGATCATTTCTTCTTAGAAGAAACACAGGAGAAAATAAGATCTGCCTCTCTGTGGGTTTTAAGGAGCAAATAATAATAATAATAATAATAATAATAATAATAATAATAATAATAATAATAATAATAACAACAACAACAACAACAACAACAACAACAACTTTATTTTTATACCCCGCCTCTATCTCCCCAAAGGGGACTCAGGGCGGCTTACATGGGGCCAAGCCCGAATAAAAACAGTAGCAGTATGGTACAATCTGTTGCAATGAAAAAAAATTATCTCTGATAGTCTGTAGTTTCGTTTTGAAGTGGTCACCATCTATTTATTATTGCATGTTTCTTTGTATCTGAGGCTCTCTTTTCACCTATCCGGGAAAGGCTATATTTTTAAAAAGATTCTAAATAAGAAAAGTAGACATATGGTACACATGTACCGTAAAATTATTGCTGTATAGAATTAATTCTAGGTGACATACCACCAGCTGCAACTATTGAGATAACTGTGCTACATTTAAAGAGCTGGAAAATGTTCAGAATAAATATTAGCACAGTTCTCTGTATAGAATAGTATAACTCTCTAAATATGGTTTCAGATTAAATATTAGCATAAATTTAATTGAAAGGTTGTAAACTGGGAGTGTCAAAAACACTAACGCATGGGAGGAATGCACCAGGATGTTCAAAAATGTAAGTGATATGGAAGATTTTCACATATAATATATTAGCATACTCAATTAAGTACAATGTTAGATGCATTCGTGATGTTTAATTCCCTTAGAAGACAATAGTCTTTAGAAATCCAAAAGCACCTTATGATTTCCATTGTTTTCTAACGTATTTCCACGTGTCACCTATCTTTTGAGTCCAATGCTGGATATAAATTCAGAGGTTAATAATTGTAATTTTCAAAGTCATTTCTTTCTGGATATTTTTTTATGATATTCAACACATTCCCCTTTGATTTCCCCAGCTGTCCTTGTCCAAGTGATCAATTATTTCATAAATTGCCCCCCCCCCCCATCTATATATATAAAAGGGTAATGAAATTTCGGCCTAGGACAAAACAACAAAACTACACATCCCAGAAACACTAAACTTGGCAGCACAATCCCTCATCCATGTCTCTACGTTCATACAACAAAAAGAAAAGAAAAATAAAGTCCTAATTAGAGGGAAAGGAATAATTGTTTTTATCCAATTGCTGCCAGTTAGAAGGCTAAGCTCCATCAGGGGAAAACCTTTACCCTTTACCTTAACTACCACCAATTCCTCAATACTTTATTTCCCATACCACCATACTTCGCCACAGCAACGTGTGGCCGGGCACAGCTAGTATATATATTTGTGTGTGTGTGTGTGTGTAAAAATAAATGCACAATTATTTCCCTTTTCCAGGACAGCTCTTAATGAAATCTACTGCCTATATCTTCACTTTAAAAAAATGCAAAATGGCCAACTCCTCCAGTATGGAGGAATGGTCTCCTTTAACTAACTTGTAACACAATATCTCCTTTGTACTGTTTATCTGAGTCCACACTGCCATATATTCATTTTAAAGCAGATAATGTGGGATTTTATTCAGCTGTGTGGAAAGGTCCACAGTCACATATCCAATTTGGCTCACTGGTTTGTGCTGGCCTAATCAATTCCAAAGATCAGTTTGCAGAAAAACACTGTTGTTATGTATTGTATAAAGCTAAAGAAGGTGTTAAGGAAAAGTGAAATCACATATTAGGACACCACTGTAGAAACAGTTTTCTCCTTTTTTCAAAATATGGTCATTACTCTAAAATGGTACCAATGAACAAATAATTGCAAAATGATTACACTTTATTTCACGCAAGATTGACATGCACCACATTTTTCAATTTTATGTGCTGTACAATTTCTACTAGGAAAGCTCTTTAAGGAACATCTCCCCCGAGGTTTGCCTCTTACTTTAAGCAAACTGTCATTCAATTCCCAAAGAAAACTCAACATCTGTTATATTAAATCACTCAAGGCTATTTCATTTTTTCTGCAGACCTGTGAAAACAAGGCATTCTTCTGCTATGAGAGACATGAAAACAACTTGTTTGCCAAATTAAAATTCAGGATAGCATAACATAACTAACATGCTTTAATTTCATGGGTCAAATCACAAAAATTCACCAGATTCAAATAGTATATAAATCGAAGAAAGTTTAAGTTCACAGATAATGTGCTGTCTTTCATCAATTGTACCTTTGCATTTGTAGTATAATTTCATGTCAGACAAGTGTATTGTTGGGTTTTTCATACATCTTCTATAAACACCTGTTTCATCTGTTCTGTCATTACCACAAAGAACTATAATTTGTAAAACTTCTGTTCTCTTACTTGAACACATTCAGACTTGTGCAAAGGAATAATTCCTGTATATTACAACAAAAACAGTAAATGATCTTAATTAAGCCCACTGTATTTTGCTTCATATGTTTGTAAGAAGAGAGCTATAATGTCTCTTTTACTGTTGCAGCACTTTTCGGTTCTGAGATAAATTCTAAGAAATAATATTTTTAAATGCTTTTGAAACTTTCAAGAAAAAATCAGAGTGCTAAGACATCAATCAAAGTATAAGTCTACAGAAAACCTTTTTCTTTTTAATGTACCATTAGCCAGTACTTTTTATAAACAGCATCAGCACATGTCAACTCTTAAAATACAATGTAAAAAATTCTCAGTGTTTATGTAAGACAGTTTCTACCCACTTTCTCTCTCACACACACATACATACGCACACACGGACTTATTCATTGAATCGTATTTACTTACAGGATTTCTTGGTTGCTTTCAAATTCTGCTTCCAGAGGGGCACACATAACAATTCCACAAAACATATTTTTAAAATTACAACATTAAAACTGGTGTGAAAGTAAAGCTAGAACAAGCACAAACTAAAAGCAAAGCTAAAGCAAGGGCCAACTAAAGAAAGATAGGAGAGCTTCCAAAGGCTTCTTTATAGGCTCTCAAAAACCGATGTGAAACCAAACCAAGCAAACAGTTCACTGAACTTTCTACCAGACATCCAAGCTTTTCTTGGATGAAGGGACTAAACCTAAGATGGAAACACGACTTCATTGATGGATTTCAAATCTTTGGAGAGATTTCTCATATTTTGGTCTTAGACTAGAGATGGGATATGTGGCTTCTACAGAAGTTTGGTGATGCCAGTTTCCAGCATTCTTCACTATAGTGAGCCATTAGTGAGGAATGCTGATAATTGCAGTAAAAAAAGCATCTTGGAGGACCATGTTATTCTCTCTCATCTTAGACCTAGGGTCTGACTTTAAGGCTTTACAGATCCATATTGGTTTCTTGAACTGGGCTGAAAAGGTCTTTCAACACCAGCGTATGCCAAGCCATTCTCATAATTGCCTAACTTTCTGTAACAATCATCATATGCAGTGTCACAGGCAAACTGAAGGCGACTTAAGGTATTGGTATAAATTATCCCATCACTGCCTTCAAGCAGATTATCTGACAAAACCAGTTGACACTCAAGGGAGCAGCTGTCATTTGTGCACTCTGAAGCAAGGCTGTATCAAGAAATATAATGTATCTTATTCTTCAAAGACAGTGAAATTCTGTGTGGTTATAGCTTCTCCGCTTCATATATTGTAAGACTTCTATAATCATAGAACCCATATCAACAGTTTCACTTACTTGCACCAAATTAAAATTGTCCCTCTAGGAATTTGCTAGATCCTCCAAGCAATTCTAAAATATGCTGTATGATATACTGGGACTGAACATTAGGTAATTTAATGATGTTCAAGCATATCCACAGTTTTAGATAATCGCATTCTGGCCAGGAACATATCCCAAATGCATATGGGGATCTTGTTATATTCCACATTATCTTCCTCCACTATCACCATTTAATTTCATGTGAAATAAGCTACAAATGAATTTGAACAAACGAAAGGTTGCCAAAATGCTAAAACAAAGCAACAGAGGAGACCTTGTACTTACACACAAATTGCTAAAATTGCAAGTGGGTACATTTGTTTCAATAATATATTTACATTTTCATAATCTGAACCACATTTTATTCTGTGATTTGACAGACTTGGTTCTTAATGTCAGTTATTTTCTATATGGCAATTGTTGGGATGAGTCTAGAATAAGAAAGGAGTCTTGGGAGCAGACTGATGAGAACACTCAACATATGCAAACCTCTGGAAAACATGTAAAATTATATGCTGCTCTTTCTTTAGCAGCCCAGGAGGCCAATGCCCATTGGATTCTTTACTCTACCATTGACTGAATGCTATACAATTCGCAACTATAGTAAAAGTCAGATGGTTGCATGGATACTTCCTGCAACAAACACAGGAGTGTAATGTGTAATTGTACATTTTATAGTTTGCATTCTTTAATTGGAATTCCATAGCCTTGGCTTTGAGCCAAGATCTCCTCTGGTGCATACATTTGTAATAAAGATTGTGCATACATTTGTAATACAGATTGTTTTTTTCTTCTAAGTGAAACCACCTGCCAATGGTTATAAAAATAAACAACACCTCTACTGTGTAAGCAAAGGTAGCATATATAAAGTAAGGGTTAAATTGTTGCTTTGCTTCCATTAACCCATTCATGGATTTAGTAGAATCAATTATCTTTAGTAAATATCCTAGCTGACCAACATTGCTCCAATATGGCAAATAATGTCATAAACAAAATGTCTCTTTCCATATTGACTAACAGCCTGCTCTCATGTTCTGCTCCGCAACATCAAAAGGCCATGAGGCAGGACACAAGATACCCAGGGGAAGCAAAAAGTGTCCCCTTTTTTACAACCATGCTGCATATGTTAATTTTTTTAATTTATAATTACCTCAATATAGGAGCCAAAATAGGTCCCAGGATAGATGAGGGGGAAAAAAAGATGCAGTACAACTTCTGTATCTCTGGTGGATACATTCATGAACCTTGCGTGGATACATGGCATTGAGGATAATAGTCAACCCTATTGAAATGAAATATATCTGGTCCAAGAATACCATAGAGTCACACTGGAGGACCTAGAAAATGCTTAGAGAGAACATATTATATCAGACGTGGAAGCTGTGGAAACTGATCCATGGCTATGAGGCTTATAGTGTACAATAAACAATAAACCATTTAAAAAGCTATAAGCTTGCTTTCCAGTGCTACTGTACCCGTTTTAGATAACAGCAGCTATGATTGCCATTTTGTGCAGAATTTTAGGAGCTGCGCTTTTTGTCTCTGATGCATCAATGCATGGCTAAAAACAGGGAAATGTTACCTACCTCCTTTCTGTAACAGCCTCAATATAGAATACAAATGATGGCATTTTGGTTGTTAAATAACATAAACTTTTGGTTTGCATCTTGGCAGCAAAATCAGAGTACAGGACTGGTCAATTAATCCAGCTACTACTTACAAAGAATGAGGCATTTCTAAATGGAACACAAACCGACTATGCTTTCTAGTTCACAGACTGTTTCAAATAAAGAGAGAAATGGAAAAGGGGGGGGGGGGTGGAGGTATGGCACAGAAGGAAGTTAACAGATGTTTTTTTCACTTCAGCTGCTTTTAACAAACCCAGTTTAGGAACATCAAATTAATGCCATGGTTAAGCTGCTATTTCTACGACTTCACGCTAAGCATAAACTAAACTAATTGTGAGAAAAGCAGGGAGAAAGAACAAAAAGCAAGAAAGCTGTCAGATTAGGGTTTTCTTTTTTCTTTGATACCAACCTCCAGGCATGTACTAAAGGAAGTAATCAGTGGGGCTGGAAAATATTTTCCTAAAAACCTCCTGCCGTGTGTAGTTTCTCAGTAGCCACCTTTGGAAACGGTTGCCATTACAAGTCTCCACTGTGGGGCCACGAGTGCCGTCCTCTATTCTGCTTATGGTTAGACATGACTGGGTAATGATATGAAGAAATGTGTGCGTCTGTATGACAGAAAAATGGCAGAATGAACAATCATCACAAAACCGCAACCCCTCCCACCCACCACCACTAGCTTGAAAAGCCCAACAAACCAAAATAAATTCATGTTCTTAGATAAAGCTGTGCAGCTTCATCATCAAGTAGACCCAGAAATTACAGAGTTTTAATAAAATTATGAGAAATGGGGCAGCTTGAATAAATTCACAAAGCTAAAAATTAAAACTAAATCTAGAAACAAGATCTAGAGAACCATAAGCAGATTTCCATTCTCACTCAAAGTCATCCAGGTGGCCCCATTTCAAATGAAACGATTATTTTATTCTAGCTGAAAATCAAGTTACTATTCAACAAAATTATATAGAAGGGAGTAGGTCCAGACTCTAGGATTTTTTGGCTTGCCTTGCTGAAAACTCCAGGTGAGAAATCATGGATAATTTTTGGTTATTGTACATAAACTTTTTTTGTTGCTTTCAGAAAGAGGGCGGATTTGATTAAAGCTCTTCTATGCAAAAATTCCCTACGGACAGAAAATTAGGACAAAGCAATTTTTCTGCACAACATTTTTGTTTTGTTGTTATATGTGGAGTGTTTGTTAAAACTGAGGGCCATTCTATACAGTCATGTAATCCAGAAGATCAAGGCAGATAATCCACAATATCATCTTTGAACTGGATGATCTGAGTTCACACTACCATATAATCCAGTACATGTGGATTTTATACAGTTGTGTGGAAGGGACCTAAGGCACAATCAAAACATTCCTTTAGCGTGAACAATAGTCTTCACAGTCTACTCTCCCACCTATATGGACATGCTGATGGCGAAAAAGATCCTAGAAAGTGGAGGAAAGATAGAGAGGACCCAACTATATGGATCCTTTATCCTGAGGGAGGGGAGAATTGGCTCCATGGTGGCTGCATGACACTTGGAGCTGATTCAGGTCAACCAGAGTTAACTTGAGTGGCAAGGCAATCAGAGAAGGAATTGGGAAAGTAGGAAGCTATTCTCTGTGGCTTCATCACTCTGGCTATCATCATTATAGGTACTGAGCAGTCATCAGCATCCTTTTCATGCCTAGTGGATATTGCAAAACCCGGAACAACAGGTGACAATCCAGTGATGCAGTACCACTGGGTTATGTAGTCAGCATTCAGTCTCCGAGCCAGTTTGTTGGCTGTCCTTGTGGACCATGGTACCATGTTCCAAATCAGCATTGTTGTTTCTGGACCATGTAGATGCGCCCTTGGTTACAAAGGGTTTTGCTGAACATACAGACCTCTAAGCTATAGAACACAAGGATGGATGAGACAGATGAAGGAGTGAATGGGTATGGCACATAAAGAACTTACAGTGGTTTTGTATGGATATGCTTTTTAAATAAGTAAGCAACTATAATGCAGCTAACCAAGAATATTCCATATTTAGAGAAGTCAAGAAATGGATTCTTAAGAACTAAACAAAATTATCCTTCTGCTTGACTACATTTGTAAGAATGTAAGAGTGATATCGTTTATTTATGATTTTACTTTGAATCCACCTAGCTCAAAGATTCTCATAAATATTTTTAGTATGATTCTTGAATTTCTGAAAACAAAAATTGAAAATATACACAATTAGTACTTGGACAAATTTAATTTCTCTTTATGCTGCTATATTGCAAATCAGAAAAACAGGAATGGGAGAGAGGAAGATCTCGTAGTCAAAATATTGATCTATTATGGAGCCTCCGGTGGCCTAGGGGATAAAGGCCTCGTGACTTGAAGGTTGGGTTGCTGACCTGAAACCTGCCAGGTTCGAATCCCACCAGGGGAGAGCGTGGATGAGCTCCCTCTATCAGCTCCAGCTCCATGCGGGGACATGAGAGAAGCCTCCCACAAGGATGGTAAAACATCAAAACATCCGGGCGTCCCCTGGGCAACGTCCTTGCAGACGGCCAATTCTCTCACTTCAGAAGCAACTCCTGACACGAAAAAAAAAGTTAAAATATTTTGGATAGTATTCTTATGCTTTTCCACCTTTGACTGACTGCCACTCAGTTATCAGAAAGCTCTCAGAGAGCACCACCTTTGATGTCAAGAAACAATGCATTTCAGGTAGTCTGAAAGAGGAAAACAATAAGAAAATTTGGCTTTCAGAGGCAGAATGTGGACTAGTTAGTTTTTGGCTCCTATTTTTTCTTTCTGGTAGCATAGAATCAGACAATGTGCAGACTTGCACTGACGGGACCGATTGCATGGTCTTTATTTTATTACTTATTTTTCTAAGGAATGCTAAATGGAAACAAATGAAGCAACCCTCACCAACCAACAAGAATGTTATAGTGCAATGCAATTTTCCTCCAATCTTTTTAAACAAAACAGATATTATTTAGTCTAATAAGTCACTGCAGCACGCCATTTTCTTTACTCGCGTGTGATGTAGAACAGTAAGAAAATTTAGAAATGACTGTCCTTATAATGTCACTTTGAGTCAGCAGCTAGAACATCAATTTTCGCTTTCAGTTCATTATGTATCTGAAATGCATGTTCATGTTCCTTCTTTTTTCCTTCCCACTAGTGGAAAAGAAATCTCATGTGACTAAATTAATGGGGAGATGTAATCATTCAGTATTTAAATACTGTAAAAATACATTTAGTGGATTCAAAAGATAATTATAAACACAGTAAGAAAAATTTGCATAATACTTTAGACTAAAAGACTAATGGATTTTTTTTACTCCATTTAGTTGTATAGAATTCAATGAAGCTAACCCTTTCTCAATATATAGTCATCTTATATTGTTATCTTATATTGTTAGTTTTTCATTGAATGCTGCCAATTTAGAGGGAAACAATGATCCCATTAAATCATTAATCAGATAAAAGCAATGTTACAGAAAGTAAGCTGACTGAATTCTAGATGAAGCTCTAAAATATATGCCAGATTTATATTTTAAAAAATCTGAATGGCCTAACTGTCTCAATTGCCCATATTTCCATGTGGGGTTTTAAATTATCTAAATAATCTACATTGTTAAGTGAAATGCTAGTACATGAGCCAATGTAGGGTCTTTCCACACAGTCAAATTACCCAGAATATCAAGGCAGATAATCCACAATATCTGCTTTAAACTGGGTTATCTGAGTCCACACTGCCAGATAATCCAGTTCAATGTGGATTTTATACAGCTTGTGGAAGGGGCCGTAGTCAGTCGGTGAATGTTTGCCAATGATTTATTAGACTAACCTGTCTAGGAAAAGTAACAGCTGGCTGCTCAAAGTAAAAAAGAAATGTGTTTGAACAACCGTTTCTGCATCGACACTCCATTACAAAAGTACTTTAAAACATCATTTTTGCAAGTTCCTTGAGTTGTAATTAAAATAGTCTTTCATTTTGCCAATCATTTTCACTTACAAGTTTCTTACATCTCCTACCAACAAGCAGGTATGAATGCTTCCTCAACATAAAAGCACATTATGACTAATCGTAGAATCCTTACAAGTGTTCCTAGCATTGTCATCATGATTTCTGAATGACAGAAGTGTGAGTTTGTGTCTCCAAAATACAATTCATAAAGTGTCTGTGTAGTGTGCCTAGCAAAAAACATTGATCTGCAGTGTCAAAATCCATGGGAGCTTTGCCACTCTCCCCTGGACCTTTCCTTAATACCTGATTATAGTGCAGAACAGTAAAGTTCAAGATGAGTATTTGTACAAACCTAAACTCTAATATTCAAGGGAAGGTTGAGAAAAATAGTTGAACATCCTTCAAAAAATAGATAAGCTTCCTTTAGGGATTTAAAATCCAAAGTACTGAAATAAAATAATTTCAAATTCTGGCAATGTGCTCTGTATAATAGGAAATCTAAAGCCAATCACTATATAGGAAAGTCTACTGAAAGCAACAATATTACATTATTTGCCACTATAGCTGTAAACATGCAAACAGTGTATTCTACTCTAGAATCAATCACAGGGATTGCCAAATTTTACAGACTTACCTCAAAGTTGTATTCCCATTTACCTACATACTGACAAAAGCAAAACACATGATGTACAGACAAACCATATCTCATGACAATATATGGAGAGTTTATGTTTGTTCCAGTTTTATATGCTAACCGCTGTAATCAGACTTTCGGTCATGTTTATAGCTGAAACTACTTGTCATGCTCACTCTTCAAAGCTCAATATCTATGGATTCTTGTTTTTCATTCAAAGTAAGTTTTTTAAAAGATTAAAAACATTTTCCTCAACTTATAATCACATTTTCCATTAGAAAGCAATAGCAACAGAAATGTTCTCTGACTTCACGTGGGCATAATTGGCAATAGAATGCCCAAAGGAAAACCTATGCCTTCTATAGACAATTCTAATTATTTCCAAAACCAGTCTTCAAATACCATTTCAGAGATATTGATGGAGGGCCCGTCTAGACAGGCCAAATGATGCAGGCAGGGATAAATGTGGTATCCACATGACGCATGGGATCCATTCACCCTAACTCCCAGGAAGGCCATTTCATATGGACTTCTCCCATATTACAAAGCTTGCCTGCCCTTTTTGGAAGTATACAGTTGGGCTAGTTTTGGTTTGGAAATGGCAGCAGTTGTTCACATGGTTATCCTGCTTTCCCTGTGCAGCCCAGGGACAGGAGGTGGCACTGAATGCCCCCCCCCCCCCCCGGCATGTCCTTGGCTTAGGAGCAACCACCAGGTATTAAAGTGCTAGTGATTATCAGTCACCACATGTATTGATGGTGGCCAAAGCAACTGGAGAACAGAAGTGGGAAAGGAGAATTCTTCTTTTTTTCCCCTCCCCTCTATTGTGTTGATCTGGAACTCCAGCCAGCATCAATAAATGCAATGAGCAATGACCAGCAGCAATTTCACACCTGAGGAAACAAGGGGAACAGTAATGGTGATATTCTGGCAGCGATGAATTGGGATTCGTGTTGTTGGGTCATGCAGACTCTATCCAACTCCTGGGCTGACTCTTTGCTCTGCAGCACAAACTCCCCTAGCCCTGATCCAAAGGACCTTATTCTGGATAATCTCTGAAATATACGGTCCATATGGATGGGCCCAGAAACCAATGTTTGATAATGAGTTGTGTACTAGATTAAATGTTGTGTATGTGATCGTTATGTGCCTTAAGGTTCTACTTGACTTATGGCTATCTTCAGAGAAATAGATTTTTTTTCTTTGCAAAATTTATTCAAAAGATGTTTGCCACTGTCTTCCTACTGAATCCAGGGCTGTGGTCCAGATCGCCTGAAAGTGCATCTCCTCTGAGTTTCTGCTGCTGATATACCTAGTAAGTGACAAAGCTCTGTCCAAGTTCCTGACCATTGCAGGTGCCTCTACTAATGTGAGAAAAGGGACCAGGAAGAATGAGGGTGATGGCATCAATATGTACATAAACAATTTCTTTCTCAGGACTGATGGGTGCAGGGAACGAGAGTTGTGGCTGGTATCTGTTGTGTAAAATGGGTTGAATCAAATCAGATTGAATCCCATTGCCCAGACTGACCCAACCTGTAAAATACTCCAGAGCTTCCAAAAAACTCCAGCTTTGCCCAAAATCTTTACCAGTGTAGAGAAGCACACAGTTACAATACATCTAAACCACATGTGTCAAATTCAAAACCTGTGTGCCAAATCTGGCCCACCATGTCATTTTATGTGGCCCTCCAGATGCTGGACTACAACTCCTATATTTGTCATCATTAGACATTATGACTAGAGCTGATGAGAGTTCTGATACAGTGACATCTGGAAGCTTTCAGTTTGTTCTGTTTAGTCACGTTAAAAGGGCCTGAATTTAGATACAAGGTTTGTGGATACAATGTCTGGTTTTACAATGCTCTTTAACCTTTTCTCAACCTCAGAGCCACAACTGTAGTTGGGAATTGCTGTTCAATAATATCTGGAGAACCAAGCTCGGTAAAACTAAAGAGCACCAACCACTATGTACAAAACTGATAGTTGTCACTCTCTATTCATGTATTCGCTGGCCATGGATTCAACAGTCCTTTGAAGACAACAATAAGGTTGTTATGGCTCTTTATGAAAATGAGTTTGATACACCTGATCTTAACTAAGAATAAGTACTGGTCTGCAGGGCCATAGCCAGAAAAAAATGTCCGGGGGGGGGGGGGGGGGTGAGGTTGAAACTTATTTTTAGCAAATCATGCAGAGTAGTTCCATAACGCAAAATAATTTAGAAATAAGGCTCCATTGATAAACTTCTGTGGACACTCATGGGGATTTGGTTAATCAGTTAAAATTCATGAGTAAACAAGTTTTAAAAAAACCTGAACAAATTGAGGGGGGGGGTGAATCTCTAACCCCCCCCCCCTCGCTACAGCCCTGCTGGTCTGTCAGTTTCATTGTTTTCTATCTCCTCCCACAAATGATTTTTTCTGTGAACTGTGCTGTGTATTCCTGAGTATTGCTGCCATCCTATTTGTTAGTTCTAACTGGAAGGAACACAAAACCATTGTTAACTGTGAATCATCACATAGATAAATCTAATTGATTCAGTGGGTCTACTCAGGTGATAACTGGAAACGAATTGGGCTCATCCAGCACAAAACCTTACACTTGGGTTGAACTCAGTTTTCCCCCTTTGTTTTTCCACTAATTTTAATGGGCAAATGCATATATTGAATGAATTTGTTTTAATTTTATTTTGAACACCCCGAATTTGTTCTATTTGAATGAGATGGGTGAATTTTCCCCACCCATTGGTGATTTATATTATGCAAACATCACATGTGTAAAGGTTAAACCTTTCCAAGTGCTGCAACTCCACATCAAATTTGCATTGCAAATTTGAAGGTCATAAACACCAGGAAATACCGTTAAGTTAGAGAAATACTGAGTCACATCTGATTAGTTCTCAGCTTTGACATCCTTGTTACATTCTTAAAGATTGCTCCTTCAAATTGGATCCAAATGAGACCTAAAGTCATCTAAAATATCTATGTTGCCATCATTCTTCATGTCTAGTCAGCTAGGTTGGGAATGCTACACTTTTACACCCAATACATTCACTTGAGAATGTTACAGTTTTAGACCCAATACCAAAGTCTGCTTGATTTGGATTTTGGGTTTTTTTGGGTTTTTTTTAACTTTTGTATCTTGCCTTTCTTTTTATGTACTTAGAAAGTCACAGGCCCAGGATAACAACACTGATTTTGATGACTATGTTTGGATTTTCAGTTCAGCACTCCAACCATTATATCACATTGCTTGTCACAAGACTGCATTTAAACATAGAGGGAGCTCTCCAATCCCCTATCTATCTATCTATCTATCTATCTATCTACACACACACACACACACACACCTCACATTGATGGTATGTATGTTCACACACGAGACTGAAAAGAAGTACAATCTCAGTATTTAAACAAATTAGACTGATAAGCAGGCAAGTAACAATGTAAAATACTTGAATATTAAGGGACACACCTATTATCATGATGATTGGATAAGGTGAAATTTTTAATGTTGCTAAACTTTCTGTTCTTCATAGCATTAACCAATCACAAGAGGAATGTGGGCCTAAATACACTAAATGTAAAGTCAAGAAAGTCAAGCAAAGTCAGACCTGGTTAGTACTTGCATAGAAGTCCACCAAAGAGGCTGGGCTTGGAAGGAAGGGATTAGCAAAGCTTTAAAAAACCTTATGAAATTCATGGAGCCACCATATGTTAATTGACATATTAAAGAAACACACACACATACAATTCTAGTATTCACTTGTTTGTTGGTTGCCCCTCTCCATTGGAGCCTTCTCTGACACCAAAATGCATGTTCTGTTTTTCCCCCTCATGTTCACTGGGCAGGTTGTTAAAGTACATGGGACAGGGTGGAAGGGAGTTTCTAAAAATCTTTTATATTCTATTCCTGACAGAACAGAAATCAGCAATGAATGAAGCCTTCTACCTTTTAAGACATAAACTACAGATTTATTTGACATTATATTATAACTACAGATCTAAACCAAGGAGGGAGAGAGGGGATAAACAAGAATAAAACTGGAAAAATCCCTGTTTCGGGCCCCTTTCACACAGGCCCTAAACCCGAGGGTTTTACTGAAGTAGCCTGGGTTGTCAAAACAATGCCTTGTGTAGTCCAGGATAAATGCTCAGTTTTCATTTACAATTCATTGAAAAGAGTAAGAAGACAACAACAAGCTGAAACTCAGGGCAACTATTGCAAAAGAGAAGAAACAGACAACTATCATAACAATCCAGGAACAATATACAAGTTTCTAATGAGATAATGAGATTTTCTATCAAAATTCATGGACCTTTCAATATTGCAAGTGAATAATAATTCAACAAGATGTAAAATATATATTTCAAATAAATGCAACGACAAACTGTTTCCACAGTGATTATGTTGCTGTTGGAATGGAACTATGTGAGATTTCTTTTTTCCTGGCTCCACCTAATGGCTAAACCGGATTTTACAAGATCATTGTGCATTCTTTTCCCTGAACACTTTTATAACATCTTAAAAACATATAAACAAAAAAAAACCCCTATAGCCTAATACGTATTTCAAGCACTTCTGTTATCTCTTACTAATAATAATTTCAGATGAATCTAAAATCGCAGTATGTAAGCTCCAGAGAAAACATAACCACAGCCAGCATTGCTATATAAACAAGTTCTTGTAAGAACAACTTCTGGTGCATCAACACTGCAGAATTTATGCAGTTTGACACCACTTTAACTACTATGGATCAATGCTATGAGATCTCAGGAATTTACAAGGTCTTTAGCCTTCTCTGCCAAAGAGTGTTGGTGTAACTGTAAATCCCATTATCCCATAGCATTGAGTCATGGCAGTTAAAGTCGTGTCAAACTGCATTAAATCCACAATGTACATGCACCCTTATTCACATTTACCATGAAATAGTGAAGAAAGGAGGCGATAAGCAAGTTCTGCTTATCTTCTGTGGCCTAAATAAATTCAATATCACAACATCATAACTATGAAAGGGTATATTATTCCTGTGCTTTGTTAATCACATGAGGACTACCAATATTATGTAATATTTGAAAAAGTTAGCTAGTATAGGAATGCCAGATAGCTAATATTTTTAAATATTAGTCAACATGGGCAATCTTCTCATGTGTTTAACAAAGCACTTCATAATTTTCATTTTAACAGAAGCAACAAATAGTTTCAGTTATATTCTCCCCTCTGCAAGAGTATCCGAAAACCATGCTCTTTTTCAAAGTCTGTTCACAATTTGGGACTTATTTCATGCAAATTTTACATGTTGGCTTTGCATAGAATACAGTATTTTCTGTGTAGCAAAAAAAATATGCCTTAAAAAATGAAGTATGCACAGAATTGTATACTTCATTTTTTAAGGCATAATTTTTTAAAATCTCAAGCAAGAGTTCTGCCTTCCATACAATTTTTCTTTAGCCCCCAGATTTCCATAACTTAAAACTTCAGTTGAACATTTCGAAAAACAACCCAAGCATCCCAAAATTAATGTGGTTGTTTTACTCAGAAAATGGAATTTCGTGTGCTGGAAACAACATTTTCTGAGTAAAACAACCACATTAATTGAAAAATTGCATGGAAGGCAGAACTCTTGCTTGAGATGAGCAACACCCTCATTCCCCTTCTTCCCCACAGCTAGATTCCTAAAACTGATGCCTAAAGTGTGATTTCTGTGATGACAAAGTATTTTCAGTCCATGATTTTCACAGCAGGGCAGACTGCTCAAATGTGCTTCTCTACCTGTGGGAACTCTTGCTTCCTATACTGCAATGTTTAGTCTGCACTCAGGATAGAAGTCACTCTCTAGGGCCACTGAGATCAAATAGGAAATTCATGTGATAATCACCATGAATAAATGCATCTGATTCCTCAATATTGTTTCAGAAAGCTGTTGTTCCCAAAAGAAAACAATAACCTGCCCTTCTTCAGCTTTAGTTCTACAAATTCTTGAATCTGTATTTATCGTATATACAGTAGAGTCTCACTTATCCAACACTCGCTTATCCAACGTTCTGGATTATCCAACGCATTTTTGTAGTCAATGTTTTCAATACATTGTGATATTTTGGTCCTAAATTCGTAAATACAGTAATTACTATGTAGCATTACTGCACATTGAACTACTTTTTCTACCAGATTTGTGGTAAAACATGATGTTTTGGTGCTTGATTTGTAAAATCATAACCTAATTTGATGTTTAATAGGCTTCTCCTTAATCTCTCCTTATTATCCAACATATTCGCTTATCCAACTTTCTGCCGGCCCGTTTATGTTGGATAAGTGAGACTCTACTGTATTAACAATACGTCTTTTCACTAGGATAACAATGTACTCTCCCCTCCTCACTGTATCCATGCACTCCTCTCTCTCTTTTTATTATTTGTACTTCGCAAGATAACTTTTTATGGGTGGAGAATTATTGTGCTACGTATTGGATTCTTCAGCTTCCTTGAAATAATAAAGAAGGGCTCGTTTATTAGGGAGTTATTGGTAAGCAGATGACTACAGAGATTACACATTTTAGAAATTAAAGAGTAGGCCTATTTAAACATTTATTAGAAACCATATTCCTGCCTTCCCCATTTTATTCTGGAGGCAACTATGCAGGTCAATTTATTTTTTGCTTGAAATCGCATCATGTGTGTATATGAATGCTATGGCCAAGAGAGTCCCCTCAATCAGTTTTAGAACTTGTAGTAGAATATAAGAGAAAATATTATGTCTGTACCTACAAAGATTTCAAGCCATTTATAGGTTCATAACTCAAAAAGCAGCATCTTCCAAGGAGACCAACAAGGACAGCATTCATATATACTTGGTGACCTGGGATCGTCAAAATGATGGCGCACTGAATACCACCACCACAATATTTTCCAAACAGTTAACCCAACCAAGAGAATGTATTACATGCCAAAGAATGCATTATAATGGTGCTTGTCAGTGATGTAAACTCCAAAGGCAATCTTGACATCTGATGTGAAAAAAAGAATTGCATAATTCTTGTAGGATGGAACAATGGAAATGTTTCTGGACAAAGCTGCAGAGATATGTACCATATCCAATATGGTACATATCTAAATATGGATGCATGTTACTTATCTATGGAATAAAAAAAACACAGTGATTGCTTCCTTTCATCAAGCAATTCCTACATCACATAACTTTGTCAGACAGGGTTTATAGAAACATTACATACATACACTCTTTCAAAAATTCAAAGTCTGAATATATATATTGTGAAGCCATCTATACCTATTCAACATACGCACCAGATTAGATACATACAGCAAGATTTGAATTTAAGGTTGAGGAGTTAAATGAGATGAGATGTTCCAATGCTATTTTGCACTTTGTGCATTTCAACTGTGAAATTACCTTCCCCATTTCGGCCCATGTTGCACTTTGCCTGGGTTCTATGAATTAGTCTCCAGTGTTAATATTGTATGTGGCGCAGGTGGGAGAGCAAGCCAGTGCAATTAACTGCAATGAATCACTCTGACCAGGAGGTCATGAGTTCGAGCCCCGCTCGGAGCCTATGTTTGTCTTGTCTTTGTTCTATGTTAAAAGGCATTGAATATTTGCCTATATGTGTAATGTGATCCGCCCTGAGTCCCCTTCGGGGTGAGTAGGGCGGAATATAAATACTGTAAATAAATAAATATGCTGATTTTAACGATTGTTTTTACTGTAATTGATGTTTTTATTGGATAACTGTTTTATTGCTGTGTTTTGATATTTGATTGTTTTATCGGGCAAGGCCCCATGTAAGCCGCCCCGAGTCCCTTCGGGGAGATGGGGCGGGGTATAAAAATAAAGTTATTATTATTATTATTATTATTATTATTATTATTATTATTATTATTATTATTATTAAATGTCAACTGTAAGTTGGGAGGTGGAGAGATGCAAGTTTTATTTTTCAGGACAGTTTGAAAACTGGAGATAGGTTCACAGTGCTGCAGAAATATATAGGAAATAGTAACCACAATCTTGAACAAATTAACACATTGAAAGTAACTATACAACTTAAGCTCAAATGGTTTGGATTTTTTGGCCAAAGAATGTTGTTGTTTTTTTTACTATGAACTTCAAATCTCAATACTATTTGAATATGTTTAATCAAGGTAAGTTTGATCTCCTGCTGTATCTGAAAAAAATACAGCATCATACCTCAGCATCATATTCCCAAAGTTGATTTCCTCTCATGTGATGGCACTTGAGCATGATCACAGGACCATTGAGCCTAGAGACGTCCAAACATAAATCATCTGTGCGAATCTCCTTGTCAGCAGTGTATGAAAATACCTAGAAGAAATAAAATGATTATTTTAGCAATATTACTTCACTGTGTGTGTGTAGCTACTCATATCTGCATTGTATCTACATAACTAGATGTAAAAGATAGATAAGATGATAGGTCTTTCTCACTTAACTAGTTGCCTAATCATGTGCAGTGAAAGACAATGTATGTAATAAATACTTCTGATGAATGCCGTTGTTTCTAATAATCACAAGGGATATGAAGCTTCCCAACTTTGAGTCATCCACAAATACTCCCTAGATACTTGTATCTGGTGTGCATAGGTGTACTACTGATATAATCGTGGCAAGCGAATTGTCTGTAGTCAGGTTGCCTTTCCACTGTGTTTGGAGTCATACTTCAGGATGTTGCAATAGGATATTCAAATCATGGAAAATTGATACCCTGCGATTTTACACAAGAGGATCCTCAAGGCACGCTTTGACATATATCAATAACATATAAAAAAGGTGTTTTAAAAGAAAGTTGTGATTCTTAATATATCCAGCTAGAACCCAGAGACTATACATACCAGATAATGTATATAGTGTCAGATTTCTACATTGCTGGGGTTAGAGGTGCAGTACCTTTGCAAAAGTAAAAAGAAGAGGCTGGATGGCCATCTGTTGGGGGTACTTTGAATGTGATTTCCTGCTTCTTGGCATGAGGTCTCTTCCAACTCTATGATTCTATGATTTTAAATCACATTTGCTACCCATTACATGTATAATCCTGTATCTTAAACTACATTTGAAAACCAGTGTACTGTAATGTAGTGTACTGGGCATCCAATTTGTTAGCTATTGAATTATGGAGACTTTCATGGGATTTACCTCTGTGTATATATGGAACTATGCCATATTAAACTTGAAAGAAACTCTGAACAATTTTCAATGGCTACTATGCATGCATAGTTTTGAAGTAAGGAAAGCTTGTATGCCACACATCAGTTTTGGACACCTATTATTGTCAGACTGAGTAAAAGATGAAAAATATTGATGACCATTACCAGAAACAAGAACTAGTGTGATGAATACTGATAACTCCATAAGGTTAATGTGAGTGGAAATTACTGGGAATTATTCTTGACTGAATTCTACAAGTTATAGGTATTTCTATTACATTTGCAGATCTGGGAAATGACTGTAACTGACTAATACGTTATGAACAATTTCAAACTTAGGAGATTGTTATGGTGAGGATATAATAAAGGCAAATTTTAAACCAGTATGAGATCTTCAGATATTTTAACCATGTAAATAAATACTCTAGTACAGGTCATGAGTTATAATTCAAAATGAGGCACAATTGAGAATGTTGCTTTGCAATTTTCTTGTGAAACCTACCAGTCTAGTTGAATGGCACAACTTAAGCGCTATGGTTATTTTATACGAGTCACCAGGGCTAGTTCCCATTTCATCTTAACTATGAAGATGATTCTTCCAGCCTTGATGCCGCATCTGATGATACTGATAATATTGATAATATGACTGATATTACTGGCTTACCTTATAAGGCTATTTGTAAAAAAAAAAAACCCATGGGACATGAAAACAAAGCAAATTTTGTATGCTTATGTCAATACTGTTATTATACAGATCCAAAACAGTCTACTGCTCACTAACATATCTTGCTTACAGAGGAATTTCTGAAGTAGCAATGAAGATAATACATGCAAAAAAGAGAAGTCTTCTGGAGTGGACAAGGCTGTGGAATTCATAATTATGAAAACACATATCACATTATCAATAGAATACTTTTTAGAACAGTGTCCTCACAAGGCTCAGTGCACAGTGAGAGGCAAAATATTGAAATCCAAAGAATAACAAACAGAAAAAGATGTTACAGAAAGACACAGAAAGGTGCTATCACTTATATCCACCCCAAATGATTGATGTTAGTATGCTCAGAAGGGAATATAAGCAAACTCTCCATAGCTCATCTTAATTTTCAGATATAGTAATATTTCTTCAATGAGATATCCAAGTAGACCATATTCTAATAATCAGCTAATTAAGTTATTACTTTGAAGGGAACACATTATAATTAACTAATTAAGTTTTAAAGCATCTATTCATCTATTCACTGAAGCCAAGATATTCACCCACAACTGCTACTTGTGCCTGAACAATAACATCCCCAAGCTGTAAACTTGGGCCTTAAGCAAGAATCGCATTCTGGACTAGCTTAGACTGGTTGGTTTTTCCAGCACATAGAATCTTATCTTATCTGGATTACATTGGTCTGCTTTCATCTGTTGTAAAGGAACATTGAGATATGTATTCAGATATGCTACAGGCCACTTAGGATTTGCACATAAAAAAGGCAGCTATAGATATAGTAGTTGAAATTTCTCTGACGTTTCCCCCTCATGTAGATGTTTAGAAAGAAGACACAAGGATAGAGCCCTGAGGCATATTATAAGAAAAATGGTACCATGTTCCATAGCCATCCCTCAAACTCAACACTAGCTTTGGGACTGAACTCACAAGAAAATACCAGAGACACTAAATCATCAGGCCATCCAATCCTAAGAGTGAACAGGGTACCAACAAGGTAACAGAGTGAAAGGGTACCATCATCATTGGTACAGAATGGATAAACCTACAATCCTCATAGGCATTTCCCAATTCAATTTCCACTGGAGCAACTGAAGGTGTATCTAATGTAAAATGAATGCACTTTAATTCCAAGGTTCAATGCTATGGAAACCTGGAAGTTGTAGTGTTAGAAGGCCAAAGGGCGCTGGTTCCTCACCAAACTGTAGGTAAAAGGTAAAGGTTTCCCCTGACGTTAAATCCAGTCGTGACCGACTCTGGGGGTTGGTGCTCATCTCCATTTCTAAGCCGAAGAGCCGGCGTTGTCCGTAGACACCTCCAAGGTCATGTGGCTGGCATAACTGCATGGAGCGGCCTTACCTTCCCGCTGGAGCGGTACCTATTTATCTACTCACATTTGCATGTTTTCGAACTGCTAGTTTGGCAGGAGCTGGGGCTAGCAGCGGGTGCTCATTCTGCTTCTGGGATTTGAACCTGGGACCTTTCGGTCTGCAAGTTCAGCAGCTCAGCGCTTTAACATACTGCGCCACCACCAGGGCCCCTAATTTCATAGTCATTGAGCAATGGCAGTCAAAGTGCTGTCAAATTGCATTACTTCTACAGTGTAGTTGCACCCCAAGTCAAGTAAACAATTTCCTCTGAAAATCCCTTGAGTTGAGAGAAGGCACCAGTCACTTCATCAATCTATATATATAAAAGAGTGATGGCATCACGGTGACCCACAAAACGACAAAACTACAGGCCCCCCAATCTCGACATTTGACAACACAACCCATCATCCACGCCTCTAGGTTGATACAACAAAAAGAAAAGAAAAATAAAGTCCTAATTAGAGAGAGAGGAATAATTTCTTTTATCCAATTGCTGCCAGTTAGAAGGCTAAGCTCCTCCAACTTGGTCTCCTAGCAACCCAATAAAAAAATAATAAAAAACACTAAAAAATAAATACAATAAAATACTATAATAACAGAAAATAGCTAAAAAGAATACAAGAAAATAATAAAATATAATAAATAAAAAGATAACTTACAATAAAATTAATAAAAAATACAAATAACGTCAAATAAAAATTACACAACAATTTTTAACCAATACCACCACCACTTTGCCACAGCAACTTGTGGCTGGGCACAGCTAGTATACCTCTAAAAGGAAGACAGAGGTGGCAGTAATTATTTGAATTCATAAGATCAGATCTTGATTCTTTAACAAGGGCCTTAGTCCTTCCTAAGTGCCACATCTTTCCTTCAGGATGTGTTTGGTGCTTCTAACATCCAGGCCCAGAAACCTACCCAGGCAGCTTTTATTGGCAGTGATTTGAGCATTCTCTTTATTGCTTGATCACAAGTTCTGAAGTTATTTATTTTTATTTTTCAAGTAAAAGAAAGCAAATTTTTAATGAATAAACAAAGCCCTACAGAAATACAGTACTATAAAGAAGTTGTTTATAGTAACAACTTTATAGTAAAATGATGAATAATCAAAAAGAGCATAGGGGAGTTAGATATAATCAAATGTTACAAATATTGATATTGGGTGCAGATCCAAAATTAATAAGAACATCAGTCTTACTTGTCTTACTCAACTGCTGAGTATGCCTGCCCTATTTGGAATAATCTGCCCATGCAAAGCAGGTGAACATTGAACGAAACATGCAGAATAATCACAGGATGTCTTAAATCTACACCTGTTGATAAACTCTACAAGCTAGCTGGCATCCCCCCCCCCCCCCCCCCGATGTGCGACGGGAAGTTGCTTCTAACTGTGAGAGAAATAAAGTTGTGTTGGATTTTTGGTTGTGTGTATATGAAATGTAAATCAAGTGTTGCTGCTGTTTTACAAGTGTGTGTTTCAGCAATGAAACAGTTAACAGCAGGCCAGTTTGACTGACAGCCTGCTGTGACCTATGAGGCATGATTTCCGGAGGTCAGAACTTCCTTCGGACTGAGGAATGTGTTTTCTTATCTCTTGTTGTACTGTGAGAGAGAGCCGAGCAGAAGAATGCCGGCTTCTAGCGATGGACTTTGCTGTTTGTAAATATCTCTGTAAATATTAAATAGATGTTTGAACTTTAGACTTCAGATGTCTTTGAGTCTTTGAATTCACCAATTCGTCAGGGTGCTGGTCCGGAGCTACTGATTGATGGTGTTTGAAGAAACCCACCAACAGACGCACCCTGACCCCTGGCTATGCATTCTAACAGGTTGGACACTGTGAAAGCCATCTACTGCATGGCTATCAGCCTCCTCAAATCAAGGAAAAGCTTCATGAGGACCACTACTCCTCTTGATGTTTACCCAGCAACAACGAGGGCATCCCTCTGGGCAGCTAAGCCAGGAAATCTCAGTTGGATGCCCCTCCACAAGGGTCTTCCTCCAGAGGCAGACCAAGAATGAACAACTTGAAAGTCCCTGAACAGACTCAGAAGTGGAGTGGGCAGATCAAAAGACAAATTGGCGAAATGGCACTACCTAGAAGAATCCTCCATCTTGTGCGACTGTGGAGCAGAGCACACAACTCCGCATCCGTATGCTTGTCCGCAATGTCCTGCCTCATGTAAAAAGGAAGAATTGTTTGAGGCTACAGACAATGCAATCGCTGTTGCCCATTTTTGGTCAAAAGATATTTAGCCACTTGTGCTCCTTCTATTTTTTATCAGTTTTACACTAGTTTATGCAATGCTTTTGATACAAAAGAAAATAATATATTGATATTGTGTGCACCAACTGCTTGGAGAATCTACAAAATAGATAAGACTAAAGATTCTCACCAAAATCCTTGTGGCGACTTATACTGGTATAATCAGGGAGAGTAAGTTTTGTTTTTGGATACTGCACAAAGACTTCCTTGCACAATGTTTTCTTCAGGCTGAATAGTGTGTGGGATGCAATTCTTCCTCTTTGTTGACCTAAACAGTCAATGATTGCTGGGAGCATGTGGGAGAATGCCACCATTATTTTGGCATAATTCTTGATTCCAAGCTGACTTCCTTGGTTTCCTGGCACTGCTGCCAAAATAATGACCTTCCACTCAGGTGAGTGTGAAGACTTTCAAAGTGTTTACAGACGAGTGCACTCCATGGGCAGCTTGCCACAATAGGATTTTGACCAATATATCCCAAGCTGTACATTTGAGTTAAAAATGGATCCTGATCAGAAAAAAAAACCATGAATACAAATTAAACCAACCTATGTGATGGCTATTTTAATTATTTACAAGGCTCCCAATTAATGTGAATGCACCTCTCAATTGATTTAAAGTATTCTAATCAAAGCTACAGGAAAAGTGTTCCCTTGTAATTGTTGAGAGCAACCTTTTGCCAATTAATTGCTGAATGTAGCCTTTGGCAAAGCATGCAAATTGAACTTGATTGCATTACCAATTAGAGAATGCATGCAAATCATACTAAGTTACCAATTAGGGTGCTTTCAAAAAGGAAAAGTTGGAAAAGCAGCTCCAAAGCTGTTTTATTTTCTCATGTTCTGATATTTAGTTATAGTGCCCCAGAACTCTCTACAAAATGTTCGTATGCATTCTATAAGCAAAACATATATGTATGTGAAATGCATTATCATATTAGTGCCTAGTAATGTATATTGAAATGGCAAAATGCTGCAGTTCCTGCATCACCTTTCATGTACAGCATAGTAAATTGTCACATCTTTAGATATGAACAGAAGGGAGTATTTCAGCAATGCCAACTTACCTAGACAAAGCAAAATATATGGAGGGAAAAGCCACATCAAGTAAAATTCTCCCTTCTGCTTAATTTTGAACAGAGCAATGTGTTAGATGGAAAGTGTAGTGCATAATGTCAAAGGATACCAAATCTTCAAAAATCACCTTACTGTTGTGGGATCCCATTTCAGTTACATGTTGTCTACTTTAATGTAATTATACTTGGCAGCGGACTCAATGGAAGTGTATTGCTAGACTTTAAACATTGCCATATTTATTTTTCACCTCTGCAAGTTTATATATAAGCATGGAGTTTCTGGAATTATATCAACTTTGGTACCTTGATAAAAATGATAAGAGATAAAGAGGAATTGAATATCATGGGTGTATAACATTTTGCAAAATCCTGAAACTATATTGGATTGTAAACATTTCAAGACTACTACCATGGACCAATCATTAATCAGAATTGTGAATGCAATCAAGAAATCAGAAAAATAGAATTTGGATGGGGTTTCTACAAAATAACTAGCCAAGGTAATGAAATGGAAATATATTGTACCTTCTCCCATATCCACAAAACCAATATATGTGGTTTCACTTATCCACAGTTTCACTTACTTATTTACTTAGCGTTTCTTGTTCAGGCTACACCCTATTTTCAGTAACTCCATTTATCCCATTAAAAATAATAAGAGTCGCTATTATCTGCAGTTTCAAGTATCCATGCAAGGCCCAGGAACATATGCCTTATATATGAGGGCCATATTGTATATCATTGATATTGCTCATGCCATCATATTTCCCATTTTTATGTATCATTATGAAGTGTTCTATGGATATTGTGAAATTCCAAAAAGACAAATTAATGGTGCCGGAGACCCAACAAGCCTGAACTCTTCCTAGAAGCCAAGACAACCAAACTGAGGCTGTCATACTTTGGCCACATCATGAGAAGATGTAATTCATTAGAATATACAATAATGCTTGGTAAGATAAAAGACAGCAGGAAAAGAGAAAAAACACCTTCCAGATGGATAGACTCATTCAAGGAAACTACATTTGTGAATCTGAATAAAAAGGGAGAATAACGAAAGAAGAAGCAGAAAGCTGCAGCAAGAGGGAAAATTCTTCATCTAACAATTTTACAAGTTTAGAAATCATTGACAAATCATTATAAGACAGGAAAAGCAGAACATATGAAACTGTCAATATATAGAAGATTCATTGAATGGAAAGTGGGAAATAGTAGGGATACATCCAACAGTAAGGGTCTAAAGCAGTGGTTCTCAACCTATGGGTCCCCAGATGTTTTGGCCTTTAACTCGCAGAAATCCTAATAGCTGGTAGACTGGCTGGGATTTCTGGAGTTGTAAGCCAAAACACTTGGGAACCCACAGGTTGAGAACCACTGGTCTAAAGGCCTTTCTATATAAAACCCACTTGAGAGAGCTTGGAATCTTTCTGGAGCCAGGTACCGATTTCAAGAGTGAAGAGAAGGAAGCCCTGTTTTTATTATGAGAATAACACAGGATTTGACCCCTGGAAACCAGAAAAAGAGAGGGAGATAATTGTTTGTTTGACATAGGTGGGTGCGGAAATCTTAGATACTAAAATGAGATTATATTTCAAGAGCAATGGAACAAAGAAGAACATGAAGTCGCAGGGAAGCTTTTAACAACTGCACAAGAATGATATGTGCTATTTATCACATTTTCCAAAAATGCTGGTCATTCCTTGCAAACCACACTATCATTTTGAAATATATATACGCCTGCAAACATTTGAAACAGGTTCTTCCTCAGTCTAATCTGGAAACATTCAGTGAAAAACACAGCTGCCTTTTTTCTATGTATTAAGTTAAACCAATATTCTTACTGGATAAGCATTTTCTTGGTTTCACATTTGGTTACAGGTGCTGAGCCTTAAAAGATATTTCAAAATTTATTATGAAGACAAGATTATTTTTACCTGGTTGCCTCCCATGCCATGGCAGTTGAATATGCCCACTTTTTCATTTTCCTTGCGCCCCATGTTATCCAAGCATTGGTTTGTTTCAACATTTCTGATCTAGGGAAAAAATAACAAGAGCACACAAAGTCAAAATGCTTAAAGAGTTAGTTTTTAAAAGAAAACTAAAATAGTAATCACCCACTACTAAAAGTCAAGGGAAGAAATTTCACAGTCCTGTCATCAAGACTGAGACAGATCATCAGGTTATAGAAACCTGCTCACTTAGAGGTAACAGTTTTAGAAACCGGTACAGAATGTCACATTCACAATGCAAACATGGAAGAAAAGTGAGAACAGGGAAGAGGGAAAGTCATGTGTAGCACCTTTCTTATGGACACCTCTCCCACAAATGCAGAAAACATCATACACTATTTTATCCAACAGAGCTGGCTGGCTTTTTTCCCTTTTTACATAGCCTCCCTCCTCATTGGACAAAATACTTTGTCAACCATGTCCTCATAATCCATGAGAAGTGTCCATGAAAAAGCCAGATACCTTCAGAAACATTTAATAGAGCTGTAAAACACTTTATGCAGTTGTGATGATTTCCATGCTATACTGTGGCAGTCACTGAAGAAAGTTCCCACATGAATGGGTGAGTTATGAGAGATATACAGGCTACATCCCCATTCTGAGATTCTCAGGTGAAGCCAGGATTGTTAATAAGACTTCATAAAAAAGTATCTTGTGCCATATCCAATTTTTGCTATTTTCTCTTTTCTAGATATTCTTACTTCTTGTACTCTCTATTTAGCTGTAATCGAACTTGAAACTTATTTGAGGCCAGGTTATGGTCCTAAAATGGCCTTGGTTTCTTTGACTGGAAATCTACTCTAGAGGAAAAAAGAGAGGAAGTTCTATCTTTTAGTCTTCTTGGCTTTCTCAGCAGTTTCTCAGCTCTGCAATTTGATAATAAAAGGTAAAGGTTTCCCCTGATGTTAAGTCCAGTCGTATCCGACTCTGGGGGTTGGTGCTCATCTCCATTTCTAAGCCGAAGAGCCGGCGTTGTCTGTAGACACCTCCAAGGTCATGTGGCCGGCATGACTGCATGGAACGCTGTTACCTTCCCACCAGAGTGCTACCTATTGATCTACTCACATTTGCATGTTTTCGAACTGCTAGGTTGGCAGAAGCTGGGGCTAACAGAGGGCTCCCTGGATTTAAACCTGTGACCTTTTGGTCCGCAGGTTCAGCAGCTCAGCACTTTAACACACTGTGCCACCAGGGCCCCTTAATTTGATAATAGGACTCACTATATTCCAGCGGTTTAACTCTTATCTGCATAGCAAGCATAGTTAATGCACATTATAAAATAGGAAATATGATGTATATTTTCAGTTTTATTATTATATTTATTTACTGTATTGTTTTAAGTGTCTTATATTGACTTACTACATAAAGTGTAATCAAGTCTTATCAAACCTTATTGTTTGGTTTTGTATTGTGATATGGCCTAAGGACTAATCAATAAAAATGTTTATTATTATTATTATTATTATTATTATTATTATTATTATTATTATTATTATTATTATTATTATTATTATTGTAGAGCCCCGGTTATCCAAGATAAACAGGCAGGCCTGATCTCGGATAACCAAACGGCTCAGATAGGGCAAGCCCTCGCCAAGGGACATCTCCCCAGATCTCGCTCAGCCAGGCCCTTGCTGGAGGAAAGAGTTTCCTCCAGCAATGGTCCGGCCGAGGAAAACCCACGGTATGCTCCTGTCCCTCCGGGAAACAAGGAGCATGCCACAGGAAACTCTTTCCTCCAGCAAGGGCCTGGCTGAGGGAGATCCGGGGAGACGTCCCTCAGTGAGGGCTCGCCCCTTGGGAAGCAGCCCATGAGTGCTACTGCCTAGCAGTGCTCATGGGGTGCTTCTCAAGAAGTGAGGGCTTGGCCCAAAGACGCAGCCCACAAGCGCTGCTGCAGCAGCGATCGCGGGGCACTTCCAGGATGCTTCCTCCTCCCTCTCCTTTTCTTGAGCTCCCTTCACTCGAGAGAAGGAGAGGGAGAGGGAGGGGCGCCCCCGGCGGCGCCTCGGTTGATACGGATGCTCGGTTAACCAAGGCCCAGTTAACCGGGGTTATACTTATTATTAAGTATTCCTATGGGGTGACATAGGTTTCCATCCTATTCCATAAAGCTGCTGGGAAAGATCAATAAGAGTTTTGAGGTTGGTTGCCATAAGCATGTGATGACACTGAGCTCTATTTGTCCATGTCACCAAATTCAACGAGGCTGTATAGAGGCTCAAACTAGTACTTGGATGCTGTAACAGGCTGGACAAGGAGCAATAAGCTGAAGATAAATTCCAGGATACATAATCTGTGGACTTGTAAATCTCAGGAACTCCTGGATGGGAACTGTACTTTTGCTGAAAAAAACAGATGCATAGCAAAGAAGTATTGTTATGATAAGAAGATTTGTATCATTGAAGGGCCTTTTCAATTGTAAGGGAGGCCAAATTCATACAAACATTAGCTTCATTCTGTCAACAAGTATAAATACAGGTTTTTATTAAAACATTGAGGCTTAATCAATTTGTTTGCAGGACATGAAGGAAGGCATGTAGCTGTTGCATGGCTTCAAGTCAATTTTGCCTCCTTAAGGCCGTTGGGCAAATCTATTATGGGAGTTTGTTGACACTATTTGTTCAGAGGGGCTTTGCCCTTGCCTTCCTCTGAGGAAGTGTGACTTGCCCATGGCCACCCAGTCGATTTTTATGGCTGATGGAGGATTTGGATTCTGGTCTCTGGAGACTAGTCAAACATGGAAACCACCATATCACAGTGGCTTTCACACACAGCAATAGATACGTTATAATTTTGTGAAAATCTTTTATCCTGTTAAATTGCTTAATGCTCTTTTAATCTGCGTAAATCACATCTTTGTTTTATATTATAAATTATTTAAAATTCTTTAACTTGATTTTAGCTGTACACTGTTCTAAGATTTCATGATGTAGCAATAAATATTTCCACAAAACATTTCCAAAAGCTCCAGTAAAAAAAAAAAAAACCATGATCATGAAGGATTGGTGCTTCTCATTTGTACAAGGCTGGTTGGTTAAAATGGTTGGAGCCTTGGAGTCATTATAAAAACAGGAGCCCCTTTCTGAACATGTGACTTAATTGACAATATCATCATGTGTGTATTCATTTTAGCCCTGCAATGTCTATGATGGTAAATGCTTGATCCTATACAATTTTCTTCATTAATTCAAGTTATATACAAAATATTGCTGGAATCAGTAACACTGTGAGATTCAGGATGTGAAAAGAAAAGGAATGGGGAAAAAAGGGAAAGGATGGGAAAGAAAAGGAACATAACTACATTTTTCTTCAACAGTGTGCCTCCTTAGTATGAGAGGGGTCTGGAAAAAAAAATGCTTCATTTGAATCAATGGTTATGTAGTCCTGCTTTGTTACTGGATGAGTTGGAGGGCATTAGTAGCCACATTTTCGATCTTCTGAGACATTGTCTTTGTGTTGCCTAAAGGCTTGACTGTAATACTATAGCCTATGCCAAAAGAAAAGAAATTATAGTCTATAAAGTGAAAGGCAATGCAATAGAAAATCTTTACTACTTAATCATAACTTACTAAGTAAAAATTGGACAAGCTTCATTAAATTAGTTAAGGACATCTCTGTATTCAATGTCACGGTTTTAGAAAAATTGCTTTAAATTGTTCACTTCAAAGTGCCAAAGAAATATGCAACAAACTAAAATGATAGACTATTATGTGATAACTTTCCTTAAGACCTGGGCAGTGATAAGATCATAAAAACCAAGTTATCCAATTTTGAATCTGCTTTTAGGAGACCTGTAATTTTTGACAGTCACTGTGAAGAAAGGGAAATGAATTATACCTTTCCCAATATCCTGGTTGCATACTTTTCATATCATCAAAATGAAGCGTTGGCATAGAAATGATTGTAGTGTGACAAGTATGGGAAGTGAAAATCAATTCGATTTCAACACAAGGTAATGCTGATACAATTTCAATCATTTATTTTACTTTTACTTTAAACAGTTAAGAATACTCAAGATTTCTGGACATACTTATAGTGTTAAGAAAGAAATCTTGAGCTCATTTACACAAGAGACTTATAGCACTACTATTCCACTTTAACTACCATAGATGCAAAGTATGGAAGTCTGTAAATTGTAGGACAAAGGGGGTGGGGCTAGAGGAGAGGGAGGGGCCTCTTCCCAAGTGCCTGACGAAGCTGGACCTCTATACCCCGCCCCTCGTGTTCTAACAAGCGCCTCAGGGGAGGAATACAGAGGCTCTTGGGAAGAGGCCCTGCCCCTAGCCCTGCCCTTTAGTCCTAAAAGGCCTCTCAGGAGAGGTACAGAGGCTCAGCCCTGTCTCGCATTCTTGGAAGCAGGCCCCGCCCCTTTCCCTAGCTCCACCCTCTGTGTCCCAACAAGTGCCTCAGGAGGTATAGATTCTCAGCCCTGTCTCGGGCTCTTGGGGAGAGGCCCCGCCCCTCCTCTGGCCCTGCCCCCGTGTCCTAATAGGTGTCATCACTGTCCCCCTGGATCGCTCCAGCACCCACCGGGGGGCGGTAGCGCCCACTTTGGGAATCACTGCTTTAGTCCAATAGTTCTAAAGCTTTGGTCCTTCAAGAGTTTTGGATTTCAACTCCCAGAAGTCCCAGCCTGTTTGGCTAACATCCAGAAATTCCAGGAGCTGAAGTCCAAAACACTCAAAGGACCAAAGGTTGTGAACCACTGCTTTAATCAAAGCAATTAGGGATTTGACTTCTCTGGCACCATTTGCTGGAAGTGAATCTGAGCACCCAAAAGAAATATGCTGTATATACCTCCAATGCTCTGGGGGTTGTTTTTTGTTTGTTTGTTTAAAGAGGGGTGTGTGTTGTCATATGAACTATGTGCAGTTGTGGCTGGTGGTTCCTATGCTAGTGAAGTGATGAAGCCAATAAAGATTTAACACTGAAGATAGGAGTTGGCCAAGGTGGAGAACCCAATAAACATGATAGGCTCAGCTTCTCAATATGCCTTTTAAAGTTTGGACTGTAAGTATGGTTGGCTGTACACTATAATTAATGTAGTTTGACATCACTTTAACTACCATGGCTCAATGCTATGAAATCCTGGGATGTGTAGTTAGGTGAAGCACCACCACTCTTTTGCAGAGAAAGCTAACACTCATGTAAAATTACAACTCTATTATTCAATAGCATTGAGCCAAGGCAGTTAAACTGCATTAATTCTATAGTGTAGATACATTCCCAGAATAGATTTCCTGCTCCATGCACATGGAAGTCTGAACACATTTGAAAGAATAGAATTTATTTTTAAAAATATTTTTAAAAAGACATTTTAATTAAAATGTACAATACTTTAAGGGAACAAACACAAAGTATTATTATTTAAGGGAAAGTTTTTAAATATATTTGTAAACTAATGTTTTTAATATAGTGATATTTAATTTGTTTTTAGTTGTTTTTAAACTGATCTTGTTTTAGCTTTGTGAGCTGCTATGGATTTTCCACCAGGAGAAAGGCAGCATATACATAGAATAAATTAATGAGTGGGCTCAACTCATTTGAGTTTGTTTTTGTTTTTTTACATAAAAGATATATTTCATACCTCTCCAAGGGAGAAATACCGTCGCGGAATCTGGGAATCTGGATAGACATTTTCAAGATACCATGAAAACGGTTTACATTTCAGGTTGTCTCTCAGTGCTTTTCTGACTGTTACATCGCCATAGTCCACTTTGACAACTCCTAAATTTGTACAGAGAAAAATAAACATGACATCAAGATACATGTAAACCAGACAGAAATGACAACTGTTTTACTATACTTTTATAGAGTGAAAAAAGAAAGAAATGACAGCTGTTTTATTATACTTTTATAGAGTAAAGGGAAAACACACTGACTGAAATGAAGAATTACGCATACATACTTCACTTTCTGCTACATTGTGTAACATCGAAACATATTTCTGAGAAAGGCATTTCATAATCTATTTTAATTTATAGATTAAATGCTGTAATTACAACTTGCTCTGGACTGTTCTCTCACTATGACTGCTACCTTGTTTGAAATACCCATGATGCAGTACTATAAATTAGAAAGTGTTCATAAGAAATTATTCTTAGGATGTATAGAACTGAACTGGAAACTGAATTAACTCCACTGCTCAAAGAAGTGGTTCCCAACCTTTGGGCCTCCAGGTGTTTTGGACTTCAGTTCCAAGAAATCCTAGCCAGCTTACCAGCTATTAGGAACTGTGGGCACTGTAGTCCAAAAGGTCCAAAGGTTGGGAACCCCTGGCTTAAAGTCTATCATGAGAATTGCCAATTGCATGTTCCATCTTATTTTATTTATTTTGGACATGTCTACCCCGCCTTTCTCCAATGGACTCAAGGTGGCTTAAAAGATTATTAAAACCACATCCTAACATCAACCATATAAATAAGACATAAAAGGAATGTCAACCATATATAAATAAGGCATAAAAGTTAAAAAAAGCCTTAAGATAGTAGAACTATCAAAAATCGTAAAATTGAATTCAACAGAATACCCCTAAAATTCCCAGATAGCGATAATAGCAGGACTTAATAAAATCAATTAAAAGCTTTGTTAAACTGGAAGCTTGAGACTCATATCAATCAGATCTGGTCTTTTTAGGGTAAAGGTGAAATAGCTATTAAATAGTGTAGTACTACAGGATAAAATACATCTTCAGCTCATAAAAGCTTACTAAGTAAAGTTACTTGAATTGCCAACATAAAGTCCTAGACTGGTTCAACTGGTTGTCTCAGAGGACAACCAGTTGAACAAAGCAATACCATTATTGCAGCCTGGTAAGATGCAGCTGTTAAGAAACCAATATAAGTCTATGAAATTCGAGAAAACTATTATAGATACATATGATATATACAGTAGAGTCTCACTTATCCAAGCTAAACGGGCCGGCAGAACCTTGGATAAGCGAATATCTTGGATAATAAGGAGGGATTAAGGAAAAGCCTATTAAACATCAAATTAGGATATGATTTTATAATTTAAGCACCAAAACATCATGTTATACAACAAATTTGACAGAAAATGTAGTTCAATATGCAGTAATGTTATGTTTTAATTACTGTATTTATGAATTTAGCACCAAAATATCACGATATATTGAAAACATTGACTGCAAAAATGCATTGGATAATCCAGAACGTTGGATAAGTGAGTCTTGAATAAGTGAGACTCTACAGTAGTAGCAATAAATCTTAGAAATGCAATTTGTGTTACTTCTCCTCAGCTCTTTGTCTTGATGCAATGGAAACAATAGGTTAATTGCTGCTGAAAAAATAAGGACAAGTTGTACGTGTTTCTTCCTCCCCATAAATCATACAGTGGTTATACACCAGCATATCTCAGTTATGTAAAAACTGAATATACTGGAAAGGACAATGCTTATTGAACTCTGATGTCACAACAGTATGATCTCCATATCCGCAGGAATAGTATCAGTGATTTCATTTATCCATGTCTGACAAAATATGTCATCTCAAGACATTTTCTAGGTCCTCTTGAATGATTATGTGGTATTGTTGGGTCAGAAGTACTTCATTTCAAGGGTTTAATTTTTTTGCAGTTTCACATACCCACACAAAGTCTGGAAATGTATCTCTTGTGGATATGGAGATTGCATTGTACAGTTTAACTTGCAAAATTTATGTCTTAAGAATACATCCCTACCCACAAAGTACACTTCCACTTGGAGTCCATTATTCTATATTGTTATTAACTGCCTTCATCGACTTCATCTTATGACCATCCTATGAATGGGAGACCTCCAAGTTAGCTTTTCCTCAACAGACCTGCTCAGGTTTTGCAGATTTAAAGCATGTTACAAGATAGGGAGGAAAAATATTATTGCTAAATTTTCTAAAACTCTCAGAATCATATAATAAGTTTTTCATGCATGTTTTACATTTCCAATTCCAATATATATATTCGCCTAACTGGAAATGTGTTTTAGAAGTAACGGTACAAGAGCAGACAGCCAATTATTGTAAACTTTACACCATCAGGCATTGTTAACATAAATAAATCCATTCTGTTATATACATAAATACACACATATTTCACCAGATCATCTTTCTGACAGCTTGTGAACCCTGATGAAAGACAACCGTCTGACAGATCTGATATATACGAGACTAGACTAGCTAGAAGGAGAAAAAAAACTTGTAACTGAGAAATATGTAAGTGCATTTTTTCCAGTTTTATACTGATAGGGCAATACAAAAGGATGCAAGCTACATGGGGGATTTTACAGATGGCTGCAGATGGATCAAGGTTATATATAAAAAGCACTTAGTCACAATAGTACTCCACAGAGTAGCCATTAGGCTTGAGCGATCCATGAAAAAATTGATTCTAAACTCGTTTCAAAAGTAGGGGGCGCCAGCGTTTCGTTTCTGATGTCATTTCCGAATTTTGCCCTCAACATTTTTCGAAATTTAACAAAAATTTGTTAGTTTCAAAAGTAATTTGTTAATGGCGGACGCGCATGCGCAGTAGCAAAAAAAACAGCACGAGGGGAGATTTTACAGGAATCTCCTGCCCTCATTTTTTGAGTGATCTTCTTCAAACTTGGTACAGTGGTAGAACACATTTAACACTGATAGCTCACCAAAATTTGGAACGTTTCCCTTATCCTCTGATTTTTGGCGAATTTTCATAGCTTTTATAAGAAACCATTTTTTTTTAATAATTGCAGAAATCTGTTCCTGGTTTGAAAGTCTTATTTCCTGTTTAATTGGGTTGTCTTTACTGTGAAAGTCATTGTTCTACTTCAGAAACTTTGTTTTTGTGGCTGAAACTTTGTTAAATTGATGTGTGTGTGATATATACTGTGTGTGTGTGTGTGTGTGTGTGTATATATATATATATATATATATATATATATATATATTTGTCCCTGCATATATGTGTGTGTGTGTGTGTGTGTGTGTGTGTGTATAGGTAAAGGTAAAGGTATCCCTTGACGCTAAGTTCAGTCATGTCTGACTCTGGGGGTTGGTGCTCATCTCCATTTCTAAGCCCAAGAGCCAGTGTTGTCCATAGACACCTCCAAGGTCATGTGGCCGGCATGACTACATGGAGTGCCATTACCTTCCCGCCAGAGCGGTACCTATTGATCTACTCACATTGGCATGTTTTCAAGCTGCTAGGTTGGCAGAAGCTGCAGCTAACAGCGGGCACTCACTCTGCTCCCGGGATTTGAACCTGGGACCCTTCGGTCTGCAAGTTCAGCAGCTCAGTGCTTTAACACACTTCACCATCGGGGCTCATGTATATATAATATACATACACATACACACAATGTGGAGAATATGTGGAAAGGTAGATAGATAAGTTGGGAGCCACAGCAAAGGCACCTTCCTGGGAGCAAGGTCTAATAATAATAATAATAATAATAATAATAATAATAATAATAATAATAATAATAATAAATCCCTTACAATATCCAAGATGGGTCACTGCTACAGAATCTTGGGAGCTTTAGTTTGGTATGGTACCATTATTGGCAGAGAAAGCTAAGCTGTAGGAGTTGAAATCCAATCATTTATCCTCCCTATAGAATCAATTTTATATGCATTTTTAGCTATGATTTATTTGCTATTTTATTGTGTTGTGATTTTATTATTGTATAAGGCATTGAATATTTGCCTTTGCATTTGGAAGCTGCCCTGAGTCCTTTTGTGGAGAGAGGGCAGGTTAGAAATAGGTTAATAACAATTATTATTATTATTATTATTATTATTATTATTATTATTATTATTAAATATCTGGAGGACGAAAGTTTGCCCTTGCCTGCTCTATACTGCACTTTCCAGAACTTTCCCATCACAATCTGCTTTTGAGCTTGATACATGATCAAGACATTATTTCCAGCTTACTGAAGTTGGCTGCATATGTTTTGTCTGAGGGTCAGAAATGGCCTTAAAGCCATCTTGTGCAGCTTCCAAAACCCAACACTTGAGAACATTTTGCACTATAGCCATATTTCCAAGGTCGTACTCAAAGGGCTTGGCAAATATACCCTTTTTTGAGATGGATCTAAATCAGGCATGGGCAAACCTTGGCCCTCCAGATGTTTTGGACTTCAACTCCCACAATTCCTAACAACCAGTATTTGAGAACACAGAAATGCTGGACCACTCTAAAAGCCACCGTGTCAGACTACACAGAGAAGCCACTGAAATCCACAAGAAGCACATGGACAATTTCAACAGAAAAGCTAAAATCAGGACAGTAAAAGAACAACACCCAGAAAATGGGAATTCCAGACAGGAAACAATCAGGGCCAGCTAATACCTCCCAACAAAGGATTCCCCCAGGTAGGAAGCAGCCAGGCTTTGAAGCTGCAAGGCTATTCAATGCTAATCAAGGTGACCAATTGCAACATTCACACTTGCCTCCCACAGACAAGAGTTCTTTCTCCCACCCTGGACCTTCCACAGATATATAAACCCCACTTGCCTAGCTTCGCACAGACGTCAAAACCTCTGAGTATGTCTGCCACAGATGTGGGTGAAACGTCAGGAGAGAATGCTTCTGGCACATGGCCATAGAGCCCGGAAAACTCATAGCAACCCAGTAGGCTGTTGCTGAACAACCTATGAACTTTTAGCATTAAAGGAAAAAATGCCCAAGATTTTATCACTTAATACTGTTGGCATGTCTGGAGAAGAAGAATAGAATGCTTCTATACCAGGCAAGGGCAAACTTTGCCCATGTCTGGTGTTAGGAATTGTGGGAGTTGAAATTCAAAACAATCTGACAAAAAACTGGGAGCTGTAGTTTGGCATGGCACTGGCTCTCTTCTGCAGGGAAGGCTAGGTAGGGACTTTGTAAAACTACAACTCACATGATTACATGGCACTGAATCTATTGCAAGTGAGCTGGTGCCAGATTCCTTTCTGGGAGCAGGAGCTGTTGGGTTTGGCGTCTCCTCCTGGAGATATCTCTTAAAGGGATATCCTCTGGCTCTAAGGATTCCGTTTAGGAAGGCTTGCCTGGCTCTGGTATTCCCCTTTAAGCCTGGCTGGAAAGTCTGGAAAGAAGCAAAACCAAACATGCGGCTCCAAGGCAGGGCGAGGAGAAGGCCAAGAGCAGGCAGGCATGTCTCTTCTCTCTTCTCTTCCCTCCCTCCCTGCTTCTCTCTCTCTCTCTCTCTCTCTCTCAGAGAGAGAGAGAGAGAAGCAGGGAGGGGAGAGAGAGAAGGGAAGAGAGAGCAATGCAGAAGGCTTCTACTGAGCCGGTGGTCCCCGCCGGGGGGGGGGGGGTGTCTCAATGGCATTTTTAAAATGCTAGCAGATCGATGGCCATGCCTCTCCCTCCCTCCCTCTTCCGCTCTGATTGGCATGCCAACATGGCTTCTCCTCTCAGAGGGGCTACAGCTACATCCGAAGACATCAGAAACAAACGAAAAAAGGTACTTTTATTATTCAAATTCGTAATATTTGTAAGGCAGTGAGCAGATGGTTCAAATATCAATTCAAAAGTAATTACGAAACGAATTTTAAACGAATTTTAAACGAATTTAACGAACTAACGAAAAATTTGCTCAAGCCTAGTAGCCATACAATTTCAAGGGCTCTTAGCCTGTGCACCATGTCAAAGACAAGCAAAACCAAATGGAAGCTATAGACAAGTGAAAAGGCTGAATTTTTATGAATGGAGGTCCTATATCCACAATCCTGAAAATCTGGAAGTTAGATAAAAGGAGGGGGGGACAGAAAATGCAAACCCCCCCCCCAATGTGTGCCCAATGCAGCACATTAAAAAAAAAAACCTCACCAGATAGTCCTAAATTGGCAATAAAATGTATTGCACCTGACCAGTGTATGGTTGATGCAGCACAGGAATTTGGGAGCAACGTGGACAGCATTTGTAGAAACAGTGCCCCAGCTAGAATATTCAGATGAAAGGAAAATTAACACCTTTCCTCTAAGAGGGAATCACTTTCCCTTTTTTATTTTCCCCCTGCCACGATTCTCATAGCATTTCCATCTAATGGGCTGCTTCTGTTCAGCACATTTCTCCCAACAAGGTAAGAAAAAAAAACTTTATGTTGAATCACTTTAGCATTAGGGGAGCTTTGTGGACTTTGTGGGAGCTTCTTCACAGTTTCTAGGGTGCCTGTGGAGACTCAAAAGAGGAACTGAATTTCTTTAATCCACATCTGGATTAAGTGGCAGTGTGGAATCAGACTGAGATAGTCTTAAAGGGAAAGCTCACCATTGGCAATCCTTTGTGGCTTTACTCCCAGAGCTTCTGACAGCTCCGGGAAGTCAAGAATGCATAGCAACATATACATCTATTTACATACATCTAGCATCTAACTCATGATAGTGAGCCCCAGGGTACATCTACAACAGTGGTTCTCAACCTGGGGTCCCCAGATGTTTTTTGGTCTTCAACTCCCAGAAATCTTAATAGCTGGTAAACTGGCTGGGATTTCTAGGAGTTGTAGGCCAAAAACATGGGGGGACCCCAGGTTGAGAACCACTGATCTACAATGTAGAATTAATGCCGTTTGACTTTAAATGCCATAGTTCAGTGCTATGGAATCTTAGGGGTTGTAGTTTTATAATGTCTTTAGCCTTCTCTGCCAAAAAGTGCTCCTGCCTCAGCAAGCTACAAATCCCTGGATTCCATACCATTCAACTATGGGCCAGGCTGTGGCGCAGCTGGCTAGTAACCAGCTGCAATAAATCACTACTGACTGAGAGGTCATGAGTTCGAAGCCCGGGTCGGTTTAAGCCCCCAACCATTAAATAGTCTGGCTTGCTGTTGACCTATGCAGCCCGAAAGACAGTTGCATCTGTCAAGTAGGAAAATTTAGGTACGCTTTATGCGGGAGGCTAATTTAACTACAGTGTTCCTTCACTATTTCGTGGTTTGCTTTTTGCAGATTCGTTGTTTCACAATTTTTCATTAAATTCTAAAATAATATTATAAATCATAAAAAATTACAATTTGCAGCCTAAGGAAGGGAGGAAGGAGAAGCCGAAGGGAGAGAAAAGGAGCCCAAGTGGTAACGAGAGGGAAGGAGGCGATTTATCAACACATGATTGGTTAATAAAGACTTAAAATAGTGTATAACTACTAAAATAATGTATAAATATATAACATCCCTACTTTGTGGATTTTCACTTATTGTGGGTGGTCCTGGAACCTAACCCCCATGATAAGTGAGGGAACACTGTAATTTACAACACCATAAAAAACTGCCAGCAACATGCCGGAAAAGGAATGAGGAAGTACAGCCACTAATGGACGGTGAAGCAACAGCTCTCCCTGTGGCTGGAATTGTGAAGCTGGAATGTTAAACGCCTCTGTGTCTGTCTATACTGTATGTTGTTTGTCTGAATAGCATTGAATGTTTGCCATATATATGTTCATTGTAATCCGCCCTGAGTCCCCTTCGGGATGGGAAGGGTGGAATATAAATAATGTAAATAAATAAATAAGCTGCATTAATTTACAGTGGAGATGTATCCGTAAAGTTGCTTAGGCCCTACATCTTCTAAAATTGCTCAGGGCCTGTATACTTGGAGGCTACGAATGGATTTTGTACTTCCTAAAGAACTAGTAGAAACTACAAAGGAAGGAACAGACAACAAATATAACCCAATTAAGCTTGATTTTGGCATGCCATGCTCTTCCATTTCAGTTTTGATTATTACGCCAAGAAAGCCCTGCCTTCAGATACTAAAGCAAAGCTTTCTTACCAATATGCAGGAGCCTGACACAAAGGCCAATATCTTCTACTTCTGGATTCCTCCCTCAACTTTCTGGAGGGATCTGTGTCCAGAACCCCATTTTGCTGCTGAAACCCATTTATCCCATCAAAACTGGCAAGCTTCCTCTGCTCCCTGCAGCCTCCATGCATTCTAAGAACTCATTCTGTGTGAATGGGAAACCTTTTGGAGATGTTTTTGGAATTTTAATTTTTGCCGGCATGGAAGGCTGCAGCAGGAGGGAGAAGGAAGGAAAAATACAAATTGCATTACATCTGAGATTTAAAGTGCACTGTTGCATCTTGGCTTGTATGCATATGGAAAATGCCAAATTACCAGGGAGAGATACATTCCAGAACAGACAGATCAATGTGATTTTAAAGTAACTTTGCTAAAATCAATTTGATTTAAATGTAAATGTACATATGGTTGTATCTTTATTCTGAAAACATGACCCAATAGAATAGTCATCACACCTATCTACTTGAATTATGTTTCTCATGAACAGAATTCATTAGAAATAGTGTTATTTTAATTTCTACATTTCATGTGGCCTCTGTAGGAATCTTTAAACAACAACTTTAGGACAACCTTCAATTGTTAAAGAGCTAAGATACGATGAATTAAAAAAACTATTACAGTAGAGTCTCACTTATCCAACATAAACGGGCCAGCAGAATGTTGAATAAGCGAATATGTTGGATAATAAGGAGAGATTAAGGAGAAGCCTATTAAACATCAAATTAGGTTATGATTTTACAAATTAAGCACCAAAACATTATGTTATACAACGAATTTGATAGAAAAAGTAGTTCAATATGCAGTAATGCTACATAGTAATGACTGTATTTACAAATTTAGCACCAAGATATCACGATTTATTGAAAACATTGACTACAAAAATGCGTTGGATAATCCAGAACGTTGGATAAGTGAGACTCTACTGTATTCGAAATAGTAAGGTTGGTACTCAACTAAACCAATTCAGAAATGATTGTGGTTGATAAGATGTGGCAACTGGATGATAGTAGCTATTTTCTATATGTAAATAGTTAGTTTTCTAAAATATCACTAGCTATAATGGAGGGCCACCATGAAATATTCTTAACGAAACTGAAATGTAAAACCAAATAAAGGGAGCAATTATGCTTAGGTTATAAGTAGAGCAGAGAAATTGCAAAAATACATGTATTTTGTGGTGATGCACAAAAACATACTGAAGCCATGGCTGACCAAAGGAAGTTGTTTCATCACAGCTCTAGCAAAAAAGAATAATTTGTAATCCAACGTCTGGAATTACACACAGCATCCCGCAGATGGAGCTATTTTCCCACAAGAAGCCAGGCTCCCACCAATAAAGACATCTAAGATCTTCAAATGATTTTTGATACAAGTATAAATTGGTTTCCAGCATAGAATGGGAATACATAGTCACATCTTATTTGTGCAATAAGATGCAGTGAAATCAATAAGCTAAATACTGCAGACCCTTGAGGCTAAATTTCTGCATCATTTTTTGTAGTCAGGATATATAGGAGCATGTATTCATTCCAGATTCATATATTTAGCCTTGTAGCTAATATAAATAATAATATTCGAGTTTTCATGTAACAGACTTTGAAACAGCAGGGAACATGTACCTATCCTGGGCATCCAAGCTTCAGGCTTCTGGTATAATATGTAAACAAATAGCCTATTTTCTCCATCAGGATGAGTAGTCATCCAAGACCCCTCACAGCATGGCAAACTTGCTTTGCATACTAGTTCAAAAGCAGCAAACACAGAACAGTTGCTTAAATCTGCTACCTCTCTTGATCATAAAATGCAAAGCCAGACAGAAAGGCTTCAAATGTTAGCTGTTTTCTTCCATGCATGAATTCATCAAACCTATGTCTGATACAAACACACTTAATGAAAACTCAAAAGTTTAAAAATAAATACAAGTCCTGATTACTGATGGTGGTCCCATAAGGTCCCATTTTTGTTTCTCTTTTCCAGAACATTTCAAGGGCTAAAGTTTGAATAGATATAGGGTAAAAGAGACATTAATAATAAGAGTCACACTTGTTAATGTGTATCCTCAAGTCATTTCTGATATATGCTAGGGTATTTTATACAAATATAAAATCTGAAACTCAAACTCCCTCCTGAAGGAGATCAGAATGGCCCCATTTTGTCATCCTTTAGGAAGCAAATAACAACCTTCCTATGTACTGAGGCTTATGGAGATACACATGGTTAAAAATCCGGCTTTATAAAATAGAAATATAATATGAACATGGCTTTTAACCTTGTTTTTATTGATACTGTTTTTAATTTGTTATTGTCTCTCTTGTGATTTGTATGATTGTTGAATGTGCTGTATTTGTCCATTAGAATTTTGTTAATTTATTGTTGTATTTTGTTAATGGCATTGAATGTTTGCCTTTTATGCTGTGAGTCATCTGACTTCCCATGGGGAGATAGAGCTAGAGCTGCTGTTTTATTTTTGTTTTTTTGTTGGGGGGGGGGGTAAGTTCCTCATCTTTTACTTCTTATATAGGAAGGTACACGATAATCTAACATATACTGAGAATAACTGTATCCATTGACTTTGGCCACTGCTGATCACTGAGAATCTTGATATTAAAATCTCAAAACTTAGTTTCACAAGTTTGCTCAAAAACTTCCAGAATGCTAAGAAGGAAATGGAGATTTTACAAAGTAAGAAGAAAGTCAGGACACCAGATTGCTAAACCCAGATAACAGATTTGAGATCAGTAGTTTTACTGCTTCCGCTAAATTGGTTTCCTCCTGATTAAACAAATTCAATAAAGGATTAATGACAGTTCTTTGATATATTAATCTCATTAACCTGGTGATGAAAGTACTGGAGCTCTCACTAAATGCGCTTGTCGATTTCACTGACCTTGAAAATCCTGAACTACTAAACACAACTGCATTATACTTGTTAGTAAGTATCATCTAAATATTAATGAAAAAGTACCACTTTGTACAGATGTTCACCTGCTAGAAAACTGGTTAAGAAATATTTAATGAACTGAGTTATATTAATCCATTTCTGTTCAGAGTCCGATGTTCCAAGTTCTTTCCAATAACCAATTAAATGTAGGCCCTCTAAATCAATCCTTAAAATCTGCCAAGGCAAGATTTTCGAATTATCGCTCGTAAGTGTTCTCTTAAAACTAGCCAAATGCATAATGACTTCTACTTTCTAAGTCATAATTGACTAAACTAACAGTTCCATAGTTATAAATACTGAAACTAAGGGACGTCCACTTCATTTTAGCCCATGATCATTTCTAGACAAAATTTGACTTTAAACTGCCAAAGAGCAATACTAATGGGTAAAAACCCTTCTGTTGCAGTATTTTTTCACTGATTTAGAATTTATTCTGTCTTGTTGAAAGAGGGTGGGGGAATCCTAGACTAACCTTTCACTTAATTTTTTCTTAAGAGTTCTAGGAATCCAAAGTAACATACATTTGTATCTTTGTTATATAGATGTCCTAAATCATATTAAATGGTATTCATATTCCTGGATAATCTCATCTCTATCCAGAATGGAAAGAATTACTAATTTGGGAGTTCCTAATTTTCCTGCTCCTAAAGCAACATGCATAGCATAGTGACAGCCAGCACAATGAAGTGGTCTGAGTATTGGACTATGACTCTGGAGAGTAGAGTTCGATTTCCCACTCAGACATGACAACTCTTTGGGCGAGTCACACACTTTCAGTCCCAGAAAATCCTGTGAGAAGATCACCTTAGGTCACCAAAAATCAGAAACAACTTGAAAGCACACAACAATGCATGGCACTATTATTCCATTTTAACTGTCGTAGTTCCATCTTATGGAATCCCAGCATTTGTAAATTTGGTGCATCACTAGAAGAGCAATCTTATCCATTAATTGTCCTGGGGTCCATTCACACTATAGAATTACAGGCAGTCCCAGAGTTACAAACATCCAACTTACAAATGAATCATAGTTAAGAATGTGGGTGAGACAGCAGGAAGTGAGAGAAATTGACCCCTTGGAAAGGAAAGAGTTTTCATGGGGAAAAGGGGTCTCTACTGAAGTTTTATCACCAATCCTTGTTTGTACAACAAGCCATAATTGGATAAAATCCAATAATCATGGGAACAGAAAGTGATGTGAAATCTTTTGAACTGTGGTATAGACAGTAAAAGAAACACCACAGGGATGTTGACCCTTCCCAATGTTACCCAAAGCATATATGTATAAATGTACCTGTTCCAACAAACCTACAGAACCTATATTGTTCATAACTTGGGGACTGCCTGTAATCTGCCCACTTTATTTGTTGATTTAAAGAGGGTAGCAGAACACTTGTTCATAACCTGGGGACGGCCTGCATAATGCTATTCTTCCACTGCCAATGGCACTATAATTCCACTGCCGTGGCACTATACTTCTATAGTATGAATCAGCCCCAGGGAAAATTACTACAGACCCAGGATTAGAAATAAATAAACAACACCTATTTCAATGTCTATTTGTGCAGCAACACAAATTATTATGAATTACTTTGCCATTTCATGTTTTGTGTTGGTTCGTTCCTAGTTGTTGTTGTTCCCTAACTCTGACCTCTTCTTATGGAGTGAATTGAACTTAATCCCTTTTTGCATTCCTTTAGAATTTTGTCACCTCCTCCTTTATCCTAGCAGAGATAACAGTTTATTCATACTGATAATAAGGTTGTTTCAAGTAGGGCAATTAAACATAATCCTCCCTTTTCAGTGAGTTTTACTTCATATTTGTGGAAAAATCTGATTGAAAATGCAAAATTCTCCTCTTTAAGCCAGCCAAGTCCTCTTTTCTACATTTATAAAGGTGCATCCACACTGTTGAATTAAAGCAGTTGACACCACTTTAACTGGCATGGCTCAATGCTATGAAATCCTGAGATTTGTAGTTTGGTAAGGCACCAGAACTCTTTGTCATAGAATGCTTAAGACCTTGTAAAACTATATGATTTTTTGAGCCAAAGCAGTTAAATTGCATTGTCTAGCTACACTCTTAGGGGCCCTGTTGGCACAGTGTGTTAAAGCGCTGAGCTGCTGAACCTGCGGACCAAAAGGTCCCAGGTTCAAATCCCGGCAGCGGAATGGGCTCCCGCTGTTAGCTCCAGCTCCTGCCAACCTAGCAGTTCGAAAACATGCAAATGTGAGTAGATCAATAGGTATCACTCCGGCGGGAAGGTAACGGCACTCCATGCAATCATGCCGGCCACATGACCTTGGAAATGTCTATGGACAACGCCGGCTCTTCGGCTTAGAAATGGAGATGAGCACCAACCCCCAGAGTCAGACATGACTGGACTTAACATCAGGGGAAACCTTTACCTTTACTTAGCTACACTCTTACGACCTTGTCACATTGGGGTTTTTATGGCCCCTTTTCCTTCTTCTGGATAGAGCCATCAAATGATGCTGGCTTGGTCCCACCCTCATTCCTCTCAAAGTAGAGGGGAAGCGTCGCAAGATGCTTCCTGTGCCACGACAGAGAGAAAAGTGTGTTTTGGGTAACTCTGATGGAGCTACCCGCATTTTTTGCCTTTTCTTCCATCTGATGTGGACAGGGACAAGGCACCCCGTGTGCCTGCCATTTTGCCATTATCCATGGGAGTTCAGTATAGGTGTTTATTTTTTAAAATCTGTGGTTGCACATTATAATTGAAACCCAAAATAATTTTGAAGTGCAAGAAAAAATAGACCCATCTGTTACTGTTGTAGTTCTGTGGCTAGGATCATGTTTATAAAGAGAAACCAGGTGGGCTGAGTATGCAATGTGGTTTCATCTCCAGCAATGCCAGTGTGGGAAAGATGCAATGCCATCTACCCAACCCACATGATTTTATGGCTTGATTAAATCTTAATCAATGTGTATATACAAGCTTTGTGTTTTTTAAAAAAAATCCTGAATTTAATGGTAAGACTTTTGCAAACACCAAATGCTGAGGTCTAAACGACATGCATGACCATGTAAATCTGTGTCAGGGAGTGAAGGCATGGTGTAAAAGGCTTGAGGGAGGCAGAGTTGGGCAGGATTCAGAACTGCATCTTACTTCTCAGTCCAGCTCTTCAAAGGCTTCCCCTATCCAAATAATGTGAAAACAAGAGCAAGCCCTATTAGAAGAGCAATAGAGAGAAATTACTCTAGTCCATAAAGATATTGATTCTTGAATTGTCACTTTTGCCCACTTGCTTTCCTTTTGATTGGGCAAGATCAGGAAAACTGCTGATGGACAAATTATATTTCTGATGCTGAACCTCACAATTTCATTAACTATCTAGTTTTCTCCGTCAGGCGTCCGTAGCCCATTTAAACACACACTCATCCTTACAGCAAATACATGTATTTTCAAATATCTCTATCAAGTATTGTCCTATTAATATAACTACAGGAACATCATTTTCACTTACAAGAGCTTGCACAATTATTTTGATTTGTAAATTAGACAGGTCATCAGAAAGCAAAAGAAAGGCCAAGTCATTTCTCCCAATTATTATCATTTTGAGCGATTCCTTGTGATGCCCTTTTCTGCAATGTTCTCCACTAAATCACTGTGCACAGGACAAATATGCAATTCTCAGCATAAAGTTTGGTTTGTGACCCTGTAGCCTTCCAAAATGTGCCTGCTTTTCTTTCTCTTTTTTTAAGCATACAAGACAAAGAAAGAATATTGGATCTTTTTTTTCATGTCAGAAGCAATTTGAGAAACTGTAAGTAACTTCTGGTGTGAGAGAATTGGCCGTCTGCAAGGACGTTGCCCAGGGGACGCCCGGATGTTTGATGTTTTACCATCCTGTGGGAGGCTTCTCTCAGGTCCCTGCATGGGGAGCTGGAGTTGATAGACAGGAGCTCACCTCAAACTGCCCATCTTTCAGTCGGCAGTCCTGCCGGCACAAGGGTTTAATTCATTGCGCCACCGGGGGCTTTGGGAATATTGGAATAAAAATAATTGTACTGCATTCCTCATTGTACCTGTTTTTAATTATGAGTCACCTGATTTGCAGAATTCATTTAGAAAATAAAGTATCAAAATAGCTTTTAAAGTATCTGTTATGTTATGTTGTTTATACCTTTGTTATATTGTTTTAAATTACTGTTTTAATTACTGTTGTGTGTAATGCTATGTTGTTGTTTTTGGGTTAGTCCCTGTGTAAGTTGCCCCAAGTCCCTTCAGGGAGATGGAGGCGGGATACAAGTATAAAGTTATTATTATTATTATTATTATTATTATTATTATTATTATTATTATTAGTAATATTATTATTACTTATGTGCTTATTATATTTTGCATTTTCCCCAGGCTTGCATGTCAAGGCAACTTACAAAAGATAAAACAAATAATGACAAAAATTTACATCACAAAAATATGCAAATATTAAAATACAAATAAACAAAAGGGATAATTAAAAGCAGTTTTAAAGTAGTTTAAAAACCAACAAGTCCAAACCAGACAACAAGAAGTTAGTGCCAAAAGTCTTGGTAAAACAAGTTTTCATCCACTACTGAAAGGACACCATGCGGTAGCAGTCTAGTTGCTCTATGGCCTATCTACATTGTTGAATTAAGGCAAGTGGAGACATCTGATTTGGTTCAATGCTATGGAATTGTGGGAGTTGCAGTTTACAAAGTCTTTGCCATTCTTTGCCAAAGAGAGCGGGTGCATCACCAAACCACAACTTCCAGGATTCCACAACGTTGAGCCATAGCAGTTAAAGTGGTGTCAAACTGCCCTAATTTTTCAGTGTAGATGCACTCTAGGAAGTATATCCCAGGACCTGGCAGCATTCACGAAGAACTCCCCACATTAGCAACACATGTAACACTGAAGGTACTGGGATAGACAGAATTACCTATTTTATATGAAATATTATATTGAAACAGCAGCAATTGAAATATATATATTAAAATTACAGGCATTTGCATGACCACATACTACACCAGAGAGAGGGAGAGAGAGAGAGAATGTGTATGTATATATGTATATAAATACACACACACATATACACTAAATGGAAAAAATAAGCATTCTCAGTTTGAAGGCTCTGCGGTTTACTAAAATTATATGTTGCAGTTTTTAAGAATGGCTTCCTGTTTTGTCTTCCTTACTATGTATTTTTATCCTGTGACCTGATAATATCCAATTATCTCTATTCTCAGGTTGATCCTGCCTTCAGATTGAAAAATCTATCAATTCATATTACACAACTTTAATGGATTCGCTTTTAGTGGTGAAGTGGGAGAAGGGATGAAGGTTGCCACTCAATTCTTTTGGACTGAAGTTAAAGTAATCACTTTCTAAGATATGCCTGGGCAAAAATGCCATCCTATGCAAGCAGACATACTCTTTTGACTTGTTGAAACAAAGAAATATTTCCATTTTTGAAGAAGCCTCCCAGTTGCAGTAAGAGACTAAAATGTTATACGCTGAGACCTATTGAGTTATTTTTATTTATTGTCCAGTCTTTAAATGGAATTGCAGATGACTCACCACATGATTATAAACAGGTACAATGAGTAATACAGTCAGAATTACATCAATGCATAATTGGAACAGAAATAAAAAGACATTAAAACAAAATGTACTATTAAAAACCCAACTGAATTAATTGTAATGGTAAAAGCAAACACAAAAATGACTTGTCCTCGGGTTCCTACAGCCCATCTGAATATAAGGTTCTTCACCTGCCAGCAGAAAGAGAACAAACAGCTTGCCTCCTCCATGCCTGCTTTGGAAGGGAGCTCCATTATTTGAGGGTTTCCAGCAATGTAATGAAGGAAGGGGTAAACAAACATAAACAGGCCAGCAGAACGTTGGATAAGCGAATATGTTGGATAATAAGGAGGGATCAAGGAAAAGTCTATTAAACATCAAATTAGGTTATGATTTTACAAATTAAGCACCAAAACATCATGTTATACAACAAATTTGACAGAAAAAGTAGTTCAATACGCAGTAATGCTATGTAGTAATTACTGTATTTACAAATTTAGCACCAAAATATCATGATGTATTGAAAACATTGACTACAAAAATGCGTTGGATAATCCAGAACGTTAGATAAGTGAATGTTGGATAAGCGAGACTCTACTGTACATGCTACAAAACATGATCCAATGAACTGTTATAGTTTGTGGTAAACATAGATCTGGAGAAATAATTTTGTATGATTTGGATATTGGACTGTGGGCCCATCTGCACTGACCATTTAATGCAGTTTCAAACTGCTATTGAAGAAAGTGGTTTCACTGCAAATGATTACATAGGAAAACCTGGAACCAGTTTGAGGTTTGGATGGTGATTTAAAAAAGTACAGAGCACTGATGCACATTAAGAGATTTCTTTACAGGCTTTTGTGGGAGTTCATTGTATAGTCATCACCACAGTTTGGAGCTAGCAGTTCCAAACTGTATTAAATAATCAGTGGAGATGGGGCATATGACTCAGAAAAACAAGATTCATGGACATCCTGATAAACCATGGAGATCTTAAGCAGGTCAGACTTTCTCAGCCTCAGCAGAAGACAAAGGTACACTCCTTCTGGACAATCTTGCCAAGAAAACTCACATTATAGGGTTGCCTTCAGGTCACTATTAGTTAGAAACAATGTGAATGCACATAACAACAGAGTAGAAATCTACTAACAATAGTGAGACTTGGGGTGCATCTACACTGAAGATTGAAAGTAGTTTTACAGGCATGGCTCTATGTTATGAAATTGGAGGAATTTTTAAGGTCCTTAGCCTTCCCTGCCAAAGAGGGATGGTGCCTTGGTAAACTACAACTCCCAATGGTTCCATAGCATTGAGCCATGACAGTCAAAGTGGAGTCAAATTGAATTCATTTTAAGGTGTAGATGCACTCTAGGTTTCCATGTCACTAGATTTATAAACAAATGTTTCTTCTGAGCCCAATATAGGGAAGGTATTTATGCCTCAAAACAATGTGGATTCATCAACTTTCAGGGGTATGAAGAGAAAGGGAAAGAAAGTTTCATTGTAAATTTGGGAGGGAGATGAGTTATCTCTCTATATATGAACAAAGAGCCCCTGGTAGTGCAGCGTTTTAAAGTGCTGAGCAGCCGAAAGGTTGCAGGTTCGAATACGGGGAGCGGAATGAGCGCCTGCTGTTAGCCCCAGCTTCTGCCAACCTAGCAGTTTGAAATGGAAATGTGAGTAGATCAATAGGTACCCCTCCGATGGGAAGTTAACGGCACTCCATGCAGTCATGCTGGTCACATGACCTTGGAGGTGTCTATAGACAATGCCAGCTCTTCAGCTTAGAAATGGAGATGAGCACCAACCCCCAGAGTCAGACACGAGTGGACTTCATGTCAGGGGAAAACTTTTACCTTTACCTACCTAGATGAACAGAAGAAACTTCCATTAACAGAGAGGAGCACTTTGAATCCAAACTGGGGTATTTCCCAAATTGTAAATGCTCTAACTGCTCAACTTTCTGATCTGGTGACTATCTGTGGATTCAGGCACATGCATATATAGATTTAATTACTTGTCTACTTTCTAAAACCCTGTCTCTGAAATTCTTTCCTATAAAAGAGATATTCAGCTCCTTCTGTTGACCAGTTCTTCTGTATTTGTGCAACTAAGTACCTAAATGTGCTTCTTCCATAGCCAAAGTAGTAAGAGAAAAGGAAAGAAGGGAGGTGTGGGATTGTCAGCATTATTGTGCTATGTGGAATTTTAAAGAAGCTTAGTGCTGTGAGCAAGATGGGAACACACTTTGCTGCTTTGCCTATATCACAGATATCAAACCACAGCAGGGGCATTTGTGTTTCTATTTTAATATTTTTATATGAATTCACAGCACAGTTAGTAGTCGAACTTAGATCTTTGTCTAATGCAAGACTATTGCTCTAAGACACGTGTGTTATATTACAAGCTATACAATCTACATATAAATAGGACAGAAAAATGCACCAAAAATAGAAACATCTGAAGCAAACTTGAAAACACTGGAATGAAAGCAGAATTATTAAAAACCAGGCAGTTAAGGTACTTAAACTATTTAAATAATTTTTTCAGGGACATAATTTCATTTAATAACACACATAAGGGGAAATGCAGATGCAATAGACATACCATGTGGTAGAAATTATTATTCTCTGAAACAGTATCTAGAGTCTTGTAGTTCTGATATTATTTGATAAGTTCAGACTTTTAAAAAGTAAAACAGCCCAGAAATCACATAGCCAAGAGAGAGTAAGCAAAGTACATTAAGGAAAGACAAATGACAAAAGACATCTATTTGAGGACCTTTTGAAAGTCTCCCTGTCTTTAAAGATAGGTAATAGTTGATATGATGCAAAAGCATAGTGTTTAGAAGCTGATACATGATTTCATCAATATTTTTCTAATTCCAATCATTTCTTGAGGTTATGCAAAGCACACCTGACATTTAAACACATGATAATGTCATCTGGCATTTGATAATGTCATTCGATTTACAAATCTGTGTTACTTTTGCATTTGGATGAATTATGAAACATTTTCTTGCAATGTTTCTTGCATTTTCTGGAATCTCCTTTGGGGAAGACAAAGCAGTGTATAATAATAATAATAATGATGATGATGATGATGATGATGATGCATAGCAAAGAATCAGTACAAGAAAACCACACTACAAACTAGAGCTGACAGCTGGCACAACAAAACATTGCATGGAAAGTTCCTTGACAAAATTGAAGGAAAAGCTGATAAGGAGAAGACCTGGCTCTGGCTCACGAATGGGACACTGAAGAAGGAGACAGAGGCCTGATCCTTGCAGCCCAGGAGCAAGCCATCAGAACAAAGGCAATTAAGGCCAAGATCGAAAAATCAGCTGATGACCCAAAATGCAGACTGTGCAAGGAAACCGACGAAACCATAGATCATATCCTCAGCTGCTGTAAGAAAATCGCACAACAGACTAGAAACAGAGGCACAACCATGTGGTCCAAATGATTCATTGGACCTTATGCCTCAAGTACCACCTGCCTGCAGTAAAGACCTGGTGGGATCACAAACCTGCAAAAGTATTGGAGAATGAGCACGCAAAGATACTGTGGGACTTCCCAATCCAGACTGACAAAGTTCTGGAACACAACACACCAGACATCACAGTTGTGGAAAAGAAAAAGGTTTGGATCATTGATGTTGCCATCCCAGGTGACAGTCGCATTAATGAAAAACAACAGGAAAAACTCAGCTGCTATCAGGACCTCAAGATTGAACTTCAAAGACTCTGGCAGAAACCAGTGCAGGTGGTCCCGGTGGTGATGGGCACACTGGGTGCCGTGCCAAAATATCTCAGCCGGCATTTGGAAACAATAGACATTGACAAAATTACAATTTGCCAACTGCAAAAGGCCACCCTACTGGGATCTGCGCGCATCATCCGAAAATATATCACACAGTCCTAGACACTTGGGAAGTGTTCGACTTGTGATTTTGTGAAACGAAATCCAGCATATCTATCTTGTTTGCTGTGTCATACAATAAAATAATAATAAATCTCACCAGAGCCCAAATAAGACTTGCAGAGGCTTTTTGTGCTATTCAAGTGATGCAAACATAAAGTGATGCAAACATTCAAGTGATGCAAACATGTGGAAAATAGAAATATTACTTAAATTCTTTTGCTTCTATTGATATTGATATCACCTGCTCCTCTTATATTGTCAGAGGTGAGCCAGCTCTGGAGGAATGTCAGGCCCCAGCTCAATCCTGGAAGATCCCCACTAGTTCATCCCAACCTAGAACTGTCCAAAGTGCTGAACTTTAGATTGCCTTCTTTTAGCAGGTCTTTGAGGCATTTTCTCAGCTTCAAAACAGGGAAATGCACAGTGACAGTATTGGAATTAGATCATCAGTCACAAGGACTGTGAAAAACTAAAGTGTGATCTTCACCCACATACAGCTCTTATAAGTAGCATGACAAGCATACAATTAATACTTTGGCATCTCTATGGATACAGTGACTTGTATGCAGAATACATCATGCGATGTGCGGGGCTTGAAGAATCCAAGAGTTAAATTGCTGGAAGAAGTATTAACAACCTTAGATATGCAGATGATACTACTTTGATGGCTGAAAGCGAGGAGGAGCTGAGGAGCTGGGTTGCAGTTAAACATAAAAAACCCCAAGATTATGGCAACCAGATTGATTGATAATTGGTATATAGAAGGAGAAAACATGGAGGCAGTGACAGACTGCAAAAATTACTGCAGACGTAAACAGCAGCCAGGAAGTCAGAAATGTTTACTTCTTGGGAGGAAAGCAATGACCAACCTCGATAAAATAGTGAACAATAGAGACATCACACTGGCAACGAAGGTCCACATAGTTAAAGCAATGGTATTCCCCATAGTAACCTATGGATGCAAGAGATGGACCATAAGGAAGGCTAAGTGAAGGAAGAGGTCACAGAGAGTCAGAAGTGACAGAACGAATAAACAACAAAGAGCTCTAGTTCTAGGCCCCCCCTCCCCCCAGGACATACCCAAATGCTCAAGTCCCACTATATACAGTGGTATAGTCAAATGATGTCCCTTATATAAACTATAAAATGACAACATCAAGATTTGTTTTGTAGAACAGGTTTTTTTTTTGAAGGGGGCGGGTATTTTCAAGCCATGGGTGGTTACCGTCCAGATAAACCTCCCTAGTTATTTGGAACACTTCCTCATTTTAAAAATTACCTGGTAATCTGAAGTTATCATAAAGTGAAAGCTCTTCAGAAGACCAGTTTATTAATAAATATTAGATTTTCACCATCTTATTCTCAACAAGTGACACTGTCAGACAATGAATACATGATATTGAGTAGAAATATTTTAAAATCTGCACATTTTGTTTTCTCAATTTTCATTTCTTATCATGTTCTAGGACAGTGTGATCCAACCCATGGCCTGCGGGCTGCATGCGGCCCACCAATTCATTTTTATTGGCCCTTGCCCTTCTTACTGGAAAAATATTTTAATTATGTAATTCAATATTAATATTTTAATTATGTAATTCAATATTAATTATGTAATTAGTTTTCTTTCTGGAATGTCTCTGGTCCTCATATTCCTATACTAAAGTTTGATTGGCCCTCGGGTAACTAAAGATTGGACCACACTGTTCTAGGAGAACAAAGTATGATTTAAGTCTTTGTTAACCAGAACAGGAAAACAACTACAGCAGACATATAACATGTAGATCACACTTGACTTAGACATCAGATGATACCTGGAACAATTTATTCCTTCCTTAAGTCTGTGCCTTAAGCCTCAATATGCTAGTTTATTTCCTGATGCTGCGATAAATTTCTATTTAGACATGTTGTCGTAGTCCTGTTCAAGTTAGCAGGGATTTGTATTTATTTACTATAAATGCTAGAATACTCTTTTATTTTATTATACCTTTGATGGAATGCTAGGTTAAAAGGACACTGCTATAAACATCAAATTTATATTTCAATTGTATACTTCAAAAAAAACTTAAAAGAGTAAGCTTACAAGTAAAAATATTATATATATATTAGATCTTATTCCAATGTTTCACTGTTGCATAAGGTGAAACAAATTTAGAAGATACGAAAAAAATGCTGAAGCCGATGCAATTAATATTTAGTAGCATGGAAATTGCTCAAAAAGAAAATAAAGGAGGAAATACTTAATGGTAGATGCTTAGAAGAGATAATTTTCATCAAGCCTTAAGGACAAGAGCATTTGAGACATTATTTGAAAGCAATTGCTTGAAGAAAACCTGCTTCAGCTCCCCCAAATTCCCAGCCACAGTATTTCAACTTACTGTAAATCCCCAGTTTAGAGACCAGTTAAGGTTAATGAAGACAAAAATTTACATTTCATTGCCAGAGGGCAAGAATGCACCAAGCAGGAAGTCAATCATTTTGTAAAAATCCAGCTAATATCAAGCATATCCTCCCCAACTCTCCTCACAATCCAATGAAGTTTTTAATATAAAACAAAAAATAGACCAGAATGATAAAGAAGTGGGGCAAACCGACATAGCTAATGAGCAGAGTCACCATTTTCTCTGGATTAGAGAAAAATAACTCAATAAAAATGTATTGGATTAGGAAGGTCGTGATCCAAACTATGTTGTACCTGTAGTGGCTGGTAATTTGTATATCAATGAGGGAGCAAATCAACTCTGGGTTTTAGTGTGAACTTTACATGAGTTATTCAAATTGCTGAAACTACTTAGTGGAAAACATACAAAAAATGGAAGAATGCATTTCAAGTCTGAACTAGGATTTATTGCTTGACTGATATGAAAGCCTTACCAGCTGTCCCTATTTAATTCCAACAACTCTATGAGTCAAAGATCACTAAGGCTTTGAACCAGAATATAAACATTACAGGCAAACTGTTCTTCATATTCCTTCCTTCTTTTGTCCACTTATACCATAAAGGTGAGTGTACACCTTTCTCAAGAGGTTTACACAAGTTAAGGAAAAATACATAATATTTAAAGTATAATTAAGCCAGTAAATATTAGTCCAGAAGCAGACAACCTCGCATCCTCCAGAATGAACCTGAGATTGGAGGAAAAGGCAAGGTATACAGCAAATAAAACAAAACAAAACAATATAACACCACAATAATAATAATAATAATAATAATAATAATAATAATAATAATAATAAACTTCATTAATGTTCCACCACCATCTCCCCGAAGGGACTCAGGGCGGCTTACAAAAGGACTCCCGAGTGTGGAATATAACATAAAACTACATAAGTATAAAAACAATAACATAACATTATAACAACAACCACTACCAACACACATAGCATTGCATAAAATAAAATAGTTCAATTTTAAAAATGCAGAAATACCTGCAGGTAAAAACTGGCTGCCATCAATTAATAAAATAAAGTGCCGGAGTAAATAGTAAAACCTCATATGGATCTGTTTCAGCCTACTCAAGGTCAAAGATGTTCTCCAGATGGTTCATAAAAATAGCGTAGATATATCAATATCCTATATAGATACAAACAATGTCCGCAAGCCCCAGCTAGAATGACCAGTGATCAGAGAATATGGGAATTTCAGTCTGAAACATCTCCCGTAACCAGCTTGCTGCCTGGGTGCTCAGTCCACTAACAATTACACAAGAAGCTAAAACAGTAACTTGAAAAAATAACTAAAATGTAGTTTTAAAATTAGTGATTAGACAGGGAATTCCATTGTTGGAACACTCTGTCTTTAGGATTGGTAAGCATGTTGGATCGTGGATATTTGTGAGTAGCACATGTTGATTAGGAGGGTTTGTAGCTTAATCAACAACAGGTTTTGAGAAAAAGAAATGGAAGAGGAAATACTATCAATTCAATCTTATCTGGTTCAAATATTCCCCTGCTGTAAAATCTAAAGTTTCTTTACACTTTTGGATGGTTCCTTCTTGCCCTTGGTCCTCATCTGAGTGGCTAGTGACTGCTAAAACAGTGGCGGAGGCTCCTTCTTTGGAAGCTTTTAAGCAGAGGCTGGATGGCCATTTGTCGGGGGTGCTTTGAATGAGATTTTCTTGCTTCTTGCAGGGGGTTGGACTGGATGGCCCATGAGGTCTCTTCCAACTCTATAATTCTATGATTCTCCTAAGAGACAAGGTAGCTAACAACATGAAACAAATACTAATCTTATCATTAACCTTACCATTAATCCTCAACTTTTTATTATATTATTTTCTTTTTGTGGTTAAAGACAATCTATATGTATATCCATCCTTTGACATAGTACACACTAGGGGTGTGCATGGTGACATTTTTCAAAATGGGATCCAGAAAAGCCAGCAGTTTCAGAAACTGAAACCCCAGAGTGGTGGGGTTTGCTTTGACTCAGCTGAAACGGGCCATGTGGCTGCTGAAAAAGGCTACTTTCAGTTGCTTTTGGGAGAACCGTGGCAGCAACCATACACATGCAGAGGGGTTTCCCTCCTTAGCCTTGCCTGAGCCAATCAGAGCAAAAAAGTGGATCATGTGTCTTCTCGCCAAGCTGGTCTATATATACCAAAGTGAGTTCCTCCATTTTTCTGTGGCATCCTGGCTTCTGAGAGAAAGAGAGAAAGACTGTGTGCTAGCTAGCTCTGTATTTTATCTCAGTGCCGATTGCTTTTGGATTCAATTCCAATATTTTCCTTTGGAAAATTGAAATATTCTGGCCACATTATGAGAAGACAGGAAAGCTTGGGAAAGATCACGATGCTGGGGAAAATGGAAGGAAAAAGGAAGAGAGGCTGACCAAGGGCGAGATGCATGGACAGTATCCTTGAAGTGACTAGCTTGACCTTGAAGGAACTGGGGGCGGTGACAGCCGACAGAGAGGTCTGGCGTGGACCTCCGAAGAGTCGGAAGTGTTAATGTGGGATTTGTGTATTGGTAGTGTTTAAATGCAATTTGTGTCTTGTCTGTATTGCATACTGATTGCATCATCCAGAGTGTACTATAGTCTAGAAAGAGTTAATTACTGAGAAGCTGTGATGTCCTTGATGTGTGGCTGGAACTGGGGAGTGTCCAGACACAAGTGTGTATGCATTGTTGATTGCATCAGTTCAGTTCTGTTCTGTGTTGAGTCGAGTGCTGTCTGCCTAGAGTCCTGTGTTCATCTGCAAGTCTGTTTGTCTTGATTATTACTGCTTACAGTAAAACTTGTATATAGTTTTACCAAAGTCTCTGGGTGTCTCTTCGTTCTGCGTTCCACTGATTCCATCCAACTACTGCTGCGCTGCAAAATACTCTGTCAGGAAGCGACCATGCGATTGAGCAGTAGCATCTGAGTCCACACTACCCTATATTCCAGTTCAAAGCAGAAAATGTGGGATTTTATTCCACTATGTGGAAGGGGCCTCAGGGGCTGCCTGTATAGGCAACTGATTATTGGGATAACTAAGGGCTATGCATATTTCCCGTATCACAACCATGCTTTCCCAGTTTTCCCAATGAAAGCACCATCTACTTTAGAGCAGCATCTGCTTCAGGCTTTCTGCAGCAACTTCATTGCAGACTTCTGCATTGGCCATGAGAAGTCCTCCCATGCTTCTCAGTGACCAGTCATTTTGTCTGTGTATCTCCCTGCAGGTGGAGAGAGCTTTAAAAACAGGTATCTATGGAGTATGAGTCCTGCATCTGTGCTGTAAGCAAATCCGCTATCTTACTCCCATTTCAATAGACTGAAAATGGATCACTTTCTTATCTCAGACAAAATTACAAATTGTGTGTGTCATTTTATTTTATGGTTTACACTGCATATAAAGAATCACACTCACATATACATCATTCATACTTTTGAGAAATAATAATTCCATGAAAGACCTGAAAATCAGTTTCAGGCAGTGTAATTCATAAAACGAAGTGAAAAGAAGGAAATTGTCACACACTTTTGAGTCTCGCTGTATTTATGGGAATGTATGATAGCAAGTAACATGAAAATGAAAAAATAAGAGATATACTGGTAGTGCAAAAAAGTAGTTTGACTAATGCAACTTTCACACTGGCATTACAAAGCACTTCTTGTCACATGTTAAATAGTCCCATGCAATCTGATCCCCAACATGCTCACCTTGAAATACACCCTTTTTCATAACTAATGGTATCAGTCAATGGACCTCAGTAGAGATACAGAAGCCAAAAGGAACAAGTTTAAAAATGTGAGTGACAGCAGAATCTCTCCCACTGTGCCAAAGCTGAATATGATAAATTCAACTCATCTCTGCCTTTCATTTCTATCCCCTACCAAACTCTGAATGTAAAGACATACTTGTGCTTAGTCTGGATTATCAGGATGTGAAGGGGTCTTGTGGAGCCCCGGTGGCGAAGTGTGTTAAAGCGCTGAGCTGCTGAACTTGCAGACCAAAAGGTCCAGGTTGAAATCCCGGGAACGGAGTGAGCGCCTGCTGTTAGCTCCAGCTTTTGCCAACCTAGCAGTTTGAAAACATGCCAATGTGAGTAGATCAATAGGTACCACTCCGGCAGGAAGATAACGGCGCTCCATGCAGTCATGCCGGCCACATGACTTTGGAGGTGTCTACGGATAATGCCGGCTCTTCAGCTTAGAAATGGAGATGAGTACCAACCCCCAGAGTCAGACATGACTGGACGTAACGTCAGGGGAAACTTTACCTTTTAAAGGGGTCTTGTAACACCTAAGAAACTGAAAGAATAAAACTGGTAGCATACACTTTCATAGCCTAAGTACTTCCTAAGATCTACAAAAACTTGTGATAGCAACTTTGGTAGCCACTAAGGTGCTACTACAAGATCCCTCTGAATGCAAACTTAATTTTAACAATAAAGTAAATAAAAATCTCACCCTTCCACAGGTGTTTTATATTTATTAACTTGCTCTTATATCTACTCTCAATTCTGGGAAAGTGAATATCAGATTTTATATTTTGAAAGCTGGAAACGTTTTTGTCATCCTAATTTTTGCCTACTAATCTAAAAGTCTGAATTCTGGTAGATAAAACCAGTTTGAGAATCACATTGTACCCTCTTGCTATGCTGAAATCAAATGATACCTGACCAGTTTCTCCTCTCTTCACTCCTCAGTCTTGTGTTCACTTTCATTTCTCTCTAAACCAGTGGTTCTCAACCTGTGGGTCTCCAGGTGTTTTGGCCTACAACTCACAGAAATCCCAGCCAGTTTACCAGCTGTTAGGATTTCTAGGAGTTGAAGGTCAAAACATCTCAGGATCCACAGGTTGAGAACCACTGATTTAAATGTTTATTATTTATTTATTTATTTATTTATTATTTCAATTATTTATATCCCGCCCTTCTCACCCGAGGGGACTCAGGGCGGCTTATAAGTGGCAACTGATGCCGTTACACCGTTATACAATGAACTAAAACATTAAAACAGTTAAAACAGTCGTAAAATACAATATACAAAGTTTAAAACAATGCGAGGTGCTTATACCATTCATCCACCAGACCTTATACAAGAGCCTTAATTCATACCGCGTCGAAGCCAACACATACTTATTCTTCAAACGCCTGCGTACATCTGAACCCCAGATTCTTGATGGCTGTTGCTCATTTGCTCTCTTATACCTTTTCCCTTTTGAGGGAGCAGGGCTTCAGACTGGGGAAAGGCCATGTCCAGAGGGCCACACTACTGTACACTACCAGGCTTTTTGCTTGCTACAGTTTTAAAAAGAAGGTAAAAGAAGAAATCCTGTGCAATCTGTAGTCTTTCATATCTTCTTGGAGGAAAGTGGCCAGAGAGTACATAGCAGATGTGGGTATGGTCAAAGCCAAAAATCAGTAGATCCCCTTGCCATACATTGTCCATCCCCCATTCTCCAGCCATCCTTCAGCTATAAGCGCACACAATCCATGCAGTTCCTTCCACATTCAACTATCCATCTATGCCCTCCTTCTTATCCATTTTCTCCAACTACCATATCAACAAATGTTCATACTACTCACAAGGGACACACAAAGCTTAATTTCGTAATAAGTGAATGGGCCATTTTTATTCCTAATCCAATATAAGGATAACAGTTTTATCAATAAAATGTATTAGCCATTTAAAGTACTGTTTCTTCAATGTTTGCTTAAGTATTTCATCTCACTTCCTTTTTTCTGTCGTTATGCCTCTCCACTTGCCTTTTATTTCACCCCCTTTTGCTTTCTGTCTTTTTCAGCCTCCCAATACTTTTCCTCTTACTCTCCTTCCCAGAAAAACCTGCTTCGTTGTGGGATTATTTGGGACTGCCCCCCCCCCCCAAACTTAACTGTTAAATGACAGATTGTTGACAATCTTAATTCAGCATAAATGAAATACTGTTGGCATTGTTTTGAAAGAAGAAAATTGTAATCCTAGTTGAGCATTGTTCTCTTAAATGTATCCACAAGGGAATTGCTCAGCAAATAAATTCTGAAAGTGTGTTTATAATAAGTGAGCTATATATTAAATATAACAATAGGCTGGATCTTGCAGTATAACCAGTTTCGTGACCCTAACAGCACTTTTTTGAAAAGCTGTAGGATACTTACATGAAAACCCACCTTACAAATTGTATATTTTATATGAACTGATACCACTTGGAATTCCTCGTATGCACAAAAAGTTACTTATTTATTAAAATACAGACACACTTCTTCTAAGTCCCTCTGCTTTCCATTTTCACAACAAGCTATAAGCAAAATAAGCAGAGCATAGATGAAATAGTGAGTTACTTCATGCAGCTCCATAGTCCAATTTAAAATTAGTATTTCCATTGGTTTTATATGCTTATTTTTCCAAGCATCTGATTGGGAGGGTTTGAAATCCTCATAATTGTCCTACTAATATTGTTATAAATATGTCCTCGTGTATTACAACACGATTTCTCTCATCTACCTTTTAACTGCTCCTAATCTGCAGCTGTACCTTTGCTTCTCTACGTGAGGCACATTCAGTTATTTGGATCATACAGGGTGCTTTGACTGCCTGGCAAGACAATATGGAATCAGTGTCAAATGAACATTTTCATGTACCAGTCTTGAGATAATGGTTTTCTCTGACAGTGATTTCAAAATAAATGCATGGAAGCCGTTCACTTTTTAAATGACTCATGCCAATGAAACTTAAATTAAGATACCCGCTGTGAAAATTGGGAGCTATAATGAAGTTAACATAGATGTGCCTCATAAAATATTCTAAAAGCCGGGAAATGTCTTTAAATTGCACTTCGATTCTAGACACTATAGAACTGTATCAAATTCCCAGGCAGAAGTAAGCTTCCAGGAGTCTTAACATACAAATCCCTAGCAAGATTGAAAGAATAAGTCATCAGCTCCTTCAATCAGCAGAACAAAGAGATCAACTCCTTTAGCACATATCTTTACATTCACCTTTGAAAATCGACATCAGCAAATTTAACTTCTGCTTTTAATACATGAAGCAGCCTGGTAAATTTCTCAGCTAATCTAAATATACTCTTCCCAGCTAGCTTAATCATAGTAACCAAGAGTTAGCAAGCACTATGGGGAAAGTGATAAATATAGATGCTCACGCTAGGCAGAGTAATTGCTTAGCTTTCGCAAGTACTAAGCAAAGTACTGACAGTCCTCAAGCAGCGTCTTTTCACAGCTTTCATGAAAGTTGTGAGATTTACGAGGAGTTTTCTATATAGTACTCATGCCTGTCTTTTAATACATCTTAGCACTTGCTATCTGTTTATAGGGATTAATTAAAAACCTCTAGAGATGGTTAATTCTCAGGTTTTCTAGTCAATGAGTTAGACTTTGTGCTTCCATTAATAGAATGCTCTCTCACATACATAAGGGAACTGGGATTCCATGGATATTTCCCACCAAAAGTGTGGATAAAGTGTGACAATGAAGCTATAACTACTTTCCCTCCCCAGATGTTTTGAATCTGAAAGGAGCCCCTGGTGGCACAATGGGTTAAACCCTTGTGCCAGCAGAACTGCTGACCGAAAGGTTGGCAGTTCAAATCCAGGAGCAGGGTGAGCTCCAGCTTCCCACGCGGGGGACATGAGAGAAGCCTCCAACAGGATGATAAAACATCCGGGCATCTCCTGGGCAATGTACTTGCAGATGGCCAATCCTCTCACACCAGAAGCGACTTGCAGTTTCTCAAGTCACTCCTGACACAAGGGAGTCTACTTCCTCAGACAGCCTTTTTTTTCTAACAGAAAAGGGTAAAGCATGCCTCTTGGGAGTCTGCAAAAAAGGCCATTTACCATAGGTTGTAGACGGCCTTCTCCCCACACTGTTTCACATTTTGAAAAGTGTCTGTTTTCAAGACTGGAAACAGGCACTGCAATATTTATTTATTTATTCATTCATTCATTTGACATTATTTGCTAGAGTCTCTGCTGTCCCCAAAGGATGTTGGGGCATAAAATTAGTTCCATCACCTCTTCCGTCAAAATTTCCCATGTCTATGCCAAATGAAGGTAGAAGTGGTGATGGTTTTTCTCTGATTCCTATTTCTTTCATGTCGTTCCTCAAAAGTCTCCCAAACAATGGTTCCCAACCTTTATCCCACCATACGTTTTGGAATTCAGCTCCCAAAATTCCTGAAGTCAAAAATATATGGAGGAAGAGAGTTTGGGAACCACCTCTCTAGAAGAAAGTGGATTGGTTCACTAAGCACTGCAGGGGAAGAGGGACATGAAAACAGCTTCCACTTCACTTTCTAAATCCAAATCAGAATCCAATCCCTTCCTTTCTGACTTCCTTTCTCACCTTGAGTTTTAATCTAGTGTTCATGTGGCCCGCCCTTGGTTTTATTGTTCTTTTGATCTTGTTTAATGTAGTGTATATTTTCTTTTATTGTGTTGTTTAATGTGCTATGATTTGTTGTTCTATTATATTTTGTTATATTGTATTGTTCTGGGCATGGCCCCATGTAAGCCGCCCCGAGTCCCCGTTGGGGAGATGGTGGCGGGGTATAAATAAAGTTTATTATTATTATTATTATTATTATTATTATTATTATTATTATTATTATTATTATTATTTGTCCAAGTGCTCAGCTACCATTGTTTTTTAGGAGTGGAATTCCAATGTTTCAATCAAGGCTCACATTTTAAAGCTTAAATCAATTTCATTACAATGTGCATACGTATGTACATACTATATACCAGGGGTCCCCAAACTTTTTAAGCAGAGGGCCAGTCCACAATCCTTCAGACTATTGAAGGGCCAAATTATCAGTTGAAAAAAAAATACAAACAAATTCCAATGCACACTGTACATGTCTTATTTGTAGTGCAAAAACAACAAGAACAATGAAAGAGTAATACAATATTTTAAAATAAAAACAATTTTAACCAACATACATTTATCAGGATTTCAGTGGGAAGTGTGAGCCAATTCTGGCCAATGAGATAGTCAAGTTCATTAGGATTGTTGTTGTTGTTGCGTGCCTTCAAGTCATTTCAGACTTTGGGCGAGCCGAAGTCTAAAATTTATTTATTTACTATATTTATTTATTACATTTGTATCATACCCTTCTCACCCCAAAGGGAACTCAGAGTGGCTTACAAATTATATATACAATATATTATATTATTAGCATAGCACACTATTAGCATTATATATTACTATATTAAACTATACCACTATACTGTAATATTATTAGTAATATTATTAGTAATATATAATATATAATTAATATTATTATATGGTATTATTATTAGTGTTATATTGTATTACATTATAATATTTTTATACAATATATTTTATTATAAAACTGAGGGCGGGGGCCAGGTAAATGACCTTGGAGGGCCGCATGTGGCCCCCGGGCCTTAGTTTGGGGACCCCTGCTATATACTATATAGTATTTATATTGTATACTATATAATATATAGTATATAATATATACCCCCGATGGCACAGCAAATTAAAGCGCTGAGCTGCTGAACTGGCGAACCAAAAGTTTGCAGGTTTGAATCCGGGAAGCGGAATGAACGCCTGCTGTTAGCCCCAGCTTCTGCCAGCCTAGCAGTTTGAAAACATGCAAATGTGAGTAGATCAATAGATACCACTCCAGCAGGAAGGTAAAGGCACTTCATGCAATCATGCTGGCCACATAACCTTGGAGGTGTCTATGGACAATAACGGCTCTTCGGCTTAGAAATGGAGATGAGCACCAACCCTCAGAGTAGGATACGACTGGACTTAATGTCAGGGGAAAACCTTTACTTAGGTAATTCTGTGCTATGCTTCTAGCTCAAGTATAGCTGAAATACAGGGTTCACTATTATCTGTGGTTTCATGTATTAACAAGATGTCTTGGAACATAATCCCTGGAGATACAGAGGTTGTACTATATTGACTTATTATTTAGTACTCTATTCAAATGGCTCTACTCTAGCTGATTAGATTAGGCCACTGGTTTCAATTTAAATGTATATAATTTTGCAGAACCCTGATAGCAACTCTGTGGTGTTTGCAGTGCAGGAGTCACAGGTTAAGTGTTGGATACATGAACTTGATTGTGAAACATAAATGCTATTTCCAAGGAAGATTGGATTCCATACAAAAGCGTGCCTCAGGTCTTTACGTAATGATGCCATAACCATATAACAGTACATTTCCAGCAATGATGGTTTCAAAATCACACACATTTCAGAAATGTCTTCCTGAGATATTTGAAATTACACAAAAACACACGCTATGTGAACAAGCATTGCTTTGAGACAAGCATGGAGCATCCCATGAGAGTACAGCATGTTAGACACAAGTAATGAGGGGGAAAAATATGCCTATGCACATTCGACAGCAGCAAATAGAAGCGACACAGAATCAGAAGGCTACAATTATCCCAAGCATCGGTTTTCCCCTGAGTTTATAGCTTCAATTCCCTTTTCTCTTTTCCCATCCAGTATAATAGAACAGTTTGCCTCAGAAAAGATTTGAAAGTATGAACACTTAGTTTGCCAATGTCTGCCCTATACATATCTCTCCAAACTTATTTTCTTGCTATCATTCTCTCCAAAACGCTTTGCTTCCTACTGATCTCTCTAAACCCCCTTTCCCTTTTCTTCCTACTCAAATCTCTCCAACTGATAAACATCTCATCTAATTACAATAACAAAAATAAAGTAATAATACCATACACTAACGTTTATGAGCATTATGATTTTTCATTCCCTAGCACAGAAAGTCACTAACTATTTAGAGGTTGAAAACAAAAGGAGCCAAGCACTCCAGTCTCATATTATACACACACATTTATTTTATCCATCTGCATTTGTTCTAATCACAATTTGCCATGATGTAAGAATTTGGTTTTGTTAAGCCTGAGATGGAAACAATTCTGGTTAGCTAGCTCTAGCCATGGGGCCCTGGTGGCACAGTGCGTTAAAGCGCTGAGCTGCTGAACTTTTGGATCAGAAGGTGCCAGGTTTAAATCCCAGGAGCAGAATGAGCACCTGCTGTTAGCCCCAGCTCCTGCCAACCTAGCAGTTCGAAAACATGCAAATATGAGTAGATCAATAGTACCGCTCCGGCGGGAAGGTAACGGCGCTCCATGCAGTCATGCTGGCCACATGACCTTGGAGGTGTCTACGGACAACGCCGGCTCTTCAACTTAGGAATGGAGATGAGCACCAACCCCCAGAGTCGGACACGACTGGACTTAACGTCAGGGGAAAACCTTTACCTTTACATAGCTCTAGCCATTGTTACCATTTTGAGCTTTCACACTGTTTTCAGGTTATGGCAACCCAAAGTTGAACCACTGACGTGTTTTTCTTTGCAAGATTTATTCATAATTCTGAGAAAATTTGACTTGCCTGAGGTTTCTATGGGCAAGTAGGGATTTGAACCATAATGTCGATTATGCAGCATTCAAACCACTACACCACGCTGGCTCTCAGTGTTAGCCATACTTTGTCCTGTTTGCATGCCAGTGCAAGATAGCATTTCAGAAAAACAGGAAAAGGAAGAATGAATTTGATCCTCCTTAGAAAGGGGCAAACTCAAGTTCATGGAAGAGGATAATGTGACCCTTCAGATGTTTTTGGATGACAACTCTCCTAGTTGGCAGAGCAAAGAATTCTGAGAGCTGTAATTCTAATGCATCAGGGCCATCATTTGAGCCACTCTCTTGCTGTAATTGAAACATTCAAGATTAGGGAATCTGAGTTTACTATCATATTACACCATCTCTCTCTCCTTTGTCCCCTTAAAATCCATTATCCAAGGGAAGGCAAGAAAAATACTTGCCCAGCATTTGCAGGAAGATTGACTATATAAAACTGGGGAAAAATCTTCTAATATCACGTGATATTCAAAGAAATCTATGAAGAAACACTGAAACAATCCTGGAGAAAAAAAAACTCTGTAAATACTTTCTGTTCAGTTTATTAGCAAATTCACATTTTTACAATTTAGGCACTGTGTCTCCTGCCCAAAAAGAAAATGATCATGCCATCAGTAACACTATGTAACAATTTGAAAGTGTTATTTCCTGTTTAACTGTGTGATATTTACACTGAAAGTAGTCAATATACTCCAGAACTATGTCACCAACTATGTTAAGTTGGTTGAGACTTTATGAGATATTCATTGAAAAACAATAGCAAAATATGCTGCAGGATGTCCCGCAAAAACAAAGTTTTTGCAATTTAATAAACCCTTTCCATGTTTTTATGATAAAACCAATTAGGAAATGACATGTATAATCCAGCAACAAAAATTGTGTTACATAGTGTAATTTATATAGCTGTTCATCATGACAATTTCAATGACTTCTTTTTTGACATCATTTAAAACAAAATGAACTTAATAGTATAAAATTCTCACACAGATACAGGATATGTAGAGCAGACATCTATCTCTTGAATCTGTGCATTTCAGGGTGTGTATGTGTGTGTGTATGCATGCTCAGCATGACTCATGTTCTTTTTAAATTGTTTTCTATATTCTTATTATAGTTGTCATTTCATTTTGCTGTAGGGAGAACTCAGGGAAAGTGCAAAAACTGTCTTTGCTCAGGTATCTAAAGAGTAATACACAGAAAATCCTAGGGATGGAATGAATATTTTACAATATTTGAAATATTATTAAAAACATGGTTCTTGTGTGGCAGTAAACCCCGATGAATTCTGGAATAACAACAATCTTCAAAATTCTGGGTTTAAATGTAGGGTAATACTACAAAATAATATTATGTAGAAGAATATTTTTTTCTGCACAGAAACTGATTTTTCCTGATCATAAAATGATGTATCTCATGCATAAAAAATTAAGTGTGGATTTTGTACAGAGAAAGGTCCCAATAAAAATATTATTTCCACAGAAAACTGCTTCTGCAGAAAGTGCTATTTTCTGTACAAAAAACCCTCTACATGACAATTTTGTGCCGAATAAGACTTGCTGTTTTGAATTTTTTTTGGTAGTTGCTGCAATTCTATATTGTTTCCTTTGGTCATAAAATAATTGCATCCTAATATATTTTTATTTGTAAGTCTGAAATCTGCAAGTGCAATTTCAGATTTACCATTTTAGGGACTGTGCTTAGACCCATTTAGATTCTGGTATAGTGAGTGCTTACCATGGCAGTGGTTCCTATATTTAACTCAATCGGGCTAATAATTAAGTTTCGAGTATTGTGTAAGGCCTTAATGCACATAAATATACAGCATTGCATAGCCTTTGTGCAAGAGTTGGTAAAAAGGTTAATCGTCAGTAGTTGGTAAAATAGTAGGTTTGATTTTTACTGCAAGTAGCCCCAGAAAACTTCCTTGTGCATGTACACATAGGTTTTGAACAAGTCCTCCAGGACCAGATTTGGGGTTTTTATCACCTCAGTGCCTTAGAAACAGAGATAGAAATAATATTTTGAAAAATATGTTTTTCATGCCGGATAAGAAGAATCCTAGATTGAATCTTCATAAAGGTTTTCCCCTGACGTTAAGTCCAGTCGTGACCGACTCTGGGGGTCGGTGCTCATCTCCATTTCTAAGCCGAAGAGCCGGTGTTGTCCGTAGACACCTCCAAGGTTATGTGGCTGGCATGACTGCATGGAGCGCCGTTACCTTCCTGCCGGAGCAGTACCTATTGATCTACTCACATTGGCATGTTTTCAAACTGCTAGGTTGGCAGGAGCTGGGGCTAACAGCGGGTGCTCATTCCGCTCTCGGGATTTGAACCTGGGATCTTTCGGTCTGCAAGTTCAGCAGCTTAGTGCTTTAACACACTATGCCACCACCAGGGGCCCCTGAATCTTCATAGTTCTGTGCAAAATTCACACATGGTTGTTCTGTGCAGAAAACGTCCTTCTCTTTAGAGGGAGCAGCTGGTAGGTTCTGTGCTAAACAGCCACATGCAAATTTTGCATAGAAGAAGCACTAAATTACAAATGGTTTATGAAAACTTTGAAAAGTCTGTCTTGGAAAATAAGAACATTGCTTAAATTGTTCATTTCTTTTTTTCAAGAAGAAAATTAGTGATGAATTATATTTCTACTTAGAACACCAAGGAGATTGTGCTTTTTAAAGTTCAAGGGCACTCTCTCATTTACAATTCCATCCTGAAGAGAACTGGTAAGTTTTTCTTCCCCCAAGTCTTAATATTGTTAGCTGAAAGCATTATGAATTTCCTTTGCCAAGCCTCTGACTCATCTGCATGTAACATCTTCTGTGTCTACTAGGTAATGGCTAAATCCACTGTTCTGCCACAATTATTTCTACCTTTACTCCCATGGTTTTCTATACTTCCTGAAAACTGGCTTTGTGGAATTCCCACAATTGGGGGACACATGGGGTTCCCATGAGGAAAAAGTATTATACCTATTATTTTCCCTCTGAATTCCACAGGAGAATTTGACCACTATATCCTGCCCACAGTGTGTACACACAAGGCTGATTTATACCAACAATTAACAGTCTGAAAGTATTTTGTGTAAAAGCTTTAATAAAACTGTAAGTGCAATTGTATGCATGACGACTGGAAATAAATCCCTCTTTATGTCAACAGAGGTAGGCTTACACAAGAGCTAGTAAATTACTGAAGACGGCAGGCTCAATCCTACACATTTTACTTGGGAGTAAATCTAAATGAGCATAGAAAGATCTACTGCTTTATAAGCATGTGACTCTAAGATGGAGAAGCAAAGAAAAAGTGGGAGCATACAAGTTAAAGTCTGATTGTCATTTCCTTTAATTTGCTCATCATAAACACTAAGGAATATGGCTTTATAATTAATCATTGTCTCTAAATAATCCTGAAAGCTTTTTTAATGTTCAGTATCCTCTTTGTTAGCCTAAAGTGTTTGCTTTGTTTCTGAAGTAATTATTGAATATAACCTTTGCCCTATCTCTCAGAAAACCCATGCTGTTCTAAACTAAGCATAATTAAAAACTTAATCAAAATAGAGAACCATAAGAAAAGCAATTACAATTAAACTCTGCATTACATAACACGCAGAGTTATTAGCTCAACTACTTCACCAACACAAAAGTAATATTAAATTGAACTTTTCTGATAGAAGCCTCAATAAAAACAACAAAATACTGCATTTCTTCAATTCTAAGATGCCCCTCTTTCTCCATATAAACATATCTAAAAATGAAGTGCATCTTAGAACTGAAGGTGCTTTTTATACATATAAATAAAAGCTTATTCTGTTGGTGGTACTGAAGTTAGTGAGCATCTTACAATCAATGGTGTCTTACAATCGAAGAAATATGGTAATACCAATGTTTGTGGAATGCCTTAGTTCATAAAACTTCTGGTGCCTTATAAAAACTCCCCTCATTCTCTTGGCTCCTACCAATCAAGAGATTTTCAGAAATACAAAGAAAAAAAAGCACCAATTACTAGAAAACCAACTGTATAGATAAATATAGTTATTTTGTTCTTGATCAAAGCTACAATTTGGAGTTTTCAATTCTTGACTTTGATCAAGAAAACGTCCTTTCCATTTGAAAGAGTGAAAATTCAGTAAAGAGTGGTTTCAGCCTTGAGTCACTTTACTTCAAATTATCTGCTACATTAGGTAGTTTGAAGTTAAACAACAGTTTTAACAGAAAATTGAAACTTTCTTAAGAGTCTTTAAAATGAATCCCGAGTTGCAATTATTTCCAATTTATCATAATGTAGAATTTTGAGTAACTGAATATGAAGGCAAATAGCCATACAGGCATAGCTCCTCATTAAACAGCTCCCATTAAAAACAAGTAACTTCTAGATATTTATGTATAGGATTATATTGTAAGTGAATTTTAAACTGAAGTTCCACAACAACTGGGTCATGGACATTTGTTATATTCATACCTTCAAGTAATTTATTAACCTGTAAATATATATTTTTTAAAAACCCTTCACTTAAACAATTTACAAATACTTTTACCCCCATTTCTTACCCCTAAGAAATTGATTGTAAAAGTAAGACATAAAAGTTCCATATCTTTTATTAGAAATTTTATATTAGAATTTTTATGTCTATGCAGTGCCTTAAAGCAAAGCATCTCTTTTTATCCCTCAGAACCAGGCAACATTTCAGGCAACAATTTCAAGCAACATTTAAATTAGGAATTTAATGCTTGCTATGTGGCCTTATTTGTTAAAGCATAGCATGGACTACAAATGTGCAGCCCTGCTGGTGTGCATTTCATATGAAAAAACACACAACTCACCACTATGTTTGCAAAGGCCACACATTTTATTCTTGTTATTTAAAAGGATACTAAAACATCTGCTTCTAGTGTGCATGTGTGTTGACGGAAAGGGGAGGGCTGCAGATATATCTGTAAAGGAATGACATATGAAGATAGATGTTCCTCTGAAATAAAAAATCACCCTTCCCAGTTGTTCAACAATTCCTATTCCTCAAGTGTAGGGTATGTATGTAAATACATTGCACCTAACTGTATATGTCATATACAGCTATTTACTTTGTCATATGCTTTAATGGGCTATATATACTATTCTGTTACCCATCAAGTGAATTCTTGTAAGTGTCTGTCTTGGACTAAACCTAAATCGCATCTTACTGAGACCACACATAAGGAGAGAAGGAAAATCAGATCATGGGTATTGCTTTTCTTCCATGCTACTTCACAAACATAAAAAAAACATATTATCGAGGGTCCAGAGAGGAGCAAGAGGGAAGAACTGTTCAATGTAGATTAATCTCTAAACCTTCTGAAGTGGAGATTCTATAGAAGAAAACTTCCTAGAATTGCCAGTGGCTGATTTGTTTTCAATGCCTAGCTATAGAAATACATTACCAAATTCAAGTCAGATGTGTAGTTAGAACAATAAAGCATTATTTAAACATTTTCTATCATCAAAATATACCAAATCATGACTATGTTTTCACCTAGCATAGTACAATTTAATGGAAAACAGCAAAGTACAGTGTGATGGGAAATGTTGTCTTTTGCTTTGTGTGTTTCCTACTCAGTACAAGGAAACTAACAATGGTGAAAACAATTTTATTCATAACATAGGCATTAACTGGAAAGCAGATATTAATATTGATTTAGGGCTAGGAATGGAAACAAATTCAACTGGATTCTATAGGTTAAAGCAATCATTTCATACTTTCAGAGATTTGTTGTTGGGGGGGGTGAACACACAACTCACCACAAGAATTCATACACTTGTGAGGTTTGTGGGGAATTTTGAAAAAGGCTCCAATTTTATGAATCTATATATATAAAAGGGTAATGAAATTTCGGCCTAGGACAAAACAACAAAACTACACATCCCAGAAACACTAAACTTAGCAGCACAACTGCTCATCCATGCCTCTACGTTCATACAACAAAAAGAAAAGAAAAATTAAGTCCTAATTAGAGGGAGAGGAATAATTGTTTTTAGCCAATTGCTGCCAGTTAGAAGGCTAAGCTCCACCCACTTGGTCTCCTAGCAACCCACTCAGCCCAGGGGACAGGCAGAGTTAGGCCTCACTTAAGCCTTTTCCACACTGCCTATAAAATACAGATTATCTGATTTTAACTGGATTATATGGCAGTGTAGACTCAAGGCCCTTCCACACAGCTATATTACCCATTTATAATGGACTTAATGTCAGGGGAAAACCTTTACCCTTTACCTTAACTACCACCAATTCCTCAAGACTTTATTTCCCATACCACCATACTTCGCCACAGCAACGCGTGGCCGGGCACAGCTAGTACTTTATAAAAGACAAACAGCTAAATATACATATAAAGGAAACTATGCACATTATCTAAAATTTGTAAAGAAATCCTTAAATTGTAGAAACATGTAAACAAATAAATGAATACTATCATTTGTAAATCAATGCTCAAAAGTCTCACAGTCTTATTTGAGATAAGATAAGGAGAAAACAGGGGTGGATTTCAAAGAAAATAAAATCAAACCAGAGATATGTTCATATGGCTGTGAATAAAGAGATAAGATAGGTAGTGTTTAGAAAGTGCCCTGTGGAAGTTCTTGATAAATTAAATTCTATTTGACATTGATAGCTGAGAAATCTTATTGTAATTTGCCTGCAGTTCTTATTTGGTTGGTTTAACTTTCTACATAAAAACAAATTAAAGTATCCATTTTGACTTCACCAAAACAAACAGGGCTTCTTTATGTTGTGATATTAGTGTCAATTATATCAATCTTCTTTTTTTAAAAAAAAAAAATCAAGGACACAGAATAGGGCAGGGCCATCCAGAAATTCCCCCTTTGGTGGTTTTGCAGTATTCTTAAAATGTTATAATATTATCTCTACAAAATATGAATCTTTCAGTCAAGAGTAACCAGGGATTAAAACAGAAGTGGTAAGGACTATTTAACCTGTCCACAGACATCCCTCTAGCAAAATATATATGACACATTTACTTGATTGTGTATCTTTCACATAATTACTGTGAAATATTTCCTTACCTGGGGATATGATATAGAAGAAATCTTTAAATTCATCCATCCACACCTCAGCAAGTCGTCTATTGTTCTTGTTAATTACGTGACCAGTACCACCAGGAAAGGTATAAGGTGTAGCCTTTCGGAAGACATGACCAACGTGTGAACATGTTACAATCTCTAGTGAGCCTCCACATTGCCAAATCTGAAATTGAAGTAGTAAATGAAACATCAGCTTATTTTCAGATGCACAATAAATGCTTAGGTGGCTACATATTCACCATAATAAATAAAATATCATTTAGTAGGCAGAGCACAAGCAAGCTAAATTCATTACATTTTTTTTTGGGGAATTATCACACTTATTTTCATATCATTTAGCGGCATCTGAATTTGACAGCCATATTTTTTAAATTTCCACTTCACGTTCCCTCCACCTCTTTGCTGAAAGGTGAGTCAAGTGGAAAAAGAGAAAAGAGAAAGATTAAAAAATTGTGTTCTGTTGTGAGAAAGGGTCCTAGAGTTATTGCTTACAGCTCCAGAGTCATTGAAGCATGGCAAGGGGCACAGATCCATGATATTGGTGAATGCCTCCTCCCCCACTTTCCAAATAATTGTTATCCCATCCTAATGGCAGTGTAGATTGTAACTGGGTTGCAGTGAGTTTTCTGGACTGTATGGCCACATTGCAGAAGTAGTCTCTCCTGGTGTTTCACCCACATCTATGGCACGTTTGGTGGTCCCTATGTAGGCTTGTCCACAGCTGCATGGTAGACTCCTGCAGAGGTGAGAGGATCCTTCTTGTCCTTTACTGAACGTAGCTTTTGGTAGATTTTCTTGGCGGGTTTGTAGATAGTTTCTAGGTTGTGTTTCTTCATTAGGTTGCTGTGAGTTTTCTGGGCTGTATGGCCATGTTCCAGAAGTATTCTATCCTGATGTTTCGCCCAAATCAATGGCATGCATCCTCAGAGGTTGTGAGGTCTGTCAGAAACTAGCCAAGTGGGAATTATATATCTGTGGAAGGTCCATGGTGGGAGAGAGAACTCTTGTCTGCTTGAGGCTTGTGTGAATGGTACAATTGGCCACCTTAATTAGCATTGAATGGTCTAGCAGCTTCAAAGTCAAGCCTGAATTCTTCCTGCCTGGGGAAATCCTTTGCTGAGAGCTGATGAAGAAACACAACCTACAAACTATCTACAGACCACTTTTTTCGTGTCAGGAGCAACTGGAGTTGCTTCTGGAGTGAGAGAATTGGCCGTCTGCAAGGACATTGCCCTGGGGATGACCTGATGTTTTGATGTTTTCCCATTCTTGTGGGAGGCTTCTCTCATGTCCCCACATGGAGCTGGAGCTGATAGAGGGAGCTCATCCACGCTCTCCCCGGGTGGGATTCGAACCTGGCAGCCTTCAGGTCAGCAACCCAACCTTCTAGTCATAAGGCTTTTATCCCCTAGGCCACCCACTAAGAAAATACAACAAATGCTATGTTCAGCAAAGGACAAGAGGGATCCTCTCACCTCTGAAGGAGTCTACCGTATACCTGCAGCTGTGGCCAAGTCTACATAGGGACCACCAAATGTGCAATAGGTGTGGGTGAAACACCAGGAGAGAATACTTCTGCAATGTGGCCATACAGTCCGGAAAACTCACTGCAACCCAGTTACTGAAGGTCTGCCCAAACAAAAAAAGGACAGGAATAAGGATACCAGTTTCCCCACTCTAGGAAGGGGGTTCCAAAGTCAGGGAGCAACCAACAGGAAGGCCATTTCCCATGTTCCCACTAACCGTCCCTGTGCAAGTGTTGGGACAGAGAGAACAGCATTTCCAGACAATCTCAAAGCACGGACAGGCTCCTAGGAGAGAGAATAATCCTTCCGATAACTTCTACCCAAGTTGTATCTAACACATCAGAAAGAAGGAATGTGGAGGCAAGTCTTAGACTGGGATGAACTGAGGCCATTTTATGTCTGGAAAGCAGACTGAAGTAAAGCCTATAACTCCAAATGACTCCCACTTCAAACCTGCCCCAGAAGTTGGTCAAGTTGTCTGATTGGATACTGTGAGCTGGCGCTTCCACAAGAAACATGTGTAACAGGGATCATGGATTATGTTGCATAAAAAGCAAATAATACAAACAGTATAAGTGACAGTAGCTTATGAAAGGACATGGGAAGTGCTATAATTTAGAGTCCTTACCCTCAGATCTCCTATTTGTGAGGCTGAGTCTCACAGATCTTATTGACAGATTTCAGGTCCCTGCAATGTTTGGGCTCGCAAATCACACTGAAGGTCAGATCAATGTATTTCACAATATAGCAGAAGCAGGCTTAGAAGATTTTTTTACTTTTTCCAACAGCACTGTATTAATGATGTTGCCATCAGACAGCTATAATTTCATGATTTTGTTCCATTAGAAACTATGTCAATAATTGCTTCCTATTCTGAAGTTCAAGAAATATATCATGCTATATCAACAGTTTATCAGAAAATGAAAGGTTACTGCATCAAATAATACTTCAGGGATGGACAAATTCCAAAATCTGCTAGTAGGGAATTGCACAAGATCTCTAAAACCCATAGGAGGGCAGTGGAGTGTAATTCTAATGATAGCATTGCTTCAGAAGTATCATTTGCTAGGGATTTGTAAGGGATTTAATATGCATTTAAGAGAGAGAGGAGGAGCAATTTTGGACATTTTTCAAAATGTCAGGTTTATCATCACTGGAAGACTATCAACATCATGAGGCCTGCAAAAAATGTTCTTGGGGCATATTGAGGCTTCCTGTTGTCTAATTCATGGACGACTTATATGGATGCTCAGAGTACATGAAAAATTTAATCCCAAAGATAGGGAAAAGTTCAACAGACAAAAACAAATGGCTAATGCCACTGCACAATATTAAAAATATTAAACATGATGAACAAAACAGAATTCATTTGTTTTGCTGGATTTAGAAGAAATATTTCTCCTCTCAAACTTTTTCGTATTACCAGTTATGGCTAACACAACTGTATTTCCCGTAGTAACCTATGGATGCGAGAGCTGGACCATAAGAGTAGCCAGCAAAACACTATTAGAAGCCAACATATTTCTAGCTCTAGCCAAAAAGGAAGACAGACACTGGGTTGTTGTATGTCTTTCGGGCTGTGTGGCCATGTTCCAGAAGCATTCTCTCCTGACATTTCGCCCACATCTATGGCAGGCATCCTCAGAGGTTGTGAGGTATGGAGAAAACTAAGCAAAGAGGTTAATATATATCTGTGGAAAGTCTAGGGTGAGAGAGGTCAGTGTGAATGTTGTGTAGTTAATCACTTTAATTAGCATTGAAAAGCTTATCTGCTGTCTTCTTCCTGCCTCTGGGACATCCTTTGTTTAGAGTCGTTAACTGCCCTTGGTTGATTCATGTCTGGAAATCCTCTGTTTTCAGAGTATTGCTTTTTATTTACTGTTCTGATTTTTGAGTTTTTTAATACTGGTAGCCAGATTTTGTTCATTTTCATGGTTTCTTCCTTTCTGTTGAAGTTGTCATTGTGGATTTCAATGGCTTCTCTGTGTAGTCTGACATGATAGTTGTTAGAATGGTCCAGCATTTTTGTGTTCTCAAATAGTATTCTGTGTCCAGGCTGGTTCATCAAATGCTCTGCTATGGCTGATTTCTCCGGTTGAATTAGTCTGCAGTGCCTTTCATGTTCTTTGACTCTTGTTTGGGTGCTGCGTTTGGTGGTCCCTATGTAGACTTGTCCACAGCTGCATGGTATCCGGAAGACTCCTGCAGAAGGGAGAGGATCCCTCTTGTCCTTCGCTGACCGTAGCATTTGTTGGATTTTCTTCGTGGGTCTGTAGATACTAGTTTGTAGGTTGTGCTTCTTCATCAGCTTCCCTATGGGGTCAGTAGTTCCCTTGATGTATGGTAAGAACACCTTTCCTCTGGGTGGATCTTTTTCTTGACTCTCATGGCTTGTTCTTGGCCTTGCAACTCTTCTGATGTCTGTGGTGGAGTATCCATTGGCCTGTAGAGCCCAGTTTAGGTGGTTGAGTTCACCTTGGAGGAGGTGAGGTTCGCAGATTCTTTGTGCACGGTCTGTCAGGGCTTTGATTGTGCTCCTTTTTTGACTTGGGTGATGGTTGGAGTTTTTATGAAGGTATCTATCTGTGTGTGTAGGTTTTCTGTAAACTGTGTGGCCCAATTGTTGATTGGGTTTGCGGACGACCAGAACATCTAGAAATGGCAGTTTTCCTTCCTTTTCTTTTTCCATGGTGAATTGGATGTTTGGGTGGATGCTGTTAAGATGGTCCAGGAACTTGCTGAGTTCTTCCTCTCCATGGCTCCAAATTGTGAAGGTGTCATCTACGTATCTGAACCAAGACAGACACTTTTGAACTTTGGTGTTGGAGGAAAATCCTGAGAGGGCCTTGGACCGCAAGAAGATCCAACCAGTCCATACTCCAGGAAATAATGCCTAGCTGCTCACTGGAGGGAAGAATATTAGAGGCAAAAATGAAATACTTTGGCCACATCATGAGGAAATCTTGGAAAAGATCGTGATGCTGAGGAAAATGGAAGGGAAAAGGAAGAGGAGCCGACTAAGGGCACCTCTTCTCACCTCGAGTTTTAATCTAGTGTTCATGTGGCCCACCCTTGGTTTTATTGTTCTTTTGATCTTGTTTAATGTAGTGTATATTTTCTTTTATTGTGTTGTTTAATGTGCTATGATTTGTTGTTCTATTATATTTTGTTATATTGTATTGTTCTGGGCATGGCCCCATGTAAGCCACCCCGAGTCCCCGTTGGGGAGATGGTGGCGGGGTATAAATAAAGATTATTATTATTATTATTATTATTATTATTATTATTATTATTATTATTATTATTATGGTATCCTTGAAGGGACTGGCTTGACCTGGAAGGAGCTGGGGGTGGCAACGGCCGACAGGGAGCTCTGGCGTGGACTGGTCCATGAGATCACGAAGAGTCGGAAGTGACTGAACGAATAAACAACAACAACAACAACAACAACAACAACAGTTCTGATTTTAATCTTATCAGATAAAAAGCCACAAAACCTATGCAATAATGTCAAAACCAGCTACATAGCAATAGCAAAAATTAATAAATCCAAATATATTGGGGGAAACATGCTTAATCACATTTGGAGAAGATCCACTGAATCCAGTGAGAGTTCATTAAGTCCCAGATATTATAGCAGGGTTGATCTAAGTATTATTGAATCTGATTCAATCTAATATTAAATGAACAACTCAATATCAATCCCATTTTCATAGGGCTGCAAGTTTAAGTTGATTATTCAGAGTAATCCCCTGCTATTTTTTTTTAAAAAAAACATCTGTTTTATTAACTAAAAAGATCTAATTCACTGACATGACAGATTTCTAAAAAATAGATTTTAAAGACAAGAACTTCTAAAAACTGTCAAATTGTCATCTTGGTAGAATTCAGCTTAGTAAAAGCGTTTCTCTGCTATGGGCAGGTAAAATGCCTCTAAAATGCATAAATATAAATAAGTGACCATATTTATTTCTGAAATACTGATTTTTTGCATTCATGCTCTTATAAACCTTTAGCATGTTTTTCCCAGACTGAACAAAAAAAACCCTAAGAAAAAACGCAAATTTAATTTCACCTCCTGTGTTTACTGTATATTACTCTTTGTTTTGTGTATTTTGATACATATATTTAGTAGAAATTTCTATGTATATGTGTGTGTGTGTGTGTATTATGATTATGTGTTTTTAACTATATTGTGCCTCGCCTTGAGCCATGACGAGAAGTGGGTAAGAAATAAAATTATTATTTTTCCCTTCCCAGGAAACTGCTGGAAACTCCTAATGATTTTTTTTGCCCATTCACTTACCTTTCCTACCATTCCTGTTGAGAATGCTCTATAGAGCAGTGTTTCTCAAACTCTGCTCCTCCAGGTGTTTTGGACTTCAGCTGCCAGAAATCCCAGCCAGTTTATTAGCTGTTAGAAATTGTGGAAGCTGAAGTCCAAAACACATGGAGGAGCAGAGTTTGAGAAAGACTGATTTAGAGTATTATGGTGTTAATATAATGGAGGCTATAACAGGTGGTGTCCCTTTTATCAGTCAGTGCAGTCAATCTAACTTGGGTTCTAGTCTGATTTTAAAGGAGCTTTCAGGATGCTGAAGCTATTTTGGAAAATGGGTCTCAGGATCTTGGATAGCATCTTCAGATCTAAGATTTAAATTAGGACTGATTTTGCCTCTGACACGGAGGACAAAGTTGTTTTGTTTTCAGTCTATTTCCAGCTTCCACTCCCCTGTAACTGCACAGTAAATTGGCATCTTCACTATTATGAAGTCAAATTCTTTATTGTTGCATAAGGTAAAGGTAAAGGTTTCCCTTGACATTAAGTCCAGTCGTGTCCGACTCTGGGGGTTGGTGCTCATCTCCATTTCTAAGCTGAAGAGCCGGCATTGTCCGTAGACACCTCCAAGGTCATGTGGCTGGCATGACTGCATGGAGTGCCATTACCTTCCCATCGGAGGGTAATGTTACCTTCTCGCCAGAGCAATACCTATTGATCTCACATTTGCATGTTTTCAAACTGCTAGGTTGGCAGAAGCTGGAGCTAACAGTGGCGCTCACTCCGTTCTCCGGATTTGAATCTGGGACCTTTCGGTCTGCAAGTTCAGCAGCTCAGCGCTTTAACACACTGAGCCACCGGTTGCATAATCCCAGCCAATTCAGTATTTGCACTACATAGGTAAAGTTAAGATTTTTTTAAAATGCATAATTTGTGATCATACAATTTGTTACTTAGATAATTTACCAATTTTGGAGATAGCCTTTCAGAGGTCTTTGGTTCAGATTTTAGCAGATTTGGTCCCCGATGGTGCAGCAGGTTAAAGCACTGAGCTGCTGAACTTGCTGACCAAAAGGTCAGCAGTTTGAATCTGGGAGTGGGGTGAGCTCCCACTGTTAGCTCCAGATTCTGCCAACCTGGCAGTTCAAAAACATGCAAATATGAATAGATCAATAGGTACTGCTCTGGTGGGAAGATAACGGCACTCCATGAAGTCATGCCGACCACGTGACCTTGGACAACACCGGATCTTCAGCTTAGATAAGGAGATGAGCACCAACCCACAGAGTCGGACACAACTAGACTTAATGTCAGTGGAAAACCTTTACCTTATAATTTGGCATCACCCACAAAAGCTGGGTGTAAAAAACATATAAATAAAGAATAAATAATTCTATATTACCTACAGAATGCTTTGTTGTCCTCAGGAGAAACCACTGCTTACTTATTTTTCAATGTGGAAATTGTCTAATTTTACTTCCCTTTTGATTTCTGCTCTTTGGCCATCTATAATCTGAATATTACCTATCCAAAATGCTTAGGACCAGAAGTATTTTGGATTTCTTTTCAGATTTTGTGATAACTTTATTTGCATATATGTACATAACGGCATATCTGGGAAATAGTACGCAAGTATAAACCCCAAAATTAATTTATGCTTAATATACACCTTATATGTAATTCCATACATCATTTAACAAATAGTTTGTGCAAAGTGTGTGTATATTGAACCAGAGGAAGGCAAACATATTACTATTTCAACCAGTCATGTGAACAATTTTGGATTTCAGAATTCTAAATAAGGGATGCTCAGCCTGTATTGACCCATAAGTCTTACACCTCTTGTGGCATAAGAGGAGCAATCCTCATTCACTTTGACAGTTATGGGGACTTAAAGACTCCTTGAGACGCTGTCCAAGATTTTCTAGAAGTCCAAAATTTCAGTACACACATTCATACAGAGTGATATACCATGGTGGAGAGACTTAAAAACAAGCTTAGCCGCCTCCTAGAATCTTACACATCCTTTCTTCCTCCATCCCTCCCTCCCTTCCCCTGAAAAAATGACTTCAGGAACTTTTATTTTTAACTAATCTTTATTCCCCTGGGCCAGCTTTTAAACACAAGCTATTTTAAAGCTTTTGAATGTCTTTGTGAGGCTGACTCATTTAAACTACAGTAGAGTCTCACTTATCCAATATAAACGGGCCAGCAGAACGTTGGATAAGCGAATATGTTGGATAATAAGGAGAGATTAAAGAGAAGCCTATTAAACATCAAATTAGGTTATGATTTTACAAATTAAGCACCAAAACATCATGTTATACAACAAATCTGGCAGAAAAAGTAGTTCAATACACAGTAATACTACATAGTAATTACTGTAATTACGAATTTCACACCAAAATATCATGATATGTTGAAAACATTGACTACAAAAATGCGTTGGATAATCCAGAACATTGGATAAGCGAGTGTTGGATAAGTGAGACTCTACTGTAACTATAATGCTAGCTAGCTAAGGGATGTAGACAAAATAAGCAAGTACTCTTGTAGCAGATATTCAGGTAAATGCTGCAAAAGAAGGAGTAGTAGTGTGAACTGAATTAATATAGGTTGCTATTGTGAGATTAATCTATACACATAATAAAAGTGAAAATCTGTATATGTGTATGTGGCAGAGGTGTCTACTTATATAGACGGCTCCACAGCTACTCAGGAGACACCCATGGCCCTCCCACCACTGACACTGCAGGTTATAGTGAGTGACATGAACATGTAGCCCAAACCCTGCCAATGTCCTCCCCAAACATTACGGCCCACTACCCAAGGAATGCTTTCATCTGGGGACCATTTCATCCTAGATTTTGCATGTTTCTGCCACCACAGGCAGACATCCCAGGGTTCTCTGTTGGTGTGGAATTTGCATGACCCCACTGCCCACTGCCTCTCCCTTAACCCCTTTCCTATGGCACATAGCAAACAGAGAGGAATTCATCAGCAACTCAACAGACTGCAGGAGTTTGGGGCCTGACTCAACAGCATGGAAGTTGTAGTTCACCCTGCATCAAGTCAGAGTACTGCAACCCCCTTCGATAATGGACCTAGACCACATCTGGAACACAGAACCCCCATGACCAACAGAACACACTGGATGGATTTGGGAAGAATTCATTTAGATTTATAGCCATTGTAGTTACTGAAATTGTAGGTACTAGGCACTCTGAACTCCACCAAAGATGGCCTGGAACTAACTTGGCACACAAAACCCTCATGACCAACAAAAATACTGGAGGTCTTTGGAGGGATTTATAGGAGTTGTAGTTCATTTACATCCAGAATGCACTATGAACCCAAACAATGATGGTTCTGGACCAAACATGGCATGCATACCTGATATGCCCACATTTGAATATATGTGGGTTTTGACAGGAATTGGCCTGGACATTTTGAAGTTGTAGGTACTGGGCCGCAAACCTAACTTAGCCTCCAAAACCAATAAAATCCAGGAGGGCTTTGGGGAAAATTCACATTGATTTATAGGAATTATAGTTCCCCGACATCCAGAGAGCACTGTGAACTCAAACAGCAATGGATCTGCACCAAATTTGGCACACATACCCAATATGCCCACAATTGAATACTTGTGGATTTGGGGTGAAATTGGCCTTGACATTTGGAAGTTGTAGGTACTGGGATTTATAGTTGACCTGCAATCAAAGAGCACTCCAAACTCCACCGATGATGGACCGGGACCAAACTTGGCACAGAGAACCCCCATTATCAAATGAATATACTACAAAGGTTTGGGAGGGAAATTGACCTTCATTTGGGGAGTTGCAATTCACCTGCATCCAGAGAAACAGTGACCCACACTGACAATGGACCGGGACCAAACTTGGCACAGGGAAGCCCCACGACCAACTAAACACACTGCTGGGGTTTATGGGAATTGCCCTTGATTTTGGGAGTTGTAGTTCACCTGCATCCAGAGAGCCTTGAACCCACCCAATGACAGATCTGGACCAAACTTGGCACACAGGCCTAATATGGCCAGCTGTGAATACTGGCAGGGGTTCAGGTTGATTGCCCTGGGAATCTGAGAGTTGTAGTTGTTCCTTATCCAGAGGGCACTTAACCCAGCCAACAACAGATCTGAACCAAACTTGGTACACAGATTCAACATGGCAACTCTGAATACTGACAGGTGTTTCAGGAAGATTGCCCCAGGAATCTGGGAGTTGTAGTTCACTATTATCCAGAAAGCACTGCAGCCAGACGATGATGCATCTGGACCAAACTCGGTGCACAGATCTAAAATGGCCAACTCTGAATACTGGAAGGGTTTGGGGCAGATTGACCCACAATTCTGGGAACTGCAGTTCACTCACACCGAACTGAGAATACCTAACATCCAAAAAAACAAACAATGTCTTTTTCAAATAACCTGGGCATAGCTGGGTCCCCAAGCTAGTATTGTAATAAACTTTCACAGGACAGACTTAGACGTAGAACAATGTTAAATAAAGAATATGTGTATTTTGATGCTTGAAACTGGGCCAAGTAGTAATGTTGCTGTCATAAATGCCTGCAGATTAAAATTAAAAATAGATTTCACACTTTTCAACATCCTCCTACCAGACTACTCCTAGAAGTTCTATTAAAATGCTGAACATAACACAGCATCTGTTCTCAACTAAATGTTAATCTGTGAAAGCCTTTGACATCTAAACTGAATGTTGTTACATTTTAAATAAGAACAGACATGTATTTAAAGATGAGTTGTATTAATGTAAATGTTGCTATGGTAACTGATTGCACAGTTTACTTAATCAGACCTAAGCCAATAAAGCATATGTTCATTAGTGTGTCAAGTAAGGAATTTGGATATCCATGACAATATCAAAATAATATTCACATTTCACAGTGCTTGTTTCTAGAAATGGTCTACTTACCTACTCTTGAGCTTTACCTATTCATGTTGACCCTGCAGAATTTTCTACTCTATTTCTATTGGAGTGTGGTGTCACCTATATGAAGATGATACCCAACTCCTTTCCATCTAAAGTCAAGGAAGCTGTCTTGACCCTAAAACAGTCTTTCACTGAAGCAGCAGAAGCTTTCTCCGAGGGGCCTGGGGATGCTGCCAGGCCTCTCCAATAAGTTTAGAAGGAAAACGCGGTCCTGGGGCCTGGCTAGATGTCCTCCCAGCTTGACCTCTGGTCGACCCAGAAGAGCATGTAGCCACATACCCCCAGCAAAATCTCGGGGTTTAGAGCTTCTGTTGGCCTCAACCTCAAAAGGAACTGGGATTTTGGTCTGTGTAAAAGGACCCTGGTTTGTGTTACCTGGTTTTATGTAGATCTTATAAAGTAATCAGATATTGACATGAGTTATGGTCACATTCCCCACCCACTTGGAGGTTCCATCAAGAGATCTGTTGTTATAGACAACAACAGATCTATGTAACATATTAACCTATGTAACTATAGTTATGAAAGCATCTTGAAAACATTGGATAGTATCATGTTACTATGCTGTATATCAAAGTTGACATGACTACTTAAAACAATTTCATAGAAATGCAACACAGGGTTTATCAATGCGATGTAAAGGAGTAAGTGGTTCATCTTAGTTGAAGGCATTGATTCAGGACACAATCCTAGAGAAATGCCCAATATGTTTCTATAATCACAGAGACCTAGCTGCACGAGACTGGCATAAGTGTATATAAGTGTCTTCTAACTTTGCTTGGGACCTGTAATACCTGGGACTGGAAAGAAAAAGGTGGAGTTACAGTAGTCCGTTGTGAATCTGTTTTCTTTCACAAATTCCACATCTGGATTTTCCCCTGATCTCAAAAATGCATAAAGATGAGGGTAGATGCTTGGGACAAAATTAGGATTCTGATACTGGACCACTCAGACACTTCTAAACATTCTGTTGTTCAGAGTTAGCAGAGTAATGTCAGGCACAAAGATAAAATCTCTGCTGCTGTTGTGCTGGGCACTTCAATTTGCATGCTGTTGTTGTCAGTCACAATAGCTCAAGAATTTGTGGTTTTCATGAATTTGTTTCAACTGGTATCTAGCCCCACATTGTGGATCTGTGCTGGGTGGTGATTTGAACCTGTACACATTTAGTATACTTAAATTGCCATGGATCAGTTGCAACTGGGGTGGGAATTCGGCTTACTTGGAACTCCTTGGGGCAAGGATGAATTAAAATGGTCTGTTACCTGGCTGATGTATGGAAGGAAAAAGCAACTTGACTGACACAATCATTTCTGGGTGTCCTATCTGTATAAGTAGAGCTAAATAACATTTCAAGGGACAGGAGATAAACAGATGGCGAAAAGAAGAGGCACAGCTCCAGCATGCCTGGGCCCAGCAGCAGATGCCTACACCCTCCATTCATCCCAGCTGCCACTGCTCTGGCCTGGGAGAAAGAAGGAGAGAAGAGACAAAATCTTCTGGACTAAATCCCCTCTCCCTTGCCATTCCCTTTTCCTTGTATTGTGTGTCTTATTTTGACTGCAAGCCTGAGAACAGGGAACTGAATGGATGAATGAATACAAGTAGGTTCATGACAGTGTCACTGACATAAACACAAAAGCCAAGACAGACTGAACAACAGCTGAAACCCATATTAGTTCTATTCCACAGTAGCTAGAAGGCCACCATTATGTTCTGTCCGGAACCATCCAGATGGTTAGAGATCTATTACATTCTGCTCACAAGAATAGATTGATTTGTAGCCCATTTTGACCAATCTTCATGATACTTTGTAAAAAAAAAAATCTGCATCTATAAAGTAATGCACCAGAACAAAGTATGCCAGAAAGAGCTAAACCGGTATCCTTAGCTTGTGGTATAAGGGGACCTAGAGAATAATAATTCCTGTGTAAGTTACAGTCACATATAATTATACAGCAGTAGCTATAGCATAATTTCTTTGGCCCAAGACATTTCTTGTTCCATATGGAACACATGAAGAGATAAGGCCAGTGCACAGCTATCTTAACAGACATGGATGGTGGGCTTGATCTTATTTATCTAATGGGAAATTTAAATCTGCCTCAGATAAATAAGAATTTGTTCCCAATTTGTTTGTACATTGTATCAGAATCTTTGGGTTATAGCTTAATGACCACCGGGCTATTGTTGAACTGTAGGTGCCCCCATGGCTCTGATTTTGCAGTCCCTACAACAGTGATTCTTAACCTGGGGTCCCCCAGATATTTTTGGCCTACAACTCTCAGAAATCCCAGCCAGTTTACCAGATGTTAGGATTTCTGGGAGTTGAAGGTCAAAAATGTCTGGGGACCCCAGGTTAAAAACCACTGCCCTACAGCATCCCAACAATCTCAAAAATCCACCCAACAGCACAGATATTTCTAAAAATTGACAAATCTTGTGCTAAAATCACACATAACCCCCACCCCATGCATGAATAACATAGAGCAATACCCATCTTTAGTGCAAGCATCCGAAAGCTTGTACTACTCTCAATATTTCTATTTTCCTTTACAGACATGCTCAAACTGGTGTCAGGAAGTGATGTATCTTCATGTTCTGTAAAACTCATTCCACTATTGGAAGAACCAATGTATACATGGGAAGCCAAGTATGTCTACAGGTTTTCATTGAGCTGCAATTTATTCAACTGGCTATAAAAGTAGTACAATGTATATTCATGTATAAATGGACTCAGGTGTAACTTGAGTGCAGGTTTTGGAGCCAAAATTGTGGATTTTGATATTACCCATGTGTAAAGGTGTTTTTATTTTGATTTATAGATGTCATGTTTAATTTCGTTTTAAAAGTCATGTTTGACTATGTTTAAAAGGGTAAGTATTAGTTACCAGTGCGAGGGGGATGGTAACCAGCTCAGCATTCTGAGGCAGGTTACCATAGCAATGAGGGCGGAGCCAACTGCCGTTTGAAGGAAAAGATGGAATGTTTTAAAAACAGTTTAGTCTGTGATTTTTAGTCACAGGGAAGACACTGGTTCCAGGTTAGGGATACCAGGGGAACTCAGATCTCTAATAGTGTTGAATTAAGCAAGTTAGGTTTATTTGTAGATTCTGAGTAGTAAGGGGGAAGAAATCCCAGTTAGATCCAAAGTGATCAGTTCATAACTTTGAAACCATTATCTAAGTGCCTTTAAAGAAATTACTGTAACCACTAAGCTCTGTGCCTGAAATAAACTTGTTTCGTTCTTCAAAAGCCTCTGTCACACGTATATTCAAACTAAGTTATGATACCATCTAAAGTAAATAAGAAGAATAAAGAAGATAAATTCCCCTCTGCCTGACATCTCCACAATTGGTGGCCGCAGTTAAATAAAACATATTTATATTGGTGGCAGCGGATATAGTTAAATATATAATAAAATAATTAATAAAAAGATTCCTCCTCTACTCCACATCTCCACACCATGGATAAGTCGAGGGTCACTCCACAGAGAGGGGGAAAGCACAAATGAAGTCTCACAGTGGTCAGCCACCATTTCCCCTTCCAGGCATTCAAAAAGGCCAGCAGTACTACCACAACTGAGACAGTAAAAAGGATCAGTGCTTCTTTCAGTATTCATCTTTGCCACTCCACTCAGAGAAGGAGATGGTTCTTTTTCAATAGGAGTTAAGGCACAGTACCCACATTGACCTGTGGATAATTGACCCAGTTTTTTGGTATTGGTTGTTTTGACTAAGATGTATAGATTTGTACATGACTATATAGGGTAGGTTATATTTAAACTCTTACGACTTCTTCCTATTTTTATCTCCCAAAAAAACAGGCTGTAAGTTTTTGTATTTCAGGTGCCCCCCCCCCCCCCTTTTAAAAAGAAAAAACAAAATGAAACCTGGCCACTGTAAGGACAATAAATGTTTCTCCTCCAGCCAATTTATTACTTAGATTCCCTAGTCAAGCAAAAGCTCAGCTTGGCTGCAGCTCCTGCCAGCAGTTCACGCTGTCAGGCAACAAAAAGGGAGGAAGTGACAAACTTTGGTATATAATTTGGTTTTGCTAAATTCACATGGAATATATTTAGAACATGAAAGGCCATTTATATTTTTAGGCTTCTTTAAAAAATTAAAACACCCCTGTAAATTTCTCTGGAGGTCCGCTTTTTTCAAACTTCTAAAATTACTTAGGCTCTCTGTCCCCAGAAAGGAAGCAAATTACATAATTCACCCAGTTATAATGCTCCAGTGCTTAAAATTCTGCTTAATGCATACAATACACTGTTGTGTTTGTTCCTGAACAGCTCAATGTTCTGCTTTTATTTTTGCATACTGAAGTAAGAATCCGAGGAAATAATATGTTTGTTAAACTTCCCTGAAGGTAATGAACCAAAAAAAGGAAAGGAAACAACAGAAAGGAATGGAGAAAAAGAAATAGCTTGGAGTTGCAAAATAACCCATGCAAGCACATGGAGAAAATGTCTTCTTGTCTACTGCAACCTAAACCAAGATTGCAATCCTGATCCAAATCCTACTTAATTCAGTAGTTCACACTTCTGAACATCACAATATTTATATAAATACAGCCTTAAAAGATGTTATATTTATATAAATATGAATATGCATTGTTTTTTAAAAAAATATGGGAACAAATACAGCCACGTTGAATGTCAAAATACTACTTTGATTATTTTTAGAGGTTTACACGAGGAATAATGGTGGCTGGACACTGAGCATCAATCTACAAAAAGATTTTTCATTTTCTCTAAGTTCTGAGCATTAATCTACAATTAAATTTCACTTTCTCTAAGGTCTTTCAACAATGGTCTGTATGCTCTCAAGACGTGGGCAATTCTCTAATTAGAGATAAAAATACAGCTGAAACCAAAATACTTCTTATCGGGAATCACAGACATGGACATTGACAAAAACAAGGACAGACTATTTAACTACTTAGTGACGGAGGCTAGAATTATATATACACAAAAATGGAGAATAAAAGAAATTCCCTCAATAGAACATTGGATCGAAAATAATGGATATAATGAATATGGATAAGTTAATTCAATTATTATCTCATTGTCCATGTGAAAACAAAAAAAATGGACTGGTCTCCAGTAAGAAAATATATGATACAAGAACATATGAAACTGATAACAGAACTAAATTGAGGACTAAGGGAAAACTTGTTCCCCAGTGCAAGAGAAGAAGGGTTAGTGGAACTACGAGGAACCAAGAAAGAACTATGTAAATGGCTGTGGAGATGATTGGAAGTCAATTTTTTTAATTTCACTATCCTCCTTTCCTTCCTGAACTTTCCTTTAGTTTCGCAATTAGTTTTTTTTGTTTTGTTTTTTTGCTTTTGCTACTCCACTGGCAAAATGACACACACCCATTTCAATTAATACAATACTCTTTGTGTGCCTGCAAGCATCATGATTGACAATAAATACTGATTCATGCATTATTTTAAAATCAAACTGTTTTATTTGTGAAAAATCACAAATTCTATTATATGTACTCTGTTGATTCCTATCACCCTTTGCTCAATGCACATTATAATATCACGTTCTAGCTTCCCATAACATCATACTTTGGTCACGTGTATCCAAATGTAGATTCTTTGGCTAATCTATTTTAGAGGTTTTTTTGGACAATAAAATTGGTTGAGGGTAAAGAAATTAATGTTAGAAAAAACATGACAACCATACACAAATGAATGCATGATTTCCAAGGGCACTTAAGAATTTGGACAATAATCATTTTCAAATTTATCCTGGATTAAATCCCCCTGAACTGTATGTGTGTGTGTATATGTGTGTGTGTGTGTGTGTGTGTGTATGTGTGTGTATGTATGTGTGTGTGTGTGTGTATATATATATATATATATATATATATATATATGATTAGTATTACATTGTTGACCTAAACAAAAAAGAATTCTGGAGGGAAGAAGCTTGCTTAAAGTTAGCAGACAGTAAAAATGTTCAATTACACTTTCTTTCTGTGACACTCTGTAGCCCCAGCACACACAGAGGATTAGTAAATCATAAGGAAAAGGGTGGAGAAAAGAAAAGCAGTAAAACTAATCCTTTAAATATAAGGTTTATGCAAATCTCAAAAACAAAAGATTTCTGACAAAAACTAGAATTGAATGGGGAGAGGGAAATTTTTAAAATTTGGAATACTTCTCTGCAATATTGATCCTATTTTCAGGAAATTAGAAATGTGTGTTGATGAAAAAGAGGCTGAGAGAACACAGTCTGAAAAGTGATTAAGGCAATTTGTTCAAGAAAAACCCCTTAACTGGCAGGACTCTCTTTCCCCCTTCCTATTCACAAGGGGTACTATTTACTGGTCATATGCATTCGGGACTTATCTTGTCCTATTTCGTGTCCCGGTTTCGGTGGGGCCCTGTTCTGCTTTCGTCTGACCTCCCGAAATCGGAAGGTCGGGCATTTGTTAGGTTTTGTCTTCTGGGCCGAAAGTTCTGTTTTCTTTTGGTCCAAAACTCCTTGGCTATGAGTGCAGGCTTTGGGCCTATGCACCCGGGCCTTACAGGGCCTGCAGCCCATTGCCAAGTAAGAAGCGTTCCTTACTCAGCAATCGGCTGCAGTAGATTGCCGAGAAAAGAACGCTCGTTAGTCAGCAATGAGCTGCAGGCCCTGTGAGGCCTGGGTGTGTAAGCCCAAAGCCTGCACCTGTAGGCCCAGGAGCTTTGGATCTACAGGTGCAGGCTTTGGGCCTACGCACCTGGGCCTCGCAGGGCCTGCAGACGATCTATCCAAAAAGCAGGCTTGGAGTCAATACCGGCTCCTGCCTGCCTTTCGTTTTGAGTTGGTTTTTCTTTCCGCGCAGGGGGTGGGGGTCCTTTTTGTGCCATCTGAATGGACGGTGTGAAATGGAAACACAAATGAAACACATCTCTACTACTTACTCCTTTTGCTTTTCTCAAGAAGCAATGTGGAGTCACACAACATAGGATATTCTGTTCCAAAGCTAGGAGAGGCTGCACCAGTTTGATTTTCCCTGCTCCTACTGGGAATAGTAAGATTTCACTCCATCCTCTGCTCTCCATTCTGCTGAATTAACTGAATGCAAACTACTTTTGCACTCTGAATCCAGTTTGCATCAGGATAAAGAGGAAAAAATGAGAGATGGAGAGAGAAATCAGGACATTTAAAAACCAACTGAGAATGTGGGGTGGCAGAAGATTAACCAGCTTCTCTCTAAAAGAATGTGGGGGTATTTGAATGAGAAAGCTGTTCTTGGCATTGACTATTCAGCATGACAAATAGAGGAGAGAAGGAGAGAGGTATCTTTACTTGCTTCTGGGTATCTGGGATCTTGACAAGCCTTTGGTAGTGGTCACTATGTGTGCAAAAGACCGAGAGCTGGTCCAGGTTACAATACTCTGGAGCATCACCCTGTGTCTAATGATCACATGATCCAATACAGGATTCTTCGGATATCAACCCACACAAAATCAAGTTGGTACAGTAGAGTCTCACTTATCCAACATAAAGGGGCCAGCAGAATGTTGGATAAGCGAATATGTTGGATAATAAGGAGAGATTAAGGAAAAGCCTATTAAACATCAAATTAGGTTATGATTTTACAAATTAAGCACCAAAACATCATGTTATACAACAAATTTGACAGAATAAGTAGTTCAATACACAGTAATGTCATGTAGTAATTACTGTATTTACGAATTTAGCACCAAAATATCACCATATATTGAAAACATTGACTACAAAAATGCGTTGGATAATCCAGAACGTTGGATAAGTGAGTGTTGGATAAGTGAGACTCTACTGTATTAAGAATCACATAAGCACATTCTGACCATCTCATAGTGTCATGCAAGTGTAGGGTTTATTTGTTATCTTAATTCATATTCTTCCTCTCTATTTCAAAGCATGTATTCTGTGCCATTTGATTCACTCTAAACTTCTCAGAAGATATTTTTACAGTCTGTCTGTCATCCACTTAAAACAATTAATTTTTTTTTAATTAACTGAATGATCAAAATGAAGAGGAAATATAGGAAACATTGTGCAGTAGGAATCTGACCCTAAATGATAATAAAAAAAGCTTAACAGTGGGATACAAACTCTAGCCCTCCAAGCAAATCAGCACAGGATTAACTATAATAGGACTCAGGATTAGCTGCATCTTCTAAGTGGCAAGCCAAAGCTGTTCTGCCGAAGAAGAGATGAGTCAGTGCTTCTGCCTACTCACTGTAGGAGATAATCTTTGGGAATCTATATCATTCTGTTGCTCCCTGTCTACCAAAAGCATGAAGAACTTTTCTCAGAACTTGAGAACCAACTAATTGAGTTCTCTAAATTAAATTCTCTTTTAGTGAAGTTAAACATGAATTAATTAGAAATATTTGAAAATAAATTAATATAATTAAAACAGCTCTATTTATCTACCTAAAATAATAGTTACTATAAAAATAGCACCAGATTCATGAAACTGTGTATGAGCCCAGCAAAACCTGCTTATATTTCAAGGGTGTTAACAGAAATGTTCAATATAATAAAGGATGTGTGAAAGTCAATTTGCTAGCATTCAGAACAGTGATACAAGCATTGAGATGAAAATATGGTTCTTTAACAAATACTCCAAACAAAATACAATTTAGGAATTGTCGTCTCAATGCATAGAGATAGATCACTTTTCCTGTTATAATTTTACTGTGATAGTGATTTTATTTATTTTTATTTATTTATTATTCAAACTTATATGCCACCACTCCCCTAGGGCTCGGGGCGGCTTACAAGAACAGGCTAAAATCTAAAACAATTTAAAAACAGCAGTAACAGAAGTCAAAAGCCTGCCAAAACAGGTGTGTCTTATATGCCCTGAGAAAGACTGATAAATCCCATAAGGCATGGACTTCAGGTGGCAGAGTGTTCCAGAGTGATGGCACCACTGCTGTAAAGACTCTGCATCTGGTTGTTGTTAGACACAAGGTCTTAAAACTGGGAACTTCCAGTAGATCTTGGTCCTCAGAACGGAGGGATCTCTGGGGTTGGTAGGGGGTGAGGCGGTTTTATGACTGTACCAATACCAACTGACTTGGACTGGATTTGCCTCTGTGGACAATATGTTAAAATCCAATAAAAACTTCGAATTCACTTTCTACTGTGTTTTTGTCATGATTAGTTTGTCAGGTTTTGATACTGACGTTTATGTATTATGTTTTTATTTTTACTTGGTTTTGTATTGTGTTTTATTTTTTGTTAGGTTGTTGAGATTGTTGTTGATGTTTTATTTTTGTGTTTTTGTACTGTGCTTTTATTTTCTGTAAGCCACCCCAAGTCCTGTTTGGAGAGGGGGCGGGATATAAATAAAGATGATGATGGTGATTATTATCTGCACTTCTAACATTGCATCTTTTATGAAAAAGAATGTATTACATCTCTAAACCAGAAAATTTAAGTACATTTCCAAACTACTAATCAGGGATTCCACAGGATCAAACAACTGCAATGACATCAATTTATATTACTTTGGAGTTGTAGATACACTTTAATATTCTATAGTTTGGAAATATTACTGAATTTTAAGAGATTAAAAGAAATTTCATATATCTTGTTTTAAGTTGAATTGTAGGGGGGAAATCCCTACTATTAATTTGCAAAACAGGTAGAACAGATCTTCTTCAAGTGGACCCCCTCCCCAATATATTTTCTATTCCACTAAGCAAAAACGGAAAGCTGCACAAAGATGAATGGATCATTCTCCTTCTAATCTATGGCCTCATCTACACTGAAACTATAATGTTGTTTTGATAAGACTTGAAGGTGTAGCAACCACTAAACACACACCGTCAATGTGCACTGCAGCACACATTTACAAGAGTCATATTAGAAAATATCACAGCAAAGTCCAATTTCAGCCAAACAATATGCGGAGGCAGATTGCAATAAATCCAAGATTCAGGGTAAAATGGGTTCCCCCGTATACCTCCAAAGTGCTGGTGCAAATCTCTCACAGAAATAGAAAATCAAACCATGCAGAAAAATTGAGGCCAGGTTCTATAGTTAATATAATCACCTTCATGGCCTCAAACTGGTTCCAGACCTGTCAATTTAATCAACTGTGCAGCTAAACTGGTTCCTCCCAAACTTATTCCAAGCTGTATTATAGGGTCAGTGTAGATATGCCCATAGTCACTTTCACCTGTCTTTACTCATAGGTTCATTCCTCCCACTTAATTATTAATGTATGGATTAAAAACAATTACTTGAAAATCTGCATATAAATGTATTATGAATATGTATTTTAACCCGTTTTTCTCAATGCCCCATATAGTTATACATGTATTTTATACACTTTTTCTAAACATGTTATCCTATAGCACACAATTAAAGATCTCTTTTGCCTTTTTGAACTAAAAATTCTACAAAGCATTTGGAAAACTGTAAAAGTCTGATGTTTCAGTCCTGCCAGCCCCACATTGGACTGGTGCTGAGCAGATCAATTCACACCAGGACCTACAGAAATCTTACTCTCAAGTGCCTCCATTTCTATAGAAATGTGCATAAAAGGAACTTCATGACACAGAAAATGCCACAATTCTGAAGTGCAATGCAATAGTATGTTTTACTGATCAAGCCAGGACAGTTTACCTATCCAACCAATCTGCAATTCTGTGTATACATATGATAGAACAACTGGTCAATTACATATTTCAAGTAAGTAGAATGCTATAATTCAACACTGTATACTCCATATTTGTCACACACATGCCATTCTCATTTTGTATATCATTTTTCATTCATTTTATTAGCTACATTTATTTCTTGCCTGGCCACCAACTGACTTCATATAATTACTGATATTTTATTCATTTAACTTCATTATGATAGCAACGTTGTGATGTAGTCCAAGCTGAGGAAAATTAACTGGCTTAAGTGAGTTTCATGCCTCAAGGGAGACTATAACCTAGATTTTCCAATACATTGCCTGGTGTGCCACATTGTCTCTCACCAATTTGACTAAAGTTCAGTTTTATAACTTTATATTTTAGAAGGGCATTTACAAAATTAAAGAACATCCACCACAAGTAATATTCATTTGTTAAGGGCAATAAGCCTTAACAAAACCGAAATGACCAAAACTGAGCTAATTTGTTCTAGGATATGAACGGAATTTCTTTTTTAACCAGGGATTTCATATATAAAGCACAACTGTTAAACTTCCTTCATAGATTTGTGGGCACATTATCAAAAAATATTTGGAAACCTTGGTACCAGAAACATGGTGGTTTTCAACATTATTTAATGTCTTCAGGCACATCATAACTACTCATCCAGGACAGGTTTGGGGAGAAAAAATATGGATTTTACTATAACATGTGGATAAGTAACAATTTTTTCCTCCTTTTAAAAATGCATTGAAGGAACATGCTTAGGAAGAGCAAAATAAAATAAAAGAATCTGTTTATTTGAGAGGTCACATCAGTGTGTGTGTGTAAATTGCAATGGTTTTAAAATGTCTAAATTTCCTCAAATATATATAGATTAGATAGTTAAAGAAATATAAATGAGGAAAAAGAATTAGAATGCACCCTGGGGGAAAAGGGTGAGTGGGGGGAAGAGCAAGGAAAGCATCCTGTCTCTGTCAGAAACTCAGTGACAGGAATCAAACCAGAGAAAGAAAGACTTCCCTTTCTCCTCCCCTCACTCTTTTTTTCAGCCCACATGGCATGCATCAGCAATATAGGAGAGTCCAAAAAATGTGGCACACCTATCTTTTTTTGTGTCACTGCGATTGTTTTTTAACTGAAATTCCTGTGTTTATTTATGATGTATTTTTGTTATATTTTATTTATGTTGTTTTGTATTTGTATTTGTAGTCTTTGGAAACCGCCCTGAGTCCCTTCAGGGAGATAGAACGGTATATAAATAAAGTTGTTGTTGTTGTTGTTGTTGTTGTTGTTGTTGTTGTTATTATTATTATATGTGTATGGTTCAGATGGAGTGGTGCACGGGAAGGCATTTTAATAGGGCTTACTACAGTCTCTATTGCAAGGCTTACACAGAGACTGCCAAACCCCTAAAACAGTGGTTCTCAACCTGGGGTCCCCAGATGTTTTAAGCCTTCAACTCCCAAAAATTCTAACAGCTGGTAAACTGGTTGGGATTTCTGTGAGTTGTAGGCCAAAAACATCTGGGATCGCAGGTTGAGAACCACTGCCCTAAAGCAATGGTTCTCAACCCTGTGGGTCCCCAGGTGTTTTGGCTTACAACTCCTAGAAATCCCAGCTAGTTTGCCAGCTATTTAGGATTTCTAGGAGTTGAAGGCCAAAACATCTGGGGACCCACAGGTTGAGAACCACAGCCCTAAAGGATTGTATAGTAAGCCTCTATTAAAAATGGCTACTGCTGCTCCATTCTCTAAGTAGCCAAAACTGCAGGGAATACAGCATTTCTAGCATTAACTAGTGGATAAGTCCACCAAGACTTTGGGTTGAGTTCATGCCATTTTTTCTACTTATATCTTTTTGCCTATTTGAATGAAGGGTTGGAGAAAATAATTATAGTAATCTGTGCCATGTGCTTTTCAAATAACCAAAGCTTCCAAAATTGCCACCTCATGCAAAAAACTAAAACAAACAAACAAAAAGCCCCACAACTTTAAAAATACAGAATAGACTCCAACTAATGTTCCTCTGCCACCAAGTGGATTGGGAGGAGAGTGCTCATTACCTTTCAAATCTATTCTGGAGATTTGAGCGACCCTCCAGAGCAAATTTAAGGGTGAATAGAGGAAACTCTCAATCTGCACATCAAAACTTTCTGTGAACACTGGTTGGATTCTACCCATAACTCTGAAGTAAAATAAAGATTTCACTTTAGATAAACCAAGTATGCCTGTCTTAAATGTTATTTTTTTTACAGGAAAAAACTGTGCCAGTTATCAGAAAAGGAAGTAAAATAGAAAATTACCCTAAAAGACATTTCAAGATTTTCTCCACCCCAGATATCCATTCCTGCATCGTAAGTTCCTATCTCTTCAAAGTAGTTTCTGTCAATAGAAAATAGGCCACCAGCCATAGTAGGGGTCCTAGTTGAAAACAAAAGAAAAATAAGAAAGGGAAGGAAAAGAAAAAGAAAAAAATACTTTTTGAAAGATACGGTGTGGAATTCTGTACTACACCATAGCATATATTTTTCCAGACACTTTAGACATCATTAAATTCTATTTGCTGCAAGTGGAAGGTTTACTTTTAAGTTTTATCATTTTAATTGCCTGCACATGGAGTCATTGGCCAAGGACTTATAAATATTGCACAACAATAACTGGTCAAATTATGCATGCATTTAGATTTTTCATTTTTTAAAAACCTGCTTATATCTTTAAAATGTATATATCATATGGTTCAGCAGGGAACACTGTGCTGATAAAAGCAATCTAAAGTATTTAATGGGGAGGATTTGATGCCTTTGTTTCGATTTTCAGAGAGTTCGTAAAATTACCAGGCACAGTAACTTTACAAGACTCTAAACTTCTGCAAGAGATAAATCCACTTAATGTGTATGCCTACATAAATGTCAATGTCCCAATGTCTAAAAATATCTATGATACTTTTTAACAAGTGTCATTGTAGTTTAATTTCTTTAGAACGGTATACTCTACAATAAATACATTGGTTTTCTGTTTTGAACTACCTCAGTGGAGTCATTACATGGATTCCAAAGTCTTAGCCCAATGATTTGGATGCTTAATAATTTGGTCATTTGGGCAGTATAAACATGTGCAGCTAAACAGCTGAGAGTGCACTAATCTGCCTTAGCCATGTGATTGTTATTGATTATATCCACTGATTTATGCAAATGCACAACCTGTACATTTGATAGCACAGCATGGTGGATTATTCGGAAGGATCTTTCCAGATATCCACTGTTTAAAGAAACGTAGCAGCAGGATAAACATTGAACCTCATATCATCGTGCAGGCAACCAGAAATTTGTGCTTCCCTCCCCACACCCCAGCACACATGATGCAGGATAGATTTCACTTGCAAATGGAGCATGACCCTAGTACCGGTGGCACTGATGTAGTTTCACTTTTTCATTTTTCCACTTAGGGCTCACTGTATGAGCCACACCCTCTTCTTGTTACTCATTTGTCTGTTTGAAAATAATAGGGTTTCCTATTATCCATGGTTTCACATATTCATGCAAATTCCAGGAATGTATGCCCACCGCCCAGCAGTTATCAGGCCATACTGTGTATGTACAGTATCCATGGATTCTTTATGCACAAAGTTATCCATCCACAGCTTGAAAATATGTTTTAAAATATAAAAAGCCAATCTTATTTTAGCCATTTTATATAAGGGATGCTATTTTACTATGTTATTGAACATATTGGGACTTCAATATCCATAGAGTATGGCATCCGTGGAAAATCTTGGAATAAAATTTCACTGAATACCAAGGGCCCACTGTATGAGAAATGAATGAGGACTCTTGCCACACACTGGACTCTCCACAGATATATTTTTTTTCCTTTCCTTGCCTAGTTTATCCATGCCTCACAGCCTCTGAGGATGCCTGCCATAGATGTGAGTGAAACGTCAGGAGAGAATACTTCTGGAACATGGCCACACAGCCCGAAAGACATACAACAACCCAATGAATTAATAGTTCATTACAGGATATTGTTCACAATATTTTAGTTACACTGATGCCAATGAGTAACATCTATCATGCCATAGGATTTCATTGTAGAAAACAAAATTTCCACTTGTTCCCTTCCTCTGCCCCATGCTATACATTGGCTCTTTGTCACCCCAGAAGGCACCAAAGCAAAGATGGGGGTGGGAAGCATGGGGGTGAATCTACACTGACTGATACTTCAGGGCCAATCTAATAATAATAATAATAATAATAATAATAATAATAATAATAATAATAATAATAATAATTTTATTCTTATATCCTGCCCCATCTCCCCAGAGGGACTCGGGGCGGCTTACATGGGGCCATGCCCAGACACGACAGCACAAATCAGATAAAACATTAAACCGAGCAGTAAAACTTCAACATGATTAAAAGCAGTCATAAAAGTCAATATACACAATAATATTAAATCTTGTTTGTCATATGTTGGATCAGCCTCTATATGGATCACACAGGGACTCCCGCAGCCACTGTGGAGGCCTCCCTGACCATCCCCTTCCATACTCCATGTTGCTGCACTCATCACCTATGATATAGGTCCTACCTGTCTGCCACTGCCTGCAAAGATATCAGCTGGGGTAAAAGGCAATGAAGGAGGAGGAGGTGAGGAGGAATTTTCCCTCCTCCCCCTCTTCCTTTCTAGAGCAAATGATGTCATTGCAGGTAATCTCCCCCCCCCTTCCAACACATCTGTTTTCCCTTCCAAAATGCAGGTGACAGCTGACAAGTAGGACCCACATCATGACCAGATACTGTCACAACACAGAGAGTGACAGGGGACATTGACTGGGCTTCCCAAGCCTGAGAAACATGGGATGGCAGTGGGGACAATTGCACCCAGTTCCATTCTGTAACTGTCCCAATTGCTCAGACAGGCCCAAAGTCCAGGGACAGTTCACACTATGGGACAGAATTTCCCAACTTCGGTTAATGCAAGGGAAGGATGTTGATAGATCAGCTTCATGTGGTGTTTGGCAGCCATGAAGCTGATCTTGTCTACACTAGCATAAGTGTTGGAAGGCCTGGAAAAAATTGAAAAATTGGGAGGGAAAACAAAAAAAACCTCCTCCTCCACCCATTTTCCAGGTTTTTTTTTCCAGGCCTATAGTGGTCAGTATAGAAGTGCCCTGGGAGAGTTCAGAAGACATCTGTTTAGCTAATGATGGCTGTTCCATTCAAGGAGGAACTTTGAGCTATGTATCCCAAATATTTCCTTTGATACATTTATTATTGCAATTGCTTTCAGTATGATTGTTATAAGCATGATTAAGTTGGGTGCCACTTCATTTTCTTTTGGCTCAGAAATGTCCAGAAACTGCAAACATATATTTTACCTGTATAATAAATGTAAGCAGAGTTCCTCAAATTGCATGTTTTTGATTTTTCTGAAAGCCAAAGGCAGTTGGCACTTTTTGATTCTTTAGAAGAGAGCTAAAGAATTCTTGTTCTTTTGTTGGGAATGTAAAATTAATTCCTTCACCAATAATAACCCTATTTTTACTGTTAAGACTGCAGCCATTTGTTCTGACTGCAGCTTTGATTACACTTGTTTTAGAACCGGAGATTAAAAGGCACATCAAAAAACAGGAAAGATTTCAGGAATTAAATGTAATAATATAAAAGTTTAACAGATGCTGTTTATATTTTTATTCAAATGGTTGAGCCCAGTAGCAATAAAGCATCGCTGAAGTGGTATGGTGCTACCTTCACTCCCCAGTTGAGTCCACCCAGCTGAGCCAATTAGTGGCTTTGATCCACTAAGGTAAAGGGTAAAGGTTTTCCCCTGATGTTAAGTCCAGTCGTGACCGACTCTGGGGGTTGGTGCTCATCTCCATTTCTAAGCCGAAGAGCCGGCGTTGTTCATAGACACCTCCAAGGTCATGTGGCCGGCATGACTGCATGGAGCGCCATTACCTTCCCGCCGGAGTGGTACCTATTGGTCTACTCACATTTGCATGTTTTCGAACTGCTAGATTGGCAGGAGCTGGGGCTAATAGCGGGCGCTCATTTCGCTCCCGGGATTTGAACCTGGCACCTTTTGGTCCACAAGTTCAGCAGCTCAGCGCTTTAACACACTGTGCCACCAGGGGCCCCACAGTTAGGGTTGATCCACTAGCTAACCAAAAAAGGAAGAAAACCAACACCGTGGGTGCAAGTATACCTTTGTGTGTTGCTTGTTGACTACCGGTGACCCCATGAATTTCACAAGATTTTCTTAGACAAGTAAACTCAGAGGCAGACCTAGTTCATGGAGCCCCCAGATGACGTAGTGGACTAAGTGACTTGAAGGTTGGGTTGCTGACCTGAAAGCTGCCAGGTTCGAATCCCACCCGGGGAGAGTGCAGTTGAGCTCCCTCTATCAGCTCCAGCTCCATGCGGGGACATGAGAGAAGCCTCCCACAAGGATGGTAAAAACATCAAAAACATCCGGGCATCCCCTGGGCAATGTCCTTGCAGACGGCCAATTCTCTCACTCCAGAAGCAACTCAAGTTGCTCCTGACACGAAAAAAAACAACAAAACAAACTAGTTCATAATCATGGCACTTTCCAAATGATGTCATTTATGAGCTAGTGCTTTAAATGCATGTTAAATCACACATACATTCTGTTGTTATTATTTATTTCCCTCTCCAGCTAAGTAGGAACAATCGTACTGTGTGACTAGGCACAAAAATAAAGCTTCCTCCTTCTAACTTGGGAATCTAGAGCTTTGTGCATGCTCTGTCATATAGAGCAATTCTCTCAATTCAGAGAAGCTCTATGTGGGGGTGGGCAGGGATTGTACAGCCCTCTGTATATTATTAGTCCCAGAAGCTCTATCAAGTATAGCCATGTTAAAGAATGTTTGTGATTCAACTTCACTGGAATTCAGAGGGCTTCATGATTTCCACCTTAATTTGACATGGTTTTTTTATTTATCATGTCAGCAGTGAATTGAGAATACAGTTATAATGTATAGAAAAACCACAAACGTTAAAAACTTGACATGGTAAAAGAAAGGGTATTCAACTCATTTCCCCATTATGTAAAATGTGGTGATCCACACAGCTATCCACAAGGAAGGTGGCAACAGCAGCAAGAGATATATCCATGTTGATAAGACAGCATCTCCTATATCTTTGGAATTTTGACATTATAGGCAATAACGATGCATTGCACATTTTGATCTACGCTGCAGGCAGGGGTGAATCAAAAGCTGATGCACAGAAATGAGTTGCTGCATGGTGCCAACCACAGAGAACTAAGCCCTTGGTTTTTACAGATCTGTAGCATTATCACTACAAATAGCCTCAGGCACATAGTACAGCTTTCCAGCATCCTGTGGGTCCTTTAACATTTGGAATATAATTTATAGACAGCCCAGACTGAGCACCATATCCAAAATGACTAGGACCAGAAGTGTTTTAGATTTTAGATCCACCCTCCCCCATTTTGGAATGTGTCCATGTATATAATGGGAAATCTTGCAGATGGGACCCAATTCTAAACAATTCTAGCCTGGAGGTAATTTTAAACACAATGATTTAAATGATTTTGTGAATGAAACAAAGTTTGTGTATACTGAATCATCAGAGAGCAAAGATGATATTATTTCAGCTATCCAAGTGTACAATTTTGTATTTCGAAGTACTTTAGATTTTTAAAAATAAGGGATAGTAAAGGTAAACGTAAAGGTTTCCCCTGATGTTAAGTCCAGTCATGTCTGACTCTGGGGGTTGGTGCTCATCGCCATTTCTAAGCCGAAGAGCCGGCGTTGTCCGTAGACACCTAAAAGGTCATGTGGCCAGCATGACTGCATGGAGCGCTGTTACCTTCCCGCCGGAGCGGTACCTATTGATCTACTCACATTAGCATGTTTTCGAACTGCTAGGTTGGCAGGAGCTGGAGCTAACAGTGGCCGCTCCCACAGCTCCTGGGGTTTGAACCTGGGACCTTTCGGTCTCCAGCTCAGTGCTTTAACGCACTTCGCCACTGGGGTTCCTAAATAAGGGATACTTAGAAGTTAAATAAGGGATACTTAACTTCTAATATAAACAAAATATCTAGATCTGGCCATTTCATTGATCTGGGTACATGGGGCAGATATAGTATGCATGGCAGTCCTTTCAGGAAATTCCAGATGAATATTAATCTACTTCAGACTTGCCAATCCTGAACATTTTCTTGCTATAGTCTATAGTTTCAATTTAAACTGTATAACCCCAGAACATCACAACATATTTCTAGGGTGAAACTGTTTCTTCTTAATCCTGCTCTGACTCAGAGTTAGCAGCAATGTAACAGTCAGAAGATACGAAACCTGCAGAAGGACATCTAGACATTTTTGTGACTCCCTAGTAATGCAACTGTTTTAGGAGTCCTTGGGAACTTAAACAGCAGGGTAGAAATAAAGATAATAATTTCATGGGGAAAAAACTTGTATTACATACGCATACACCATGTACATTCCACTGCCAGTAGCCTCTTCTTTGTAATTGCCCCATCTCTAGTTATTGACAGGTAAAACCTTGATTTGATGGATCCCTTGCACTTCTGGGCCAGCATGTCAGCAGTAAAGTGATATCATGAATGGGAATCCACTCCCCCTCCCTGCTTGGTATTCCCAGGCTGGCCATTTTCTTTTTCTTTTATATTTTATATTTTCTTTTATATTTATAGTGATATTTGCCTTTTTGTTTTTAAAAGCTAGAATTGTAAAATTAAAACAAAAAAAAAAATAAGGAACATTGTGCCAGAAGGCAGGTTATAAGGCTGTGTTGAAGTACAACTGCAGAACTATGAACTGGTAGATAAGAACTATTAAATAATTAGATAATTGCACTATTAAAGAGAGGTATGATAGCAATGGTGCTCAAGCTGGTATGTATTTTTATCAATTTCATAGAATCATAGAATCGTAGAGTTGGAAGAGACCTCACGGGCCATCCAGTCCAACCCCCTGCAAGAAGCAGGAAAATCTCAATTCAAAGCACCCCCTGCTATTTTCAATAGCAAACCTGCTATTTAATGAAATGGCAGGTTTGTGTGATAAAGTCCTCAGTCCCTACTACAGTGGTTCCCAACCTGTGGGCCCCCAGTTGTTTTGGCCTTCAACTCCCAAAAATCCCAACAGCTGGTAAACTGGCTGGGATTTCTGGGAGTTGTAGGCCGAAACACCTGGGAACCCACAAGTTAAGAACCACTGCCTTACTACAATAGACCTATTGAATCCACTGGATGTATTTATGTGTTGACTCATCACTCATAAATCGATTGAATAGTCTACTCCAGTGGGGACTAAACAACAAGTTGCCAGCCAGTAGCTACCAAAAATTTATGTTAGAAGAGGACCATTGCCTTTAATGAGGCAATTTTAAATGTAAGTCATTTGATTACTGATTACTTTGTTCTAGTTAACCAAGACCAAAATAAGAGGAGATTGATGCTACACAGCAGTGAACTTGAGTTGAATTTTAAGTAATATCAATGGATTTTCTTTAAATTAATTTGGAAGCTTTGTTTGCAATGTTAAATATCACACATTAGTCTTTTGGGTTTTTAAAAAATGACATCCAGCAGCTTCTGTTCACAACAGATATAATAAAGAAACTTTCTGCCAAGTTCTCTTTACAGGAAGAGCTTATAGAGAGTTCTGTTTTACAAGTGTCTTCACTGACAATTACCTGCAGGCTTTTACAATACAGTCACTGAATTCATTAACCTTTGCCATAAATTCTAGCAACTAGAGCAAAATCTGATATTTCTGTTACTTAAATTCCTCAGTAATGCTACATGACAAATGAAACAGCTGCTTGTTATTTCTAAAGCACACAATAGCTATTTACATTGCCTTTCATTCCAAATGAAAGTGAATCCCATTGTCTCTCCCAGTGGCCATGCAGAAGAAAAAGTATGCTGCTCAAAATTGATGGCATCAATATTTCTGAATTAGAGGTTAAGCATGCATAAAGTATTTTATTTATACAGATGCAGATGACTAATTCAGAGAGTTAGTAAATATGTCTCTATCTATTTTAGCAATATGAATAATTCTGGGGTGGTAAGGGATTTCTGGGTAACTCCATTTTGACTACCAGCAAATTGTGTGCATGTATGTATATTGTCAATGTATTGGGGTGAAGCTGGGGGTTATTATTATGGGACTAGAACTGAAGCTTGTGCTAATATGAATAAGATAAAAGCATGCAAGGGTCTGAAAATAATATGTGCTTTAATATGAATTCCCTGAAAGGACTAAAATAATTTAAAGAGGAAATAACAAGAAGTAGGATATAATTACAGTAGAGTCTCACTTATCCAACATTCGCTTCTCCAACATTCTGGATTATCCAACGCATTTTTGTAGTCAATGTTTTCAATACATTATGATATTTTGGTGCTAAATTCGTAAATACAGTAATTACTACGTAGCATTACTGCATATTGAACTACTTTTTCTGTCAAATTAGTTGCATAACATGATGTTTTGGTGCTTAATTTGTAAAATCATAACATAATTTGGTGTTTAATAGACTTCCCCTTAATCTCTCCTTGTTATCCAACATATTCGCTAATCCAACATTCTGCCGGCCCGTTTATGTTGGATAAGTGAGACTCTACTGTATTTAGTAAAAGAGGGGAGAAATTGAGACAAACCGCTCACATAAATATCTATTTTGAAGTAAGCCTCTAATGAACAAAAAGAAGAAGCAAGAGATCTAACATCATGAAGGATGCTTCCAAAATCTCCTGAGAGTAGAAGTGTCAGAATCTTCTACAGTAACTCCTGCAGGCTTACAACGGTTGTGTTTCAAACATTCTCCAGACAGCTCTACACACAGGTTTACAGTTGATGTTCTCAAGTTCTTCCCTCTAATGCAGAGCTTTCCAAACTGTGTGTCATGGCATTTCATATGCTGGCTCCAGTGTGTAGCTGTGTTGCATGAATGTAATGAGAAACCTCTGAGTCTATGTGAAATAAACAAAAAATCATATATTTTAAGAAATATAAATGAACAATTTTCATGAGATATGTTGTGTCCCCCCATACACTTCATTATTACAATTTATGTATGTATAAGGGGTTGATTTATCCTCCGGTTTGACTGTGTTGCAAAATGATGTGTGTCACCAACATGAAATGTTTGGAAAACTCTACTGTAATGTCTGAAAAGCCTTGTCCAGTTTGGACTTATTTGGACTTATTCCATCTACAGACATCTCAAAAAGATATTGTGCAGTTTGATAGGAAAGGAATGATTGAGTTACACAACTGATATCTAATGGATAAACATCCATCCTTCCAAAATGTGTTACTTCTATTTTACATGTTTTCTAACGGGGCAGACTCACAATAATCACAAATATGCCTTTAAGATTACAACAGGGACAGCTAGAGGAGCCACTATGGGCATGTAAATCCACTCTTGAATTTTCAGCTCCTTCTCCTGCCACTAGTTCATTTTCCACAGGGGCTCTTCTGATGCAGAATCTCTGAAGCAATAAGATCTAAAATCAGAAAGACCCCCAAACAAATCTGAACAGTGGTTGAATGAGCAGTCATAACATCAAAGGGGGATTCACCAGCCCAATGGCAATGGAGGCTAGTCTTGTATTATAATCAACTGAATAACTTTTTCCAGTGCATACTGAAATGGTCCATTCCATTACATCTTTTATGAGGCTTGTCAAAAGTTCAGTGAAAGAAGTCAACATCAACATAAGAAACAATGATGACATACAAATACAATCCAAAATACTGAAAATCATGCTAAGTCCTCAGTTTCAAACTATGTTGATGACGACATTTACATTTTAAGCATCCTAGGTAATTCTTTGGTTTCTGATAGCTTAGTATAAGTACACTTTCAATTTCTCCTCATAAAACTGAAGGCTTAAAATTTGGTTTTAAATGAAAGCCTATGTCTTGTAATTAAAAGAAGCAGTCACATATTGGATATATAAAATCCCCTAAAGTGGGAGTTGATTATCTTATAAACCTGCCAACTCAAGATGATAGTTCTCCTCAAGGTATAGTTCCATACAACTTTGCTCACCAAATTTTGACCATCTTTCTAAAACCAAAATTGAAAAATGCCTTGCCTGCATGATTTCCTCTTTTCCCTGGGAAGGATGTGGATGTCTTAAGAATCACAAAAAAACTACTTGTAACTAATACACTTGCAGATCTCTAGAAAAATATTACTTCCACTGTGCAATCCTGGCTAGGGCCGTATGCAGCAAATCACATATCTTCCAGCAGTGTTTTGGTACCTGCAGCTGAGAAGATGCTGGCCTTCTTCTGCCTTTGGGGGCAATATCAGATATTTTTAAAGAGTTATATTACCATGAGGACACCTTTAAAGTTCCACAGAACTAGCACTTCTTATCTATTACTGACAAACTAAAATTGGCATATTTCAGTTTATGCCCTTAGGTGCTGACTACATAAACATTAATAATGTGTCGGTGGAAAGCAGAAAAATGTTAGTTTGGATTTTCTTGGCAAAGAGCTCGAAGCCTAGGAGTAAATATCAAGAAGGTTGGTGGAGGAGCTAGTTGCCACTAGCTCTCTAGATAGCTGTAGCCCCAATCCCTGGAGCTTATCAAACAGGCAGCAAGCCCAACAGGTGGGTATTTAGTGCGAAAACTTGAGTGGAGCCCTTCAAAAGCTTTCATAAGCAAAATCACAGTAAGAATCATCCTGCCAAGAATCCTCCCCTGATCCTTGTGCTGTACAAAATGAAAGCTATCCATGTATAACTGGGAAAGGAAGTGCCAAGTTTACATCAAATGCAAGAGCCAAGATTACATCAAATGGAACATTATAAATTATGCCATCTGGGTCAGCACAACTTCAGATAAATTCTTTACAATGAACCATTAAGAGTTCTTCACTGCTATTTTGTTTTTCAAGATATATCATTCCTATGACTACTTTAAAAAACACTAGACGACACTTCCATGCAGAAACAATGGGGGTGAAGAAGTGCAATTTCTCCATCATTGTGGCTGCTATGCAATAGGTCTTCACATGAGATCTTGGCCATCTTCATCCAGTTCTTTTTCTTAGTCTTACACCAGAATCGCTGTTTTTTATGGAATAGCCTGCTAAGATGACAAGAGATGTTGGGAGGCTTCAGATCTCTCATCTTGCACTTAATTCTGCAGAGCTTCAAGAGTCATAGGATGTTTGAATTCAACCACATGATTTGTCCACAATAACAAATCTATAGAAAGTTCATCTACCATCACACTACCCCATAGAATTATCAAATCAGGAGTGTACCCTTCTCAATTAGTGAGGTCAAATTTCACCATCATATGGAGACTTTTTTTTCCTTTTTAATTCTTGCAGGCATTATATGTAAGTTTTCTCCAGATGTCTGCCTGTTTTGTTTGGGATGCTCTGCTGTTTTCTATTCTAGCTTTCAGCACTGCTGCTCTAGTATGTACATTTGTATTGGAAGCAACTGGTAATGTTTTTAAAAGAATGAGAGAGCATACTTTAAAATAAATGAGAATATTTAAAATAAATACTGATGCTTCTCTAATATACCCAACCACATGCAAACACCCATGCATGCATAGCATACACACTTGTATCTTTTCAAATATTGGCTGTTGATCAGTGTTTCAGCTGCTACTATAATAAAGAGCAGCAGATCTATTGTAAAATTAAATATTATATTAATCCTCGCCCAGCAGAAAAGGCACTTTTAGTCCCCCAGATCTACATTTTGTTATGTGATTCACAAAAAACTATAGCCATAAGCCAGGTAATTATTATACAGTCCTCAAAAGAATTGTGAAGCAATGCCTGGAATTATGTAACAGCTATTTTATTAAATATACATAACTATGCAATTTCTGCTAACTCTAAGCCCTTTCACAACGTAATCAAAACATCATTCCCCCATGCTTTGCTTGTTGCCAGAATGGATCTCCCCATGGAACTGTTGCCAAGTAAAGTAGATTTGAATGTGGAGTTACAATCATGGTAACAGTGACTGAGTAGCTGTTATGAATAAAGAACACGTATCTAGATGTACACATCTGTCACTGTTTTGTGCTCATGAATACAACTTTGTCACAATGTTGACACTATTGCTGCAATCGTAACTTTCACGCCCCCTCTCAACCTACTTTACTGGGCATCAGCTTCACAGGGAGAAGGAGGTCCATTTTGCTGGTGATGAGAATATGGCTGAATATTATTTTCATCAGGTTTGGAATGGGAGTCCAGCCAGGAGAGATTACAGGACTCCAACCATTGTCCTTAAGTTTTAGTCACCTATAATATGCAGAGGGCTTTGTTTCATTTCTATTTGCCAAAAAAAAAAAAAAGAATGGGACAAAATTCTATTGATACCTTTGTGTTGGTTAAATATTTGGGGTATGAAGTTTCAGTCATGGTCCTTGAGTTTCAGTCACTTGTAATAAGCATTGGAGGGATTGTTTTGTTTATCTTTACAACAACAAAAATAGACCAAAGCTTCTTCTAATCCATTTGTGTTGGTTATATTTTTGGGGGTTCAAACCTTGGGGTTTGAGCTTTCGGCCATGGTCTTTCAGTTTCGGTCACCTGCAAGATGCAGGTTTAAATTTTTCTTTACCAAAAAAAGTTGGTTGGACAAAATCTACCCATCTCTTTATATTGGTTATATATGCAGGGTTGGGCACTTCTTTTGTTGCAAATAGGGAAAATTGATCACAACTAAAAACTAATGTTCTACCTCACAGGAACATGTGTTTACTAGTGTTGGAAGTTCAGCTATGCTTGATGTGATAATCCATTGTTCTGTTTAAATTTTATATTGCTTATTAGGTTGTAGAAGCTTGTATATAAAAGTTGTGCTATATATCATGGTTCTTCTAAAATATCTATGCATATATATATATATAAGGTTACATTTGTTAAATGTTCTGTTGGGAATAGAAAATCGGCAAGTAGAATATTGGGGTGCAAAGAGTGACTAGAGGAGTGGCTAAGAGCTAGACACTAAAACTAATGTTTGGTGGTCAGAGAAATAGTCAAATGATTATTTTTCAGAGGTGTTAAGTAGTAAAAGGAATAGGATCAGCACTAGCTATTATTTTGAAATTTAGATTGGAATAGGAGTTAGAATAGGAATTATTTATCCAGGATAAGCTGGAATGTATCAGTCAGTATAAATACACTCAATAGTCCACTTTATTATGGAATCATATGCTTCTGAACATAAATTAAACTTGATTATTCCAAAAAAATCTTTAAAAATTAAAAAAAATGTTTCAGACATTCACTTACTAGATTATGTTTCAGGTATAGTCATGATATCTACCGGTAGTAACAAACATTAAGAATGGAGAAAGTCAGAGTACCAGGGTTGAACTCAGCAGATGTGAGCTTTATAGGGAGAAGAGATTACTAGAGAGTTTATGCTTGTGGAAGGATTTGAGTCAAATAGCTAAAACACTATGGGAATATAGGAGGGAATCCCTGAGTAGCATTATAAGTCTGTCTAAGGTAAAATAGAAGTAAAAAATTCTAGTTCTTCATCTCTCCCAACAGAAAAGTATTGGTGAGAAGTAAGGATACCACTTGGGTGAGAAAATACACCAGATTCATACACTCAAGGGAAATTTTATTTGCCTTGATAAGGGCTAAACAATAACATAGTTTATTTTAAAAGTAAATTGAGATGGTGAATTTAATACAGACATGGCTAGAGAAGGATGGAGGTCTGCCTTTCTTTCTTCAGTTTGGGCAAGGGTGGGGTAATGGACTGGTCCATGAGGTCATGAAGAGTCGGAAATGACTATGCGACTGAGCAGCAGCAGGGGTAATGGGATGAAGGCTCTTACTTCTGTTTCCATGTATAAGTCAACCCGGGTTTTTGTGTCAAAAATTTACAACTTATAAATGAATATAAAATAATAGCAATCCCGCCATTAGACTTGGAAATATAAAATAATCTTTTATCTTCAAATATGACCATATCCAGTGAAAATATTTAAATAAATGAAAATGCACAAGACAGTTAAAACTATCTTTCTCAAGATAATACATTCAAGTTCATTTTCCTGTTTTCATGACCCTTGTGGTACATTTTCCTGTGTACATTCATCTAGCCAGACACACAAACACATACAGTAGAGTCTCACTTATCCAACATAAATGGGCCGGCAGAACGTTGGATAAGTGAATATGTTGGATAATAAGGAGGCATTAAGGAAAAGCCTATTAAACATCAAATTAGGTTATGATTTTACAAATTAAGCACCAAAACATCATGTTATACAACAAATTTGACAGAAAAATTAGTTCAATACGCAGTAATGTTATGTTGTAATTACTGTATTTACGAATTTAGCACCAAAATATCATGATATATCGAAAACATTGATTACAAAAATGCTTTGGATAATCCAGAATGTTGGATAAGCGAGTGTTGGATAAGTGAGACTCTACTGTAGTTGTTTTTCATATACACACATGATTTAGGCTGTTATCAAAAACATTTGCATCCCTACCTCTTACCTCACAGGCAATGTTCTGTCTCCTTTCCTTCTGTCCATTTCTCTCTGTGGCACAGGATACCAACGAAAGTTAAGTTTCCAATTAAACCCTCCGTATGTCATGTCTGAGCCAGCCATGTATTCAAAAGTGTCATCGCTGATCACATCGATAATAGGACAAACAACAATCTTCCTAAAGAAAAGAAATCAATCAATAAATAAGAAAACAGCAACATTTTCATGCAAAGAAATGTATTTGGCTCACAAAACTATCCCAGTGCTCTCTTCAACAACCTGTAATCACCTACTTGATAGTGCATCATCTTCCCTGTATTTAGTCAAAGCTCTTACAACCTAGCAATAAAATAAAAGTTTAAATATAAAGAAATGAATACTAGTGTTTATTTACATATTTATATGTTTATTTTGTATCTTACCTTTTCCCAAATCAGGACAATTGGCTTCCAACAACTTTTGAAATGTAACAAATTGACCATTGAGTAGGTATAAGAAATTAAAGTAAAAGTATGTTTGTTTGTTTGATTGATCTACAAAGGCTCCTACATTGTACATCTGTCTTGATTCAATTTAAAATACTGATTGGTTGGGGGGGGGGGGGGACAGAAGAGCATGCCTGCAGCTGGAGTTCAGCCACATCCAGAAATCTGTGTAATTCTCACCACCGACCGAAGGTGCGGCTCTCCTAACTGATCAGACAACTCAATCATCTTACTAGGGCTGTACAAAATTTCATTTCTAATTAGTAAGTCATATCTAATTCATAAGTTTTGTATATATAAACCAATATGAGACACGGGGGGGGGGGCACCCATGCAATACCTTAAGAATCAAAACTTTGATTCTTCATTTGAATTCTGTAAAACTTGGAAGCCTATCACAGTCAGTTTCATTTTCTGCATAAGTGAGGGAAGCCAAAAAGGCTGACATTCCTCTTTAAATTAATGGCCTGTCGCCATGAGGAAAGGAAAGCAGCAGGGCAGAACAAACTGAGTGAAAGAGACTGAGAGAGCACAGATTTCTGGGAAATGTAGTTTGGAAAGGCAAAGAGGGCACCATGCATATGGACCTGAAAAGGACACATTACACAACTATAACACTATGATTTCACTGTAACAGTCATGGCTGCATCTTATGAAATCTTCAGGTTTATACTAAATTCTAAATGTTCCTCCACAAACTACAAACCCCAGGATTCCATAGGGTGCATAACTGCCATGGTAGCTAAAGTGGAATAAAAGTACTCCAACAGGGTAATGCAAAAGACCCCAAGGTATGTTCAGAATAAATTGGTACCTATAATTCTTCATTCATCTAAAGTAGTGGTTCCCAAGAACTAAAATATGGCCTGCGGCCTCACCATTACTACACCGTAGCAACGAGAGTAACTGATCTCACATAACCCTCTTATAGTGCCAAGGAAATGGGAATGTCAGGAGGGAAGAGGCTGATTACCTACCAAAGGTGCAACAACAAGCCTCCTGACTGCTGCTTCTCCTCCTCCTCCTCCCCCTGGAGCAGAGCCATTTCATGTGGTGCCTGGAAGCAGGGGCACCTTGGTGTCTTCGTTTTCAGGCCTGTTCTTGAAGTTATTTGGGATGTTGATTCGGAAAATTGCATTGGATAGACTACATCACCTCTAGATTTATTTATTTATTTATTTACAGCATTTATATTCCACCCTTCTCACCCTGAAGGGGACTCAGGGCGGATCACATTACACATATAGGCAAACATTCAATGCCTTGACATAGAACAAAGACAAGACAAATGCAGGCTCCGAGCTGGCCTCGAACTCATGACCTCTTGGTCAGAGTGATTGGTCTCAGCTGGCTGCTCACCAGCTTGCGCCACAGCCCGGGCCTAAATTATTAAATATGGTTTCATGTAAGCGAGCAGATGGCAACTACTGGATGGAATATGTTTTGTATCAGAAACTAGAGCTGATGTGGTCTATCTAATGCAATTTTATGAATCAGCACCCCAAATAATGAAATCAAATCTAAAGTTGACCAAAAACTGATTTGCAACCCTTTTGGTACTAATGTTGGAGAGTGGTCCCTGGTCAAGTGGTCCCTGGTCAAAAAAGGTTGGGAACCACAGATCTAAAGATATATATTGTATGCACTACAAGCAGATAGCTCTTACAGGACCATTCTTAAGGATAAAGGTATTATCCAGCTGTCCAAGTTTGAATAGAAATGGAAGTATTTTTCAAATTCAGCTTAAATCTACCTGCTAGACTACAGGCAATGGCACAAAAAAACCTAATGGATGCAAACTTGGGAAATTAGATATGAAAAATCTAGGTTGTAAAATAGAAAACAAAATAATCAATTTGGTAATGTAATTAATGGCTGAAAGCAAACATATAGCAAGGAAAAAGGCATTACTTATATATTAGCTATTGGATGCATTGTTTTTGTTTTTTGCTCCCTTCCTCTCATAGCTCCTTAAGGTCAGTAAAGGAATGAAATTGAGGAATTCCTTCCTACAGAAGGCTCATTTGGCTCCTGTGAAGAAGGAACTAGACAGACTTGGCATCAAGGTTTCCAAGGCAGAGGATTGTCTCAGAAAAATCAGTTAGAGTGTGGTTTTCATAAAGTCAGGATGTAGATTTCACACAGACAGGGTTTGAAGCTGGAACAAGAGGGTTATGATTATAAAGACAAAAGCCTTGGGTCCTGGAGGGGGGGGGGGGCAAAGGCAGGGGCATTGAATAAATAAAATAAAGGTTTATAGTGATTGGAAGACAACTGAAGTGATCTTTGAAGAAGAGGATAAGACAGCAATTCTTATCTTCATCCTCACCACCATCATAACAGGGGCAAATACAATATGACAGTAATTAACTTCTCACTCATACTTTCCCCTATATCAGACCTCCACACCATGAAGCTCAGCCCGGGCTGTGGCGCAGGCGGGAGAGCAAGCCAGCTGCAACCACCTGCAATGAATCACTCTGACCAGGAGGTCATGAGTTCGAGGCCCGCTCGGAGCCTATGTTTGTCTTGTCTTTGTTCTATGTTAAAAAGGCATTGAATGTTTGCCTATATGTGTAATGTGATCCACCCTGAGTCCCCTTTGGGGTGAGAAGGGCGGAATATAAATGCTATAAATAAATAATAAATAATAATAAATATACCACTGCTGCCAGTGCCCCCACCAACCCTTCCAGTTTAGCCGATCACAATTTATGATGTTTGCCTCCTCACCCAATAGGAAATGAGAGCTCTTGTTCAACTCGGGTCTGACCAATGACGTTCTTCCCAGGAGGAGGTGAGAAATGCCACAAACCAATGGGAAACCTTGGTGAAGGAGGTGGTGAAGGAGGTGGTGGCAACAGTGTGCATGTGTCAGCATGTGTGCATCCTGTGAGCATATCTGACACAGTTTGGCACTGTTTTCTCCCCAGTTCTGACCGCCTGCATGAAGACTCGGGTGTGCCATTATCACTGTCTGAATTGTGGAACTTCTTCCGCTGCTGCCACCAGCTCAAAATCCCTTTGTGGTGCCAGGAAGCAGGGAGCAGTTCTCCATTGCCTCAAGGCCCAAATCAAAGGACTCCTGACAGTTATTTTTAAAAGCTATGAATACATTCTTGGCTCCTGTTGGGTTTGAGAAAGCTTTTACTGGAATTAATAATAATTTGACACCATTTGAACTGCCATGGCTCAATGTTATGGAATCCTGGGAGCTGTAGTTTGATGAGGTGTTAAGAACCTATCTGCGGCCTGAGAAAGTTCAACCTATTTTAATGTTGACCCCTTGTGCAGGTCTGCCCTACATAATTTATGTTGCCTGAAAATTGGCTATCCTCTGGAGTAGTTTTTTGGGTGCCCCTGGGGCTAGCAGTGAAAGAGGAAATTGCATATCTTAAGGACACTGGATTCCACTGCTAGCACTGCTAAAAATTAGGAATGTCATCTCTTTAATGAAATCTTTCTTGATGGATCTTAGGAGGTTTAATAAAGTGAAAGTGCACATAACAGTGTCTGAATAAAACAACAGGCCTGCAGTGGGGGAATTCTTCCCCTCCCCTTGAGATTCATGTGAATTTATGTTGCAGACATCTCCTTCCTATATGAGAGAAAAGTCAAAAGACTTCTGATAAGATGTAGCATTCCTTTTGCATTTTCTGTAAGTAACAGTGTTAAAAATATTCATAGATTCATGAAATATTCATATTCATGAAATATTTGTTACAGTTCACTCTGATGGCAATAGAAAGCAGTGGTAAACATTTTTAAAATAAACAAAACCACACTCAGAAGAAATTTGCAGGACAAAGTTTTTAAAATTAACCAAAGGAGCTAAATGCCCATGCTTGTATTTCGGTTAGATCAAATGAGAATCAAAAGATGGTTTGACCTTGAGCTGAGGATTAGCATATTTTCACTACGGAAGATAATTCTCACAGCTATAAAATAAGTGGCTTGAAAATAAATAGGTCCTTCTAATCAAAGTTCTTCTGGCTGATGGTTCCATAACACAAAGTGTTGTACAGCATCAGCTTTTCATGCTCACCTGTCTTCTTTTATTCTTGCCAGCAGGGGCTCCAGCCAGCCTAAGGTACATTCACAGTGTGCATCCAGGAAAGTGATGACCTGGCCTTTGGAAGCTGCTGCTCCTCGAAGCCGAGCTCGAATCAGCCCCGACCGCTGTTCCATCCTCATAATTTTTACTGGCACTTGCAAAGTTTTCACATAATTCTCTAATGGGACCTTCAGAAAATCTGCCAAACACAATTAAGCAAAGGAAACACAACAATTTGTTTGTTCTAATTAAATGCACAGGCCAAAAGGATAAAGAAAAGAACTGCATTGCTAAGATGCTTTCTGAAAGGGTAACCCTCCGTACAACACACTGACAAATGTACATGAAAAGTTCAGAGAATTCTGAGTGCAGGAAATTTAAAAAAATGAAAGGTGTTTTATCATTTGATAGAATATAAGAAAGGAAACAAAGCTGGTTCAGAAAAAGAAGGAAACGAAGAGCCCTGTGCAGCTGCTGAATTGAATACAGTACAACCCCTTTACCTATAGATTCAATATCCATGGTTTCACTTATCCACAGTCCAAAAGATATTTTCCACCAGGAAGTGTTTTTGGACCTCACTAGGAGATTCTATGCTATGCTTCCAGGCCGTGTATTGTCAGAATATAGGATTAGTTATTATCCACGGTGAGCTGGTGGGTCTTGGAACATATTGCCCACAGATATGGGAGTTTTGTTTTGGTTTTTTTTTTTCGTGTGAGGAGCAACTTGAGAAACTGCAAGTCGCTTCTGGTGTGAGAGAATTGGCTGTCTGCAAGGACGCTGCCCAGAGGACGCCTGGATGTTTTGATGTTTTTATCATCCTTGTGGGAGGCTTCTCTCATGTCCCCGCATGGAGCTGGAGCTGATAGAGGGAGCTCATCTGCGCTCTCCCCGGGTGGGATTCGAACCTGGCAGCTTTCAGATCAGCAACCCAACCTTCAAGTCACAAGGCTTTAATCTACTATGTTACTGGGGGCTCCAAATATGGGAGTGACACTGTGTAAGTCCTTAAGAAGGAACCTTGTTGTACTAATGTAAAAACAGGAAATCAAGTAGTACAGACATACGGCTCTTCCTCGCCCTCACTTTATCCCTCATCCCCTCTTTGGCAGTTTTGAGTTTATAGTATCTTCAGATTAAAAAATCTCCTTGCATGCTCTGTATTGTAGGTAGAATATCTGGAATCTATAGGAGAACCTAAGATTAACTGGACATTCCTTCTAAAACACAGTAACCAGTTATCCTTATAGCTCAAAAGGTTTGTGATATCTTTGATGGTGGGGAGAGGCAGAACTTAGAAAGCTGCTTTTATGATGAATGTAAAATATGAAGCCATCGAAAACAAAACAATAATAGGATGACACTCCTGGACTTACATCATCATCCTACCACGGTTCAACTGTGGAACATTTCACCATATCCCCACATACACATTTTTCGGGAAACTAATTTTCCATGGTCTCAGCTGTTCCATCTTTAAGTTAATTTTTTTTCTACAATTACTGCCCTCTAGATTGCAGGGGTGCTTTTTTTTTCCTTCTCATCTGAAGAACTTCATACCACTAGGAGTGTGTGAAATGGCAGAAATTTGTTCTGTTTTCATTTCAAAGATTACTCCTGGAAACAGAACTCCAGATCCCCAATTAAGAATCCGAACAGGCCCCCTCCTAATATTCCAGAATCTTCCTGAAAACAGAATGGGTGAGAGGTAGGGGGTCCTGAAAACAGAATGAAAACAGAACAATTTTCTGCCATTTTGCACACCGCTACTCATAATGTCTGTAAAAGCCTTTTTTGAGAAGCAAAGAGATTTAACTATTGGATGCCCAAAGTGCTTCTTCTAGGATTATGATGTTACAATGAACCAGAAGAGAAATCAATTAACTAAAGAATTATCTTATTAATGTAAAAACTGTTGGAGGATATTGCATTTGTGTATTAGAATTTAAAAGTTAAACATTTTTTAACTAGAACTAGAGTTAAATGAATCCCTTTGGGACTCTCACAGATGCATTTTGGAGCAGATTGTTTCTGAGCATACTTCAATATCAGTCTTATAAAGAGCAAATTATCTATTTTTCATGCACCAGTTTGGTCAGTGTTGACCCAATATATTTTGATGCATGAGACAACAAATTAGATGATGTTCTTTCCAGTTACAGAGATGGATTGGGTTGTCGATTGAACCTTAATTCAACAACGGTGATGGGAATGCATTTCTCCTTTAAGTATCTTATTAAAAGATACAACAAGTAATTTTAACAATTTGGTTTCAACTGCAAGAAAGTCTTTGGACAATAACAATAGCTGCAACTAATTTTAAAGCCTATTCACAGTTCAAGATTCATTCCCATGCAAAATTCCCAGATGGTTTCACAAAAAAAAGGTATTCTCTGTGCAAAAAGCAGAATTATCTGCACATAAAACAACATTTCAAGGCAAAAATATTATCTCCTCTCAGAAAAAAAGCTGTTTTCGAAGCAGAAATGTTGTTTTCTATGTAAATTAATCATGTGAATATATTGCATAAAATAAATATTTCATGTCGGAAAACCTTTTTTTTTGTGTAAGAAATTATTTCCATGAGGTTTTCTGCACAAAACAAACACACATGAATGCTAAAATTCTGAACTGCAAAGATTCTAATTGGCCCAAGATTCTTGTTGTCAAAGTTTCTCAAGACTTGAAAAAAAATGTTTTGTCATTTTTCTTTCAATTTTTTTGAAATTTAAATTGCTACATCTTTAAATGATAGGCAACCCCCACCACAACCCAGGGCAATAGACAAGTTTGAAGGTAGACATTTAGGAGAAACCAGTAGAAGGACGCCAGTGTAAATCTAAAACCTGGTCTTGATGCCATTTTTTCATTCTGCCTAATGGTGGGGCAAGCCTTACAAGCCAGAAGTTGTTGTGAAAATGATTCAGATAACTGGAGGGCTCCAGAAAGAACTAGAGTTGGGTGTCTGCTCCATACAAAATATGGCAGAAAATTATGAGACAGATCTCATTTTAACCATGAATTTTATTGTGTGTCCAAATCAAGATTATCCCTTTCAAAGTATTTCCTTTGGGCAGCTACACAGTGATGGAGGGATTGTTTCCATTGTTTGTAGCAGTTTTTAAAGGCTACTCCTGGAATTCATTTCAGCTCATTGGTTACACTCTTCTGGATACCATATTTACCATATTTACTCAAGTTGCTCACCTTTTTCAACTAAATTACATTGCTAAAATTGAAGCATGCATTAGATTCAATGGTGTGTTAGAATCACACACTTAAACCTGTTGGTGCTGTGGGGCAAGAGATCCCAGTTGGGGACAGAGGAGGAAAGTCTGCAGTGGCCAAAAACAGGTGGAAGCTGATGAAGGCTGTGAACTGGCTGGTGGAAGGGCTAGACAAAGGGATGTGGCTTTCCGCAAGCTTTTTCGCACCCACCACAGCCTCGGATTACATTTGACAGCAAATCCTTTTTCGTTGTTGTAATGCACACCTTCAAAATTGAAGTGTGCATTACATTCAATGGCACATTATACTTGAGTAAATACGGTATCAAAATGACACCCTTTCATGTGGCTTTTGGGCTGGGAAAATAAAAAGGAGCCATAGGAACCGAGATCCGGTGAATACAACAACAACAACAACAACAACAACAACAACAACAACAACATCTCATAAATATAACATCACATCAGATGCTCTCAACAATTGTGTTGTCACTACAGCAAGTTCAAACGTGTACTGAGTTTATAGCAGAGGTTAAACTAACTACCATGTGAAGGAAGAGGTAGCAGCCTTGTTGGTTTGTGCACAGCATTGTAAGTCTCATTACTTTTCTGCCATACCTCTGTATTTCAAGCCTTTGTCCAAGAATAGCATTGCTGGTACTTAATCAGTAATGCCTTACATCAGTGAAGTATAATGTTGGATTTGTAAAACCCATCCTGTCATAGCATTAGACGTCTTTCAAATGAGGCCCATTAATATGTCATACAAGGGACAAGTCCTGCCTTATAGGGTGAATAAGACATTGGAGGAAGAGTGGATGCTCATAGTAAGTCTCATGTCTCCAGATTTGTACATTTATAGGCTGAACAGGTACTTTACAAGCAGAAATCATAGCAACATCTAGAACACAGTATCCTAGAGTTGAAAGAGACCATTAAAGGCCATTTAGTCCAACACCATTCTGTCATGCAGAATCAAAGCACTCCTGACAATCAAAGCACTCCTGAAAAGTGACCATTCAGCCTCTACTTAAAAACCTTCAAAGAAGGTTTTTAAACATAATTTTCACATGGCTGATTTGTATAGAAAACAATTATTCTGCAATTAAAATAGAGAGCTATTTACAGTTAATTCTACAGACAAAATCATGGTGGAATAATCGTGCCTGTAAAAGTATTTGGTGATTTTAGTAAACAAAAAAGGCTTCTGAGGGTCTTTATGTCACCTCTTGAAAAGATTGTTTAATAAGACTCTGGTGTGAACATCTCCCTAACACAACCATGAATACAACAGACATTAGAAGTTACTGTTAGTCTTCAACTTCCTGCATCATCCAGGTAACATGGCTGGCTACTGGTCATAATGGCTGAAAACTCTTCTGAATTATGTTATCCAAAAAAAGAACTTTCCACTGGCAGAGATGTAATGGTAGCTCTTTTTTCCCCACCACCATATACTAGGGAAGTAAAATTGTATTTTCAGAATGCTACTATCTAGCTAGCTAGCTAGCTATTTATTACACACACATACATAGTTACAGTTCTAGAACCTTGACATAATATTACTCAGTTGCTATTACTATTTACTCGTTGATAGACTTTTATTTGTGTTCATTCATACCTCGTTCACTGGCATCATCTACCAAGATAATCTCAGCAAGTAGATAGTGTGGAGCCCGATTTATAACACTGTAAATAGTACGAAGCAAAGTGCTCCAGGCTTCATTATGAAATACTATGACCACACTTGTATTTGGTAGTTCATCAGGGTAGACTTTTGTCTTGCATCTGTCAAAGATAAAAAAGAGGAAGCTAATTTATTCAGAAATTCATTCTCTGGCACTAAATAATGACATACAAGTTAATCAGGTTCCAGAAGCCAGGCCCCAAGGTTGCGGCACTGAAAGGAGAATGAGAGTGGAATATTAATCTTAAACTGCAAGGAAAAGTCAGAGTAGAAACAAGTGGAGCTGCACTATAGGCCATTGGATCTTGAACATAAAGGCTCATGATATATACCCGTAAGGTATTTTATTGCTCTCAAATACTGAATATAATACTAGTTATTATTGAAATAAATATAGTGATATAAAACAGAGAATAAATTGATACATACCTTTCTTCTAAGAAAATCCCATTGATACCATATGCCTGCAGTTTCTCACACACATGCCAAAACAAATACAAAACACTTTTTGCATTTTTCTCCTCCCTACCAACAGTGAGATTGAACTTCCCCAAAATTTGACAAATATAGCTTTGAGCTATGCCCAAAATCCCCACTGTTACAAGTTGATACGCAAGAAAACAGATTCTAATTTGACATGTATAATAAGAGTACTTTAAAAGCCTTCAGTCCTCAGCATGTAATCGTCTGCATGTGGCATGGTTTCAGTAGTTTAAAAACATCAAGCCACTACTCAAAAACATTAAATCTGGTATATAATCTATTTACATACAGTATCAGGTTGGAGAGAGCCTGGGAAATGTTATTCCCTAGTCTTTGACACATGAGCAGAGTGTCTTCCAAAAAAGAAACAGACACTCTGAGTCCTCAAATGCAAGAAGAGGATCTAAATGTTTGCCACATGTCCACACATAGGTTCTATATATAGAGGCTGCATTTCCCAACAAAACTGTGGTTTATCATTACAAGAAGCTCAGGTGAGCCTTGGTTTCACATGTTTTCCACTTGGCATAAGAAATGTAATCTTTTCCATTTTTAACGAACACCATTTTAGCATTAAGCCCAATCCAAAATTGTGGATTCATTATTACTTTTGAACGAAACCAGCATCATAATAACTCAAACACAACTTATTTAAGGTTCATTACAGTTTATTGGGTCTAGCCTCTAGACAAAATACTGAGTTACATTTAAGCGAAAAAAGGAACTGAAAGGTTTAAAAACTCTTCCTTTTGACCAAATTGAAGGAAAAGGAGGAGAAGGGGAAAAAGAAGATGATGAGGATGAGGCATGGGTATTTTCTTATTTTGCTTTCACGCCCTTTTACTTTTTCAAAAGTAGAAAATTGTTCTAAGTAGCTGTATGCCATGGAGCAATGTCAACAACAATGCATGGGTGTTGAGGGAGAAGAATATGCACCCTTACAGGTTTTCCAATTACATGCCTAGAAATCCTTTCCTGAACCAAAATTGAGCATATCAAGAGAGCATTTATAGAGAGATTGTGAAAGGCTTGAGATTCACCAGAACTTTAACAAGCCTTCCAGAAACGGGAAGGCACAGTATGCTAGCCCTGTGGTCCATGTCTTGCAGTATCTGAAGGAAAGAAGGTGCTTACGAGAAACAGGAAATAAACAATAACTACAACTATTTCTGCCCTGACAGCATAGTTTGGGATTTGGAAATTCCTCTCCTTTGGGTTCTCACCTTCCCTTTCACTTGGAATTCTGCTGGGCCAGACACGGTAAAGGATGTACAACACAGAGAGCAACGATACCATAACGAACACAAAAAACTCCAAATACTCAAACATGCCAATAACTGCTAGGTATACTTCTAGAATATTTTTTCAATGCTAGCATGTACTAAAAATCCATAATGGGCGAATTTATAAATGTCTCTGTAATCTGCATTTATTTATCAATGGAGAAGTAAAAATACATTTTTACCTTATATTACTTAAAATATCAAAATGAGTTATCTTCCCTGTTTAAAGGAGTGTCACATTAGAAGAAAGATGACTTATTAGGATGTAACTAGCAGTAGCTATAAAACAAAGGAACTAACAAACAAGAGAAAACATCATTTTTGTCTTCCTCAGGACATAACAATGGATTTTGATTGGAAGCAATTTTCTACTGATGGAAGTGTTTTCCTATGGAAATCATGCATTTGTCAGATGTAGATTTATGAATACACATGAAGTAACTACAGCTGTTTAAGTGTGAGGCAAGCACATTTTCCACAATCAATAACATGAAAACAGAGTGCACTACATACCTATTTACTATTGTTCCCTTTGGCTATGTACAAATTATGTGACCATAAACTGTTCCATTGTGATTTTATTCCTTTCAGAATTTTATTGATGTTTTTCAGCAATGCAAGGCTAGATAATACATCACATGAAGAGAAGCAAACAGGTTGGAGAAATGAGAAACTGCAGAGACGATAAGCAATTTAAGTAACAACTGATATAATTTTGGACCTAAACTGAACACAGTGGTGGAGGTGACTAACTGGACTGTAACAAGATAATTTACCTCTCAGTATTTTAGTTGTCTAAAAGTTAACAGCAACAAATTGGAAGCAGGGCCATGAGTAAATGATCTGATGTACTCATTCTTTGGGTGTTCTTTATAATTTACTACTTACAATCTCTTGTTTAGTTAATAATGGATTAAATGGAGTTTAGAAAATGGTAGTTGTTTCCCAGGTTTCTCAGCTGTTATGTTTCATAACTAAACAAAGAATTCATAGCTCTTTCTTTGGACACACTGACACTCCAGAAATACAGCATTATTATTTCACTTCAACTGCCATGGCTGCATTCAATCAAATCCAAGAGTTTCTGGTTTTGATTGGAGTCACCAGAGGAGCTCCCTGACTGAGGACACCAAATACATCCCATAACTGCCAATCCCAAAACTCTGAAGGATGAAGCCAAATAAAGTAGAATCATAGCATGCAGTGTAGAGTGAAAGAGCCATTCTATCATTACCTCTGCAACATATATACTGCTAATCTATTATTGTACATGCCCATGTATAACCCAAGAACAGATTTGGTGTTAGGGATTCCTCTTCTTCAGAAGAGGAAGGGGAGCAGGAAAGTGGTCATGAATCTGAGGGTGAGTTGGAGTCTGAGGAGGAGACTTTGCTAGTACCCTCATTCCAGGAGAGACGAAAGGAAACAGGGCAGAGACGTCGTTCGGCTAGATTAGCTGCCAGAAACGCAGCTGAGTAATTAGGAACTACCCTAGCAGCTGTGTGGGGACCCAGGGCTATAAAAGCTGAAGCAGGTGCAGCCAGCTCTTGCTGGTAACAAAGTAACTCTAATGCCTTCATTCTCTGTGTGCCTGCTCCAAGTCTGCATCTGGATTTATGCCTGTTTCTTTGTCTGAAGTAAGACTTCCTGGCTTTCTTTTGCAAGAGAGATGCAACAAATTCCAACCTTGTTGGGCTTCAGAAAAGCCCTAAAAACATGGCTGTGTGCCCAGGCTTTTAATCAATAAATGGTGAAGATGACATGGACTGAACTATGGACAAAGTATGAGGATGAACGGATCTGATTTTATGTTCGAAACTTATATTTTTGTAATTTATAATGTACTAGCTGTGCCCGGCCACGCATTGCTGTGGCTTAGTCTGGTGGTGTTGGTCAGTCTACATTAGGTTGTATTTATGCTGTGACCTCCACCCTTCTTTATACTCACATTAGTAGTAGTATTTGAAGTCTGTTACCTTCTTCAATTTTTGTGTTGATTGATAATTGCTTGAGATCCCTGTTGTCTTTGGTTTGTTGTTAGTTGTAATGTCTGATTCTGCTGAGTGCGGTTTATATTTTTATTGTGGTACAATAGTCTTTTTTTGTTTTGCCTGTGTAGGTGTTTATTATTATTGTTGTTGTAGTGGTCATGAAGGTTGGATAAGTTAGATGCTACTGTATTGTTTTTTGGAGGCCCAGTGTAGCACTGACTGGCCTCTCAGCCTCAGTGCCTGGCTGTTTCTTGCTTGTGATGGTGTTGATTCTTATTGTTGTTGTTGTTGTTGTCATTGTTATTATTGTAATTGTTTTTTTGGAGGCCAAGTGTGAATGTAGGGATTGGGGAGGTGGATGAGTTGTGTTGTCAAATTTTGTATTTGTTATAGTCACAATGCGTTGTTGTCAGTTTTGTGGGTCCGGATTGTGGTTTTGTGGTGTGGTTGTGTTGTTACAATCGGGAGGGAATGCTTTTGCGTTGTGTTGCCAAGGTTCGTATTTCTGGGGCATTTAGTTGTGCTGTTATAGTCATGATGCGTTGTTGTGAGTTTTGTGGGTCCAGTGTGGTTTTGTGGTGTGGTTGTGTTGTTACAACTGGGAGGCAAGGCTTTTGCATTGTTTTGCCAAGTTTTGTATTTCTGGGGTGTTTAGTTGTGTTGTTATAGTCATGATGCGTTGTTGTGAGTTTTGTGGGTCCGGATTGTGGTTTTGTGTTGTGGTTGTGTTCTTACAACTGGGAGGCAAGGCTTTTGCGTTGTTTTGTCAAATTTTGTATTTCTGGGGCGTTTAGTTGTGTTATAGTCACAAAGCGTTGATGCGAGTTTTGTGGGTCCGGATTGTGGTTTTGTGGTGTAGTTGTGTTGTTACAACTGGAAGAAAAGGCTTTTGTGTTGTGTTGTCAAGTTTTGTATTTCTGGGGCGTTTAGTTGTGTGCCAAGTTTCGTATTTCTGGGGCGTTTAGTTGTGTTGTTATAGTCACGATGCATTGTTGTGAGTTTTGTGGGTCCAGATTGTGGTTTTGTGGTGTGGTTGTATTGTTACAACTGGGAGGCAAGGTTTTTGCGTTGTGTTGTCAAGTTTTATATTTCTGGGGCGTTTAGTTGTGTGCCAAGTTTCGTATTTCTAGGGCAATTAGTTGTGTTGTTATAGTCACAATGTGTTGTTGTGAGTTTTATGGGTCCGGATTGTGGTTTTGTGGTGTGGTTGTGTTGTTACAACCTGGAGTGAAGGCTTTTGCATTGTGTTGCCAAGTTTCGTATTTCTGGGGCATTTAGTTGTGTTGTTATAGTCACAATGCGTTGTTGTGAGTTTTGTGGGTCCTGTGTGGTTTTGTGGTGTGGTTGTGTTGTTACAACTGGGAGGCAAGGCTTTTGCATTGTGTTGCCAAGTTTTGTATTTCTGGGGCGTTTAGTTGTGTTGTTATCGCATGATGCGTTGTTGTGAGTTTTGTGGGTCTGGATTGTGGTTTTGTGGTGTGGTTGTGTTGTTGTAACCTGGAGGCAAGCCTTTTGCATTGTGTTGCCAAATTTCGTATTTCTGGGATGTTTAGTTTTGTTGTTATAGTCACTGCGCAAACAACTTTATCATTTTATATATATAGATTTTAATAGTTTTAACTGTTTTATGCACTGTTTTATATTGATTTGTATGGGCATCCAATTGTTGCCACTATTGTAAGCCGCCCTCAGTCCCTTCGGGTGAGAAGGGTGGGATATAAATGTGAGAAATAAATAAATAAATAAATTATTTCACGGAGTGTACTGTATTTTATGTTTTGCTGAAGTAAAGCAGTTTTCATTTGCTTACCACAGTGTCCTAAGGCTGTTCTTGAAAGACAAAACAGGACATTTGGGGACCAAAATTATGGACTTTGATATGATCCATGGATAAGTTGAAGGTCATTCCACACAGGTGACTGGCCCCTTCCATCTCAAGGGGCCAACCACCCCAGTTGCCACTGCCATTTCCCTGTCCAGGCCTTCGCTCCCGAACGTCCCCTCTCACTGCGTAGAGTCGCGTCGACTCCTTGGTTTACCGAGGAGTTGGCTGTGATGAAGCGTAGGAGGAGGGGACTAGAGTGCATCTGGAGGAAATCTCGGGACGTGTCCGACCAAGCACGGGCTAAAGCCGCTATTAAGGCGTACTCCGTGGCTCTGCGAGCAGCCAGGAAAGTTTTCACGACTGCCCGCATAGCGTCTGCAGCCAACAGGCCATCGGAGTTGTTCCGAGTTGTGGGGGAGCTCCTGCGGCCTCTTGAGGCCCAGGGGCTTCCCGATGACTTGGCAACTGGGTGCAGCGATTTCGCGCACCACTTTGCAGGCAAAGTTGCTCAGATACGCCTTGAGCTAGACTCCAGCTCAATTGTGGTCTCAGCGGAGGTAACCGAGGTACCTGTCTGCTCGATCTTATGGGATTCTTTCCGGCTTGTTCTTCCTGATGACGTGGAGGGGATTCTTGGGTCTGTGAGGGCGACCACCTGCGCTCTGGATCCTTGTCCCTCTTGGCTGGTCAAGCTGGCCAAAGATGGGTTGTTGGATTGGTTTGTGACCATAATAAATGCTTCTTTGGTTCAGGGGTCGGTTCCATCCTACTTTAAGCAGGCGGCAGTAAAACCACTACTAAAAAAGCCTTCGCTTGATCCATCTATTTGTAACAACTACAGACCAATCTCCAACCTCCCGTTTTTGGGCAAGGTTCTGGAGCGGGTGGTTGCCACACAGCTCCAGGAATTTCTCGATGACACTGATTTTCTGGACCGCTCGCAGTCTGGCTTCAGGCCTGGGCACAGTACCGAGACGGCTCTGGTCGCCTTGGTGGATGACCTCCGCAGGGAGCTGGACAGGGGGAGTGTGACCCTGCTGGTTCTCTTGGACATCTCAGCGGCTTTCGATACCATCGACCATGGTATCCTTCTGGGGAGGCTCTCTGGGATGGGGCTCGGTGGCACGGTTCTGCAGTGGCTCCGGTCCTTCCTGGAGGGTCGTTCCCAGATGGTGAAGCTGGGGGATACCTGCTCGGACCCCTGGCCATTGACCTGTGGGGTCCCGCAAGGGTCTATTTTATCCCCCATGCTATTTAACATCTACATGAAACCGTTGGGAGAGGTCATCCGGAGTTTTGGAGGGTGTTGCCATCTCTACGCAGATGACACGCAAATCCACTACTCATTTCCATCTGACTCCAAGGAAGCCCCTCGGATTCTGAACCAGTGCCTGGCCGCTGTGGCGGACTGGATGAGGAGGAACAAGCTGAGGATCAATCCTGACAAGACAGAGGCCCTCCTGGTCAGTCGCCCATCTGATCGGGGTATTGGGTGGCAACCTGTGCTGGACGGGGTTGCACTCCCCCTGAAATCACAGGTCCGCAGTTTGGGGGTCCTCCTGGATTCAGCGTTGACGCTTGAGGCTCAGGTGTCGGCGGTGGCCGGGAGGGCTTTCGCACAACTCAAACTTGTGCGCCAACTGCGACCATACCTCGTGAAGTCTGACTTGACCACGGTGGTGCATGCCTTAGTTACCTCTAGACTGGACTACTGTAATGCGCTCTACGTGGGGCTTCCCTTGAAGACGGCTGCCGTTCACTTTCCGGTCCCAATTCAAGGTGCAGACCATCATCTATAAAGCCCTAAACGGTTTGGGACCCACCTACCTTAGGAACCGTATCTCCTACCATAAACCTGCTCGTTCCCTTCGTTCATCCGGGGAGGCCTTCCTTTCGCCACTGCCTCTGTCCCAGGCCCGTCTTGTGGGAACGAGGGAGAGGGCTTTTTCTGCTGTGGCCCCCCGACTGTGGAATTCATTGCCCACTGAGATTAGGCAAGCCCCCACCTTGTTAGCCTTTAAGAAAGATCTAAAAACATGGCTTTTCCGATGTGCCTTTGGGGAGTAAATGTAATATATTACTCTGGCTATTCCCCTTGGTTTTTATCCTTTAGACTGCTTCACCATTTTATTTCCCTGTTTCCCTTTATTCCTATGTCTCTCTCTCCCGAGTTTTTAATTAAGTGTTCATGTGGCCTGCCCTGGTTTTCATTGTTTTCTCCGATTTGGGTTGTAATATATATACGATGATTTTGCACTGTTATATTGTGTTATGATTTGCTGTTTATTTTGTTATATTGTATGGTGTCTGGGCATGGCCCCATGTAAGCCGCCCCGAGTCCCCATAGGGGAGATGGTGGCGGGGTATAAATAAAGTTTTATTATTATTATTATTATTATTCAAAAAGGCCAGAACTGTTAAAGAGAGAGTAGAAGGAAATGGTACTTTTTTGAGGTTTTCCCATGATATGAACTAAACTCTCATCTTCTACCACTCTACTCTTAGGCTAGTTCTACACAGACATGTAACACAGGATGGAACCAACCTGCAACATGCTAGTTACGGCCTGCATTGTGGTAAGACAGGGTCACCCTGAGATGCCTTGAGGGGAGGGGGCTGCCAAGACAACTACAACCGATTCTGCTTAGGGATCAGCTGCAGATGTCTTAACTATTCAAACTTGAGGAGAATTCAAATGCTGGTGCAGAGTTGCCCCCCCCCCCACCCACACACACACACACACATCTTCTGAGTTGAGCTAATTTGGAATAGCCTGTGTGGTATTTAGCTGCCACAGGGCTGATCTGATTCCCCACTGACCGAAGTAGTCAGATACCCCATCCACACTGACCTAAGTGGTCTGTATAGATGGGGCCTCTGACAGGACACCACCATTACACACATCTCTGAAAGTACAACTATTTCCATAACAAGATTCTGGTCTGTGACATGCCAATGAAATAGAATTCATTTATAACGCCAAGCATGAGTCGGATGAGATATTTAAAATGTTCTTCAAATGTATTTCAAAGTAACTAATTTGACAAAAACTCATCTGTCTTTTACAGATATTAATCAAGGAATGTAATATAATTACCTTCATAGGTTTCAAGGTGCCAGAACCCATTTCCAGTGCCAAATTAATGAAGAGCCAAGGCACTCAACATTTCACATGATAACCCATGATTCTGAATAATTTGGATGTAAGGCATGAGCATATACGTAGACACTTCCCCATCATTCTTAATACGTATAAGTAGAGCAGTTGAACAAACCATGGGTATTCCCTCCACAGTTTGTTTACAGCAGTTTCTGGATCCAGCAAAGTTCCTTCTGGACAATTATATTTATTACTTCCTTCACATCTGAATACAACATTAAAGGCCCTTTAGCATGCTTGTACATTTCTTATGACATCACTATAGAAATATTAATCTATTTCAAGAATGTACCAAAGCAAAAATTAGTAACATTACTATATAACATAAAGCTGCTGCATATTTCAGCAATGAAAGGTTAACATGTACACTGTTCAATAAATTTATTCAGACTCCATGAACTGCTCAAATTGGAACCATTTGTATTTCACACAATAATTTGCACACAGAAAGGGAATCTAAAATAATTTAGTATCACCATTCCCTCTTCCCCATTTAGCCAAAGGGGACATTTAAGATGAGTCTATCAATATTGACTTGTTGGGTTTTGTTGAATCAAAATGCAATAGCCAATACATTGTTATATCTAGCAGATGATAGATGGGGAAATGTGTCATGAAAATGGCTCTCTTGTGTTCTCTTCTGCAGTATAAATAGGTCTGTAGTTTGAAAGAACAAAAAGACTTCACTCACACCTTCAGCTGTCACTATTCATAACAATGACATCCTCCAACTGTGGGTTTGAATATCAAGCTTTCCTTAGGGATTTTTCAACTCTAAATGCAGCATTAATTTTTCAGAAGTTGCTCTGTGAAAGAATTTCATTTACTTAAAAGCTCAAAAAGCTTTTGTGCCAGAATATGAACAAAGTAACAGATGAAGCAGTATTTCCAATTTAAAACAACATAGAAAAAGTATTGGTCTTTAAGCAGATAATCGCTTCCTCCATTTGTGACAGAACTGAAGGAGATAATTTGAAGATTCTTTCCACATTTTCCCAATCACGCTGCACCATAAAATAAGAACTATCTCTTGATTTCAAAAGCATAGAAACAGAAAGACCCTTCTGTTAGTCAAAAGGAAATAGAGCACACAAAGATGCTTGAAAAGATAAAGGAAGATGGCAGGATAAAAACTGAGGAAAACAGGGAGAGGAAACATATCTATGATAAAATTTTAGGTGAGTAAATTACCTTCCTGTCTCATTATCAGTGTGTGTACCATAAAGCGAAGAGGAAACCACTGGCTTGTACAAGAGATAAAGGAGAAGGATTTCAATCTGGGGTTTTGTTGTGGAGAAAAATTCTCATCACTCAAAACACAGCTGACTTGAAGAATCCAAAGAGAAGATAGTTTTGGAGGCACCTATTAGTTTTGGAGGCATCTATCCTTATTAATTGTGTCCAATAGAAATGATCACGTGTTGTTTATTCATTCAGTCACCTCTGACTCTTTGTGACCTCACGGATCAACCCACGCCAGAGCTCCCTGTCGGCTGTCACTACCCCAGCTCCCTCAAGATCAAGCCAGTAACTTCAAGGATACCATCCATCCATCTTGCCCTTGGTCGGTCCCTCTTCCTTTTCCCTTCCCTTTATGCCAGCATCATTCCCTTCTCTAAACTTTCCTGTCTTCTAATTATGTGGCCAAAGTACTTCGTCTTTGCCTCTAATATCCTTCCCTCCAGTGAGCAGCCAGGCATGGTATGACTGACCAGACCAACATTATCATATAGGTTGCCGAAGGCTTTCATGAGGATGCCTGCCATAGATGTGGGCGAAACGTCAGGAGAGAATACTTCTGGAACATGGCCACACAACCCGAAAGACATACAACAACCCTATTATCATATAGTTTCCTCTTCACCATAGACTCTTTGTAATTTCTTGCTCAGTCAATACTGCTATATAAACTTGAGACAGATGTGTGTGTGTGTGTGTGTGTGTGTGTGTGTGTGTGTGTGTGTGTTAGCAATGGTCAATATCTTGTCATGAAATTCTGACTATCTTAGCCTCTTCCTTTGTGCAATCCAAGCATGCACAACTTTGGTTCAGATTACCTAAAGGACTGTATTTCCCTTTATGGGCCAATTAGAGCTCCAAGGTCTTCTCAAGAGGACTTTCTCTACTTCATTTATTGGGAACAAGGCCTTTTTGGTGCTTCCTCCAAGAGTTTGGAGCTCCCTCCCTAAAGAGATTCCTGTTCTATCAGCAATTCAAAACATGTTTATGCCAGCAGGCTTTGGGGAACTGATGGGGGTGGGGTTTTATTGCAGTGCAGGGCTTTTTAAAATGTTGTATATAACCTTGAGAATCTAGTAAATGTTAATATTTTAATGTTTACTGTACCAATAATTCTCATAATTATATTTTATTAATGAGTTTGTATCGTCTTAAATTTGTTTTTGTATACACTGTTAGCCATCTGAAGTCTGACTTTTAGAAGAATTGAAGGATAGAAATGAATAAAGTAAAATAAATACTTAACCTCAAATTTAGCAGTGATTACATATAGGTTTCACTCAGAAAATGTTTTCAAGAATGCTAAGAACTGGTTAGAAAGGGTTTGTCATTGTTGACTGCTGTCAAATCAGCTCATGGGGATATTATGAGTGGGAGAATCCAAGGGCACTTTCAGACAGTGCAGATCCTGTTGGACTTTTTACTGGAGGTGTCCAAACGATGCCTCCAGTAAAAGAGGAGCCATGGTGGCACAATGGGTTAAACCCCTGTGCCAGCTGGACTGCTGAACTGAAGGTTGGCTTGCTGAACTGAAGGTTGCTAGTTTGAATCAGCAAGATGGGGTGAACTCCCGTCTGTCAGCTCTAACTTGCAGGGACACGAGAGAAGCCTCCCAGCAGGATGGTAACACATCCGGGCATCCCCTGGGCAATGTCTCTGTAGAAAGCCAATTCTCTAACATCAGAAGCAACTTGCAGTACGTTCTCAATTCGCTTTGGACATGATAAAATATTCAAGACCAAGAAGGTAAACCCTGCTTTGTCCCGAATTAATGTGATACCCCATCAGATCCAGGCCTTCCTGAAAGGCCCGGGTCTAATGGGGTATGGGCCCAGTGGGAACTGACTACTGGGTAGTTTCGCGACTACCCAGGGGTCAGTCCCCACAGCCCATCTCGTTTCTTCGGGTCCCATGAATCCAGAGAACTGAGAAGGGAACCCCCCAGTCATCTCCCCAAAAATCTCTTAAAATAAGAAACAACTTACCGGGCTGCTTTGACACCCCAGGAGGCAGGGGAGCAAGTCACCCCTCTTTTTCGCCTCCTGGCACCTCATTTCTATGTACCAGGATGCCTCCAGAGAGGCGTCATGGGGGCCTAGTAAGTTTTTTTTTCCTTTTTAAAGGTTTTTTTTGGGGGGGGGGGTTGGGGTGGCTCCATTTTATCATGGTACTTACTGAGATGGCAAGGGCACAGCCTCCCGGAAAAAGCCTGGGCTTTGCAGGGAGGTGTGGGGACAGAAATGAGTACCAAAGCGGGTTTTTTAACCTACTTTGGCATGTATTTCTCTGAAGGCTGGAAGTGCCCCAAGTCAGCCTATCAGCCTATCATCAACAGCTCTGCTTGGGCTCAAAGTTGTGGCCTCTATGTTTGAATCTATCCATCTGTTTTTTGGTCATTACCTTTTCCTAATGCCCCTCAACATTACCAATAGCATCAGCTTTTCTAATGTTATAGTGTCTCTTCCTTTTTCCTTCCTTTCCCCCCAGCATCATGATCTTTTCCAAGCTTTCCTGTCTCCTCATGATGTGGCCAAAATACTTCAGCTTTCCCTCTAATATCCTTCCCTCCAGTGAGCAGCCGGGCATTATTTCCTGGAGGATGGACTGGTTGGATCTTCTTGCGGTCCAAGGCACTCTCAGGATTTTCCTCCAGCACCAGAGTTCAAAAGCGTCTCTCTTCCTTCTTTCTCTAACTTTCATGCCTCCTCCTGCTGAATCTAATCCCTCTTCCTGTATGATGGAAAGGAACTTAATGAAATTCTATGTGGCTGTTTCTTTTCATATGCTGCCTTCGTGATCACATATGAACATTTTCTACCATTCAAATCAAGTTCAAATGCTAGATTAGAAACAATTAACTAATGAGCAAAATCTCTGCCATTCTAAATAAAGCATAGGAAGATGCTTTCTTTTCTTAGCACTGGCATCTCCCCCGCCCCCAAATCTAGTTATAGGTTTAAGGCAGACTCAGTGTTGCACTTCACAAAGCAGGTAACAGATGTGTTGCTCTCAGAGCTTCCTCCAGAAATTGGATTTCTGTCATGGGGAAAAAACAAGAATCAAACAAAACTCCAGTGACAAGTGAGATTTTCAGACTGCGAAGAAATTGTGGCTTCTAAACATGTCCATATGCTTTCGCTCACAGTACTTAGCTATTGTTTTTACTGTCTGTTAACATATTGTATATAGTGAGTGCTATATCTCTTTGAATGTGATTTTCCTGTTTCTTGGCAGGGTGTTGGACTGGATGGCCCACAAGGTCTTCTCCAACCCTATGATTATTTGATCTTATGAGTCTTAAAAGCTAGGCCAATTAGACTAACAATAAGAAGAATACATTTTTTTGTGAGTCAATTATTTACCAAAGTCACCTGACACTAAATATCTTAAGCTGAATTACTCTGCATTTCTGTCAAAAATATACAACCAAATTATGAAATGGTGCTTTGATAATTATAAGGACAAGGAGTATCTGTATTAAAATTACATTTTCCATGCATTTGGCATAGGATAATATCATTTTCAAACATTAATTAAATGGCATTTCGAAACATGTTTTGTCTCTTATAGTCCAAAGGATTTTTGCAATAAGCAATATGTATAAAGGGAAAACCAGGAGTCTTCCATTATTGGAGATAATGCTGGGTTGCCAAACTAAGCTCCTGCAGGATAGTGCCCCCCCCCCCCCCCCATATCTTAAGTGACAATAGATCTCTGGGTGTATCTCTGGGTGAAAATACTATGCATTCACAATTCTGTATTCTCCTGATCAACTCAACTACAACATCATTTTACAGAATTCCAATTGGTAACAAAACATGATTGGAGGCTTCCTCTGATGAGATGTTTCATATGCTAGTACTAATATTCAAAGTACCAAATACATGGACAAAGTATCTGGTACAAAATCACCAAATGACTACTATCTTCTTACAAGAGGAATTTTCCAAGTTGAAACTCTTGAATGTTATTTGTTTAATATAAGTATATTCCACCATTTTGGATAACATTTTGGATTATAGGGTGAAAATGTTAAACATACAATCAATAAAATCACATTGTAAAACAAAATATTGGGGGGGGGGGGAGTGCTCGGAACTGATCTATATCATTCTTACCTATGTCTGAGTGCAAACACCACTCTTGACATTGACTCATTCTGAAGGCATCCTAACAAAAAATCTGAACTCAAACACTTCCAATATTTTCTCTCTTCATTCCTCTCTGAAACTTCTGTTCTCTGTGTCTGATTTGTTTTATATTCCTTTACCTTTAATAACATCTCTAAATCAAATGTTGTTGTTGTTGTGGTTGTTTTTGTTGCCTTCAAGCAATTTCCAACTTATGGTGACACACAGGGTTTTCCTTGTGAAAATTTGTTGAGAGATCATTTACCTTCGCCTTCCTCTGAGACTGAGAGAGAGACAGTCACTCCACTCACCCAAGGTCACTCAGTGGATTTCCCTGATCTCCAGGGCCATAATCCAATGACTCAGACCACTGCCCGACACAAGCTCTCAACTAGTCTATCATACAGGTCTAAATGACCACTTGCTAAAGAAAAGCATTGCAATCTTCTTTCAAATGCATGTGTAAGATCTCTGATTTAGCTTCTTTTCTAAATGACCCTACCATATGTTATGCTTGCATTTGTTGCTACAGATCCAAATAACTTGACAGTTAGAGCTAACAAGAACACCTTGTGTTGACATAATTGATAAGACTTATTATCGAAGTAGTTAACAGTTCACATTTGTTTTGCCTTATGTTTCAAAGTGGGGGGATGCAAGGAGCTAGACTATTGGAAAAATTCCAAATGCAATAATACACCTATCCTAAATGCTATTATGACAAATTCTAGAGTTATGCAGCACTTGAATAATATTTGTATGTTTCCATCTGAATAAAATCAAATTTGAATCAAATGGAACTCTTAGATGTCCTTTTTGTACATTGTGATGTAAAAGGTTGTTTCATTTGCCTTTCCTTGGCCTCCTGAAGGAAGAAAGGAGTAGCTGTATAAGTCTAGAAATTTCCCTTAATCTGATCTTCAACAGAAACCCCAATTCTTCCATGTTGCAGCCTATTTGGCAGCAATATTAACAAGGACAGAGAGGAAAGAAATGGCCATTTGCTGAATGAAATGGGAGAAATAATTTCCAAGAGAAAACAGAATCCTTCGGGGGGTTTGAGATGTGTTCTGGATGTAGAATGGAGATGGTTATGGAAACAAGTGTACTGCAAAGTTATTGCTTATTATTTTATTTATTTACTTTATTCATACACCACCTTTCTCCCAGTGGGGATTCAAGATGTTTTATTACAATTCTCTTCCTTCCCTGGTCCTAACAGAAAGTAGAACTCAAAAACTTGAATACTCTCTTATGCCATTGTGATTGATCCTAATAAAAAATAATGCCCAGTTATGGATTTTTTTTATATTTCTTAAACCTGCTTGAGCTAAGAATGGAAAAAAAACCCTCTGTTTTTATGTAGGCCCCTTCCACACAGGCCCAAAACCCGTGATGGGTTTTGGATTAACCTGAGGTGTCCAAATGACACCTCAGGTTACTGCAGGGTCCTGATCTTTTTAGGTACTGGGTCTGTGGGGATTGACTCTCAGGACCACCTTTGGCGAACTCAGGGGCCAATCCCCAGTGCCATCCTGGTTCTTTGGGCTCTAAGAGCCGAAAATATCAGGATGGCACACTTATCCTCCCTTTCCAGCCTCCCATTTCTCATATAAACCTCAAGCTACCCAGGAAGGCATATAGCCACATATACACTCCCAGTGAAACCTGGGATTTGGGCTTAATGTGTGTTCTAAATTATGAAAGGAATAAGGGCTTGGGCCTGTCTGGCAGGGCCCTTAGTTACGCTTCTCCAAATTACACTCATTTTCCTAATGTCTCCTTTTTGTAGGTCACATTTTCTTCCTGCATTGAGTACTACATGCATTTGGTATTATTTCCTAATACACATTTTACCCATACACTGAAGAGTACAAAATGTTAGTTGTGTACATTTATTTTGGAAAATAAAATAATAAACAGTTGTGGGAAGATAGGGTTTTTTTTACATACTTTTATTAAGAGTCTCCTAGATCATGAATAGGATGAACATATTTAAAAACAAACTGATGTTCCTTTCTATTCTTTTTTCACTTGTAGCTCCAGCAAAGGAGAGGGAGAGAATACAGGAAATTTGCAAGAAGACAAACAAACAGATGTACAAATGAAAACCTTTAAGCCTACTCATCTTCCTGCAATTTAGTGGAATACAGTTCTTCTGGGAATTGTATATCTCAAGCCTGAGTTCATCCAGCTGTTCACAGAACAGCATGAAATGACACAATGACTTCACATGGCAGCATGAAATGATACCAACGCTTCACAGTTCAGCATGAAACAATACCATGGCTTCCAGCCCTTGCTTATAACTGATATGAAAGGCTTGTGAATACAAACATTTAATTGACCATGCCCTAAGTTTTAAACTCTTTCTTATCCATGTTACAGAAAATAGGCATGGCAAGATCATGGTAAAGAATACCACATATAATCCTGAACACACCTATCATAGATTATTTCTGAAGCTAACTAGTAATTGGGTGAAAGACCATCAGAGAACTGGAGAAAATAGAAAAGAATTGTGCCTAAAATCCTTGAGATCCACTGTCTATAAGTGTTCACAATCTCATTTTATTAAATAGATCAATGAGCTGGCTCCATAGAAAAATGTTCAATATTTTTCTAGGGATAAAGACTTAAGAGCCCCATCAGTTTGCTGGGAAAATGGAAGAACTAGGAGGAGGAGGAGGATTTAGATGTGATACAGATAAAAGAGTCAAGGCTATTAGAATGTGTTTATATCTTTAAAAGTTTAGCTCTCCATAAACTTTGCTTCTCTGACCCAAAAGTCAAAATGTGGGTGAGGAAAAGTATCATATATGAATACCTGTTGGTTGTCCAGTTGCTGTGTTCATTGTCACTGTCAGGTTTTCTAAGCTGTGACAATTCAGAGAAAAAGGGTACTGCACTACATGAAGGAAGCAATTTCATGGTTGAGCAACCTTGTACCATTAAGTCAGAAAATAGTTACAATCAGCTTGCAAGCAGCATTCTCCTACCAATGACGATTACTATCAACTTTCTCCAAGCACACAGGGAACTTTAAAAAAAGTCAGGTGGAGTAAGATACAAATGTATCCTGTCCCAACATTACCTTTTAAAAAAAAGTCAAAAACAAACATACAAACAACTCTGGCACCCATTTCTCTCCAACTAAAGATCTTTAAATAATCCACGACTCATCATGTCCTATATGTCATAATGTCGATCCTAAAATGAAAATAATACAATAACAGATTTTGTTGTTGTTTTTTCGATCCTTCAAGATCAAACAGAGAATTAGCTATGCTTGTTGTTGTTTATTCGATCAGTTGCTTCCGACTCTGTGACCTCATTGACCAGCCCAAGCCAGAGCTCCCTGTTGGCCATTGCCACCCCCAGCTCCCTTAAGGTCAAGGCAGTCACCTCAATGATACCATCCATCCATCTTGCCCTTGGTCAGCCCCTCTTCCTTTTGCCTTCATCATGATCTTTTCCAAGCTTTCCTGACTTCTCATTATGTGGCCAAAGTACTTCATCTTTGCCTCTAATATCCTTCCCTCCAGTGAGCAGCCAGGCATTATTTGCTGGAGTATGGACTGGTTGGATCTTCTTGCAGTCCAAGGTACTCTCAGAATTTTCCTCCAACACCACAGTTCAAATGCGCATCTATCTTCCTTCGCTCTGTCTTCCTTATGGTCCAGCTCTCTGCATACAAGTTGAATAGGTAGGGTGAAAGTATACTGCCCTGCCATACGCCTTTCACAATCTTGAACCAGTCTGTTGATCCATGGTCTGTTCTAACTGTAGCTATGCTTAGAATAGCTCTAATAGGGTAAACATAATAACTAACTTAAACCCCATTGCCTACTCTAAACTCAATGAAGTCTGGATCCACTATAAAGTATTTAGAGGTATTTCTAAATGTTCAAAATATTCTCTGTTGTCTTAGTAATACTTCCAATAACCCTATGTGGCAGTTGATATCATTATTCCTATAAAACAGACAGAAGCCATTTATGGGATCGCCAGTGTAAAAATGATTTGGTATTACTTAGGACTGTGGTTGACATTTTTCCTCAGTGTGAGATACTGACTGAAGATCTCTTCACTAATGAGAAATGTAACTACAAGGAATGGTGCCAGGGATCTGTGCTTCATAGGATTTGTATATATGGGAGAAAGAATGGAATGGTGCTGTGAATTTGGAGACAGAGATTAAAGCCCATGACAAGAATGGACGAGAAGGCAAGTGGGAACTGCTAGAATTGCTACAATTTGACTATCAAAGGTCTGCTTACATTTTCAAAATGTATGCAAGCTTTCATGACCCTTAATTTTCAAACGATGCCTACTACTGTCCCAATCAATAGCAAATACTTTTATTCTCTATTTAAATCTTTGTGGGGCTCCAGAAACTGAGGATTTTGCTTCGTTATTTGTTCTTTGGCTCTTTATATTATGAACCAAAAACTAATTTTAGAGGGCGATTCTGTCTTGTCTGTATTATCATATTGTTTCAGAAACTTTGTAAAATTGTGTGATATTAGTGACTCGCTAAATTTCTCTTTGGCATCAATAAAAATTCAGGACCAAGTTATTGCTGGAATCACTGTTTATTGTTCCAGGGATATTTTTATCTGATCAAAGTCTTCACTTTTGATATTTTTAATCTTGTTGAATTTTAAATTATTCCAATCTACAGATAATATAGTACATGTTCTACCTCTATAGTCTTTATTATTCCAATTTGATTTTTTATGTGGTGGATTATGGTCCAAGCATTAATAAATTACTGCATCTATCACTAGAATTGCCACATCCATGAGTTAGAGTTGTTTTTTGAACATCTAAAGTGGAGTGTTTTTGATACCCATTTTTAAAGTGATCCTCAAAAAGGCTTTGCTTCTGTATATGTGTATTTTACACACACACACAATCACACACACTATATATAGAGAGAGGGGGGGGAAGGGAGGGAGGGAGGGACAGTATGTATCGTTAAGGTAAAGGTTTCCCCTGACGTTAAGTCCAGTCGTGTCTGACTCTGGGGGTTGGTGTTCATCTCAATTTCTAAGCCAAAGAGCCAGCGTAGTCCATAGACATCTTCATGGTCATGTGGCCAGCATGACTGCATGGAGCATCTTTACCTTCCTGCTGGAGCAGTACCTATTGATCTACTCACATTTGCATGTTTTCGAACTGCTAAGGTTGGCAGAAGCTGGAGCTAATAGTAGGTGCTCACTCTGCTCCCCGGATTTGAACCTGCGACCTTTCAGTCCACAAGTTAAGCAACTCCGCGCTTTAACAAACTACGCCACCAAGGGCTCCAACAGTATGTATACATGTGTATATTTTTTATGCACACACACACACACACACACATCTATATATATGGTACAAAACAAGGTTGCAAGCAATGCTCTAAAATCAAATTGTCCTTGATGTGAAAGAATATTACAACAGCACTAGACCTCAGACTGAGTAAATAGTCAACTGATGCTTTTAAAAACCCTAACCCAGAAAAGTTTCAAGGAGGGGAAATTTGTGAAAGCTCTTGTTTTCACCCAGAGGTAACAATATTTTTCACCTTTTACCTTCTTAAATGCATTAACAAAAAAGTGAAAATGTATATCCCTAATAAAAACATAATATTCATTCCAAAATTAGTTACATACAGGATAGAAGCTGTGTATTGTTAAATAATAATAAATAATAATGAAACTTTATTTATAACCCGCCTCCCTCTCCCTAAGGGGACTTGAAGCAGTTCACATGGGAACCGAGTCCAAGAACCAACAGACAAAAACAGAACACAATAACAGCATATATAATTAAAACAATAAAATAAACATTCATAAAATACATCAGCAGGTGTCAGGACAAAGGTGGAACTATTAAAAATAGCAAGGGAAGGCAAACATGTGCAAAAACGCAAGGTAATAAAATTAGGAATAGAATTAAATAGACACAAAATTATCAGATTGCAAAATGTGACCCTTCCTACTATTAAAGTAAACACTTGTAGTAAACACTCACTCACTGATTCAAACAGACCAGGCTGCAAGAGAAAGTATTTTTTAAAAATATATAAATGGAAGAAACATATGGAGCACTTCACTGTTGTTTAAATTCCAGGTGCCTGCCTATCCCCCAGAGAGAGGCTGTCCTTTGCTGTCAAAGCATCCTTAGACAAGCCTGCTCCTCACCCAGCTGGTCAGCCTGGCCCTTTCTAGATTCAGGTGTCTTGGGTGTGCAATTGAGAAACTTATTCAGAAGATTACATCTGCCACCAGACCATGTTGCTAATTCTTTCTTTGCTGAAATTGACTGCTTTCGGTATGAAAGTTGGCATCATCTAGTGCCCTGTGAAAAAGCTGAAAACCACCTTATATATTTTAGCTGACAAGGAGCAAGTGCAAATGGTGCAAATAAAGCTCACCTGAAATCTTAGCAATGGAATAAGAAAAGAAGAGTCAGGTAAAATACTGCAAAGAATATTCACTGTAGTTCCTTTCCTTTCAGAATTCTGTCACCAGTGAAACAGGTATAAAGAATGTAAGTCAATGTAATAATGAAGGCTGTTTGCTGTGATGAATTTATATGATACAGAGCTGATCAAAGGGGTGTAATACAGTTCGGTAAATTGCTCCACTCTGCTATTCTTCAACCATTCTGTGATACCATGTGTCCCATTAATGGTTCTCGTCCAGCAAGGAAAGGAGAATTTAAGAAGGGTCATAATATGTACACCTGACTTTCCTCATAAGAACATTTCTCATGTTTTGATGTGTATCTTTTATGGAACTGCATTTTAATATGTGTGTTTGTACAATCTTTATAGTATTTGTGTGTTTTTAATTGTGCTGTGATCCGCCTCAAGCCGTGAGGATAGGCGGGTAAGAAATAAAATTATTATTATTGTATGACACAGCAAACAAGATAGATATGCTGGATTTCGTTTCACAAAATCACAAGTTGAACACTTCCCAAGTGTCTAGGACTGTGTGATGTATTTTCGGATGATGCGTGCAGATCCCAGTAGGGTGGCCTTTTGCAGTTGGCAGTTGCAGTTGAATATGTGCATCAATTCCCCCAGCTCTCTGTACTCTGTTATTAGGCAACTTTCCTTTTTGGACAATTAGTTTCCCACTCTCACTTGCTGGGGGGCCAGGAAAGATCTATGGAAATGCTTCCAGCCGGAACTATTTTCAAGTGACGTGGCTGGCGTAGACGTGCAGTCAACCCCTGGAGGTCATTCTGAGCTCATTGTTGGAACTGGAAGGCAGCAAGATTTGGGGTGTGTGGGCCTGGCTTGTTGGGCCACTCACCCACTTTGCAACCCTCAGTGGACACTCATGGGCACTGGAGACAGTGGGCTGCCACTGTTTCTGGACCCGGGAACAGGTGGGTTGCAGGTGGGGAGAGATTTTGGATTGTTTTCCTCAGCTTCCCCTCCTGGAGCTCATTCTGAGCTCATCGGTGACTGACCCTTCCACCCACTTAACAATATAATTATTGGGTTGCCTCTGGGGCCAGGTAGGAATTCCTCCCTATGTACTGGGGGGGGGGGGGGTCTGCCTACCTTATACTGTTTCTTTATGGGGTGATTGGGTTTGTCAATGTCTATTGTTTCCAAATGTCGGCTGAGATTTTTTGGCACAGCACCCAGTGTGCCTATCACCACCGGGACCACCTGCACTGGTTTCTGCCAGAATCTTTGAAGTTCAATCTTGAGGTCCTGATAGCAGCTGAGTTTTTCCTGTTGTTTTTCATCAATGCGACTGTTATTACTATTATTACTATTATTACTATTATTACTATTATTATTATTATTCTATTACATATTTTTAAAACATTGCTTAGAATCATAGAATCAGAGTTGGAAGAGACCTCGTGGGCCATCCAGTCCCACCCCTTGCCAAGAAGCAGGAAAATCGCATCCAAAGCACCCCCAACAGTTGGCCATCCAACCTCTACTTAAAGCCTCCAAAGGAGTCTTCACCAAACTCCAAGGCAGAGAGTTCCACTGCTGAACAGCTCTCACAGTGAGGAAGTTCTTCCTAAAGTTCAAGTGGAATCTCCTTTCCTGTAGTTTGAAGTCATTGTTCCGTGTCCTAGTCTTCAGGGCAGCAGAAAACAAGCTTGCTCCCTCCTCCCTATGACTTCCCCTCACATATTTATACATGGCAATCATGTGTACTCTCAGCCTTCTCTTCTGAAGTTAAACATGTCCAGCTCTCTTTAAGTCGCTCCTCATGGGGCTTGTTCTCCAGACCCTTGATCATTGTAGTCGCACTGCTCCAGCTTGTCAACATCTCCCTTAAATTGTGGTACCCAGAATTAAACACAGTATTCCAGGTGTGGTCTGACCAAGGCCACACCTGGTTTGACTTGATGTCTTCTCTCAGGAGACATCACTTCAATAAATACCTCACCAAAATATGGATTCTAAAGTCCAGGCCAAATTTGCCTTCAGGCCAAAGTTGCTGGCTAGCACACCTCCTCTTCCTCTCAATGGAGGTGATCAGGTGCCATCCACTTTTGTATAATTACTATAGTGTCAGCTGGACATAGAAACCTCAGTTTTGGATGTGGAGACACAAACACAAGTTATCCTATCAACTACAGTTATGCTATCAACTATGGGAAACCATCAAATTCCTCTTGCAGCCAGAAAGCAACAAGTGATGTAAGGATAGTAACTAGGCAACCATTCATCCATTTCCTTCTCTCACACGCCTCTGTGATTAAGCATCCTGCTATCAAATTAGGCTGAAAGTGTGATAAAAGTGGAGAGGAGTGGCAACAAGAGCAGAACAGCAGCGACTCTGGGGAATCAGAAGCAACTGTATAAAATGCCTGTTATCAAAAGGATCTGAATTTGTATTGATTTGTCTGTTGTCCAATCTAGCCGTTTGCAGGGCATAAGAGGTATGCAAGGCAACAACTGCTTTGACACTGACAAAGCAACACCTAACAGGAACGAAGCGTGTAATTTCTTCCTTGAAAACCTGATTTACTGGTGTGATGCTTTGGAATACATGCTGACACAACAGATTACATAAAGCAATTGGTATTCCATGGTATGACATGGTTATTTTTCAAAGCCCATCCCCTTCTTTGTCTGTTTGTGCTGATCATACTGTCTTCTCAGTATGTATCCCATGAGAAAGAATGTTTCTCTGACACACAACAAATGTCTAGTAAATACAAAAATTATCTCTCTGCAGAAACAGGATCCACAGCAGAATGACTAATTTTTAACAGTAAAATGTGCAAAATGTTTCCTGTCTCATAGATGGGACAAATGATGACAGCAGGATGGAGGTGGAGAAAAGAGACAGTGTCACTAGAGTGACAGTTGCAATACATTGAGTCATTTTAATCTCCACTCCACATCACTGGCATCCCATCAAAACTTAAAAAACGTGTTCTTGTCATTTCAAGTTGCAGTACACTGTTAATCCAATATAGTTTGTAGACATTAGGAATATAAATCTCTGTTTAGTTAAGTATCTTGTCTTAGATTCAAAAGTGCTCTCTCTACTCTAGTGGACAAAATGTGACATTTCAATGATTTTTTGCATTTTGGGTTGGTTCCTACAGGCAATAGCTCAGAAGGAAGAGGCGAGTGAACTAGCTACAGAGCCTTGCCTTGCCGATGCAAGAGCCATTGCACCCTTAGTTCATTTGCCCAAGTGAGTGACTATTACGGGAGGAAAAGTAAAATATCATTGTTGTCCTCAAAAGGGACGTACGACTATTATGCAATAGTAACTATTATGCAATAAAATATTAATAATAATAATAATAATAATAATAATAATAATAATAATAATAATAATAATAATGTTCTGGAACACAACACACCAGACATCACAGTTGTGGAAAAGAAAAAGGTTTGGATCATTGACCATCCCAGGTGACAGTCGCATTGACGAAAAACAACAGGAAAAACTCAGCCGCTATCAGGACCTCAAGATTGAACTTCAAAGACTCTGGCAGAAACCAGTACAGGTGGTCCCGGTGGTGATGGGCACACTGGGTGCTGTGCCAAAAGATCTCAGCCGACATTTGGAAACAATAGACATTGACAAAATTACAATCTGCCAACTGCAAAAGGCCACCCTACTGGGATCTGCACGCATCATCCGAAAATACATCACACAGTCCTAGACACTTGGGAAGTGTTCAAATTGTGATTTTGTGAAACGAAATCCAGCATATCTATCTTGTTTGCTGTGTCATATTTATAATAATAATAACTTTATTCTTATATCCCACCACCATCTCCCCGAAGTGACTCGGGGCAGCTTACATGAGGCTGAAGCCCAACATAAACAGAATTACAAAGTAAACACAATTAAAAACATGTAACAAATAAACAACATATTTAAAACAATTAAAACCAGATAAGTAAAAGCATCATAAAAATACATCAAGCGACTTCAACAACCAGTAGCCAGAAAAGGTGGGCATGTTCAGATTCGAGAGGGCAGGGGTTATGTCAAATGCAGACTATAGGGTCAGGGCTGGGAATAAAGTGCTGGAAAAATCAAAACAATAAATTAGGGCTGGGCAGACCTGATCAGGAGCTAAACCGTAATTATTCAAAGGCACATTGGAACATTCAAGTTTTCAAATCCTTTCAAATACAGTAGCTCATGCTAAGCTCCCACAAAAGTAAATGAGCCAGTGTTAAATGTACCACTAAATTGCATATCCTTTTGCTATTATAAAACACAATTACCTATGACAATACATGCAGGTATGCAAAATAGCGGAAGATATTCACTGTTTTGATATTAATTCAAATACTATATGAAAATATTAGAAATATCAACGTGACAAATTGCAGAAACAAAATAAATATGCATACTCACCCCTCTAATCTTACATCAGGCAAACTTCTGTTCAATGCAATCATATCACTGGCCATAAGGTTAAACTGGTTTATTTTGAATAATTCCTTCATTTTTTCCTGATCATCCTTAGGTATGATGACTGCCTTCCCCATCTCTCCAGGCCCTTCTTGACTTCTTGACATAACAGCTGTAAAAAAGAAAGTACCTCTAACTATTCCATGTCATTTTCACAATGCACAGCCATATATGTAAAGTTTTTGGAACCTAGAACTTCAAGGTGATGGGGGATTTATTTTTTACTCTAATTTCTATGCTTTGAGCCATTATTTTATTAATATACAATCAATATAATTAGAGTTTTGGAAACATACTTTCTGTTTCTGGTATTTTATAATGATGCCATGTCTGAGTAATTTATTTACCACATCTGCTTCTCACTCTCCCCCTTCAAGTAGCTGAAAATTCAATTCGTAAGCAGTATCCTATTTTATCATTGAAACAATCTGAGAGCAAGAATGTAAGATGGACTTTAGAAGCCACCTCATCAAAAAGGACAAGTAGCTATGTCAGCCTTCTCATTCAAGGGAGAAAGACACATCAACTTTTAATGGAATGGCTGTTGGGAAACCAACCTCACTGTTGACTGGTGCAAAGGGCTTGTGCTCATTCTCCAGGGTGGCTGTTGACAATTGAACTATGCAATATCTCATCTTAAGGCATACGTGTATGACTAAACTATACTGACTGAGTAGACCGATGACTTTTGCCTGTAAGTATTTTGATCTAAGCCTGGACCTCTCTGGAGGATTGGGAGGTAACAATCAAGTGATGTTCATTATACTGTGGCACAAGGAAACACTACAATTCCCATCTAACCTCTGCATAAAATGTAGACATGGTAAGACAGGATATCCATCTCTACTAGCCCTGAACTAGCACTTCAATACACAGCATGTCTGTGAAAGAGGCTACTTAGGCACAGACACAAATCATCAAGAGGTTCCAAATCATAGGGTAAAACCCTGCACAATGAACATTCAAATACTGGTTCAAAATGAACAGTTTTAATCCCACTTCCCCCCTATGTGAGCAAGCCTTTCTTTCCAGGGCTAATAGCAGCCATGAGTGTTGCTGTTAACTGCCATCAAGTCAGCTCTGATTTATGACCCTTTGAATAAGAAAGCTTCAAGACGTCCTATTATTAACAATTGTGATCAAGTCTTCCTAATTTAAGGATATAACTTTCTTGTTTGAGTCAATCCACCTGTATCCCTCTTTTCCTACTGCCTTCAACATTAGTTCATTATTGTCTCTTCTGAAGTGTCAGGTTGTTTCAAGATACAGTAGAGTCTCACTTATCCAACGTTATGGATTATCCAACGCATTTTTGTAGTCAATGTTTTCAATATACCGTGATATTTTGGTGCAAATTCGTAAATACAGTAATTACTACATAGCATTACTGCATATTGAACTACTTTTTCTGTCAAGTTTGTTGTATAACATGATTTTTGGTGCTTAATTTGTAAAATCATAAACTAATTTGATGTTTAATAGGCTTTTCCTTAATGCCTCCTTATTATCCAACATATTCGCTTATCCAACGTTCTGCCAGCCCGTTTATGTTGGATAAGTGAGACTCTACTGTATGTCTAAAGCGCAATAGACCCAGTTTAGTCATTCTGGCTTCTAGTGAGAGTTCATCCTTAATTTGCTCCATATTTGTTTTTTGTTGGTCCATCATATCATTTTAGATTAATTGATTGTATAGTATTCATATCCACATACTCAAGTCAAAATATTATATGATCCTGACTTTGGTTTTAAATTATATATCTTTACACTTGAAGATCTGATCTTGTTTTTTCATAGCAAGCTGGTTTTGTTTATATGCTTTTCTGCTATTCAATGTGTATAATTAAACAGATGCAATTACATCAATAACTCAATAAAGGCAGCAGTATTATTATTAATTTAGTTCTCTGCTAAACTGAATATATGACATTCAGCCCAGAAATTCCATAGTTCTGTTTTTGGTTCCTTTAATCCATAATTACCTTTCTGGTTAGATAAGGTGGTATTGATTTACAAAATTTTGACAAAGCACTATTAGATAATATTATAGATAGCAAGATTTTTGGCAAAACCACAGTTAACACCAGAATCTTCACATTTTCCCTCTTCTCAAGATATTGTTAGAACTAGCATAATATAACAACAACCAAAGCTTCACTTCTGCTTTCTCCCACATTTAATTTTTTTAAGTTACAAGATCTATCAATATCATTAATAAACAGATTTGCAGAATTTGGAATGTTCTCAACAAAAAACAGAACAAATTACTGGTCATCTAGATTTGACAAGTTCAATGTGTAGCTAATCCAGCATGAAAAAGATAATGTGGTGCCTGCAATGTAAGTTGTTAAAGGCAAAAAAAACAGTTCTCATTTATTGTACCATAGGATTCAAAGCAAGGTTTTTCATGTGCTGCTTATGCAAGAGAACTTGTCCATTTTGCTTTCTTGCATACTTAAAGTCTCAAAGTTATTTTCACAGAGTTTATCAATAAGTTTGCAAACTCCTCTAGTTTGGCCACAAGCAGCCAGAAGTTTCCATGTTGGGGTGGATTCAATCTATCAAAAGTGTGAATATTCCCAAAATAACTTCAGCACTTTTAATTGCTTCTTTAGAATTTGGAATAAATCCCAGAATGTGTTCAGTGAACCCCTGACATGGGACTCTCAGACTGTGATTTTGGGGATAGATTATGTAGCTAAATGAACCATTCACTGAACAAAGAAAAGTATAGGAAAGCTTGGGGAATCCTTACAGTATGCAAATGCACAGAACAAATAAAGGAGAAAATGCAAACCATGTGTGTTGGGTGTGTGTATTACCAAGCCAGTTCAAGGAGAATTCGCTTATAGTATTACTGTCCTCTTAGAGAGCTGTGATATAGTGGTGCGAATTATGGAGGAGAACTCTGGGAGTTTTTGTTGTTGTTGTGTATTTTCAAATTGTTCCTAATTATGGTTATGCTACCATGGGCTTTTGTAGGTAAGATTGATTCACAGAAATTTGCCTTTGCCTTCCTGTGAGGTTGAAAATGTGTAACTTGCCCAAGACCATGCAGTGCATTTTCATGGACAAATGCGGATTTGCACCCTGAGCTTCCAGACCGTTAGTCCAACACTTAAACTATTACATGTGCTAGCTCTCCATCACTCCAGAAAACTTGATGAACATCAGCAAGTCATATTCTCTCAGACTTCGAAGAAGGCAAACCCTCTCTGAACAAATGTTAACAAGAAAATCCAATGATCAAATGATAGGATGAGTTAAACTCTTGCGCCGGCGGGACTGCTGACGGAAAGGTCGGTGGTTTGAATCTGGGGAGGTCCCCATATGGGCACATGAGAGAACCCTCCCACAGGATGATACAACATCAAACATCCGGGCGTCCCCTGGGCAACGTCCTTAAAGACGGCCAATTCTCTCACACCAGAAGCCACCTGCAGTTTCTCAAGTTGTTCCTGACACAAAAACCCCTCAACGATAGAGTAGTTTTAGGGTTGCCATATGTTGAAAATGCCTAAAAGGCATACAATATCAAATGACTATGCCAGTCATAGTATGACAGTACATTCATGTTTCAAATATTTCCAGCTTTAGAAAATTATGGTGTCCTAATTATGAACTAGTTCTGCACACATTTTCAAAACACTAACCAGAAAGAGACCAATATATGAAAGAAAATAATTGAGCAAGAAACTCTGTACAAAAGCATGGAAAAAAGCAAAGGTGAAACAACAACCATAGAGCTGGTGGGATTTCACTGTCAGCTCAATCCAACAAAACAGTGCCCAGTTCCTCAACTGCTGATAGTAAACATTTCAGAAGCTAGCTGACCAAAATTGCCTCCAGCGAAAGATCACAACCAGGGGGAATCTTTGATTGTTAGACAACCGCAAAGGCTTCCACAGCTTTATTTTCAACAGGAAAAACATGTTTGTCTTCCAGACAATATATAGTATCAGTTAGACTTGACATCTTGGAGCAGCTGAAGAAGGTTTAACCTTTGGCTTTATCACATCTACATATATGAAATTTCTGATGGGTGTTTTTAGGGAAAGATCGATCAATAACAAAAATCTTGGTGTAGAAAGGAAACAATCAAAGCTGCCTATAGGTAAAGAAGGAAGACTTCTGTTTTGAGTTTAGTCTCTTGTTCAAAAATTAGTACAAATTGTTGCAGATATTGCAACTAGGAACAGAAAGAAAACACACACACAGTCCCACTACCTGCTGAGTTAAAGTGTCAGTTTGTGCAGGAATCTCTTATCCATTATATGCCAGCACAACTGCTGATGCCTATTTATCCATACAGATTAATTGCCCAATCCCATCAAGGAGATATAAACTCACTGAAGTCAGCCTACACCATTGTTAGAACCTTTTAAGTTTTTTCCATATTAGAGCCTTAGATTCCTGCAGAGATTAAAATATATCCCAACCATTTATACAGAATGTCTGTATTTAGATGATAAATATTATAAAGTAATTTTACTGACTGAAACGAAGACTGATTAAACTGCATTTTTTGGCAGAAGCAAGGATGCAACTGTGAGTACAGATGGTGATATTGTCTTATTAGAATGGGATATTTTATGGATTATGAAGAAAATGAAAAAATTACATTGATATTCTAGCAGACATCCCTTAGCATGATAGGACTCTCTGTCCTTTTCACCCTACTCTGTAGCCCTCTAATCTGGAGAATTTATGATGTTATATAAGAAGATATAGGAAATAGTGAGAAACATATCTCTCTCCTCCCTTCCCCTCTACCCTACATTTGGCTGGAAGCCATCTAATGTATACATAGACTTTTTTTAATGAACAATTGTTGTTCTAACAACTAGTATTTTTCTCCACACTAGGATGTGGAAACACATGGCTGTCCAGATTTTAGACTATAACTTTTAGCATTTCTCACCCCATTATGCCCAACATCCAGACAACCCATCTTTATGATAGAGCAGTTGAGATTTGTAAGCATAGGAAGACAAAATGAATGGAATGATCATGTTAACACTCACATACTGAACTTATGTAGAGAAGACTTTGAGCCATACAACTGTGTGTAATTATACTATAACAAAAATAAAACAGTACAATAAATTTGCAAAAAAAGAGAATATTTATTTAAGAGATTTGTGGCCAAGAAAAGTAACAAGCAAGCTTAGCAGGTTTGGACATATGTTAAATAACTGCTATATCTTGACTGTTTTCCCAATATATTTGTTAGTGTTTTTGTAGTCAATGTTTTCAATACATTGTGATGTTTTGGTGCTAAATTCATAAATACAGTAATTACTACATAGTATTACTGAGCATTGAACTACTTTTTCTGTCAAATTTGTTGTATAACATGATGTTTTGGTGCCTAATTTATAAAATAATGATGTAATTTGACGTTTAATAGACTTTTACTTAATCCCTTATTATTATCATACATATTCACTTATCCAATGCTCTGCTGGGGTGTTTATGTTGGATAAGTGAGACTCTACTATATATTTATAATCTTACATTATCTGATTAGAACTGGATTATATGAGGCTCCTTCTACACAGCTGTATAAAATGCACACTGAAGTGGATTATATGGCAGCGTGGACTCAAGATAATCCAGTTCAAAGCAGATTATAAATGGGTTATATAGCTGTGTGGAAGGGCCTTGAATCTACACTGCCATATAATCCAGTTCAAATTAGATCATCTGTATTTTATAGGCAGTGTGGAAGAGGCCTGGTTGAAGTGGCCCTGGGCGCCATTAAATAGCTGAGTGGGTTGCTAGGAGACAAAGTGGGCGGAGCTTAGCCTTCTAACTGGCAGCAATGGGTAAAAAACAATTATTAATCTCCCTCTAATTAGGACTTTATTTTTCTTGTTTTTTTGATGTCTAAACACAGCGGGGAATGACCATGTCTTTTGTGGCCAAGTTTCGTGGGTTTTGGGTGTTTAGTTTCACTGTTTACTTTAAGTTAGAAATGGTCAGAACATTTATGTATATATATAGATAACATGTGACACAATGACAAAAATGCAGCCCTGTCCCATCACTTCCCAGCTGCAGCCCCTCAACCTACCTATTAACTCAGGTAGCTTGGGGAGGCAAGTAGATTGGCTCAAAAGCTCAGGTGGTAGCAAAGTTGTGGGTAGAGTTTGGACCGAAAATCTGATCCACTCTTTAAATGTTGAGAATGAGCACACCTCCGGAATAAATGAACCTATGAGGGGGAATTTTATGCTGCTGCAAAGGGGTAAAACACACAACCTATGCCATCTGACTGACAACCTTCATTATGATATTAAGTAGCAGCATTATTTTCTTACATATTCACTTGGGCCAAATGCTGTGTCCAAATGACCTACTGTCCTCATTTTCAGGAAGCAATTGCCTTGGTACTTCAATTCATGAATTATTCATGAACAACTCAATATAGGATCAGATATATTCCAGTACCTCTTTATTTCTGTTGAAGAAATGGGGCCACAGATTTGCTAACTGATCTGATGTTAGTCATATCACTTGCCCTAGTGTTCCCTGAGCTTCAAAAAAAGACCAATGTCTTGTAAAGGCTAGAGGCTCACTTTTTCATGGATATCAGGTTCACAACTTCGGTTCCTTCAGGCAAGATCTTGGAATATTACTGTTAAGATAAATGAATATAGTAGCACACTCAAGCTGCCCACAAATGATGATCTGGATTCAAAGTTCCGCTCCAGATGAATGCACCATGCCTCAGAAGCATCTTCGGCATTCACCACATTTTCTTTCTGTCTAGGATGCATAGCTCTTTTTCACTTAGTTCTGGGTAAGGATGAATAATCACAAAATACATGCTTCTTAGTCCATGAAATTCTTATCTTGTAATGAGCAGACAAAATAATTAAAAGCACAGTGAAAAATGACATATCTATGGCATTTCTCCTTTCCCTCTCTCCATACCAATCATGACCTTTTATTACTCCCCAAACAGAATTTCTATGTCTCGTCAACAGCACAAACATGCTTAAATGCTGATTTGGGGGGCATTTTTCTTCTGCCTTTACACATGAATAACTATCAAATCCTCTGAAAACATTCTACTCTCATCAAAATACTCAGTGTTTTGATTGCTGAAGTGTGAAAAGGAAAGAAAAAATAAGGTCCCTTCCCTTATCTTTCCCTTCATGCTAGGCTTTCATTCTGTAATGCCAAGAGTTCTCTGTTTCTTGATAGGAAGCTTTGATTACAGTTCACCAGTCCAATCATAAAACAATGAGAATCAATACATGCTGTTGTGGTTATCAGAGACATAACCACAAAATAATGAAGTAGCAAATACAGAAATGTAATTGAATGCACATAGTATGCATAAAATGCCTTTGTCCACTCTGAACATATTATTTTTCATAGTTTTCTTTTAATTAAAAAATAGATAAATAGTAGAGATGGAAACAAGTCTATTTCCAGTCTACCTCAGTTTCTATTCATGCCTGTTTCACATGTTTCATCAGACTGTATGTTCTGTCATTATTGTTGGTTATTTCTTCTTCTAAATCTACAAGGTCAAAGGGGGTCATGGTAAGTACTTCTGCATGGCACTGTAATTTAGTGAAAGAAATTCACAGTAATCTGTATATGACAGAGAAGGGCAAAATGTTGGCCCTAACAAACACAATATATAAAAAGTTGACTTCTTACTCTCTGTGCATTATACCAGCATTTTCACCTTCCAAATTCAGTCTTTTACACCAGAGAAAGAGAAGCAAGAATGTATGCATTAACCTTTATCCTCTCCTCACAATCATTTGACTACCTATATAGCTCTGAGGTAGTTTCAACAATATTTGAATTGACCTTTATGCTGATTCTGCCACAGGGCTCTGTGAATATTGTTAGCTATTTCCAAGATGATACCCACCAAGGGAAAAGAGGGTTTTGCCAGGTTGCCAGGAAGTTGGAAAAGTGAAGGGCAAGTATGAACTATAAAACTATCTATAGCAACCTTGCCAAAGGCAGCTAGAATAAATGTTAAGTAGGCCACAAACCCTAGAGGTTTGTAATCAACTTTAATTTTCATCCCTAGCACATGTGATTCAGGAAAGGAAGAAAAAGTAATTTACTTAGGCATCTGGGGCATAGCTCTTGAGCAGAGGAATCCTATTGTTATGGAGTAAGAGGGAAGGGTTCTTTTTTCTCTTGGAGCAGCCATGATATCCAAATCTTGTTGGTCACAGCAAAAAGGGAAGCAGAGGCTTTTTGCATAATTCCTTTTCAGCTTCTTCTTCCCTCTTCCTGCACCACAACTACTGATCACAGTGGGACAGAATTAACTACACCAAATCCTACTTCCCTTGAATACTTTTAGGTCAGTGGTTCTTAAACTGGGGTCCCCAGATGTTTTTGGCCTTCAACTCCCACAAATCCTAACAGCTGGTAAACTGGATGGAATTTCTGGAAGTTGTAGGCCAAAAACATCTGAGGACACCAGGTTGAGAACCACTGTTTTAGGTCCTACTTGGAGACATCTGAAAACTCATTTAGCTTTCATTATTGCCAAAGCAAGGTCAACAGACCTCTGATTCTACTTGTCCTCATTGTGAGGAAGGCAGGTGGAGTCTGATCTCTAAAAGATAAGACTCCAGATTTTCCCATTGTGGTGAAAAAAATGGAGAAAAGAAGGTCTACATCTCTGAAAGTGGCGAGTGATCATTTAGTTAGGGGAGATCCATGATTTTTGTAATGTTTCCTATCTAGTTGTCAAATCCAAGGTGTCTTGAGAATATTGCTTTTTTGTTGAAACTGTGTAGCTTCTTAAGCCATTGCCTGGAGAAGGATGCTTCAACCAAAATCTTTCTCACTTTAGAATACAACTTCATTAAATTATGTGTTAAATCAAGGAACACTGCAGAATGCATTCTTTCCCAGGGGAGGGGAAAGCGGTTGACCACTGAATTACATAACTCTGTCTACTACTTGGGAAAGAAGAAGGTGGTGCTGGAGAGTACAATGATAGTTGGTAGAAACTGAGTGTTTTTGGTTGCACTAGCAATTCTTTGCCCAAGAGCTCAGCTTGATCTGGTGATCTACCAGAGGACTTATCACCTCGCAAAGAGGACCTGCCTGAAAGTAGATGCACCTTTCTTTTACTATAATTCCACCCAGTCTCTCTGAGAACTTAAGGCTTTTCCCAAGCCAATACCTACTCCTTTACAAAAGCAAAACATGTTTGTGATTGCACTCCCTTCGCCCAAAGATTAGAAAAGCCACCCTTGATCCGTGAATCACCCAGCTGACTGATTTTGAAAATTGTAGTCCAAAAATTAATTTCACGAATTCAAACAATCATATCTTGAAAGTGTTAAAAATAATTCCAAAAGGTAAATCTTGATTTTGACATTATATATAAAGGGCATGAATTTACCATGCCATTTTATATAAGAGACATGAATTTACCCTGTGATGATATGTAATGGGACTTGTACATCTATCAGTTTTGCTGTCCATGGAGGGCCCTGGACCCAAAACCCAGCAGGTACTAAAGACCAACTGTATTCAGTGCCATACTTCTGAATCAACATTTACAGCATTGCTCTGTTAATCTTTAGAATACTCCACTTAGGAAGCAACAAGAATAGCCTCATTAGTTCAATTTTTTGATGTTACTTTCTCTCTCCCCCCCCTCTCTCTCTCCTCCCCCCCCCCGCACTTTTCATCATTTTGTTGTTATGGTCACCCCCCAAAACCCCGGGTTACAAGATCACATTACTGCAGTGATAGAAGAAGATCCAGACTTGACCCTGGATGTCCAGGGATTGCCTGTGACCAGAAGTTATTTTGTCCAGCTGAGCCGAATACACCAACCACGTGTCTTAATTCAAGATTTGGCATGTCTTAATTCAAAAGGGAACTTGTGATCTTTCAGATGCTCTTATGTTGTAGATCCCATCATCCCTTACTGATGGAAAATGTTATTCAACATTTTAAAGGCCATGCACCTATATTACATCATACCTGCACTACCTCATATGCGGCTGCCCATGAACATGCTCCAGAAAAAATAATTGGATCAGAATGTGATGGCCAAGTTGTTAATTATGGAAGCATGTAGGGAGCATACGATTCTCTTCTTGAAGGAATTGCTCTAGTTTTCAATAAATCTTCAGGAACACTTTTCTGTCCTTTTTCTTCCTCCATTGGGAACAAGAGATGAAAGTTTTCCTCTGTAAAGCTAATCAGAGAGCTTATATTGGGTTTCTTTTGAACAGTAATGATGAGACAATAAGAGTACAAGTCCTTTAATAGTACTACAGATTTCCAAACATTTTAACAGTGATTATACTCTTACATCAGGCACTAACATTTTAGTTTAACAGGAAAAAATGGAACATGCTTTAATGAATTCTGAAATCTGTCCCTTTGGAAAACCCACTGCAAGGTTTGACGGCTTGTAAAATAATTTTATATTTGATCACCTAGAACTCCTGTACACAAAGAGAACAAAATTAAATAAGACGTTACATACAAACTATTCCCCAGGTTTTCCTAATGATTTAATAATGACATTATTTGTGGAGGTTATCAACAGCTAGCCACTTGCTTAATTTATAAAAGGAAATTTAAAGAAATATTGTTCCATCTGTTAAACTGCACAGCTCCTTTTCTAAGTAGATTTTTACATAATGTTGGTTTTTTGTTGTTGAAATAAAAGTGTAAGGCCAGTAGTTTAAAACTATGCACTAGTGAATATGTTGTCCCATTTCCTCCGCAGCAAAAAAAGGTCTTTGCAATATTTCGTCTCCCATCTGCTACAAGTAATTAAATATGCCTCTCCACAAATACATATCTAAACTGTATTTTTAAGTGTCTCATTATCTTACAAAACCTCTGATTTCTAGCCTAATAGCAGACATTCTGTCTTTGTGTTTTGATAACTGAATAAATTCTGCTGTTGGATATGCAACTTGATTGACGACTTGATAAATTTGACATTCAAGGGGTGAAAAAAATCTTAGAACATTTAATTTATTTGCTGTATTTCATTTCTCTCAATTTCTCACACACATTGGCTCAGAAGTCTGGAAAGGCAAAGCTAGTATGAAATACTTAGGTCTAATAAAAATAATCTTTGTGCTACGTAATAATCGGGATAACTAAGTTATCAAATAAATAAAACTGAGAATTATAAGATTTTTAGCCAGTGGAATGTAACAAGACCAGTGATATGAATCCCCACTTTTGAAGCCCCCAGTGGCACAATGAGTTAAACCCTTGTGCTGGCAAACTGCTGACTTGAAAGTTGGGGAAGCATTTGACTATGATTTTGAACATCTTTCAATGTATGCAAATTCAGTTTTTATAGTTATAGTTATCTGTACTGGTGTGTGTGGAACAGTCCGGGGGCTCAAACTACAAGAGAATGTTTTGTTGCCTATTCTCATTCTTATAGGGTTATTTTTTTCTATCAATGTGATATGTAAACATGATGTGTTTGGACATATTTTGAGGTTCTCTTGATCATGGGGATGTATTCCCTGCCTTACAAGGAGTTTCTTTTTTTTCTTTTTCTTTTTTAAAGGATTTCTGCATATGATGTGGAGGGGAGAGAAGTGGCTGGTGGTTTTGCTTTGAAAATGTTTTGGAGTTGAGGGATGGTAGAGTATGTTATACCTATTTATTCAGTACAGGTTGCCATTTGAATATGGATCTGGACACATTTCATTGTTTTTGAATGCATATTTTCTTATTGTATATTGGATTGTTTGTGTCAATTAATAAAATAATTTCAAAAAAAAGAAAGAAAGTTGGGTTGCTGTTCTGAAAGTTGCCGGTTTGAATCCAACTCGGGGAGAGCATGGATGAGCTCCCTCTGTCAGCTCCAGCTCCATGCAGGGATATGAGAGAAGCCTCCCACCAGAATGTTAAAAGATAAAAAAAATCTGGGCATCCCCTGGGGAACATCCTTGCAGATGGCCAATTCTCTCACACCAGAAACAACTTGCAGTTTCTCAAATCAATCCTGACACACAAAAAACTTTTCTAATTCCTGGCAATGAGAATGGAAAACTATATTATTTTTCTCATTGCCTAAGAGGCAGTGAAATATTCTTGATGAAACTGACAGGGATAGCAATACCTTCTGCCTAGTTGCAGAGGCTTTTAAAAATTAGAAAAAAATGTGTGTGGGGGGGAGGTTGTTCACTATCTTACATTTCAGATCATCTTTTTTCTGCTAAGTCTCAGTACATCTACACTGTAGAATTAATGTAGTTTGACAACACTAGTTACCATGGCCCAATGCTGAGACTGGAACATGTTAAGAAACAAAGTTATAAGGGAGGGAAAGCCCTCCAGAATTTTCCCTGGATTTACACAGAAACTATGTTGTTCCAAAAGCAATCATATATTTTAAAATCTATTGTTTATTTTAGACAAAACTCAGATAAATCCCCCAGCCTTTCTTTACTATTCCTTACCAGCCTCACCCACACTGCTACCAAGTAGAATCTGCCTCCCACAAATACATTTCTTCTGCCCTTTTATTTACCTGTCAAGTATCAGCAAAAACAATAGACACTGACAAAAAAGATAAATACAAAAAGTAGAAAGAAAAAAAGAAAGAAACCTGCATTTCTCTTCCTTTTCTTCAAAACAGACTGAATAATGGTGCATCACACACATCCACACTGACCCATTATCCTGAAAGGGGGTGGGAAATACGAGGGCTATCCAGAAAGTAGATCTTGTTTTGGAATTAAAAATTAACAAAGTATAGGAGAAAACATTTACCATATGCAGTTGAAAGCCAGACCCAAATACCACTTCTCAACATAGTCCCCATTGAAATGTAGGCACTTCTCATAGCAATAAAAGAGTTTGGAAAGTCCTTCCCCACCAAACTTTGCCACTTGGCTTGCATCCTCAACCAGGCGGGCATCCCTTCCCACAGCTGCGCATGTGCTCAACTTTCCCCCACGTTCGTCCTGGATCGCTCTTCTAAGGTTTTGCAAGAAGCACACCTTTCCTGTCTCAAAAAATGGTCGCCATAACCTTCCTTGCAAGCATTTGCAAAACAGAAGTATTTGGGTCTGGCTTTCAACTGCATATGGTAAATGTTTTCTCCTATACTTTGTTCATTTTTAATTCCAAAACGTAATCTATTTTCTGGATAGCCCTCATAGTTGTGTGGCAGCTGCAGGATGCACCGAAGTGATTCAGATTAATGTGTCCGTGAACTGCGTTATCCAAGTTGCTCTGAATTCTCCCATGGGTTGCTCCAAATTTTCTAAATCTGTGACTTTGGCCCATGTTGAGTCAGTTGTGAGACAGAGCAGGCCACAACTGTTTCCCGTTTAAATGACCATCTCATAAACCCCTGGTTTGGGCAGCTCTACTGTTCACATAGCTGCATTGGTCATTGAGTGAGACATTACTCGTAACTAGCTAGGGAGGAAAGAAAGGGGCAATTCTTCCTCTCCCCCTCTCCCTTGTGTTGTTCTAGCCTCTCGGATGACATCATTCCAAGCATCAAGTGATGGACACTAGCCATGTAATGCCCACTGGCCACTGCCACAAAAAGAATGGGAAGGATACAATAAGAGGGGCCGTCCAGCAGTCTCAAACTTCTTCCCACCACTGCAGTTAGGGAGAGAACTATCAAAACCATCCTGTTTCCAATCCAGAATTGGACATTCTGAATTGGCCCTGGGATTAAGGGTCAGTGTAGATATACCCCTCCACAGGAAGAGATAACAACCATAACCTGACTTCACAGAAGTCTAACAAAAGACACACCTGCTATAGCGACACAAGAACACTTCATTTTGCATAGTTTCCTTCCACTCGCTGAACACAAAACATGATAAAATCCCATTATTAACACTTCTCTGTGTTCACACCTCTTTACAGTCCATCCCTCTTACCAAATACCTCACAAAAAGTCTATAGAAAGGCCCTGTATCTGCAGATCCCATATCCATAGTTTTACTTATCCACTATATACACAACAGCCTCAGGCATTAGAGAAGCAGAAGAAATCACTACCATTCTGCCAGAAGACACTAGAATCTATTCTAAGAAAGTCCAATAATTAAAAAGATGATTTTTCATTGACTCTTTGTCATGGCAAACAATGTGGCAAATAAAGAAAAGTCTTGCATTATTATTTGAAGCAATTGTCTTCACAATGTACAGTACTAAAATTAAAATGGTTTGCTAACCCTAACTCTACTCCCATCAAGTACAAACATACATCCTTTCTATTTTTTTGCCTACTACTACAAAAGTATTTATATTAACTTTTATTTTTAAGGTGGTAATGTAAAATTAAAAGGTTGCATATAAGTCCTATATGCACAGCTGGGTTTAACCTTCCTCTAGAATTTAGGTTGTACGGTTGGACAACCCAGCATGTGGATTATAACTAGTCTTTAAATTCATTCCACTAAAATACACTTTTTTGCATTAGTTCCCATTTACAAGCAGCCTCTGACAGGCCCAATTTTTTAAAAAAGCAGGGCACACACCCTTTCAACTACAATGGGATTATGTGAGAAGTAAGGGTTTTTGAAGGCAGTTCTTTTTTTTGGGGGGGGGGGTGTCAGAAGTGACTTGAGAAACTGCAAGTCACTTCTGGTGTGAGAGAATTGGCTGTCTGCAAGGACATTGCCTAGGGAATGCCCACATGTTTTGCAGTTCTATGAGAAAAGATCAGTAATAGGTTACAACAGATTGGAACAGGTTATAAGAAGACATACAGAATCATCATAAGTTGCAGGATGGAAGAATTGTCTTCGTATTGTCCAAAGAATGTTGTCACACATTTTATTCAGAAGTATATTCCCTTATCCACAGAATCAATATTCAAGGTTTCACTTACCCACTTTACATAAAATATTTCCCACCAAAATTGTTTGCAAGCCTCTCTCTAGAACTTCCAGTGCAGTTTCATAGTGTGCTTTGGGTCCACGTATAGTCCAAATATACAGTTCATTGTTATCTATCATTTCAAGGAATCCACTGTGGATCTTGGAATGTATCCTCCATAGATACAGGGATATCTATGGGAAATATCATAGACCCATAGGGGTCATAATGTATTTTCACATGAGGTAAGACCAAGCATATTAAACACACCTTCTTCTCACACCAGGCATGGTAATGTCAATGGATAATCCATTACTGTTGTAAATCTATTCAACTGGGAGTATGCCTCATGAACTTCAATGAGAAATCCTTCTGACTAGATGCATATGGGATTTCTCTGTAAATATTCTGTTCACCCTATATCTTCAATGACAGAAGGCAAATTTTCAAACATAAGAGATGTTTCCAAATCCCCAGTCAGTCATGAAAGTCAATGGCTGATTACCAACATCTGTTTTTCAAGCTGTGTCCCTATTATTATTTCTGAAGAACAACAGAAACATTGGCTCTTAATGCTGTTGTGGCACTAAACTGCCACCACTTGTAGACTGATAAATCATCCGAAGATGTGAAGAAAATATATTCATTCTCATCTTAATCTCTAATTGTAGTCACTTCCCTCTGTCCTTTACAAAATCAGTGGAATGCGAAATTGACTAAACTTGATTGCAAGCAGCTTCTTGTCAAGTCAATTTACTTCCAACAGATTTTTGCTTTTCAAAAAAATAAATACTGGGGATAAGAGATGTCCTGGATGAAAGCAGAGTTCAGCTATGTTTTATTCAGAAGTACCATATATGTAGAATTATCCACATATGAAGAAGCAGGTATCCTTTAAAAAATGTTTCAAAACTCTAGAAACATTGCTGCAATTCATACTCATATTATTTGCCATGAGCAAGATACAGAAGATCCATGTGCATCTGTCAAGCACACACAGGTATATCCCTACTATAGATGTTCTGGATATTGCTGGGACAACTGTGGCTTTTTCCCCTCCAGCTTTTGATTGAGGTGCTACAGAAATTTCTAAACAAGAGGCTGGAGGAAGGAGGATGAGAGGATTGCCCCCAACAAGAATTCTGCCTCCCCAAAATTAAAATTTCCATGGGTTTCCAAAATTCTATCATTAATTACATATTTGGTCAAGCATTTAGAAATAGTTTAAGCATACAAAGAAGAGAGATAAGTAAACTCAGCAAGAAAATGAGAGCATGACAAAAAATAAATTCTAAGTGTGCGTAATTTTGAATGTCTCAATCTCTACAACAGTGTTTCCCAACATTTTTTTTTAAAACCAGGGACCACTTTGACCAGGGACCACTCTACAAAATTAGTACCAAAAGGGTACAAATCAGTTTTTAGTCAACTTTAGATTCAGTTTGGTTATTTGGGATGCTGATTCAGAAAATTACATTGGATAGACCATATCAGCTCTAGTTTCTGATACAGAACATATGCCATCCAGTAGTCACCATCTGCTTGCCCACAGAAAATCATATTTAATAATCTAGAGCTCATGTGGTCTAACCATTGCAATTTTCTGAATCAGCACCCCAAATAACCCCAGGAACAGGCCTAAAAACGAAGACACCAAGGCACCCCCACTTCCAGGCGCCACATGGAATGGCTCCACTCAGGGAAAGAGGAAGAGGAGGAGAAGCAGCAGTCAGGAGGCTTGTTGTTAAGCCTTTCATGGGTAGTCAACCTCTCCCCTCCCAACATTCCCATAGCCTCAGCACTATAAGAGAGTATCATGAGACCAGTCACTCGTGTTGCGACGGTGTAGTAATGGTGAGGCCATGGACCATATTTTAGTTCTTGGGGACCATTGGTGATCCACGTACCACAGGTTGGGAACCACTGCTCTACAATGAGACATGGGGGCAAACATCTTGTATAGGACAGTGTTCTCATTTTGTCTTTTCCATCCTCCCTGGATGGAGGCAATACTGGAAAAAAATGACTGAATTTCCTCTAGCAGTATCCCAGTATACAAATTCAGTCTAACTTTTAAACAACGGCTGCAATCCAGTTAGAGATCTACAAGCATGCACACCATAGTTATGGTGATATGCAGTGAATTGGAATATATGGCAGTGTGGACTCGGATAACCCAGTGCAAAGCAGATATTGTGGGATATCCTGCCTTGATATTCTGGGTTATATGGCTGTGTGGAAGGGCCCTCAGGCCCTTTCTACACTGCCATATAAAATCCAGATTATCTGCTTTGAACTGGATTTATTTATTTCGTGTCAAAAGCCTTGCATAACAAATACATTTTAAAATGATGGAAAAAAGAGGAAAGGATTACATGGCAGTATAGACTCAAATAATCCAATTCAAAGCAGATGTGCATTATCTTATTTGATAATCTAGATTATATGGCAGTGTAGTAGAGGCCTCAGTAGCTTTACCTGTGGTTTAAAGCAATAATCCCCCCAGAAAAAAACAGTTCTAGTTTAAGAATGTATATGCTCTTCTTCTTCAGGGAAATATCCACTGCTAAACTGCAAAGTAAAAGTCTTTTTGTTGGCCAAAAAGCTCAGGATTCATAAAGAAGCTCAGGGCAATGCATTCAGGCCCCTTCTATAATCCCGATTATTAAAGCAGATAATTCACATTATCTCCTTTGAACTGGATTATGAGTCTATACTATCATACACACCAGTTCAAAGCAGATTATATTGTATATGGAAGTTCAGAAGGGGCTGGAGTGAGAATGACTGTACAAACTATTTGGATGAGATTTTTGAAATATTTACTTTACAATGTCAGCCAATATAATGTAGGAAACCATCAATTGTGTCCAACTATATCATAGTCAAGAAAGAGCCACTTAATGTTGGGACTCCTACAGAGGAAAGCATGAAAGCATAATTGTATAGGAAGTAATACCAAAAAGCTTAATAGCAGAATCCAACAGCATTTTTAGCCATTGCTTTATAAAGTTTTTCTCCAGGTCCTAATAGTTTTTATAGGGAATATCCATTATTAATCCTCACTACTACATAGATCTGTACTGTAATACTATTTAATAGATCTTTATATATCCATTAGCTGTGCCTGGCCACACGTTGCTGTGGCTTATGGGAATCATTTGTTGGCCAGGTGGAATAGCAGTGAATAGCCTTGCAGCCTCAAAACCTGGTGGTTTCCTTCTTATGGGAATCCTTGTTTGGTGAGCTGCTTGGGAGGCTGGGTACTTGCATTCTAGGGGAATGGTTTTTTGGGCTGCTGGAATTGCAATGAATAGCCTCGCTGCTTCAAAGCCTGGCTGCTTACTATCTAGCAGAATCTTTGGTTAGTCAGCTTCAATAGTACAGAGCAGTATCACTGCTTCAAAGCCTGGCTGCCTTCTACTAAGGTTAATCCTTTGTTGGTCTGGTTGAATTGCACTGAATAGTCTTGCAGCTTCAATGCCTGGCTGTGTTATAGCTAGGAGAATCCTTGTTTGGCGAGCTGGAGTAGCACCCTCAATCAAAGAGCCGCTTGAAGCTTGGCTACTTCCTTTGTAGGGGAATCATTGTTTGACCAGCTTGAATTGCACTGAATAGTCTTGCATCTTAAAAGCCTGGCTGCTTTCTTCCTTGTTGAATCGTTGGTTGCCCAGGTTGAATAGCAATTAATAGTCTTGGTGTGGCAAGTATGAATGCTGCAATTAGTCACCTTGATTAGCATTTAATGGCCTTGCAGCTTCAACGCCTGGATACTTTCTGCCTGGGGGAATCCTTTGTTTGGAGGTGTTAGCTGGCCCTGATTATTTCCTGTCTGGAATTTCCCTGTTTTCAGAGTGTTCTTTATTTACTGTCCTGATTTCAGAGATTATATTGTTCTGTATTATTATACCACAGTAAATATTATATATTATATTTATAATCTTATATCATCTGCTTAGAACTGGTTTATATGAAGCCCCTTCTACACAGCTGTATAAAATCCACACTGAACTGGGATATTTGGCAGTGTGGACTCAAGATAATCCAGTTCAAAGCAGATACTGTGGATTATGTGCCTTGGCATTCTGGGTTATATAGCTGTGTGGGAGGGACACTGCAATATAATCCAGTTCATATTAGATAATCTGTATTTTATAGGCAGTGTGGATCAGGCCTAAGTGCACTCTGCCTGTGCCCTGGGCACCATTTTGGCTGAGGGAACTGCTACCCTGTTTCCCCTAAAATAAGACATCCCCGAAAAATAAGACCTAGTAGAAGTTTTGCTGAATTGCTAGATATAAGGCCTCCCCCGAAAGTAAGACCTAGCAAAGTTTTTGTTTGGAAGCATGCCCAGTGCCTGCCAAACAGAACACCAGAGCATGCAGGATTGGTAAATGTACATACCAGTTGTACATGGAAATAATGGTAGTAACAAGAAATTCTTGATAGGATTCACAGTTTGTCTGGTTATGCTGGTTTGTGATGACAGCTACTGTACAGTATATAATAAATGTTCATTTTTTTTGTTCAACAATAAATGTGAATTCTTCTTCATGGAAAAATAAGACATCCCCTGGAAATAAGACCTAGCACATCTTTGGGAGCAAAAATTAATATAAGACACTGTCTTATTTTCGGGGAAACACGGTAGGATACAAAGTGGGCGGGGCCTAAAGTGGGTGGGGCCTACCTTTCTGAGCCGTTTCTAAAGGGGGAAAACAGCTCTTTCTTCTAATTTGGGTTTTATTTTTCTAGATTTTATTGTTTGAAAGACATAGACTGGATGACTATGTCTTTTTTGGCCTAATTTGGTGTGATTAGGTTCAGTGGTTTTGCTGTTTACTCCATAGTAAAACAGTACATTACATTTTTATATACAGTAGAGTCTCACTTATCCAACATAAACGGGCCGGCAGAACGTTGGATAAGCAAATATGTTGGATAATAAGGAAAGATTAAGAAAAAGCCTATTGAACATCAAAATAGGTTATGATTTTACAAATTAAGCACCAAAACATCATGTTATACAACAAATTTGACAGAAAAAGTAGTTCAATACGCAGTAATGTTATGTTGTAATTACTGTATTTACAAATTTAGCACCAAAATATCACGATATATTGAAAACATTGACTACAAAAATGTGTTGGATAATCCAGAACGTTGGATAAGCGAGTGTTGGATAAGTGAGACTGTACTGTATATAGATGTTGAGATTATAGCTATCTGCCCTGTCTGAGAATTTCCTATTAAGGCCATCATCCTAATGGGGGTTTAGGGGTTCAACTCCCCACCCAAAATATTTTCAGGTTTTTTTTTAAAAAAAAACCCTGCCTTACTCATGAATTTTAACTGATTAACCAAATCCACTGTGTCACTGAAGTTTATTTGTCTTGAGTGTCCACTGAAGTTTATCGATGGAGCCCAATTTCTGGATTATTTTGCATTATGGAACTACTCTTCATGTTTTGCTTTAAAAAATTCAACACCCCTCCCAATTTTTTTCTGGCTATGGTCCTGCGTAGTACTAGTAGCAGTAATAATGACTTTAACTTACAGACTGTCTGAGCTAAACACCCTCACCATTTTTAAAGAACGTAGTAACTTTCAGACTCACAAGCAAGATTCCACAAATAATTTTTTCACACAGAGCAGTGAGACTTTTGCACAGTTTTCCCCTAGTATTCAGATATCCCAACCTGTTTTGGAATTTTTCTGCAGAGAAACGCAGACAAATGTTTTATTTATGCAGGAAATGTGGCTTTTAATGCAAGAAATATATTATTAGCATACAAAAATACTTGTTTTTCTGCACAGAAAAATCCTCTGGAACACTTAAGATACTTGTGTACAGGGAAAATACCTTGTAGAAATATTTGAAATTTATCATTGCATGTGAGGACAAAGGACAATCTGTCTGTTATTACTAGGACGTGGTTTATGTTCTCAAATCATCCAATTAAGGAACACAAGTTTTTGCTTGTATGTATGTCCTTTCCAGCTTCTAGTCTAGTAGTGCCCAAGAGATCTGGTTGAAAATTGACTAGCGCACTTGAATATTGATATAGTGGAATGCAATTTTTTTTTTTTAGAGATCTGTCACCAAAAGAAAATTCTTTCCCAAAGGTAAGGCTGCCCTATGTTGACACAACAGAGAAGAGAAATTTGCAGTTAAAACATAAATAATTTTTTTTCTTTTTCTAATCTTGAGCACAATGGCTTTTCTTCTGGAAGTCACCAAAGATCTCAGCACTTGTAATACGTCCTTGCGAATGCAATGTTTCATTTTCAAAGAGAGCTTCTCCCTTGTGACAGATGATGAAAAGTGTCTGCAGGCAGAGAACAGGGCAGCGATATTTTCATTTTTTTTGTAGACATTCTTTGAATTATTTCTGTTATCCCTGCGTGAACCAAAAGGGTTGCCGTAAAGATGAACTGTTATTTTTTGTTGATATTGCTCTGGGGTTATTTCTTAATGGACCAATTTGTCCCAAAACAGATTTTCAAAATGACTGAGGCATGCTTTAAAAGCACACCTAAATAATATGTAAGTTTTGCAAATGATAAATCTGTCCATGTAAATTATGGCTTGTTTTCATACAAATGTATATTACCAGATATAACCGTATATATTAATGCATGTATCAATTTCATAAATAAGCTGATAGGTTTTGGGGCCAAAATTATGGATTCTGATATGACGTGTGCATATGTTGGGGGTCATTCTGTGGCAAGGAGGAAGGCACCAACGCTGCCTGAGGGGCCAGCCACTGATGCCATTTTCCTGCCCAGGCATTCAAAAAAGACCAGAAGCAATGAGGGAGAAAAGAGAAGAGAGGATTAGGGCTTCTCTTAGCTCCTTCCAGGACAGGCTAAGTTCTAGTTTTTTTGCCACACTACACAGAGAAGGGCATGGTGCTCTCTCTCTCTCTCTCTCTCTCTCTCTCTCTATATATATATATATATATATATATATATATATATATATATACACATACTAGCTTTGCCCAGCCACGCATTGCTGTGGCTTATGGGAATCATTTGTTGGCCAGGTGGAATAGCAGTGAATAGCCTTGCAGTCTCAAAGCCTGGCTGTTTTCTGGAGTAGCTTGAGTAGTACCCTCAATCAAAGAGCCCCTTTGAAGCCTGGCTACATCCTTTGTAGGGGAATCCTTGTTTGGCCAGTTTGAACTGCACTGAATAGTCTTGCAGCTTAAAAGCCTGGCCGCTTTCTACATAGGGCATCCTTTCTAGGCCTGGTTGTATGGGACAGAGTAGCCTCATGGCTTCAGAGCTTGGGGGTTTTCTATCTAGGGAAAATCTTGGTTGGCCAGGTTGAATAGCACTGAATAGCCTTTCTGCTTGCAAGCCTGGCCGCTTTCTACCTTGTGGAATCCTTGGTTGGCCAGTTTGAATAGCAATTAATAATCTCAGTGTGGCAGGTATGAATGCTGCAATTAGCCACCTTGATTAGCATTTAATGGCCTTGCAGCTTCAAAGCCTGTTTGCCTCCAGCCTGGGAGAATCCTTTGTTGGGAAGTGTTACCTGGACCTGATAGTTTCCTTTTGGGAATTCCCAATTTCCCTGCTTTCAGAGTGTTGCTCTTTATTTACTGTCCTGGTTTTAGCGATTCTATTGTTCTGTATTATTATACCACAGTAATATTTGTCTTCTACTTGTGGCTATAGCAATGAGAAGAGCAGCAGATAGGTGTTAGGCTGAGGAGTCTTGGAAGAAAAAAAGCTGTCTTATTCCTCAGCTCACTGTCACCCAGATAGGAATCCTTTTGTTTTCTACAACAATATAAGATTATAAACGGGTAAAATAGCTGTGTGGAAGGACCTTTACACTGCCATATAATCCAGTTCAAATCAGATGTGAGCACATGGCAGCTTCTCCGCATGCCAAGTAATCCCAAATAGAGCAGCCACAACCAGCAGCCACATGGTCTGGATCAGTAAAAAAAAAATGGCAGCAGAACCCTTGCTGTTATGGGTGTCCAAAGAAGCCGAAGGCAAATGGCCAAAATGAATCCGTGCACAAGTCTAATAAGTAGTTCACAAGTTGGATGTTCATAACTCGGGGACTGCCTGCATTTAGGACATTACCAGATTTATGCGATGTCTGCTTGTTAAAGGGAAACATATAACATTTCTAGGCTGCATCAATAGACATATAGTGTCTAGATGAGGCCTTCAAAACTGGGCAGTAGTAAGGAGGCAATATTAAGGTTGGCTAAACCAATCCAAGCCATTCCTCCTTCCACTCTTTCCATGCTCAGTCTTGCATAAATACTGTCCTGTTTCTCCACTGTAGATTGTAATGTAATATGCATTTAAATACTATTATAAGCATACACTGTAATCAAATATGGCATAAGAGGGGGGGAGGGAGAGATGAGAGTGATATTCTGAAATTCAGTGTAAAATCAGGAGACAAATGGCATTCCAAACCACACTTGATAAGGTCAGTTCTGTTCTCTCCAAAATGCAGAACCAACAAAGCCCCTGAGCATTGTTGTAGAAAACAAAAGGTTTCCTATCTGGGTGACAGTGAGCTGAGGAATAAGACAGCTTTTGTTCTTCCAAGACTCCTCAGCCTAACACCCATCTGCTGCTCTCCTCATTGCTATAGCCACAAGTAGAAGACAAATATATTTTGAGGCTGAGGGCTGTCCTACATTCTCTGAGTCAGACTTTATTTAACTTACTCATCTCTATTTTAATTCTGGTATACCCAGATTTTTTTAGTTCATTTGTATCTACTTTCATCTCTTGGTAACAACATATAAAGATGCATTGACAGGAGCACAATGCATGCAATAAAATACATGATCACTTGAAGAATAGGTAATTATGAACTCTGAAAATCAGGGGGAAATTGGATGGGGAAAAGGTAGTCTGAAATTATTCCTACTTTTCTACACCAAAGCCATATGTATATCTGGTCAATTTATTCTTCTTGCCACCCATGGATATTAGATTCCAAATCATGTAAATAGCATCTATGCATAAGTGTTCTGCACATAACAAATAAGCAAATAATGTCTTCATTTTTGGATGGTGTACACATGTATATTTAATAGGTAATGTAGATTTAAGCTATTTAACATTTCTCATTCTACACCACTAATCAATACTTCATTGCTAAGTGGCAAAACAAGTGATGAAATGAACTGAAAATAATTTCAGTATATATACCAACTGGAATTAGACAAGATTTCTGTCCATAAATTAAACTAGTACAGATGATGCATGTCAAGGAATGTAAATGTAGCATTGAATGCTAGCTTTTATTTTAGCTTTTCTATTTCCCAGTTGCCTTTCTGTCATTGCAAGCACTGTATCTTTCTTGACACTGCTTATGCATAATGCAATTCCTAATTATCATCACTGATTTATTTCATTTTGCTCCAGTACTAATATTAAACACAAAATCAATCCTTTCTTACTGATTCTCAAAAGGTAATAAAATAAAAATCTCAAACAGGCTGATGTGATGTTGGTCCCAAATAAAAAGGGGGAGATGAGACAGAACTTGCAACTTCTATTCAATATTACTATAGAATCCACACAGTTGTACTGCAGCTCCTCATATCAGTGTGGACATGCAATATCTGACCATTGGAGCTCAGCTGGCTTCAATTCCAGTCTTTACAATGAAAAATAAATGTTTGTCTTTTCTTTGAGAAACAGAGTTTCTTAGAGAGAGTTTCAAGAAAAGCCTTCCCAACCTGAGGTTCTCGGTCAATTCCCAAAAAGTGGAGGGCATTTTTTCCAATACTCACCCATTCTCTGAGCCACACTGCCAGATTTTGTACACACTAGAAATGACATCACATCCCTTCTTGCTGTCGTTTTTTTTTAACAGATTTTTCTCTCTCTTTTTGTGGTTTTTGTGTGGGGGCAAAGTAGTTTGAGGAACTACAGTAGCTTTGCAGGTAGTTTGCGGAACTTGCAAGAACTAAGTTTTAGTTTAAAAAGTGTGACCCCCCAACCCCAAGTATTTTCCCCAAAATAAAAACAGGGCATTTGGAGACTTAGGGGCCTAATGAGAAATTCCAAGGAGCCTACAAATTGTATTTTGCACATCCTGGCCTTAACAGAAAATATCCCCAAAACTTTTCAGCCTCTGCAGATGGAGCCATGCTACTGTGTACTTGCTGGGGCTGAAATTTTGGAAAACGCTATCCTCCAATGAAACCAAAAGGACTGTGTTCAAGAAAGCTTCTCAACTGAGCAAGAACTTAGTCTCTCTTTATGCACTCTTCAAACTAACCAGCCTTTTCCAACCAAGCGCCCGACAAATATGTTGGACTATAACTACTATTCCCAGTTTAGCTGCCCAGGTTGTCATTGTTGTTGTGTGCCTTCAAGCCATTTCCAAATTATGGCAACTCTGCCGCAGAACTTTCTTGGCAATATTTGTTCAGAAAGTGTTTGTTTCTGCCTTCCTCTGAGGCTAGAAAAGTGTGACCTGTCCAAGGTCATCCAGTGTTTCCATGGCTGCATGGGGATTTGAACCTTGGTCTCCAGAGTCCTAGTCCGATATTCAAACCACTACACCACACTGACTGTGTTATTTAAATGATTCTCTTACACCTGATGACAGTGAAATGCAAAGAAGAGACTAAGGGAGATGATATATATGTTTAGTCCTCAGTAAATTTGTATAATCAACAAAACAAAGAGACAAACAATATGTCCAAATTCCTACTTCAAAGCTTCATAAACACAACAGAATCTGAAACCTGCAGAACACCAATGCCTTTATTGCACAAAAATACATCATGTAAGGTTTCACAGCTTCACTGGCTTCTTCATCAAGAAAAGAAATCATACAGAAGAAAAGTAGTGACACTAGAATCACAGGCTTACATTTTGTCTCAGAAGTTACCTCTGCTATCTCTGCTAAGATGGTATGGCGAGATCTAAATGCAGGAAGAAGTCACTCACTTTCTTGGCCATGTGGGGACCACAGACAAATGGTAGTAAAACCCAGGCAATAACATTTCAAATCCATTAGCATCAGCAAAGTACCTAATGTTAGCAATGAAATCCAACTTCAAACATTACCAGTCAGTTGCTAGCAAAAGGCTTATCCTATATCAAACATCCATCGGGGAGTCTGTATTATTTCAGAGAGAGAAAACTCTTTCAGTCAACAGCCACCTCAGCAGTGACATTTTTGCAGATGCTGCATACCACATGACAATTTTAGAACTGACTCTCTTATTTTGAAAACAACAACAACACACAAATGAAACAAAGAACACTGGATGCCCAACACTATAGGGTAGGTAAGCAGCACTGTAAATGCAACACTACTATTTATGAAATATTGAAATATTTCTAATTCAGTTTTGAAATTCTGTTTCTTAAGAAGATGAATGAATTGAATACTTTTCTGTCATGATTTTTCAATCATTTTTGTAGCATTGCATCAAAAGACAGTTTCAAATAGTAGATATAGTATGTTTGTAGTTTTAGTCTTTTGATTTCCAGTTCTACACATTTCCCTCTGGAAATAGGCTTCCAGGATTGATCTAAAAGATAAATTAAATACTAGAACAGGGTTAGATGTATGCCAATTTTTGAGATGAGTTGCTCTGTCAGTGTTTTTTTTTTTTTCCTTATCTGCAAGGATTGCTCTATTCTACTGGTTTTCCATTTTCACAAGGGTAACTTTTCAAAGCTCCGTGCTCAGCCATTGAGCTTAGTTGTGAAGCTAATACCACAGTCATGTGAAGATACAATAAGTTTTCTTATTCTATTATCTTTGCCTCAGCCTAAGAGTCATTCAATTTCAGAATCTGGTAGGATCAATGAGAAATAGCTGTCAAATTAATGCAGTGGGTGGAGAAGGAAGAGAGTCATTTGTATCTCTTTTGTAAAATACAAAATTGCATGAGGCCATCTCTCCTGCAACAAGTAGCCCACCTACATCCTACAACAAAATGTCACTAAGTATGGTAACTACAGCCTCCATATTCTCATCAAAATTGTGTTATGCAAGGGATATTATTGTACTTTAATCCCCAAATTTTAATTATTGACAGGAATCATCAATTATTCTCACAATCTAGTCAGTGGGACATTTCCAGCCTAGCCAGTGTGGTCTGGTGGTTTGAGAATTGGACTTCTGGAGACAAGGGTTCAAATCCCCACTCAGCTATGAAAACCCACTCAGTGGTCTTGAACAAGTCACACTCTCTCAGTCTAAGAGGAAAGGAAAATAAATCCCACTCTGAATGAATCTTGTCAAGAAAACTCCATGATGGACTCACCTTAGAGTGACCATAAATCAAAAATGACTTGAAGACCTACAGTAACAATAGTCCTTATGCCATTCATAATTGAAATATTAAGCTCTGTCTGCTTTGCCCAGATATTATTTCAAGTCCCTAAGCATATGACCCTCTTAGTTAGATTTCTGTTGGTAGACAAAACAATTTTTATTTTTTAAGGTTTTTAATACAGAATGTTTTTAAGAAACAAGCAAAGAGGTGCTGTATTGTTTTAAACTCAACTGTTTAATATAATTTTTAAGATGTTTAAAATGGATTTTATTAGTTATAGTTCTGAACCGTTTTCAACTCATGAAATTCTATTCTAATATCCACTTATTGCATCTTTTTAGCTGTATGTTTAAAAACTGGCTGCTTCTAGAAGTCAGCATACAATTTAAAACTGATATTATTCTCCCTTTGGGAGAAAAGCACAATGAAGAAATGATGATGATGGTGGTGGTGATGGTGATGATGTATCAGAACCGTGATTTCTCTCTCATCTTATTGCTATTTGTTCCCTTTTGCTATATATGATGAAATAGTCTTATAAGTTCTATTTTATAGCACAATATATTATGATTTCATATCTCCCTGCTACTCAATACGCCCAAAATACAGAGATTTGAGTCTTTTACGGTACCACAGAAACATATATATCCAAATGAATACTACTAAGTACTACTGCATTATGCAAGTTAAGTTAAGCAATCTGTACAAAATGAGGAAAATTAAATTTACTGACTCACACTCTCAATATTTCATCTGTCTTGTGCCTGAAAACAAATTTGTCCATTGGAAGAAGGCTTAAAATATGAATGTGGTAGTAATAGGAAAACTTACATTTTTAAAAAAATGTATATGTTTCTTTTTCTCTTTTTAACAAGACTTAAAATGGTGAACAGTGCTTAAACAATACAATATATAATTAAGCCCTAATGACTATCGACATTAAAAAAGAATTAAACCAAGATCTATCTAAAAATGAATAGTTAAAAGCATTAAGACCTATTTAAAATACATAAACTGTTAGTATTCAAAATAACCTGCTTGCCAGTTGAATAGATCGATGCAATGCACCATTAATTGGAAGGTATGTCCCATGCATTTGGCCCTCTATGTTTAAGGATTCTTCATCCACAGATTCAACCATCAATAATTTGAAAGTATTTGAAAATAAAAAAGCAAACCTTGGTTTTGCCATTTGATATAAGGGACACCATTTTACTACTACATTGTGTATAACGGGACATTCAAACACTTGTTCACCCAGTAACCCTCTATGGGGCAGAGTGCTGGCCAGCAACAAAGAAACATGAACAAGCCTTTAACACAATGGAAATGAAAATTCTGAGATGGACACTTGGCTTGACACTTCTTGACCATGTGCCAAATGATGACATCTGTCAAAGACTAGGAATAAAAGGGATCAGCAAGAAAATGGAGGAAGCAAGACTAAGGTGGTACGGCTATGTCATAAGAAGAGAATCGACATCAGTAGCACAAACAGCACTACATTTGGAGATTGCAGAATGACGACCATGTGGAAGGCTAAAGAAAAGATGGATAGACACCATAAATGAAGACATGTGTGCTGCCATCCTGAGACCTGGGGATGCCCAAAACAAAGCCCTGTTGAAACAACAGTCACAAAGCTAACCCCTCCATCAGGAAAATAGCTTAGAAAGAAGAATGTATATAATGAGACTTGAGCATCCATGGATTTTGATAACCATGAAATAGGTATCAGATTCTGAAATCAAACCCCAGCAGATACGAAAGGCCCTCTGAATTTAGTACAGGACTATTTAGTGCAATCTTCTACGATACAGGGATACACAATGAAAGCACTCCTGAGAGATGGACATCCAATCTATGCTTAAAAATCTTTAAAGAAGGACAAACCACTACCACCCAAGGCACTATATTCCATTGTAGATATACTAAAGATGTCCTTCCTAATGTTAAGATTGAATCCCTTTTCTTATCATTTGAATCCCCTGCTTTGTAGAAAATAATCCCCGCATCTTCTATATGACATCTCTTCAGATTTTCAGTGGTTTGAACATTGAACTAAGCTTCTGGAGACCAGGGATCAATTCCCCACTCAGCCATGAAAACCCATTGGGTCACCTTGGGAAGTCACACATTCCTGGCACCAGAAATGTAGGGTCACATAAGTCTGAAATGACTTGATGGCACATAACAATAATGGAAAAAAAATGACTGAACTTTCAAATGTTCTTTTAAAAGAGTCTTGAAATATAAAGTATGTTAATATTAATGTTGAAAGGGTTTTTCAAATCAATGTCATCTCTATATTCCATCAGGCAAATAATATTAAGATTACAGGGGATTTAGAGTTACAAGATTTTATTTGATTTAAAGCATTTCATGTTTCATTGTTTACCACTAAGACTCCCAGAGCTGCTAGACAGCACAGCAAAATGCAAATGAAAAGAGCAGTCAAATACGCCAGTGGCAGCTTATTTTAGCATAGTCTCAATAAGTTCAACACAAAAAATACGGAGGCAAATGCAAAGCTCTGTAATCAAGCTCACAACTAGGCAATCACCATCAGTCAGAAATGACCTGAAGACTAACAACAACAACAACAACAACAACAACAACAACAACAACAACAACCGTCATATCATATTTCAATCTTCCTTTCTATATGCTAAATATTTCCATTCCCCTAATCCGTTTCTCATATGGCTTAGTTTTCTGATCGTTTATCATCTTAGCTGCCTTTCTCTGGCCACGCTCCAGCTTGTCAGTGTACTTCTTGAACTTTGGTGCTGAGAACTGGCCACAATATTCTGGGTGAGGTCTGACCAAGGCATAATATAATAGTACTATTACTTCCATTGACCTGGATATTACACTCTGTGGATGCAGCCTAGAGTTGCATGAATGACCACATCACACAACTGACTCATGCTTTCCTTATGGCCTTTTAAGGCCCCTGAATAATTTTGACTTGTTCTGTGTTCAAGCCAGATATTACCCGTGCTAAACTGGTTTTTCATTTTGTTTTCCTCTTTAAATGCAGTGCCTTATATTTCTCCCTGTTGAAGTTCATTTGGTTAGTTTTGGCCCAGCTATTCAATCTGTCAAGGTAATTCTGAATTCTGATCCTGTTCTCTGGGGTATTAGCTACCTCTCCTAACTTGGAAACATCATCAAATTTGATGGCCAGCCCTCCATTCCATCATCCAAACCATTTTTAAAGTTATTGAACAGCTGAAAACCCTGAAGCATTCCATTAGTAATTCCTTTTCAGAATGAAAGCAACTTAATGGTAAACATTGAAATATGCAGAAATGTGTGCTCCAAAAAAAACACAAAGGTGAACAAAGCAATGAAATAGAATTCCTAACATGTTTTCTTATAATTCTGTATATAGTTTCCTAGCAAATTACTTTAATTTAATTTGTTTTCTGGTTTTAAAATATACAAGGAAAAAAAAGGACTGAGACATGTCCAGATGTTCTAAAATGACCATATCTATATATATAAAAGGCTAATGGAATCGCGGCACCGAGCAAAGCAACAAAAGTAAAGGCCCCCCAACCTCCAAATTTGACAACACAACCCATCATCCACGCCTTAAGGTTGAAACAACACAAAATCACGTAGCGCACCTCCACATGGACAGAACCCACAACGCACCATAGGGAGCCATGCCAGGAGGCAAAGAGAAGCCCTCATGGCCGGCACGGAAAAGGAAAGGCAGGCAATGGGAAAAAGCTGTCCCCTGGGTCCTAACGCCCGCCCATCATCCGAATGATTTACAGTATAATCTCACTTATCCAAGCCTCACTTATCCAAGTTTCTGGATTATCCAAGCCATTTTTGTAGTCAATGTTTTCAATATATCATGATATTTTGGTGCTAAATTCCGAAATACAGTAATTACAACATAACATTACTGCATATTGAACTACTTTTTCTACCAAATGTGTTGTCTAACATGATGTTTTGGTGTTTATCTCCACAATCTCCACCATAAAAATAATAATAGAATCCTACAGTCACACAGATAGGAGAGACCCCTAAAGGCCATCCAGTCCAACCCCTTCCTGCCATGGAGAACACAATCCAAACATTCCCAACAGATGGCCATACAGCCTTTTGATAATAACAATACTAATATCACGAAATCCTTATGTTTGCATACAGCCCTAAGAATCATCCAGTACAACCTCCTTCTACCATGCAAGACCACACAATCCAAACACTCCTGACAGATGGCCATCCACCCACTATATAATAATAATGATGATAATAAAGATAATAATCATGATGATAACAACAACAACAACAATAATAATAATCATAGAACTATACCATCCAATAATTTGGAGACACCCCTAACGGCCATCCACCCCAACCCTTTCTACTATGCACCAAGACACAATCTAACCATTCACAACACTTGGACAACGTATGCATACTATACAATACTACACAGCGACAAAGACCCCCTCTATTCCCACTACTTTCACATTACACAAACAACCAAATACATACTAAACATAAAGACAACCATACAACAGACATTCAATACCACCACTAACTCAAATTTCTCACCAACACCACCAGACAACGCCACAGCAACGCGTGGCCGGGCACAGCTAGTTACCAATATAATTATGGCAATGGAAACAGTTTTCTTTGCCTTTCCTTCGTTGTTCCCATTTTAAAAATATTTTAAAGATTCTCTCTAGATTCAATTAATTAAAAAGTTGTATTTCTGATACTAGCTTTACCCATTCTTGTTTCTACAACATGCAAAATATGTACTAATTCTGTCTCTTTCTCATTCACACTGACAATGTCAACAGGTGGGGGAAGAAACATGTTTCCCTTCTTCAATTCAAGAACTGAATAGCTACCATGCTGGGTTAACAAATGCCATCTGTCATGAATGCCTGCCCAAAGCTACATGTTTTGAGTGCAATATACCAAAACCAAAATCATATGGAATATAAGATAATAGGTATCTTCCTTTTTATATACATCATCATTATCAACAGAAAGAGACGTAAGAATAGTGAAACACAGGATTAAAACAGCCCACAGCTATTTCTTAGCTAAAATAATGTGAAGAACTAGGAAATAAAGAGGCTACATCCACCACTAAAGGCCATGTAGAATTACAGGCATCTTCTTCACTCTCTCCCCCTGAAAAAAATCCATAACCAAATGGTCGATATTTAAAAGCCCATGCAGTTGGCCCACCATATCAATGGAATGAACCATCCAAGACTTGATTAAAAAAATCTAAATAGCAAAACTTAATTTTGCTATTTTATTTAAGGGACAGCATTTTTTAAAATGGGATTTGGATAACCATGAATTTTGGTATCCAGAGAGAAACCCTGGAACCAAACCCCAGTGGATACAATGAGCCCAGTGTAATGTATTCCAAAGACACAGTTAGGAGTGTTTCATCCTCTGCTACTGGATTTTTATTATCAAGTTCTATGTCTTGTCCTATACATTTAATCACAGTATTTGCCAAATAATGTTACGACAACATTTTTCAGTTGACAAAACTTCCAGAGTAGTTTACAGAAGTCAAAATAATAGGAGATATGTCGAAACATCAAAAGAGAAGCCTGCAGAACTTCAACAAAGTAAACTCAGTGGAAGCTGTCAACAAATGTCAATCTTTGGTGTCATGTCAGTATAGCCTTGTGATGTAAAAGAAAGAAGCCTTTCAAGTATCTGGGTCCTGAAGTTGTTCAGAGCTACAAACGCAAGCAGCAGTACTTTGAACTGCATACATAAAGCGACTAGTGGTCAACAAAGCAGTCTAGCAACAAAAGTTTCCTGGAAGTGCCCCTACAAAGCAGCTACTGGACCTCACAAAGGAGGAGTAAGAATAGCCGCCTGGGCACTCTGTTCAGGACAAGCCTTGGTTGTCTTTCAGCACTATGTGCCCTGTATGCCATATGAAGATCCTGGCTTGTGAATGTGGTCTTATAAGAGTGACACAACTCCGTCCAGATCAGATTGAAAACCACCATGCACAAATTCAAATTATGCCCCACAAGTCACCATAATTGTTCTTGTTTTGTCAAAATATGTATTCTATTAATCTACAAGCTATTGCTACTTTAACCTAATTTTTGGCATAGCATGCATTAGTTGACATTATTCAGTGCAAAATCAATAAACCCACATTCTCAAAACAAAGCTCTTAATTAACTTTCAGTATCATGCAACAGTCATATTGTGTTGTATATCCACAAAATTGTTTTTCTTCAACTGAAAGAAGTGGTTGCAGCTTGGTCGGTAAAAGTTCTGTGCAAGCTTAGCTAATTTATTCAGCTAGAGAAGAAATGACCATGGGCATATGCACAGCAACCGTCTTACTGCACACACATTACCAAACAACAAGGAATAACACTACACATGTAAACAGGGAAATTATAGTAAAAGGAGAAGTGTATAACCAAAATAGAAGACAAGGGAGAATAAAATACTTGCTATAATGTAAGCAGTAATGAGCCATAGTGGGGACAATGTAGTCAATATAGTGGGGACAATGTAGTCATAGTGGGGACAATGTAGCTTTTTGTGCCTGCTTGTTCTAGTTTTTAAGTCTCCATCTATTACTGTGCAGCTCTTCTCCCTTCTTTGACTTTAAACCAGACTGTCTAGACCAGACTTGTCAAACTTGCAGTCCATGGGCCACATGCGTTCCAGGACACCTATGAATGCAGCCCAACACCAAATCATAAATTTACTTAAAGCATTAAGGTTTCTTTTTTATAACTTGATTGCAAAGTTCTCGAGCATTAGCTTTGTAGATGGCAATGGAACGGAATAATCAGATTATGCTATGTCTACAAATATCGGAGTATAATTCGCATTAAAAATCTGTTTTAATGTTTGTATATTTGTATATTTTAAATTATATACTAATGTTTTTATGTAAAGTCGCTTTGAGTCCCTTTTGGGGAGATAAAGCGGGTATAAATAATAATAATAACAATAAAATTGGCTCATACCCCCATGCAATTGCCTAGACAGATATATGTCCATCCTGCATAAAAGTGTGCTATGCAGCTGTAAGCACGCATGAGTTTTCTTCAGGTAGGTGTGCTGCAGCTTTCCCACCTGAGAAGGCAAGGTTGATACCTTAACTTACAGCATTGGATATTATCAGACATCTTAAATACCTTTGCAGATGAAAAATGTTAGTGAATTCTACTCTTATGCTGACTTAGAAAAAAAATTATAGCTACTACTACAAGGAAATTGCAAATTCAACAGCATACATTGCTATTGTTTCTGTCAAACCCAAAACAGCAATATATAGTAACTATAAAAGTATAAAGGGGAATTGTTCACACTGAATAGGGCCTTGTTGAGTGTAAGCTAGCTTTTGTCCACCCATCAGCGTATTTGATAAAGTGTACAGATTGGACCTTTTGGAAACAAGGTGGGAAATGCAATTATTTGAAGGCCCACTTTCATTCTACAATAAAAGGCAGCATAGTACATCAGTAATGTTTTCAGGAAAGAATGTATCCAGCTGCAAAGCATTATACTGCTAAACTCAATCTCTTTCCTAAGAATTGTCATCTAGAGAGCTACAGTATGAGTATATGCAAAAAGAAAAAAAAGTTACAGGATTCAAGTATTACACAAGCTGTGTTTGTTTCAACATTTATTGCCATGCTAGTAATTAGTGTTCTCTCAGCAGAGCAAAACAAAAACACTCCACACTAAAAATTCAGCGTATGTTTTTTTCTTTCCTTCTTTTTGCAGGCTTCCTTGGAACAATCATATTTAGAAATAATGGAATCCAGTGTTGTAATGTAGTATATTCACAGGAGCTCAAGCAGAGCATCTCTTATTGCTGCTGGCATTACCCATGAAGACAGAGAATGAATACAAACTCTGCATCAATTTTGGCAGGGAATAACAGGGAAAGTAGTCAGCCTTCTGTGCAAACTGCAGAGTTGTCTGACCAAGAAAGAATATGGCTGGTTTAATTGGAATAAGATGCCCTCACAGGGAGACAGCCTTGCTGTGTAGGAGGACTGCTGAGCTGGAGATGGAGGGGAGGAAAGAGTAAGGAACCTCAATAGGTAAGCAACAGGGTCTGTAAGAAACTGGGAGCAGTGGGAAGAGAAAAATGCTCCTCATTATCTAGTCTGAATCCATGTTAACTCCTGCAAGGCTTCTTTCTACTGTTTACTGGGGAGCAGTTTTTTCATGTAGGCACGGGGGGGGGGGGGATTTCTTTGCAACCCAATTTGTTTTCTTTGCACCCAATTTGTTTTCTTTCTTCAGGCTGCTCAAACAGAATGATAAAAGTTGTCTTTCAGGCAAGTCATAAATATGTGCAAATACAGGCAGTTATTAAAATCAGGGTTTCAAGGCTTTGGAAAACAAACAAAATTTTAAACCTCACGTTTGCGAGAGAAGTAATTCTGGATGTAATGCAGGAAGATCTATCTAAGAAAGCCTTATTTCTAAGAAAGTCTTTTCATGCCTGCCTATCCCCCCCGCCCCCCGCCCCCAACCGTTTAGCTGGAAGGCCTTTAGCAGCATCAGAATGAGGAGTGTGTAAAAGATGGCTGGAAAAACAAGTTTTGTGTTTTGTTTTGTTTTAAGTCAGATTGCAACAGCATGATAGCAGCAAACAATGCAATAAAGCTTAAGGCGGCATTGTCCGAATTTGGGTCCCTTCCCAGCGTGCCAAATCCAGTGTTTCCCAATCAAGACAAGGGCAAAATCAGAGGTTGATTTTATTTGCTTCATTTATTGTGGGGGGGGGGGGGGGGGGGAGAATCCCAGCTCTGACAAGCTTTCTGTTAATGGCTGTCAGTATTTTATGGAACCTTTTGGAAAAACACCTTTTGGAGATCATAACCTTTTAAAAAAGCATGATCTTTCAGAGAAGAACCAAAAACCCTTTAGAGTAGAATTTTCTCTTGTGGTATACAACCAGATATCATTATGCAAGGCAGTGGCTTCAGTTGGTAGACTAAATAACCTGTTATCTCTGATCTGTTAGGAAAACAGAGATTTGTCAGTGCTTAAAAACAGCAGAGCTTTAGAAGTGTTTTTTTCAGTGCCCTAAAATATATAATCTTCCATGAAACAGCTTGCTTTATTATCATGCACTCAAGAGACAAAAATGAAGTAGACTTTGATAAAAATAACATATTTGCTTCACTCGCAACCTTCATTTGTTCAGCATACATAGGTATAAAACATATCAGTCCAGTTTCAGATATGTCTGAGATAATTCTCTGTGCCATCTGGCCAAAACATCTCTCTTATAACAAAACAGGTTGTGCATGGCAGAAACCTGAATTCATTACTTTCCTGATGAGCTTTTCCTAGCCAAGGAAATGGGTGTTGGTCTATGAGAATGGTGACAGCAGTCACTGAAGAGCTAGACTGGGAATATGAGTTTTGGATTACTTTAAATGGGGTTTATATGTCATCTAATTTACTATCAGCATTCCAATCTATTGTGCTCAGACTGGCGGCTGGCTGATGAAGAAGTTAATGGTGACCTAAGCTCTATTGTGATGTTGGTGAGAATGAAAGAAGCCAGGCAAGGTTTCCCAGCAGGGGATTTCCTGTTTCTCATGTCAAGTGAGGGCATCAGAAGATCATCTATCTGAGCTGCATTTTAAGGGGCTTTTGGGTCTGGGTTTTCGGACAACAGTAGGAAAATCTCAGGATCTATTGTACATCCTGCTCTAGCTGTGCATTGCAGCCTACAACTGGCAAGGCAAATAGAAATTTCTTCCAGAATCCCTTACCAAGCATGCATGACAGGTAAGCTTGCCTTACCTGAACTTCTTTATATGTGACAAAAGAGCCTCCAAAATGGAAATAATAACTTGGAGACTGCTGAAAGAAAAAAGTGATCCTGAATGTATTTTGGAGGAAGCTTTCAGGTTGTTTCTAGAAAGGTGAAAATGTTTTTGTTTACTTATGTAAGAGTTACATGACCTGGTTGTTTCCTTTCAAATGTGTAGATTGATTGTTTGGATAAAAGGCTTGCTGAAACTTTTTGAAATTCTCTCTCTCTTTGTTGTGAGGATCCTATTTCTGTTCCAAGAAATAATACTCAAGGACACATTTATTTTGTTAACCCAAGTTCACCTGTAAAGTGGGCCCTTGAAATCCACTCGCATTTGATTCCAGAACCTTCTACAGACACCAATCATTGTGACTGCTCAAGTTCCATTATATATAATAGCATAGTAAAATGGTGTCCCTTACATACAATGGCAAAATCCAGGTTTGATTTTTGATTTTTTTAAAAAAAATACTTTCATTATGTGGATGGTGGAATCATGGCTACAGACTCTATGCATATGGAGGGCCAACTGTAATATATTTCTTATATGAGATACTACGGTATATATCTCTCAAGATTCAGGCTCTACCTTCTTCATGAAGATATATGTGGAAGAACAACAAAAAATAATACTGGTATTTGTGATGTTTCTTCTACAACTAACAAGCAGTGACAGAAGATGCAGCTAACAAGATCAATCCATTAAAGTTTTAAATTGTGAATTAAATTTTAGGGTCTTTTACACAATTATATAGTACAGTAGAGTCTCACTTATCCAACACTCGCTTATCCAACATTCTGGATTATCCAACGCATTTTTGTAGTCAATGTTTTCAATATATCGTGATATTTTGGTACTAAATTTGTAAATACAGTAATTACTACATAGCATTACTGTGTATTGAACTACTTTTTCTCTCAAATTTGTTGTGTAACATGATGTTTTGGTGCTTAATTTGAAAAATCATAACCTAATTTGATGTTTAATAAGCTTTTCCTTAATCTCTCCTTATTATTCAACATATTCGCTTATCCAATGTTCTGCCAGCCCGTTTATTTGGATAAGTGAGACTCTACTGTACTATCATTCTAGGCAACATCCTATGGGATCCTTGCATTTGCAATTTAAAGAGAGACATTGAGAATCAATCAGCTAGCTGTAATTCAGTGGTTCTCAACCTCTAGCAATGCTAGCTTGGGCTACAGTTAAGTTGAAACAAGAACATCTGGCAAACTATAACTTTAGAATCGCTGCTGTATCTCTACCATTTACAGACCCTAGGATTCCATAGGCCATTACCTTGGAATCATACAAGTATTATTGCATAACGTTAAAGCTACCTTATCCCCACTCAATGAGATTGACTCAACACACACAAAGAGACACATGAAGAACCTGTTTCCTCTTGTCTGAATTTATATTTGATGGAAGGAAAACTTGGTGCTTGTTCTGAAAGTCAAACACTAACTGCATTCTCTCTTGATTCATACTTTCAATCTCCAATTATAGAAAAAATGTATATGTGAACATGACTGTACATAGAGAATCGAAGAGATTCTAAAAGAATCACAGATCTTTAAGATGTCTCTTTTTATAATTTGAATATAAAGGTTATACCATGCTTGTTTACTATCAAAGTGAAAGTGCTGTTCCCTTTTTTGACACAAAGGTTGTACTTTGCTTTATTTTCAAGATGGAAGTCTTCATAAACTTAAAGAGTACTCATAATTGAAGTAGTCAATGTTCAGTTGAAACCATTATTAGTACTCTTTATCATTAGTTCACAGATTTTAATAAGCTTACTTAAGGCATTTTGATATTATGGGTAGGAAAAATACCACATAAATATTCAGATATATCTAACCAATATTTATTAAAAAAAAATTAAATGCAGGCCAGAATCCTTTACCATGATCTACATTATGAAGCATTCTATATTTAGTACAATTCCTGGATCTGCAGGGAGTGTAGTCCAGGACTTCACGTGGATATGCAAAATCACAAGTAATAGCGGACCCTATTGAAGTTAACTACTTATGGCCTAAGCATACATATCCTTCTTTCCTCTCTTATATGAGACACAAAGAAGATTATAAAGACATAAGTCCTCAACAGGATTCCAGTAACAATTTTTTTTGGAAAAAAAAATCTAGTTTGAATTTGTGAACAGTCTAACAATATATTTGCTCTGACCACAAAGTATTATGAAAATTGATGTTCTTGCGTATTAGGGGCTTTAATGTTTTATGACTGAAGTTTTCTGTTCTGCAAAGAGTGTTTATATCTAACAGATACTCATCTGAGCCATGGTGGATAGCCGATTTCATGCATCATTCATGTCATGCCATCCTAACATGCATTATGCCATGAATACAAATGTTTTAGGCCAAGTTTATTGCTAAACTATGGTTCCAATTATAAAACTGATGGGTAAGCAAAATGGTGAAATTGAATATACTGGCCTAAAATATGCATACCTCCTACAGGTACTTTTTGGAGAAGAGGAGGCAGTCATCCACAACTAGATCTGATCTCAAACTTTACCTTCTACATTTTTCTGTGACTTGGATTTCCACCATTTCATTGCCCCAGTCAAGCCACTGATTTTGAAATATGTATAATCATTATTCATTGAATTACTTACAGATAGCATTGCCAATTCATGATTGTCCCACTTCCTGAGGTGTCCAGGCCAAAACAAGAAACCTAGGGATGGCTACTCTTAATACTGTTCAGTGCTATGCATTAAGAAACAACCACAGTTGTTTGCAACTTGTCATGGAGATACACAAAGATAACATATTTCCCTGTTTGGAAATGAAAACAGAGATCTTAACTGAAGGAGCTGTTCTTAGAGCAAAGTGAAATGAGGGGATTATTCTTTTTTACCTATCTAGGAGATGGGATGTTTGCTTGTATGGCCTTCAAGTCTTGATTTATGGTGAATCAACGAATTTTATAGGATTTATTAGATAAGGAATATTCAGAGGTGGTTATGCCTGCTCCTTTTGAAATATAACTTATAAACTTTGTATTCATTGGCAGTCTCCCATCCAAGTACCAACCTTAGCTGATCCTGATTAGCTTCTAAGATCACACGGGATCTGGTGCCTTTGGGATATTTAATCTAGCCTATTTGTTTTTAGGGAGATACAGAGCCAAAAGTGAGCCCTGGTACAGTAGTGACTGGAAGTGACAGAGGATGTATCTACAGCCATCCCTTCACATTGCTGGGGTTAGGAACACAGGACTCCCACAAAAGTGAAAAAGCAAATAAAAAGAACTTTTTTTTTTTACTCAAAATGCCACCTCTCTAGGGAACTGTAAGCACTGGTCAACATCTGCCAGACACAGACCACTGAATTGCATTGTACGACCTAGAGATTTCCAGAAAGGTGTTTCTATAGGAATCTCTCTGTTCTCCAGTGCAAATCCATAGTCACAAGTGGTGGAAGTTGACCACAGAGTCACACTGTAGGATTTAGAGAGTCATAGTGATAACAGTTTAATCAAATTATTATTAATCCACAAATATCAAAGTGATAAATCACACGGGCTGGCTGTATGTAAATACCTAGATCCCCTAGAGAGCCTTTTCAAGTTGCATCAACAGATGAATTAAAATTTGCAAATTGGAGCAAGCTACAGCTCTACTAACTGAGCTGGAGATTTGACAATTTTCTTGTATTGACTAGTACTGAACTGCTCCAAATTGGAGAATCTATATCCTCATTTCCCATCTGGGGATGACTCATGAATAGCAGAAAGTTGGAGCCAGACCCTTACCTGGCAACCGTATCTAGCTAATTACTTGTTAGGTGTCTAATTTTTGAGCCATAATGACAAAATATACGAGTGCATAATGGAGTCCCTCATGAGATCGGATTCTATGGCATACTCTCTATGTGGATGTCATTATTACATACCATAGAATTATATAGCTCATAAATCATGTGAAACACATAAAAAGGCAGGGAAGAATAATATGAAGTGGGACTTGGTATCCGCTAGAATTTGGTTCCATGACATACTCACACACCCCTTTATAGCAGTGATTGGCAGAATCCATGAGTGTAGAATCTGTGGCTACAGAGGGCTGAATGTTTACTCTTACCTACTTAGGGAATCTCCATAGTCCTTCCGAAAAATAAACATGCTATTGAAATAGAACTGTGCCACAGGCTTACTTTGTTCCATATGGGTTGCTATTTCAATAGCCATATGCTCCTTATATATAGCTTGGTTGTACTCTCCATTTTTACAGTATAAGTACTGTATACTACAGAAAGAGCACCTTGAACCAATAAGTCCACAGGGCAGGACTTTCCAAGCACAGTGTAGCCATTTACATCTTTACAAAAAGATGAAATTCTGGGAATGAAAGAAAATATGGATTTGGAAACAAAACTGTACAAACCATTTTAATGTATATATGACAATTTTCAAATAATTGTTATAACTTAAACACATATCTCCTTAGCAGGTGACCAGTATGTCTGCCAAGTTTGTTCGCCAGGCACTAAGTGTGATTGTAAAACCCAAGGCACTTATTCTCTCTCCATGTGGCTCTTTACCTTGAACCAGATTTGCCCTTCAAGTTGAAAATATACTAAAGAAAGGAGGACTATTTTCTCTAAATCTGGACACATAGCCACTCTTGGAGACACTATCCCAATCTCCCTGCCCTGTGATTATTTAAACACAAAATGGAGCCACTGTTACGTTTGGATAGTGTAACAATGGTTCTCTTTAGGAGACTACTTCAGCATGCGAAACCCATCCACGAAAATGTCTTATATTTCTCATTGAAGAGAAATCCCATGGATGACCCTCTGGTTAGTTGATTTGGTACTTTGCTTTAATAAATCCCTGACTGTTTACAAGGGGGCATACTGCTTTAGTGTCATGTGGCTACTTTTTCAAGAGTTTCTTTGTTCTGTTGCTCTTCTGGTCCTGCTGACAAGTGATAATATCTTTTGAGAGCACAGCATCACAGCTTGAAAATGAAAGCTGACATATTTGAAATTCATGGCACACTTACAGAAGCAAACAAGGGGGAAAACAGAGATGAAAAGTTTAAATCCTAAGAGAAGTAACAACTCAGCTAGACAGATGCCACTTTTTAAAAAAGAGAGAAGGTATAGATTTGGTTAGATCACAGTGTGGTAGTAGATTTTCCCTTTTTAATAAATAATAAAAAGTAAACAAAGCAATTCCTTAAAAAATACATTTATGGAAACTAAACGATTCAGCTGGGAAATGCTGGGAAACAAAAATGAATTAACTGGTGACTGATAAAGCATGACAGTCTGAAGAAAACAGCTAACACAGGAAGATGTTATTGTGAATAAGTGAGCAATCCAATAATAACAATGTGGCAATGACATATGCCTTAGCTACCACGTACAGATACGATTGAGTACTCTCTGTCCAAAATGCTTGGAACCAGAAGTGTTTTGGTTTTCAGACTTTTTCAGATTTTACCTGTATTTGCATATCTTGGAGATCAGACCCTAGCCTAAACAAAAAAATGTGTATGTTTCATATACACTTTACGCACATAGCCTGAAAAAATATTATACAATAATGTTGGGCATGAAACAAATTATGTGTACACTGAACCATCATTAAGCGAAGGTGTCACTAACTCAATCACTCCTGTGGACAATTTTGGGTTTGGAAAGTATTCCAGATTTCAAATTCCATATAAGTTGTGCTCAGCTTGTATTATTATAATATGTTCTACTCCAAAGTATATTGATAGTATAGACTTAGAGTGGAGGAACCAGATTGTTAATAGGGGTCAGATATCGGGACAATGTGATGTAGCAATCTTGTTGAAACAGCTCCCCTTGCTCCCTATTTTTCTTCAGGTACATTTCAAAATGTTAAGAAATAATGTTTAAGGTTCTGGTTTGTTTGGTCATGTGAAAATAAATATGGTGCTGGTAGATTCTTTCCTTTTACCTCCTTTCCTTTCTCCTCTCCCCTTCCTCCTGTCCATTTTTATGCTGATGGAGACTAACACATCTAACTCTTTGAAAACTGCATGGAAAGAGAAATGCATTTATTTATTTTTATTTATTTCAAATATTTCTATCCCGCCCTTCTCACCCGGAGGGACTCAGGGCGGCGTACAATAATAATAATTTCTAGCTGGTCCTAGTGAAAGCTGAGTAATAACAAGCAGTCTGTTTTCAGCAGAGGTGCATTACACCCCACAATGATGATAATAATAATAATAATAATAATAATAATAATAATAATAATAATAGCAAAGGCTCTGGCATAAACCAGTACAAGTGGTCCCGGTGGTAATCGGCACAGTGGGTGCTGTGTCAAAAGATCTCAGCCAGCATTTAGAAACAATAAACATTGACAAAATTATGATCTGTCAACTGCAAAAGGCCACCTTACTGGGAGCTGCACGCATCATCCAAAAATACATCACACAGTCCTAAACACTTAGGAAGTGTTTGACTTGTGATTTTGTGATACGAAATCCAGCATATCTATCTTGTTTGCTGTGTCAAACTATGTCTTTGTATCAATAATAATAATAATAATAATAATAATAATAATAATTTTATTTTTTGCCCGCATCTCCTTGTGGCTTGGGGTGGGTTATCACATAGCTAAAACACATAATCATCATAAACATTATATAAAATACATATATTAAAACACATTTCTACAAATACATATATTAAAATACACAGAACAAAGATTAAAATCTAGTGAACACAAGATGCGAGTTTAAAATTCATGATTAAAACTGACTGGGTAGTCCTGCTGGAACATATTGGTCTTCAGATATGTGGCCCCCCGATTGTGGAATTCTCTGCCCGCGGAGATTAGGCAAGCCCCCACACTAGCAGCCTTCAAGAAAGACTTGAAAACATGGCTCTTTCGCTGCGCTTTTGGAGAGTAACCATTTTATATTTCTTTTCCGTTGCTCCCCCTAATATCTATCCTCCAGAATACCCCCAGCTCCCTTATGACCCTGTTCGCTGTGGTTTTTATTTTTATGTCTTTCTCACCCCGAGTTTTAACTTAATGTTCATGTGGTCTGCCCTTGTTTTTATTGTCTCCTTGTTTTATTTTGTAATGGATATTATTTACTGTATTGTTTATTGTATTGTGTTGTGCTGTTCTTTTATATGCTGTTTACATTGTATTGTTTTGGGCGTGGCCCCATGTAAGCCGCCCCAAGTCCCCATTGGGGAGATGGTGGCGGGGTATAAATAAAGTTTTATTTATTATTATTATTATTATTATTATTATTATTATTATTATTATTATTATTATTATTAAATTCAGACAGCTCATTTGGCTGTCAGAGCTCTTCTGGCAGGTCATTCCAGTCTTGGAGCAGGTGTTGAAAAGGTCCTCTGGGTGACAGTTGCCTGCCCAATTCTAGCTAGTCGAAATAAACATTCCCCAAAGGACCTAAGTGTGCAGGGTGTTCGTATGAGATAAGTCAATCCTGTAAGCAACCTGGACGCAATCCATGTAGGGCTTTAAAGGTCAAAACCAATATTTTGTACTATGCTCGGACACTAATTGGCAGCCAGTGGTGTGACTTTAATATTGGTGTAATATGCTCACTTCTAGATGTTCCTGTTTGGCTACCTTATTTCTGAACTTGGTACAAACGTAGCCCAATGTAAAGCTCAATTTAACCTCAAGTCCAATCTTGATGTTACCAGCGTGTGTACTACCATATTGGATGGTAGTTTAGATGGTAAATTAAAATATATCATCACATTTTTACATATCCTTCTTTCATACACATAAGCATGTTCTTATCTGACCTTGAAGTGACTTTTTGAAGGAGTAAAACTAAAAAATAATAAATCAATTTCAACTTAAGTATAAATATTTAATAACATGAACAATAGTATGGGAGGCAACAAAATGCTGCTTCTTTTTTTTTTCGTGTCAAGAGCAACCGGAGTTGCTTCAGGAGTGAGAGAATTGGCCATCTGCAAGGATGTTGCCCAGGGGACGCCCAGATGTTTTGATGTTTTACCATCCTTGTGGGAGGCTTCCCTCATGTCCCAGCATGGAGCTGGAGCTGATAGAGGGAGCTCATCCGCGCTCTCCCCGGGTGGGATTCGAACCTGGCAGCTTTCAGGTCAGCAACCCAACATTCAAGTCATGAGGCTTTTATCCCTAGGCCATCGGAGGCTCCAACAAAATGCTATTTTCTACCTTATACAACAGGATACACTCAGGTAACTTCTCAAACCAAAACCTATTTCCTCTAGCATTCTCTTATCAGAGAAGTCAATGAGGTACCTCTAGGAAACCCACATAATGGACAGTTTGAAATGGCAAAATTCAAAAACATTCAAAAATGCAAACATGTCCACATGGGTGACAGAGATACACCTTTGCTTTTTGATGGTTCAATGTACACAAACAGTGTTTCATGCACATAACATTTTGTATAAAATTAACTTCAAACTATGGGTATAAGATGTGTATGAAACATAAATGAATTTTGTGTTTAGACTTGGGTCACACCTCCAAAATATCTTATTATGCACAGGCAGGTATTTCAGAATACTTCTAGTTCCAAGCATTTTGGATAAGGGGCACCCAATATGTACACAGTTTGCATTAATGTTTCCCCATCGATACTGCCCAGCAACCGGTTTTCAGAGATGGGAAAATCATCTGGTCAACTATAAAACCTAGTGCAACTTCAGAATAAGTGTGCTTCAATACAAAGAAGATCTAAAAACAAATGAGAAGTTTAGGAGCAGGGAGATATGAAAGAATGTAATAAAAACTTAAAATAAACTGTAGAAAACACTTAAATCTATAGCTGTAATGTCGTGAATTTTCAAACAGATTGGAAATGTAAAGCTTCATATTATGTTTATTATATTTACTAGCTGAATCATTTTTCATGTGGTTTCAAGAGATCTAAGCCCCAATTCGCCCATACCAACATTAATCAGTGATAAACTGAGTTTCTTTTTAAAGGAATGAAAAGTGTGTTTAGGAGGGGGGGGGGGCTAAATTTAAAATGCATGAACTGTTTGTCATGAAGTGGTTTTCTCAGAGGCTCTAAATCATAGCGTAAGTTTTGTACAAGTTAAACAGAATATATTATATAGGTATCACCATGGCAAAGTTTTCAGCTGGAACCTCATCTTTTAAAACATTTAGTCTATGAGTTGTATCAAAATTTTAAATTCTTGATAAACTGCAAATTAAAAAGAGAAGGAAGAAAGCTTCAAATCCAACACACTGAAAAATCTAATAAACTGTTTATCACTAAAAATGTTGTGTTTTAATTTATTGTTATCTGTCTGAATCCATAGGGAAGAAGTGGGTAATTTTTAACAAATGAAGTAAACCTATACTTTTATTTCAGTTTAACAATATGCACTGCTGGAGTTGGATAGTTTGAATCAGAGAATGTGGAAGGGACCACAAGGGCCATCCAATACAACCCCCTGCCATGTATAAAAACACAATAAAAAAAGGGGAACCCACTACATTCCAAGGCAACATATTCCACTGTTGAATAGCTCTTACCATCAGGAAGTTCTTCCTAATGTTTAAGTGGAATCAATGTTCCTGCAATTTGAATCCATTGCTCCATGTCCTGGTCTCCAGAGCAACAAAAAAACAAGCTTGCCCTCTCCTCAATATGACATCCTTTCAAATATTTGAGCATGGTTTTCATGTCTCCTCTCAGGCTGAATCTATACTGCCCTATATCCCAGGAACCTATCCCAGATTATCTTCTTATCTCAGATTATCTGGCAGTGTAGACTCACATAATCCAGTTCAAAATTAAAAATTTGTACACAGATCCTGGGATATAGGGCAGTGTAGATCTGGCCTATGACTTTCCTCGATCTAGACACTATATTTCTAGTGATGCAGCCTAGAATCACATTGACTTTTTTAGCTGCCACATCACACTGTTAACTCATTTTCAAATTGTGATCTACAGTGGCTGGATCTGCACTGCCATATAATCCAAATTATCAAATCAGATAATCCACATTAGGATTGTATGAGGTCCCTTCTACACTGCCATATAAAATCCAGATTATCTGCTTTGAACTGGATTATATGTCAGTGTGCTCATATAATCAAGTTCAAAGCAGACATTGTGGATTATCTTCTTTGATAATCTGGATTATATGGCAGTGTAGAAGAGGTCTGAGTCTGCACTGTCATATAATCCAGTTCAAAATTTGTTGGCGGTAGCTAGCAAGCCACATCATTTAGAATTACAGAATAAGCATTCATTATCTGTAATTCTGAAAGGGGAGTAAAGCTGCTGACACCATTGCTGCTACTACTGCTCCCACTGCTGCTCAACCAGGTTACAAGTCAGCCCTTTCCATCTGCAAGTTTAACTCTGTGGATTTGATTATTCACAGATTTGATGAACACAGTCTCTCTAGGCATCTCTAGGACCCCCAGTTTGACTGTACTATCTACAGTACTTCTAAGAGAGGTTTACCACGAATTTGTTCTGGAGGACTTAGAAATTCCTCTAAGGACTCCCTCCTTAGAGGAACGGAAGCCATCATTTCCAGACCGGATGGGATGGCTCGAGAAACATGCTGCCTCCCGGGGGCAAAAATACACCATATCACTCAGAGGCTCAGCAGGCTCCTAAAGCCCCATCACCCTCCCCACCTTATGTTGATTCATGTAGGTACCAATGACACCGCTAGGCATACTTTTCAAAAGATCACAAATGATTTTCGAGCTCTGGGAACAAAGCTAAAACTGTATAATGTACATGTGATCTTTTCATCCCTCCTCCCCGTTGTAGGACATGGCTCTACAAGGGCCGGAAAAATAGTACAGGTCAATAACTGGCTCAGAAAATGGTGTCAAGAGGAGCATTTTGGCTTCCTTGACCATGGTCTACTCTTCCAAGAGGATGGACTACTGGCAAGCGATGGGGTGCATCTCACACAAGTAGGAAAACATCTTTTTGCACACAGACTCACAAACCTCATCAGGCGCACTTTAAACTAAATCCACTGGGGGAGGGGAACAACAGCCTGGCGAACACTATATTACCCACGACCACAGGGAACCGCCGTAAGGCTAAACGGAGGGCTGCACAAACACAGCAAGGACCAAGTACAGAGAGCACAATAATCTCAAATAAACAGTTCGAGGGGAGGTCACAGGGGCTTACATGTCTTTACACTAATGCTCAGAGCATGGGAAATAAGCAAGACGAACTCCAACTCCTAGCACAGCACCACACATACGATGTCATAGGCATCACTGAAACCTGGTGGGATGACTCCCATCACTGGAATTTAACCATTGAGGGCTATAACCTCTTTCACATAAATAGAACAAAGGGGAGAGGAGGGGGAGTAGCTTTATATGTCAAAAACAGTTACGTTGCAGAAGAAATGCAAGACTGTAATCCGGGAAACCAGCTTGAAAGCATCTGGATAAGAATCAAGGGAACCGGGAGTCAAAAAGATCTTGTCGTGGGTGTCTACTACAGACCTCCGAGTCAGGATGAAGGACTTGATGAAGCCTTCTGTCAACAGCTGACCAAACAGGCACAAAGAAGAGATATAGTAGTCATGGGCGATTTCAATTATCCCGATATCTGCTGGAAAACAAACTCAGCCAAGAGTACAAAGTCCAACAAATTCCTCACTTGCCTTGCAGATAATTTTATGGTCCAGAAGGTAGAAGAGGCAACAAGGGGATCAGCAACTCTTGATCTAATCTTAACAAATGTGGAAGACCTGATCAATACAGTTGAAGTGGTTGGATCCTTAGGGGCAAGTGACCATGTGCTCCTGCAGTTTGCAATACAAAGGAATGCTGAAACTAAGACAAGTCAAACATGCATTCTGGACTTTAAGAGAGCTGACTTCCAAAAAATGAAGGAATTACTGAGCGGCATTCCATGGACGCCGATATTAAAAAACAAGGGAGTTAAGGATGGATGGGAGTTTTTCAAAAATGAAATACTCAAGGCGCAAATGCAAACAGTGCCAACAAAGAAGAAAAATAAGACAAGTGCAAAGAAGCCAGAATGGATGTCCAAAGAACTTCTAACTGAGCTAAAGCTCAAAAGTGACATGCACAAGAAGTGGAAAAGGGGAGAAATCACCAAAGAAGAATTCAAACGTATAGCCAACTCCTGTAGGGAAAAGGTTCGCAAGGCTAAAGCGCAAAATGAGCTCAGGCTTGCCAGGGACATAAAAAACAACAAAAAAGGTTTTTTTGCTTATGTTGGTAGAAAAAGGAAGAAAAAGGAGGCGATAGGGCCACTGCAAGGAGTAGATGGGGTGATGGTGACAGGGGATAGGGAAAAGGCAGAACTGCTTAATGCCTTCTTTGCCTCGGTCTTCTCACAAAAAGAAAGCCATCTTCAACCTCAACAACATGGAATGGACGATGGATTGGGGGAAATCCAACCCCAAATAGGGAAACAAGTTGTCCAGGAACACCTGGCCACTCTAAACGAATTCAAGTCCCCAGGGCCAGATCAGCTACATCCAAGAGTATTGAAGGAACTAGCGGAAGTTATTTCAGAACCACTGGCAATCATCTTCGAGAGTTCTTGGAGAACAGGAGAAGTCCCAGCAGATTGGAGGAGGGCGAATGTGGTCCCTATCTTCAAGAAGGGAAAAAAGAACGACCCAAACAATTACCGTCCGGTCAGCCTCACATCAATACCAGGCAAGATTCTGGAAAAGATCATTAAGGAAGTGGTCTGCAAACACTTAGAAACAAATGCGGTCATTGCTAATAGTCAACACGGATTTACCAAAAACAAGTCATGCCAGACTAATCTGATCTCTTTTTTCGATAGAGTTACGAGTTGGGTCGATACAGGGAATGCCGTGGATGTAGCATATCTAGATTTCAGTAAGGCCTTCGACAAAGTCCCCCACGACCTTCTGGCAAACAAACTAGTAAAATGTGGGCTAGACAAAACTACGGTTAGGTGGATCTGTAATTGGCTAAGCGAACGAACCCAAAGGGTGCTCACCAATGCGTCGTCTTCATCATGGAAAGAAGTGACAAGTGGAGTGCCGCAGGGCTCCGTCCTGGGCCCGGTTCTGTTCAACATCTTTATTAACGACTTAGACGAAGGGTTAGAAGGCACGATCATCAAGTTTGCAGATGACACCAAACTCGGAGGGATAGCTAACACTCCAGAAGACAGGAGCAGAATTCAAAACGATCTTGACAGACTAGAGAGATGGGCCGAAACTAACAAAATGAAGTTCAACAGGGACAAATGCAAGATACTTCACTTCGGCAGAAAAAATGGAAATCAAAGATACAGAATGGGGGACGCCTGGCTTGACAGCAGTGTGTGCGAAAAAGATCTTGGAGTCCTCGTGGACAACAAGTTAAACATGAGCCTACAATGTGATGCGGCAGCTAAAAAAGCCAATGGGATTTTGGCCTGCATCAATAGGGGAATAACGTCTAGATCCAGGGAAGTCATGCTCCCCCTCTATTCTGCCTTGGTCAGACCACACCTGGAATACTGTGTCCAGTTTTGGGCACTGCAGATGAAGGGAGATGCTGACAAGCTGGAAAGCGTCCAGAGGAGGGCAACTAAAATGATTAAGGGTCTGGAGAACAAGCCCTATGAGGAGAGGCTTAAAGAGCTGGGCATGTTTAGCCTGCAGAAGAGAAGGCTGAGAGGAGACATGATAGCCATGTACAAATATGTGAGGGGAAGTCATAGGGAGGAGGGAGCAAGCTTATTTTCTGCTGCCCTGCAGACTAGGACACGGAACAATGGCTTCAAACTACAGGAAAGGAGATTCCACCTGAACATCAGGAAGAACTTCCTCACTGTGAGGGCTGTTCGGCAGTGGAACTCTCTCCCCCGGGCCGTGGTGGAGGCTCCTTCTTTGGAGGCGTTTAAGCAGAGGCTGGATGGCCATCTGTCGGGGGTGCTTTGAATGCGATTTCCTGCTTCTTAGCGGGGGGTTGGACTAGATGGCCCTTGAGGTCTCTTCCAACTCTACTATTCTATGATTCTATGATTCTATGATTTCTAGAGATATCTTAGGTTTAAAAAAAAATCTATGTCTTTATTTTTATTTTTTCATTTTCGTGGGGATCCTGCACCCTTAACACACACAAAGGTGAAGGACCTATTTTAAAATAAAGCAGGTAGTCTAGCAAAAATAATGAAGTGGGAACCCTTGCCCCAATAGCATCTGACACAGTCGGCGACAGTTGTGCTTCAAAAACAAGTTTTATTACAACCCAATAAATGGATGAGAGTTCCCTATCTGTATATTGCAGATGGATAATAAGTCCTAAAGAAAGCAGTCTGGCAAAAGCATTATTTAATATATTTAAAGCATGAATTATGAAGTGTAAGAATACAGAACATTATAAATTCAATGAACAAATCATTACGACAAGATAAAGGTCAAAAATATCTGGCTTCTTAGAATGCAGCCATAAATATATACCCTGTTTCCCCTAAAATAAGACATCCCCAGAAAATAAGACCTAGTAGAGGTTTTGCTGAATTGCTAAATATAAGGTCTCCCCCAAAAGTAAGACCTAGCAAAGGTTTTGTTTGGAAGCATGCCCACCGAACAGAATACCAGAGCATGCAAGATCGGTAAATGTACGTACCATAAAGTGTTGTACATGGAAATGTTGATAGTAACAAGAAATTCTTGATAGGATTCACAGTTTGTCTGGTTATGCTGATTTATGATGACAACTACTGCACAGTACAGTAGAGTCTCACTTATCCAACACTCGCTTATCCAACATTCTGGATTATCCAACGCATTTTTGTAGTCGATGTTTTCAATAAATCGTGATATTTTGGTGCTAAATTCGTAAATACAGTAATTACTACATAGCATTATTTCGTATTGAACTACATTTTCTGTCAAATTTGTTGTATAACATGATGTTTGGGTGCTTAATTTGTAAAATCATAACCTAATTTGATGTTTAATAGGCTTTTTCTTAATCCCTCCTTATTATCCAACATATTTGCTTATCCAACGTTCTGCTGGCCCGTTTATGTTGGATAAGTGAGACTCTACTGTATATAATAAATGTTCAATTTTTTGTTCAACAATAAATGTGAATTCTTCTTCATGGAAAAATAAGACATCCCCTGAAAATAAGACCTAGAGCATCTTTGGGAGAAAAAAATTAATATAAGATAGTGTCTTATTTTTGGGGAAACACGATATATATATATACTCAATCAACACACTCATTCATTTACAGACCAAGCTGATTCATTATGTAGAAGCAACACTGGGTTTAATTTTTAAGCATGACAAAAGCATTGCATGTGTACAATGCATGCTTTTAAAATGTTCACAAATGTCACCACAGGATTTATCAGCTCTTATACCTGAACTTCTCCTGATCTCTTTCCATTTTAATTGCAGATGGGATGATTATATTGAAATTGAGCTCTATCAATAGTTTCTACCTTAAATACCTATTTAAATTCTGCCTTGTCTAGGGGCTTTTATTTTTTAATCTACTAAATCTCATGATCAATTCAATCTATGGATTGCATTCATACCAATTAAGCATTTATACAAATAGAGCTGAAGGACAAAAACAAAAACTGATAGTTTTTAGATTATACACGTATGTCTTTCAGTAAGAATTGCTTCTGAAAAGGCATTATTTTCATGAGAAAAAAAGCATGTTTCCTGAAGATAATACCCGCAACAGTTAGGGTTTTTTGTTTAATGCAGTCTTTGCGGCACAAGTATAATGTTAACATAAAAATGTCTGTGCAAGTTTCAATTTTTGAGAGCTAGTAAATACATTTGTAAATGCTCAAAAAAACCCTGTTCCCGTTAATAAAGTTCCCAAATGCTATGATCCCAGAAAAACTGCAGGCTGTGACCCAGGACTGCTTCTCACAGTTAACATCCACACTTCCTCTGACTCCATTTCTGCTGCAGCAATTGATCAGCATACTTTCTTGATACTTAATATCTATTTATATTTATTTATTTTAGTTATATGCCATCTTTCTTTTGGAGTGGGACCCAAGTTAGCTCACCAAAAAAAATCAGTAAAAACCAAACAATAAAATGTTAAGTGTTATTAGAAACATCAACACACAATCAAATAAACATATAAACAGTATAACATCATTTAAAAAGGATAAGATAGTTAAAAATAAAATATGCACATACTATAAAAAGCATCCTTGCAAGCAATTATACATCAAAAGCCTGCTTGAACTAAAATTTCTTTTAAGAAGTAATTGAGACAGCGGAAGATTATTTGAACCATTGGTATTTTATAGAACTTCAGAATGAACGCAGATAATGACAAAGTGTGCATGAGCAACATGGTTTTTCTATATCTAATGTATATGTGGAAATCTTTATCTGAGATCTTTGTGACCAGTGCAGCATGCAGCCAGAGGTTGTTTATTTAATACAATGCTCTCAGGATCTGGTACTATAGGTCTTAATTTCTGGTTTTTGGTTATGAGTAGTTACAATATCTCTAGCACAGCTCAGGTAAGAGAGCTTAGCAAGCAACACAATCCAAGGAAAGATACCAACTGGTGTGTCAAAATGCAGTTAATCAGGTTCACTAAAAAGGAACAGCATATCGTTGAATAATTAATCCTTATGTTTCACCTATGAAAATAGTACAAATTGGGGCCGAGTCTTTGGAAGTACAGTAGAGTCTCACTTATCCAACATTCACTTATCCAATGTTCTGGATTATCCAACACAGTCTGCCTCTTAGTAGTCAATGTTTTTGTGGTCACTCTTTTCAATACGTTGTGGTGTTTTGGTGCTAAATTCGTAAATACAGCAATTACTACATAACATTGCTGTGTATTGAACTGGTTTTTCTGTTAAATTTGTTGTAAAACATGTTTTGGTGCTTAATTTGTAAAATCATAATGTAATTTGATGTTTAATAGACGTTTCCTTAATCCCTCCTTATTATCCAACATATTCGCTTATCCAACGTTCTGCTGGCCCGTTTATGTTGGATAAGTGAGACTCTACTGTAATAGAGATATATAGCTCTTTCAGTTTCACTCTTTGTTTATGCATCATATGGATGTTTGGCAGGACTGGAAAAGGCCACAAGCATGATTGGTGGAGGCGAGGAAGAGGGCCTTCTCAGTGGTGGCCCCCCGGCTCTCGAACTCTCTCTCTAGGGAAATCTGATTAGCCCCACATTGTCCATATTCCGTAAAAACTTGAAAACATGGATGTTTCAATGTGCCTTCGAATAATAGGTTAGCTCATAACTATCACTACCCATCCTAATTTATTTATTGTTCTGGTTTCCAGAACTTTATTCCCAGTCCTGGTCCTATTGTTCTGTGTTTTGCACAAGCCCTGAACTTCCCTTGTAATTCTCAATAGGCTCACTTTTTGGTTCTGTGAAGTTCATTGATGTATTTTATGATGTTTTATTTCCTTGGATTAATTGTTTTTAAATATATTGTTATTGATATGTGTGTTTAATTTGTATTTTGAATCCTCTATTTTTCTGGGCTTGGTGCCCATGTAAGCCACCCCAAGTCCCTTTGGGGAGATGGAGGCAGGTTATAAGAATAAAGTTATTATTATATTATTAATATAAACGGCTATCCCTGACTGCAAAACAGGCAACAGTATGACCTCTGTATCCAAGGAGAATATGTTCCAAACACCCTCCCCTCTCGCCTCTCCCCAGATACCTGATTCCATGGATTTTAGCAAGCGATATATTTTACTATATTTCGGCCAGAAACATGCAACATAACTGCACTGGAGGACCTAAAGAGGCCCACAAACACTTTTGGTGGGGGCATATTTTTGGAGCGTGGGTAATTGAAACTGTGGGTATTACATCCATGGATAAATGGATTACACTGTACTCATAAAACCAGTTCAACAGGTCAATGCCAAGGATTCTATGATCAAGCCATAGGTTTTCCAGACTTTTTAAGGCAGCTCTCCATTCTCTGGCTATCACTGTGAACATTTTTGGCAAGGGGAATTTTCTATTATTTATTTGTGTTATTTATCAGTGTCTTGCCCACACCACTTACATTCTCTAAAATAAATCCATAAAATAGCCCAATGCAATACAAAAAGCACTCACAAAAATAAGCCAGCCAAACCAAACAAATAATAAACTTGCTCATCCTTTGCTTGGAATGCCCAGGGACCAAGTGAAATAGGGACTTTTTCCAAATATAGACTTGTTCTCAGATAGAGCTATGCTTTCTCCATTTGAGACCACCCAGTTGGAGAAGAATCTAAATTAAGAATACAAGAAAGGTATGTTGAAAGTTCTGTTGCATTTAATCGGGCATTTGACTTGGGACTGCACACCAGACTTGGAACTGCTATTTAATATAATTCCATATAGACCATATGATGAGTCAATCCTGCATTTATGGGATAAGTAAAGGTAAAGGTTTCCCGTGATGTTAAGTCCAGTCATGTCTGACTCTGGGGGTTGGTGCTCATCTCCATTTCTAAGCTGAAGAGCCAGCGTTGTCCATAGACACCTCCAAGGTCATGTGGCCGGCATGACTGCATGGAGCACCGTTACCTTCCCGCCAGAGCAGTACCTATTGATCTACTCACATTTGTGTTTTCGAACTGCTAGGTTGGCAGGAGCTGGAGCTAACAGCGGGCGCTCAAGCCGCTCCCAGGATTTGAACCTGGGACCTTTCAGTCTGCAAGTTCAGCAGCTCAGCCCTTTAACGCACTATTTTTGTATATCTGGACAAGAGAAAAGAAAAAAGAGCAACCTATCTCAGTATGTTAACCCTTACATTACTGGGAAATTCCATACAGGTCACAAAAACTGTTTTTATCAGATTTTGACAACTAATAAATGGCAGTTTAAAAAGAGTCTTCTATGCTGTCCCACCCTGGTTATTGTCCTTTCCTTTGACATGGGTTGGTTTCATTTCAGAACCAAGTAAAAAAAAAAACAGATTTCTGCTACAGCTTTTGGGTAAATTCATTTAATCCAAATCTGCTCATCTGCATATATGGGCTTGAGCATTTTAACTGGTTTTAAATTATTTGGTTTACTCCTCCTTCATTAAACTGTTAAAACTGATATTACTTCCGGTGGGCAACGATGGCGGCGGGCACGACTTGCTATGGGCTCCTAGCAAGCCATCTCCATTCTCCGGTTGGGAGAGCTTTTAGCTCCCCTTACCCTGCGGATTGAGTCAGGGTGGGTTGCAAACCCCAGCGCGGACCATCAAAATTCCGGGGCGAAAGCCTGGCGGATTCGGAGACCGCGGGGAAGCAGACAGAGAGGAGAGAAGCAGAGATCTGCACATACCGCGAGCCGGCCCATTTTTAAATCAGAAGAAATGAAGAGATCGTAACGCCGAGACAGCAGGAGAAGTAAGTACTTCTAAAGAAAAAAGCTTTCTATTCTAAGTGGATGTGGACCTAGAGCGTCACGAAAGAAAGACTGAACCACGGGTTCCGGGAGACGGAACCAAATAAAACAACTAAATCTATAAATACATATATATACAACTGTCAAAAGATAAAATAAGATACCCCCCCGAGTGGACTGCTGTCGATCCGAGGTCTCACTGAAGGGTGAGTATCCCGCCGGATCCGGCAAGTCGCGGAGGGAGAAGATTAGGCGAAGATCTGGCTATATCTCCAAGAATCTTAGCAATACAGACTAACGAATGTTAAATGCAGGATAGTAGCTCCGGACTCTCCAAAGAAAATAAAAACATTGGGTGGAAAGGAAGGGAGAAAGATGGAATATTTTACTATACCAATTGGCGACCTTGGGAGCCATGTTGTTATGTCTACGGCGCCCTTCTTCATAAACAGAAAAGAGGAAGTGGGTAACCGGAAAGGCTCGAACTGAGAGCGGGAGCGGAGCACAGAAAAGTGTAACACAGCCGGCGTATGCCGGAAAAGTAACTAGAAATAGGGAAAAGGAACCTAATGAGGAGAGCGAGCGGGAAGAAAGCAACATAACTCTCAAAGAAACACATTGAGAATAAGAGCTCTACTAAGGATCCTTTTTCTGCCTGCCTGTATTCTTCCAAATTGCCATACAATCCAGATTACCTTAAGGCAGATCATTTAGAATAAGAGCTCCAATAAATCTAAATAGTATAGGACATTTGACTTACTTTAAAACATTGTATAGCACTTGAGATACCGTCGATCCGAGGCATTCGTTAAGGCGAATGACCCGCCGGATCCGGTAAACTGAAGGGCGAAGTCCAGGAAGGAACAAGCGAAGAAACGAAGACCAGAAGGAGAAGAAAGACAGAAGAAGCAAGAAAGACGGAGAACTGAAGAGCAGGAAAAGAAAGGGACGGTGCACCAGAGAATAAAGATACTCAAAAGAGAGAAAACGCTTTGCGCAAATAAATAGTGCCCCAGCAAACAAATAATAATAATAATAATAATAATAATAATAATAATAATAAATAAAAAATGGCAGGACCTAAGCCAAAAATGGATAACAAAATTATGGTAAGAAGAGCTTCAGAAGATGTCTCAATGAAGGATCTTCTGAAAGAAATTCAGAAACTGGGGGAAAGACAAGAAAATTACCAAACAGAGGCCCAAAAAAGAATGGAAGAATATAAGAAACAAATGTTAGAAATGAGAATGGAAATAAAACAAGAAATTGGCCAACTGAAAGAGGAAATGACGAAAACCTTTGAGGATATAAAAGAATTAAAACAAAATGGTGAAAAATTGGAAAAATCCCAAGAGAAAATAAAGAAAAAAATGGAGAACTTAGAAAACAAAAATTCAAAAATAGAAAAACTGCAAGAAAGAATGGAACAAAGAGAACTGGAATTTCAACTTCGAGTAAGAAATATTCAGGAGGAGGAAAATGAGGACATAAGAGAAAAAATAATAAATATGATGGCAGATTTATTACAAATGGAACCGGAAAGGATGGAAACAGAAATAGATGCTACAGGATACAAACAAACTATTCAAAGAAAAATAAAGTGGCGAGGGACGTGATTGTGCACTTCACAAGAAAGAGAGTAAGGGATGAAATATTATTACAAAATAGCAAAAAGCCAATCTACCATAAAGAGACAAAGATTGTGATACTAAAGGAATTCCCTCTAACGACTTTAAATAAAAGGAGAAACTATTTTTTCCTTACGGAAGAACTAAAAAAACATAAAATCCGCTTTCGATGGGAGAAGATAGAAGGCATAATGGTATCCTATAGAGATGAAAAACATTGGTTAACATCAGTAGATAAAGCAAAAGCCTTTTACAAAGCTCTAAAAAAGGATCTGGAACATGTGGCCTCAATATCACCCTCAGTAAAAAAGAAAAAACCAAAAAGACAAAGACAGAACTCCCCGGAAGATACAACACTAGGAGCTGGAATAGGATTACAGGCCACAAATATAAAAGATGAAGAAGACGAAGAGGAAGAATTGGAAAATATCGACAATCAAGATGAAGAGTGAAATTACACAGCAATTAAAAATATACACAAACAATGTGAACGGACTAAATTCTCCAAAAAAAAGGAGAAACATTCTGACCCAAATAAACAAAGGAAAATATGATATAGTGGCGCTTCAAGAAACGCACATATGTCAAAAACATGTAGCCCACCTGAAGAATAATAAATTAGGAAAAGAATTCTTCTCTGCAGACTTGGCTAAGAAAAGAGGAGTGGTCTTATATGTAAACGAAAGTATCCCAGCAGAAACGAAATTTAAAGATACGGAGGGGAGGGTAATTGCGGTAGAAATAAAGTTAAATCAAGAGAAAATTCTTATTTGTAACATATACGCCCCAAATGGACCAAAAACACAATTCGCATGCAACTTGAGAGAACAAATGGCAAAAATGGATTCGGATCACATAATAATTTTAGGAGACTTTAATGGGTTGATAGACCAAAAACTAGATAGATCTAAAAAGAAAAATAGAAAAAGTAAAGAAAAAATTGGACAACTACCTAAAAATTTTCTAAATTTGAAAAAAGAGTTCGACCTTCAAGATGCGTGGAGAAACAAAAATCCAAAGGGAAGGGATTACACATACTACTCAAATAGACATGAAACGTGGTCCAGAATAGATATGATCTGGGCCTCAAATTCACTAGCAACAAAAATGGACAAGATAAACATACTGCCAAGAGATAAAATGGACCACTGTCCCCTGGAAATAACAATAAACCATAAAAGAAACTCCTGGAGATGGAGACTGGACGATAACTTGATTAAATCGGAAACAGAGATATTGGAAAATAAGAAGCTAACAAAAGAATATTTTAATATCAATGATAAAGAGAACGTAACAAAACAAATAATATGGGACTTGTATAAGGCAGTAATGAGGGGATATCTCATACAACAAAAAGCTAGAGCTAACAAAAGAAGAAACTTCAAAATAGAACAAATTAATAAGCAAATAGAAAACAAAGAAAAGATGTTCAAACAACAACCCAATAACCAAGAAATTAAAAAGGAACTAAATGATCTAAAGAAGGATAAACAGCATTTAGAATTGGAAAGAACTGCAAAAGCACTGAAATTTGTGAAACAACATAGTTTTGAAAATGCAAACAAACCAGGGGCTTGGCTGGCAAGAAAGATAAGAAAGAAAAAACAACAGCAGCAAATAATAAAGATTATAGATAAAGATAAAGAATACACGAGAGACGAAGAAATAAGAGAAAGATTCAGAAGCTACTATAGCCAACTATATAAACAGGAAGGGGAGGATCTGGAAAAAATATCAAATTATATAGGGGAACAAAAACTGGATAAAATTACGGAAACACAAAGAGAACACCTCAACAAAGTAATAACAGAAGAAGAAATTAAGAGAGCAATAAATAACTTGAAACCTAATAAGGCACCGGGGCCGGATGAATTTACGGCAAGTTTCTATAAAGTTATGAAAGACGAATTAGCCCCCTTCTTAAAAACATTAATGAATCAAGTATTGGAACAGAGGGTCACCCCGGAATCGTGGAAGGAAGGGGACATCATCACAATTCATAAAGAAGACACAGATAAAACGGAGGTCAAAAACTATCGCCCGATTTCATTACTCAATCTGGACTATAAAATCTTCACTAACATCTTAGCAAATCGATTTAAAGACTTCCTATCCACATGGATTGGCCCAGAACAAAAAGGATTTCTCCCGGGGAGACATATGAAAGACAACGTTAAGATCTATAGTAGACATAATAGAATACTATGAAACATATCATCAAAAAGAATTGGCACTACTTTCAATTGACGCAGAGAAGGCATTCGACAACCTAAATTGATCATTCATAAAACTATTATTTAAAGAAATTGATATAGGGCATCAATTCTATAATGCAATTGAGGCGATATATATGGAACATAAAGGAAAATTTTTAGTAAATGGACAATACACAAAAGAAATCCAAATCAATAAGGGAACCCGCCAAGGATGCCCTTTATCACCCTTAATCTTTATCTTCGCACTAGAAATTTTAATAAGAAACATCAGAATGGACAACCAAATAAAAGGAACAAAAATAGCTAACTATGAATTTAAACTGAGGGCCTTCGCGGATGACCTGATCTGCATCATTGAGTATCCAAAACACCAAATACAAAAGTGGCTTGAAAAAATAGAGGAATATGGTTCAGCGGCTGGCTTCTATTTAAATAAAAAGAAAACAAAAATTTTGACAAAAAATATTCCAAAGAAAAAACAAGAAGAAATTGAGAAAGAGACAAACATCCAAATAGTAACCAAAATAAAATATTTAGGAATTTGGCTAACAGCGAGGAATGCCCAATTATTGAAAAATAATTAGCAAAGGAAATGGAACGAAATCAAAAAGGATTTACATAATTGGAAGAACCTGAAAATCTCCATCCTAGGACGGATTGCGTTAATAAAAATGAACGTTTTACCAAAATTGTTGTACTTATTTCAAAACCTACCAGTGATGAGAAATAATAAACTCTTTCAGGAATGGCAAAAGGAAATCACGAAATTCATTTGGAAGGGGAAAAAGTCAAGAATTAATTATACAATAATGACAGATGAAAAAAGGAGAGGAGGATTTGGATTGCCAAACTTAAAGTTATACTATGAATCTTGCGGGTTGGTATGGGTTAAAGATTGGGCAACTTTGGAAAAAAAAACAGCATATTGGCTTTAGAAAGTTTTGACCTGAGGAGAGGATGGCATAGCTATTTGTGGTACAGCAAAAGACTGATTGAGAAAAATTTTGGAAACCACTTCATTAGGTCCTCACTAATAAAAATTTGGGAAAAATATAAGGAAAGGATATATAGGAAAACACCCCTTTGGATTTCACCTTTAGAAGCCAATCAGAAAAAATTCTTGGGATGGACAAAATGGCCGAAATACAAGGAAATATTAAGAAAAAAGGATGGACAATATCAACTAAGATCGCAAGAAGAAATAAAACAAAAATATGACAAAATATCCTGGTTCCAATATGCTCAAATGAAAGAACAATTTGGAAAAGATAAAATACTAGGATTCAATGAGACAGATAACTTTTGGGACGTCTTAATGCAAAATGACAAAAAAGAAATTACAAGAGTATATAAGAAGCTATTAGAATGGTCCACTGAGATAGAATATGTGAAATCATGTGCTACAAAATGGGCAAAAAATATTGGTCGCCCAATTATGATGTCGGAATGGGAAACAATATGGATCATAAAACAAAGGTATACTTATGCTTCGGACTTACAAGAAAATTGGCTCAAAATGTTTCATCAATGGCATATTACCCCAAACAAATTAGCAATAATGTACAAAAATACAGACAATAAATGTTGGAAATGCAAACAGCAAGAAGGGTCATATTTTCATATTTGGTGGACATGTCCAGAAACAAAAGTGTATTGGAAAGCTATACATGAGGAAATACAGAAAATACTACACAAATCATTTCCAATGAAGCCGGAGTTTTACTTACTTGGACTGACAGAGGATATTATGAAAGTGAACTCAAACGAGGATAAAATATTTACATATGCAACAACAGCTGCAAGAATGACTTTTGCTAAATATTGGAAACTAAGAGACATACCAACTAAACAACATTGGTTGGAGAAACTGAATGAAATATATGACATGGACAAATTAACATACTTAATGAGAGTAAATAGAGGAAAGGCAATAAAACCAACCAATTGGAAAAAATATGAAGAATATAAGGAAAAGTCAAAGTAAAAATATGCAAAAGGAGAACCCGAGAACATTTAAAATAAATAAATCTAGTCCAGTGCTTGAAAAAGGGATGAAGACGGAAAGAAAATCATCCCACAAAGAATAGAAAGCGGAAGGACATTTACTATTATCATCTATATCTCTTTCTCCCCCTTTTTTGTTTTTGTTTTGTTTTGTTTTTTTCCCTTTCCTCTTCCTCTTTCCTTCCCTCCTCTCCTCCCCTACTCTACCCTTTCCCCCCTACATCAATATTTTCCTATTATAGTACTTTTAATGTATGTATACGTGAGAAAATTTGAATAAAAATCTAATATTTTAAAAAAAACAACTGATTTTATTGTAAGCTTTCCTGAGATTCCTGGATATAGCATGGGCTATAAATATCTGACTGAATGAAGGAATATATGCATGCATGCATGAATATTCCAAGAGACATAGTGTGGTATATTGATGACCAAGAATTATCTTGGAAAGGTCACTCTCTCCCAGTCTTAGAGGAAGGTAAGGCCCAACTCCCTCTGAAGACATCTAGCCAACAAAATCCTAAAATAGGGCCCCCATAAATTGAGGTTTACTTGAAGGCACATAACAACAGAAGCAAAATATTTTAAACAAAATAACTTGTGGAAACACTAGTTGAGTTTGCCTTGCAATTCTGTTAATTTAGGCTGGATCTACACTGCCCTGTAGCCCAAGATCTGATCCCTGGTTATCTAATGATCTGGGATCAGATCCTGGGATATAGCACAGTGTAGATCCAGGCTTAGGATGGATCTATACTGACATATAATCCAGATTATCTGATTTGAACTGAATTGTACAATGCCATATATTCTAGTTGAAAGCAGATAATTTTAATTCAGAAACTGGTTACATGCCACTCCAAGGCACTCTCAGAATTTTCCTCCAACACCACATTTCTAAAACATCTAACTTCCTTTGCTCAGCCTTCTTTATGGTCCAGCTCTTGCATCCATAGGTTACTACGGAGAATACCGTTGCTTTAACTATGCGAACCTTCATTGCCATAGTGATGTCTCTACTCTTCACTATATTATAGAGATTGGTCATTGTTCCCCAAGTTGAATAGGTAGGGTGAAAGTGTGCAGCCCTGCCGTACTCCTTTCCCAATCTTGAACCAGTCTGTTGTTCTGTGGTCTGTTCTTACTGTTGCTACTTGGTTGTTACACAGATTCCTCAGGAGACAGACGACTTGGTATTCCCAAGAACTTGCCACAATTTACTATGATCCACACAGTCAAAGGCATTAGAATAGTCAATAAATCAGAAATAAATGTTTTTCTGAAATTCCCTACCTTCCTCCACTATCCATATTTGAGCATTTTTTAGCATTCCCCTTTTTTGGTATGGGGATATAAATTGATTTTTTTCCCAATCTGATGGCCATTCTTTAAAGAAAACTTAAACAGAACTGTGGGGAATGAGAGAAAAAAGGCTGAATTTTGGGAAATTTTGTTCAGAATCTCTAAAACTTTAGCAACTTTCCTAGGCCTCTGCTGAGCTGCTGAGTGTTGTGCTCAATAAAGTTAAATGTTCTTGTCTATTTTGGGGACTAGAACGTAACATCTGCTGTTAGCAAGGTGTTCCTATGACAAAAATCTTTTATCAGTATCTGATATAAGCTTCAGTGTGTTTCAGCCAGATAAGACCATGAATTATATATTTCCATTTGATTTGAATATTTTGTCCACCAAAACTGTTGAAGTTTGGAATGTTAGGATTTACTTATTTCATAGCAACATATTTTAAGAAGTACATTATTCACTATCTAAATTGGTCTTCTGTGAATTTCAGACTTCTCAACTAGTTTCTCATTCCCTTGTAGACATATTTTGCATTTCTATGAGATCAAGGCAGAATTCTGGTGTTATATAACAGAAATAAAACAAACAAACACATTTATCTGTGAAATCTCCCCTATAGCAAGGTTCAGGCATTGCAATTTAATGAGACAAGAATTACTAGGGATGAAAATGATATTTTTAAAACAGTCAAAACCCTGACAAAAAATCTTGACTGATCAGATTCTTTGCAGTTTGGGATTTACTTTGTCAACAACTCATGTGCTTTTTAATACAAAAAAAACTGCACTATGCAGAAAATGCTGTTTCATGTACAGAAAATGTGCACATTTTGCACACTGTAAGTCCCAAACCACAAAATTCTCATCACTGTTTCATATGAATTGCAATCTCTTGACTTACACATAAGGGTGTTTTCAGTTATTACTTTTTCACAGTGAGAAAAATGCTCATAGAATGATTTCATTGTGGCATTCATAAAATCTAGAAGATTTGCAGCTGACATAAAGAAGAAACCAGTATTACTTATTTATTTACAACATTTTTACCCCGCCTTTCTCACCCAAAGGGACTCAAGGCGGCTTACAAAAATTGGCAAAATTCAATGCCCAAAACAAAATTCAATAAAAACATACAACACAGTTAAATCAATTAAATACTTAATAAAAACATTATACAAAGTTTAAAAATATATAAATACTTAAGTCCATTCATGCAGATACCTCGCACATAAACCTTAGTTTAGGCCATGTCAGATCATAGTGCTTATTCATTAAATGCTTGCACACATAACCACGTCTTTACGTTTTTCCTAAAGCTCAGAAAGGTCGAGGACTGCCGAATGTTGCTAGGGAGGGCGTATGACAAAATAGAGTATTAGTCAGATACTCATTCTAATCATAAAAAGTGACAAAGGTATATTTATTCAAAGGGGGGGGGGGAGAGCACATTATGCCAAAGTTGGCATTAGAGCAATGCATTCATCCTCCCCATCCCCACCCCCACAAAAAAAAAGTTCTGACGATAGGCATTTTTTAGATTTTATCCTGAAGCTTCCACAAATAGAACCAAACTAACCAGTTAGTAGACAATTTCATAACTGAGTTAGTTTCCACAAAAACGTAGGTCTCAATCCAGTGTGGCAAGAATATGAGAATTGTGCTTCCCTGTTGTGTCCTCAAGTAGCAATCCTTCCAGATTTTTTTCATAATAATGCACAAAGAGCCAGAGGATTCTGCTGTGTGGATGTATGAGGAGAAAGAGTGGGGTGAGGGTTGTCAAATGAGTTGTTGTTAGTTGCCTTTAAGTCACATTTGACCTATGGCAATCCTATAAATGAGAAATCTCCAAGTTACCCAATCATTAACGGCCATACTCAGGTCTTGAAGACTTGGGGCCATGGCTTCCCTGCTGGAATCTATCCACCTGGAATATTGCCTTTCTCTTCTCTTACTGTCTTTCACCTTTCAAGAACCTATCTTGTTTGTAACTTTGGAACTATATACTTATCAGTTTTTCTTAAACAGCACCCCCCCTCCATGGCTCTTAAACCACTCACCCTATGCTCTCATCATAATGTTATTGAAGCTCCTTCACCAATAGTACCCCCATTTACACCAGAACAATATATCTGCCAGACTTAAATAAACACTTCATATCTAATAAGAGTTTTCTCCAACAGTTCACCTTCCATGTCAGTTAATATCAGCATGATCAAAACATGACAACACCAAACATCCAGTATACATATGCATATCTATTAGAAGGAAGTACATATAATAAATGAAGAATAAACATGGCAAGCCTCAAATAAACATAGCAGGACTCATGCTCCTGACAGGCTGATGTGCAAAAGGATCAGAAAGTTTTGCTTTCATCGCCCTATCTAAAATGCATCAAACCCCTAGGAAATGATTGAACATTTTGGAGAGAGAGCAGAAAAAGAAAACTTGAGTACTCCAATTCAAAGAAGTTATGAAATCTCTGAGCTAAGAGCAAAATAAACTGAGCAAGTAGCTGTCAACTTGTCTTTCTCCTATTATCATGTTCTCTGAATCACGCCATAGTCATCGGGAAATTGTGTTGAGAAAGAGAAATCGCTCACGTTGCTGCTGCCACAAGTCTCTAGGCAAGAACTGGGCACAGTTGGCTCCAGTTACAACTGTCAAATACAAGGGTATCCCAAGGCTAATCAGGGGATGATGCTCAGAAGTGGGACAAAGATATCCTAAAGTCTGTAAGGACATACTTTCCAAGTGAATGGCAGTTTTCAACTTTAGGCAATGTGAGCTACTAAGATTTATTCTATACTGAAACAGGAGATAATATGACAAAATTTATTATTGTGGATGGCATTTTTGCAAGCTGTATGGCCATGGTATGCCTGCAACTACAGGACAACCAAATTCATCCTTTAAAAAGACACTTAGAAAAGACCAATTTTACCAAATAACTGCATCCTATAGTATTTTGAGGTCTTATTGGTTTGCCAGTTTCCACTTTCATTGTAAGCAGAGCCGGCCCTAGGTATTTTTCAAGTGTAGGCGAACAGAATTTTGGCGCCCCCCCAAACCAATCACTGAAAAATAAAAGCGTTGGATAAGCGAAAATGTTGGATAATAAGGAAAGATAAAGGAAAAGCCTATTAAACATCAAATTACATTATGATTTTACAAATTAAGAACCAAAACATCATGTTTTGCAACAAATCAATAGAAAAAAGCAGTTCAATACATGGTAATGTTATGTAGGAATTACTATATTTGCAAATTTAGCACTAAACATTGAACAGGGATATAGGGCAGTGTGGACTTAGATAACCCAGATAGCCCTCAGTATTAAAAAAAAAACGCTAAAATCAGGACAATAAATAAAGAACAACACTCTGAAAACAGAAGAAATCCAGACAGTAAACAATCAGGGACAGCTAACTCCTCCCAAAAAAAAGATTCTCCCAGGCAAGAAGAAGCCAGGCCTTGAAGCCACAGGGCCATTAAATGCTAATCAAGGTAATTAATTACAACATTCACACCTGCTTCAAAGAAAAGTTCTTTCTCCCACCCTGGACCTTCTACAGATATATAAACCCCACATACCTAGCTTCCAAGTTCCCACAGACCTCACAATCTCTGAAGGCCCCAAAGGTGGGCTCCCGTGGTGCGAAGGTGGGTCTGCGCCGGCCGGAAAGACCAGCACGGGCACCAGGAGGCCCAGCGTGGCCGCCAGAAGGCCCAAAAGAGAAGGAGGTGGAGAGTGGTGCCCTCCTCTCAGGACGATGGCGCCCCTGGGACGATCGCGCCATAGGCAAGTGCCTAGTTCGCCTTATGGTTGGATCTCCTCTGATTGTAAGTTTAAGAGATTAACAAAAAATACATATTACTGAAGTTTGCAAAGTGCATCCTGTAGGCTACAAGGCAGTTGTGCATGAAATTGCAGCAAAATAAAATACTACAAATATCATGCTACTGGTGCCAAGTTATTTTCAAGCTCTGCCTGAATCCACGACCACAACACTGAGTATCCTGAACTGATTCTTTTACAATATTCCCTTCATCTAAGGCAGCAGCTTCCTTGTATGGGTAGATATATCCTGTTAATCCCTTTCTTCCTTAGATCCCATGCATTAAAAAAAACCCGGAAAAAATAGACTCCAGACCATTCTGCTTGGTAAATGCCATTGTGTGGCATTTTTATCTTTTTACAGGAAAATGCCAAGTTTATGTACTGTTTGGAGCATTTCAAATTTTTCAAAAAAATTTTGCCTGATAAGAATGTTGGAAAGTATCTACAGGGGTTGGGCAGAGCACCACCCATTACATACATCTGATCTAGTTACTAGATTCTTGTCTAGTATCTTATTCCTCATATAAGGTATCCCTTAACACAAGTTCTTTCTAAGATGGTCAATGCCTGTTCAGGTCTACTTCATATAAGCAGTTAGAATTGTTTGCTATAGAATATGAAATGTATATATTTGAGAATGTGAAATGTATAAATCTATTCAATATGAACTATGAAGACATGTACTAGTAATACAAGGGTCCTGATTTGATCACTGAATGTTCAAACCTTCTTTCAAAAATAGTCCCGAAATATTGTGGTTGTTGGGTTCCTTCAAGTCATTTCTGTTTTATAGAGACCCTAAAGTGAACCTATCAAGCGTTTCTGGGACTGAGAATGTGTCACTTGTCCAAGGTCACCCAGTGAGTTTTCATGTCTGAGCAGAAAACTGAACCCTTGTTCTCCAGAGACATAGTCCAATGGCCAAACCACTGCACCATGCTGGCTCTCAGTCCTGAAATATAAAGTACTTTAATGTTGAAAGTGTTTTTCAAATCAATGTCAGTTCTATATTCCATCAGGCAAATAATATTACAATTACAGGGGACTTAAAGTTATATGATTCTATTTGATTTAGAGCATTTCATGTTTCATTCTTTACCACTAAGACTCCCAGAGCTGCTAGACAGAGCTCAGCAAAATGCAAATGAAAAGAGTAGTCAGAAATGCCAGTGGCAGCTCATTTTAGCAAAGCCTAGCACAGTCTCAATAACACACACAAAAAAAAAAGCAGGGACAAATACAAAGATTTGCATCAAGCAGTGAAGATATCATTAGGTTCAAAACCAAGCAATCATTTGCTGAAGATATCGCATTCTTGATACTGCACTTTAACTAATTATAGTAAAAGTTCTGGAATAAGAAGCTCTTTGAGGAGCAGCTTGGGCGGCCAAGTATTTTTAGATTAAAGAAAAGAAGGTTAAGGGGAAACATGGTAGCCATTTTGAAATATTTGAAAAGATGTCATATTGAAGATGTAGCGAGTTTGTTTTCTGATGGTCCAAACACTAAAACAGAATAACAAATTCAAACTAAAGGAAAAGAGATTCCACTAAACATTAAGTAAGAGTTGTTTGTCAGTGGAATATGTTGCCTTAGAACATGGTAGAATCTCCTTCTCTGGAGGTTTTTAAATAGTTGTTGGATGGTCATCTGTTTTGGGTGCTTTGATTGCATACTTCTGCATGGCAGACTGAGGTTGGACCTGATGCCCTTTGTGGTCTAATCCAACTCTATGTGGCCCTGACTTGGATCATCATCACCTCCCATCTGACTTCCTGTATTTATTACGATTTTACCATTTATGTGTTTTAAATGCAATTTTTTATCCTGTATTTTTGTTTTAATTGATTTATTGTATTACTGTTTTATCTTTTTATAGTGTGACTAGCTGTGCCCGGCCACGCATTGCTGTGGCGAAGTCTGGTGGTATGGGAAATAAAGTATTGAGGAATTGGTGGTAGTTAAGGTAAAGGGTAAAGGTTTCCCCTGACGTTAAGTCCAGTCATGTCTGACTCTGGGGGTTGGTGCTCATCTCCATTTCTAAGCCGAAGAGCCGGCGTTGTCCATAGACTTCTCCAAGGTCATGTGGGATGACTGCATGGTGCGGCGTTACCTTCCCGCCGGAGCAGTACCTATTGATGCACTCACATTTGCATGTTTTTGAACTTCTGGGTTGGCAGAAGCTGGGGCTAACAGTGGGGGCTCTCTCCGCTCCCCCAATTCAAACCTGCGGTCTTTCAGTCCAGAAGTTCAGCAGCTCAGTGTTTTAACACGCTGCGCCATCAGGGGATATTATTTCCTAAAGGTTGTGAATATACAATATTTCTGATTGGATTTTTTTTCTGTTGGAGGCAAGTATGAATGCTGCAATTAGGAAAAATGATTAGAATGTAATGGCCTTGCAGCTTTAAATCCTGGCTGTTTCCTCCCTGAGTGAATTTTTTGTTAGGAGGTGTTAGCTGGCCCTGATTCTTTCCTGTTTAGAATTCTCTTGTTTTCAGAATGGTGTTGTTTGCGATATTTTATGTGCTTCTACTGTCTGTGGCCCTGAGAAAACAGAGGATTTGCCAGACTTTGATGATGGGAATACTTTGTTGGGAGGTGTTAGCTGGCCCTGATTGTTTCCTGTGTGGAATTCCCCTGTTTATTTACTGTCCTGGTTTTAGAGATTATATTGTTCTGCATTATTCTATCCCAGTAATTATTTCATATTAAAGTAGAATCTCACTTATCCAACATTCGCTTATACAATGTTCTGGATTATCCAACGCAGTCTGCCTTTTCATAATCAATGTTTTTGTAGTCAGTGTTTTAAATTCATTGTGATAATTTAGTGGTAAATTTGTAAATACAGTACAGTAGAGTCTCACTTATCCAACATAAACGGGCTGGCAGAATATTGGATAAGCGAATATGTTGGATAATAAGGAAGCATTAAGGAAAAGCCTATTAAACATCAAATTAGGTTATGATTTTACAAATGAAGCACCAAAATATCATGTTAGACAACAAATTTGGCAGAAAAAGTAGTTCAATACACAGTAATACTATGTAGTAATTACTGTATTTATGAATTTAGCACCAAAATATCACGATATATTGAAAACATTGACTACAAAAATGCATTGGATAATCCAGAACATTGGATAAGCGAGTGTTGGATAAGTGAGACTCTACTGTAATTACTATATAGCATTACTGCGCATGGAACTACTTTTTCTGTCCAATTTGTTGTATAATATGATGTTTTGGTGCTTAATTTGTATAATGATTACCTAATTTGATGTTTAATAGGCTTTTCCTGAATCCCTTCTTATTATCCAACATATTCACTTATCCTGCCGGCCTGTTTATGTTGGATAAGTGAGAGTCTACTGTTTATTGATAATCTTATATTATCTGCTTAGAACTGGATTATATGAGGCCCCTTCTTCACAGCTGTATAAAATGCACACTGAAGTGGATTATATGGCAGTGTGGACTCAAGATAATCCAGTGCAAAGCAGATAATATAAGATTATAAATGGGTTATATAGCTGTGTGGAAGGGCCTTGAGTCTATACTGCCATATAATCCAGTGCAAATTAGATAGCCTAAGTCTGCCTGTCCCCTAACTGAACCCTGGCTGTCCCTTGGCTTGCTAGGAGTTGGCTGCTAGGATACGAAGTGGGCAGAGATTAGCCCTCTAAACTGGCAGCAATTGGATAAAAAAATTATTGCTCTCCCTCTAATTAGGACTTTGTTTTTCTTTTCTTTTTGTTGTATCAACCTGGAGGCATGGATGATGGGTGGTGTTGTCAAATTTTGAGGTTGCGGGGCCTGTACTTTTGTTGTTTTGTGAGTCGCCGTGATGCCATCACTCTTTTATATATATAGATTTGTATTATGTTGCCTATGTTTTGTCCTTTGTTACTTGGGCCTCTGCCCCATGTAAGCCGCCCCGAGTCCCCGTGGGGAGATGGTGGCGGGGTATAAATAAAGTTTTATTATGTATTTATTATTATTATTATTTTGAGGAAGTAACCACTTTTCATCCTAGGGTTTTTCACCTGTGGAAGTGTACTGTTCATGTTTACCTCTACAAAAACAGGTTAAAGGACATTGTAGCAGCACATACATATATAGAATTTCTGACGTACCAATTCATTAATGCCTTCACAGTCACACAGATCAATATCCTGCCATATCCAGCAGTGCTTACTTACTGGGATGAACAGAGTTATGTTTTCATTTTCACCCTTGTAAATGGATCATAAAGTTTTATCAGTAGTGTAATAACCACTCTGTAAGCCTATCACTTTGATTCTTAATGTTACACTTGTCTAAACTGATAAAATACTATGAATGTGTTTTCTGCCAAGAATGCCAGGGAACTGCGATAAGACACTGTTAATTTCTTCATTTCTTAGAACTTGAATTGCTTTGAAAGAACATCAGGCAGATATAGGAGCATTTCAAAACTATCAGTCAGGAGATAATAATACCCTGTCTTTCACAGTATGAAGTGGTGCTGGTGAGGGGATTTATATAGAGTTTTTTTAATATATAGATACAGATATATATATAATAGATAGCATAGTGAATGTTTCCTTTAATTCTGTCTGAGGCACAGGTTATCAGAAATGTGTCAAAAAACTACTAAAATGAAATTGTCAGATTCAGTAATAGCTTAGCAATTACTCCTGATTTGTCTTCAAAGCCAGCTATAGTTAATGATTGGTATTCAAAATATAACCCTACCCGCCACCGTACCCCCAACCCCCAGGGCAGCAAACTAGTATGCTCTACATTTCAAAGTACAGTGATACCTTGACATATGAATTTAATTCATTCTGTGATTGTATTCTTAAGTCAAAGCATTCTTATCTCAAAGTGAAATTTCCCACTGAAATGCATTGAAATGCTATTCATCTGTTCCAGCCCACCGAAAACCACCTCAAATTTTGTTATGTGTTTTTAAATATGAAAATGTACTTCCTAATAACAAATAATGTATAAAATAGAATCATAGAATCATAGAGTTGGAAGAGACCTCTTGGGCCATTCAGTCCAACCCCCTGCCAAAAAGCAGAAAAACCACATTTAAAGCACCCCCAATAGAAGGCAAGAGCACACCCAATAAATGTTCAGAGATATGCAGTGCTTGGTTCCATCCAGCCATTGTAGCAAGGCAACAAAATGTGTTGGTCACTGTATACAGCAAAGGAAAACAGCATCATTTTCTTCGTACTGTAATTCCAGACTCCATCCCTCCCTCTCTTGCTTTCTCTTTCCCTCTCTCAGTTCTTGAAGAGTAAAGACTATCATATTCAACCCTTCAATAAATTGTATGTTTTTCATGATTTCCTGTATAACTTGTTTGCTTTAATAACAGACTTATCTATGTCTTTTCTAGAATGTATATGAACTGCTTTATAAAATGTATCAAATATGTAGCCTAGAGACAGTCAACCCTCCGTGGCCCTGCAGGGATAATGCCCTGGGAACTAAAAGGCTGGGCAAACCCCTCTGGCCATTTTCCAAGCCAGGCAATCATTGGATCCATTGTTTCTCTATATGCAAAGATGGGTGACTTCCCATGTCATCCCAGATAAGTCCAAGAGTGTTTGTCTAGCTGTATGGTTTACCAGAGGCGGAGAGATTGCTACCCATGGAAAGAGGGATGTAAGAGCATGTGTATTTGTTAACTCTTTTTAACAACTGAGCCCCTGATGGCCCAGGACCATCACCTGTGTTCCAGGAGTCTTGCACCTTTGGTTCCTGAAGCTCCTATCTTTGTTCAACACGGAACTGAATAGTTGAACTAATCAAAAGCTCTTTAACATTTATCTGACATTGTCTTTCTGGATTATGCCAAAGGGTGATATCACACCAGCTGATTGGTCCCTCAGCTGGCATTTCCCCTGCCAAGAGAATCACCACCTGAAGGCAGTGAGTTCAGTGAAGTTCCCAGCCAATAGGGACACAGATCCTGACCAGCTTCTTTTACAGCCAATCAGAGAAGGGAGCAGGAGGTTTGAATAGCTGCCAAATTGTATAACATGTCTTGTATTTCTCTGTATGTTTATGCTTGTATACTTTTAAGCAAAACTGCGTACTTGCAACCTTTTGGGCCAAATTGTATTAAACCTCTGTGGCTTGTTTTCAACCTGGTGAGTTGTTTTTCTGTCCTGGCACTTCGGTCCTAGCTCGCCAGGCATGGATCCTCTTATCCGCGGTCCTAACTAAATCACTACATAATTTAACACTGCCTTGAATCATTTTGCAGTTTCCCACTTCTAAAATCCCTCAAATGATTTTCCACCTCTCGCATAAACAGTGTGATTACAATCACTAATATGTAAATATATTGATTGCCAGAGAAATCATCCAAGAGTCATTATGCACTGCAGCATAATAGAACTCTCCTAGAACTCTTTAAGATATCTTATATATCCATCTATAATAAAAGTGAAAGTACACATTTTTCCATGCCTTCAAAACAAGCTTCAGCTAAGAATAGTGTGTCTCGCACACAGAATCCCCATGACCAATGGTATCAAACTGCATTAATTCAACAATGTAGAATATCCTGAGGTTTTCAGATTTTTATATAAGCATATATTGAAACAAATGGGCTGTTCTTATATGAAAAGGAGTCGAGATCTTTGCACTATTTCTCCACTCCAGATTTATAACCAGCAAAGTTCAGATTACGTCAAGAGTTTGGTTGTTTTTAAAAAAAGGTATTTTAAAGCTGCCCTTCTTCTTTCATTTTTACCACTTATTTTAAAGCTGCCCTTCTATTGTTTCAATGTACGTTCTCTTCCAAACAATTTATGGTTCTTATTTCACTGAACTCTGGCAAAATTTTCACTCATCCAGAGAATCCTTCACTTCACATGCTTCAGTGGTACAGTAGTAGCAGACATCAATGAGTGCTAAACATAGAAGATCCTCCAGACATTTCAGGTCACCCATTGCTTTCTTCAACATCCTTTTAAAAGCTACCAGACACATTGGCCACTATCAGAACATTCTCTAAACCAGGGGTCCTCAAACTTTTAAAGCAGAGGGCCAGTCTACAATCCTTCAGACTGTTGAGGGGCCGAATGATCATTTGAAGAAAAAAAAATGAACAAATTCCTATGCACACTGCATATGTCTTATTTGTAGTGCAAAAACAACAACAACAACAACAACAATGAAAGAAAAATACAATATTTAAAAATAAAAACAATTTTAATCAACTCAAACCAATCAGGATTTCAATGGGAAGTGTGGACCTGCTTCTGGCCAACAAGATAGTCAAGTTAATTAGGATTATTGTTATTGTGTGCCTTCAAGTCATTTCAGATTTTGGGCGAGTCTAAGTCAAAAATTTATTTATTTATTATTTATTTATTTACTACATTTATATCCTGTCCTTCTCACCCTGAAGGGGACTCAGAGCAGCTTACAATTTATATCTATATACAATATATTATATTATTAACATAGAACAATATTAGCATTATATATTACTATATTGAATTATACCACTATATTGTAATATTATTAGTAATATTACATGTAATATATAATATATAATTAATATTATTATATGGTGTTATTATTAGTATTACATTGTATTACATTATAATATTTCTATCAATATTATATGTATATACAATATTATATTATTAAAACTGATATAAAAATATTATATTATAAAACTGAGGGCAGGGGCCAGGTAATTGACCTTGGAGGGCCGCATCTGGCCCCTGGGCCTTAGTTTGGGGACCCCTGCCCTAAACATTATGAAAACACTACAAACAAAGTAAAAACTTCTCTTTTTTCCTCTTCATTTGTGGCAGTGTGACTCAACACCAGATTCCAAACTGAAATCTCAGACTAAATATTCACTTAACAAAAATTGTTAGAAATGTAAGTAACATCCTCTCACTAAAAGTGTCATCAGAGCCTTCTCTGAGTGTTGCTTTCCCCTTCTCTCAGTTAAAGTTAGGGATGAATAGTAACTTCTTAAATAGTTCTGCCAATAGGGAAAGAACTACATATCAGTGGTAAAGAATATATATTTACATGTAGAAGATGAGAGTTTCAGTTCCTGGTATCACCAGGGAAATATTTTTCTCTGAAATCTTAAAGAACTGCAGACAGCCAGTGTACACAATTTGAGTTAAAGGCCCAAGAGCAGCCACTTTGGATCCCTTGGAAGGAGAAAGGCTGGGTATAAATTGAATACACATATAATAGACAGTAAAAAACTTAATTTAAGGCAGTTTCCAATGTTGCTACCAATATTTACACATCTCCAACTCTCCAAGAATCACCTACCCATAGCGAAATCCTACTTCATAGCTATTTGTATTTCAGTACAAGTTAAGTGGGAACTAATTTTCTTCACAAAACCTAAATAATTAGGTATGTCTGGAAGAACCACTGAGACATAAAGATTGTCTAGCTCATTCACACAGGGTTAAATCTGATGTTATTCCTTACCAAGATAGACCCACTGAAATGAATGGGACTTCATCCAGCTCTACTGTAGTTAGGACTAACAATAGTAGCTACAGTGGTTTATTTAAAAAAATCTTCTACCACTGAAATAAAATATGTTACTAAGGAAATCACATGCCTCATTTTTTAAACTTGGCCACATCCCCAAGTTCTGTACAGTTTCCAAATGTTTCATTCACACATCATAGCTCATTTTACTTCACAAGCAGAAATGCATTACAATTTGATGCCTATACTGAAATTGAAACATGTTGTCAAATACCATTTCTATACAACAGCAGAATGTCCGTTTATGTTACTCTGAAAGCAATGACATTTTTGGATCAATACAAGAAATATCGATTCTAACATACTCTGACAGCTATTAGAAATTAGTTTTAAATACATTTCTTCTGAACGCATTCCCATTTCACCATCAAATAGGCAAATTAAAATATGTTGGCCTAAATCCAATAGCTAATCCCAATTTGAGCACAACCACTAAATCAATGATACATTGGTACATCAATTCTTATACATTCCAGTGATTTAGAGGATGTACAGTAGTTGGGGACTAACAACTGATAATAGTTAAAAATCTGTAGCTGCTAAGCCTATAGTTAGAGTTGTAATGTTAGATTTGAAAGTCAGTATTAGAGATGTGCATAAAAACATTTCCTTCATTTCCTTCATGCTATCATTTCATTTCGACCATTGGTCTACACAAAATGAAGACATTTTCGTAGGAAATGAGAGGCGACACAAAAATGAAAGCCACACAGTCATCATGCTTGCTTTCATTTTCCTTTAGTTTCGGCCCCTTAACAATAAGCAGGTACTGACAGGGGGCTGCAGTGCTTTCCCATTACAGCTGATGTGTACCAATGGGTTTTAATAATAGTATGAATATGAATATAAATAATGATAGCTATCCTGGGACCCTAAGTTGAGTCTGAGAGAGAAGTGCTTCCCCATGACATCTGATGTATGCCAATGTGTCTTAATAATATTTTTAATATGAATATTAATAATGACAGCTATCCTGGTACCCTAAGCTGAGTCTGATAGGGGAGTATCGCCTCATTACATCTGTTGTGTGCCAATGGGTCTTAATAATAATAATATTAATAACAATAGTACTATGGCCCAGGCTGTGGCACAGGCTGTTGAGCAACCAGCTGCAGCCAGTGCAACAAATCACTCTGACCAAGAGGTCATGAGTTCGAGGCCAGCTCGGAGCCCCGTGTTTGTCTTTGTCTTTGTTCTATGTTAAGGCATTGAATGTTTGCCTTATATGTGTAATGTGATCCGCCCTGAGTTCCCTTCGGGGTGAGAAGGGCGGAATATAAATACTGTAAATAAATAAAATAAATATGGGGAAGACCCAAATGCTTTAAAAGTTGGTGGGCTAAAAGGGGTCGAAATGCTCTCCATGTGTGGCAATTTTCACCCCTTTAGCTCAAAAACCAAGGAGGGAGGGGGGAGCCTTGGAAGCCCTCCCATACAGACAATGGTCCAAAATGTTGGTTTTTTTCATAAGCCAGATGAAAATTCTGTTCCTATAGGCAGCCCATTTTCATTATCGGGAACAAATATGAAAATAAGACCAAACAAGTGAAACTACACAAAACGAACAGCAATTCCATACAAAAGCACAACACTAGTCAGTATATCTACTTGCGACATTCAGCTCAAGTATATGGCAATCTTCCCCATTCATTATCTCACTCCAATTTATATCTTTTCTATGGGGCTCAGATCATGATACCCACTGGACCAAGCAAATACATTTTGGTATGTGATAGGGCTATCGGACAAAAACAGAAAGTCACCATCAAGCAAAATAAAGACATAAAGACGTAAAGGCAACAAATTCTGTCTAAAATAGATTCAATTATACATAGACTTTCAGTACCATTTATTCAGTGTAAAAATACCAATGTCAAAGATCAAAACACAACAGATACAAAAATAAGTAGAGTAGTTTAAAATTCCAAAATGTGTCACTTTTCTATGGAAGAGATAACAATTGGCAAGAATTGTTCTTGGAAAGAATGCACCTTATAGCGAAAATGCCTGGCATCAAGGTGTGGGAAACCTTGGCCCTCTACATGGTTTGGGTTTCAATTTCTAGAAGCTCCACCAATGTTGTCTTTAATAAAGGATACTGGATCTTTGTTGTCTAAAACATCTGGAAGGCCAAGAGTTCACCAGTCTTGAGGGATATACTGAGAGTGATGGGAAAGCAATTTGAAGTACATGCTTTATTATTAATTCAAATTTCAATTCTCTGGTGTTTGTCTTTTAATGCAAAATATACATATATAACAACAACAACAACAACAACAACAACAACAACAACAACAACAACAACAACAACACTTTATTTCTGTTCCGCCCTATCTCCCCAAAGGAACTTAGGGTGGATTCCAACATAGAATGGCAAACATTCAATGCCTGCACTGAAAGATGAACACCAAGATATCTTCAAATCATAATGTTTGGAAACAGCCATTATGTTTGGAATCAGACATTAAAATGGAAACAGGTATTTTAAGAACCCATTGAACAGCATTATCATAATGATTACATTATTTTTGTAATGAACTATCTAGCAATGACCTTGGATGAACTTGAATAAAAAATCTACTTTGTGAGCCAATTCTCTTATGCACATGTGAAATTCAGTACAGTAGCAAAAAAAAAGTCATTTTGAAATCCTGAAAGACTGACACATAACACTGTTTATCCCCCAGATGCTAGAAGTTTCTGCTGATTCAGGCTTCTCTTGGCAACTCAGCTGGCTGAATAAGTTCGAGATGACAAACTGATCATTCTATACTCAAACGATCCATCAACTTTTAGCAGAGACAGCAATTTGATGCAATGATATACACTATAAAATGATAGGAAGAACTGATTAATTTTCCAGGTTTGGTCTACAAATCATGAAATCAATTGAAGAGAGGATTGATCATAAAAATTTACCCGCACGCATTCCAGAAAGGTATTTTAAATGCAGCAGTTAAATGGACTTCTTAAATACAACTTGCCCTGACCCCATTAGAGGCTCAAAACTACTTTGCCTTTCTTTTATAAACTCCTTGTTAAGAGTTAGGAAGAACAGCTGATCACTCCAATTTTAATGCAAGCCTTACTTTCATTTTAGTACAACCAATTACCTTTTGCTATTTATTAATTAAAATTACTTCATAATTATTATGAGTTAAGTTTATTCTTTATGTTTCATAGGAACTGTTTAGAATTTCTGTTTTCTGTAATTTAAATTCTCTGTACTTATCTTGTTATTCTTATGTGCCTTCAAGCTATTTCTGACTAATAGCGACCGTAAGATGAACTCATGGAGTTTCTTTGCAAGATTTGTTCAAATTGGTTTGCCCTTGCCTTTCTCTGAGGCTAAGGGCTTGTCTACACTGATGAAAAACATCTGTCTGGCACTGCATTTTCCAGGTCCACATTGGCCCTGCAGTGACCATGTTAATGCCACACAAATCACACACAACACATATACCGTAATGAGATCACCATAACCAGCGATATACTTCTCCCCATCAAATTCACCTCGCTATTATGGAGTGGTCCACATTTCCAATCCTTTACAATATTTTAGCAACACAGCTGTGGGTGGTCCAATTATGTTTTTGTTTTTTTCCATCATGCATGTGAATATATATATATATATATATAGGTAAAGGTAAAGGTTTTTCCCTGACGTTAAGTCCAGTTGTGACCGACTCTGGGGGTTGGTGCTCATCTCCATTTCTAAGCCGAAGAGCCGGTGTTGTCCGTGGACACCTCCAAGGTCATGTGGCCGGCATGACTGCATGGAGCGCCGTTACCTTCCTGCCGGAGTGGTACCTATTGATCTACTCACATTTGCATGTTTTCGAACTGCTAGGTTGGCAGGAGCTGGGGCTAACAGCGGGCACTCATTCCGCTCCCGGGATTTGAACCTGGGACCTTTCGGTATGCAAGTTCAGCAGCTCAGCGCTTTAACACACTATGCCACCACCAGAGGACTATATATATATATATATATATATATATATATATATATATTCTGTTAAATGGGGGTACACTAATACTGATATAATGATATGCAACTATACACAGAAATGTATCATTTTAAACAAACAGACTAATTAAAATTCAAGCTGAGAAAGAACACCCACCACTGAATCCTCACCCCAACAGTGACACTTAATGCCCTCATCACATGGATGATGTTGCACAGGGTGATTTGATAGCTTCCGTGGCAAATCAGTGGGGCAATCACTGAGCCTCATACCTCGCCTCATCTGCAGTGACACTTTCCCATCACACATGGGTAAGCATCGCCACACGGTTTCCTCCTGCACTGGCTCTGTTGTTCCCAAAACAACATGGGAAGCCTCCCGTTTTCTTGGTACAGTGTCATAGGACGCTTGTGCCCCAGTTGATCGATGAAGCCCCACCAGAAGTCAGTGTGCGTCATATGATCGGCTGCGTGGGGCTCCGTGAATCAACTTGGACACAAGCGTCCTATGACACTTGTAGCCCCCCCCCCATGTAATGAAGTCCCCAGAGGGCCAGCCAAATGCCAAAAAATCTGGATTTTTTGTAAAACTGTGTGGTAAAAGGAAAGGGTTTTTATTGAACTAGAGTAAATGCCAAAGAACTACATTAAAAGAGAATCATCAAAAACAACATGTTTCGGGATCATGCTGCCTACAAGATGAATGATTTTTATCTAATGTGTAGATAAGCTACGGCACAGTATGTCTTGCCAAAGATCACCCAGTGCATTTCCATAGCCAAGCAGAGATTTGAACCCTGGTCTTCTAGAGTGCTAGTTCAACACTAAAACCACCACACCATGCTGGCTCACACTTAGCTAATTTAATCAAATATCAATCATCCAAGAATCATGTCAAAACATTTTTGTCACAAGATATAGTTTAATTAGGGCTTATCACAAATTATACAATTTAATTTAGTAAGAGTCACAGCTATTTCAACTGTACATAAAAATTCTGAAATGATAGCTGGTCTTATGTATAAAATCAAAGTAAAAGGCATATTATTTATTTAGTTGTTCATTTATAAATAAATACAGGATGAAGAATGCCTATAAATACTTTCAGTCTTGATGTCATCCTCAGGAAGCAAAAAAAAAAAAAAAAACAACCCTCAAACAATGCCATGTTTCCCCTTCATACTTCAGGTAGTCATTTCCTATATTCTCAGTCCTCTCCAGAACCCTGGAAGGCTGTTGTTTTTGCAAAGAGCTACCATCTGGTGACATCCAGAGAAAATGGAATCCAGGTAGGGATTTGTCCAATGAGCTTGCTATTTTTCTGACATCTATATATCTAAAATGGTTTGATGACTTCAGGCCTTCCTCCATTGAAGGATTCAATTCACCATTGAAGTGTGAATTATTTCTCAGAAAAATGATGAATGTATCAGTATAATTTGAATATATGGCAATATACCTGGGTTACGGGAAGCATGCTTCTATTAGATACATTCCAAAAATTATTTTACAGTGCACTGCATACTACCATTCATAGCATGGAATACATAACTTTTATTTCAGAGCTGCACATATTACCTTGGAATTAAGACTTAAGATAATCACATATCCACCTTTTTACTGGAAATTCAACATGAGCAGTACTTTCACTGGATACCCAGATATTCCGTTTCCTTGGAAATGCTGTTCTGCAGGATACTAGTAAGACTAGAAAGAAGGTGTTCATGTTTATTCCAGATGTTGCATAGCTAATTCTTCTGGTTCACTTAGATTTTCCCTTTGAAATGTGTATGTCACTGCACTATTTTATAAGAATGTATCATGCAATCCATCCAGATGTTGGAAGACTCTGACCTAAGATATGCAGAAGTAATTGGATCAACCGATCTTCAGATTATGAAATATGGTCCCTAAGTGCAGATTTTCTTTTTGGCAGATCTCCAGAGAAGTGATCACATATTTTTTTAGCATGTATTTTTTTGTATTTGGTTGACACAAAATAAGAGGCACTGACACCAGTGGATAGAATAGCTCTCCTGACATTTATTCTTGCTGTAGTAGTATTAATGCTAGACACAAAAGTAGTTTCATTAAATATCTTTTTTTTACCTTGGATTCAGCTACCCTTCCATACATTTATTTTTGCTTCTGAATGTTGCTTCCTCCACCTATTTTATACCTTGTAATTGGGTTGGGAAAAACACAATGGTTTTTCATAGCACAGCTCAATAAAGTTGTCATGAGTTTCATTTATAATATGGAATATAACAAAAACAGCTGTACGGATGCAGCTTTCCCAGAATGGATGCTGCAAAGCAGTGAAGGTTTGATTTTGCACTTAATAGATTTAGACTTTTGTCAGTCATTCTAATAACGGTGTCCCATGGTGCATAATTTTTTCTTATGTTGGCAGGTGGCAGTTTCAGCAGCAACATCTTCCTGTTTGTGGAAGAGACTCATTGTAAGCATTGCTCACAATACTTAGCCTTATGAAATGGCATCATGCCAATGTTTGTCTGGCAGCTACTGAGTTTGTTAAGTGTTAAAATTCCTGTTAGACAATCTGGAACATTACCACTGATTGTCACATCAACAGAAGGTATTGAGAACCCATTTGCTGTTCAAGGTATTGAGAGATACCTTTGCATAAATGAATTCATAATGCAAGGGGTCTCCTCCCTAAATGAATGTCATATCATTCTCTCACTCGCCTAGCTCAGTTTCCCACCTTGTGCCTTAATGACACTATGTCATATTTATTTTCTCAGCCAAATCTTACTTTTGCCAGTTGAAAGACAATTCACATAAACAATGATGCTCCTCAACTATTTCAGAACATATGTAACAACTGGAATAAAATTTATTGAAATTAAAGATTTCCATAGATGTGGTTAGGAAACGGTGTACTCTTTTATATTTATTGCCCTGGATATCTCATATGGACTGATTTTGTGATTCCTCAGCAAGTATTCTAGCTTCTGTTAGGATATGGGTGCCTCAATAAGTTTACCCAATTTTCTAGGTGATTTTCAATATATAGTACTAAGGGAAGTTCCAGACAGCACCAAATCAACAACTTTAATTAGAAGCAAAGAAACCTGGGACCTGCGAGGAGATCCGCACACAGACCCTATTGGTCCTGGAATGTCTGACTCTGTAGTCCACACTTCCTGATTTGTTCTGTGGTTTTTCACCCCACAAAATGGCTATCCCAGGACATAAGCCAGAACCAACCAATCAGGAACAGACATTTGAAACCCAGAAAGAAATCAAGATTAAAAATCCCATGCTTTCTGAGTGCAGGGACAGACAGGCATTGGAAGATGTGGATTTCCAGCTCAGAACCGGGATAGTCCCGCATCTGCAAACCTCGTGTTTCTTGCTATTTGCAGCAATTGTTTCCACGTTTACAGGGAATAGTGTCAGGCCACCCTCCTGTTTGCTATGGGACCTCCTGGGATAAAGACAATGTCTGGACAGGCCCTAAGTAGAATTGAATTTCACTATAAATCATGAACAAGTTATTGAATTTTAGATTTTCATCTGGTTGTATTTAAATAGCAAATTTTGCAATATCAAATAGTTTGTTCCAATACTTTGCTTTCTCTGGCACTCCTTAGTTATTTTCATTATTTCCTTATTGATATAATATAATAGCCTACAAAATATAAGACCCGTGGGTAACCATTTCAAGTAGGTTAACTAATTTGAAAATGTAAAACAGGAAATTTCTAAAGGAAGTTTAAACTGTTTAATACATCTTGTGGCTACAAATTTAGATGAAATCATTAGATTTCAATGGCTTTTATTTTAAAAAGCCATGCTTTAACTTGGTGCCAGAATGAAATGAGTATACATCCCCATTCCACAACAAGGGTGCCATAGCAGAAAACTCCTCCATCCATTCTCTCCTGAAATGTGTTGTCTCCACTGGTAGGACACAGAAGAGGACCACTTAATCAAATAAAATGGGGGAACCTCCTTGAACTAGATCAGTTATGATGAACCTTTTTAGAGATGGGGTGCCAAAACTGGGGGGGGGGGGGCTCGGAGGAGCAAGTGGGGGGCAAGATGGGGCAGGCAAGTGAGGGTTGGGGCGAACAAGTGGACAAATGGGGAATGAGTGAGCGAATGAGTGGGGGTGAGCGAGTAAGTGGATGGGTGAGCAGGAATGGCAAGCAGGTGAGAAAGAGGGGGCAATGCAGGCAAGTGGGGAAGCAAGTGAGTGAGCAGAGAGCAAACAATTGGGCAGGCAAGTGGATGGGAGGATAGACAGATTAGAGGGGGCAAGTGAGTGGGCATGCTTGCCACAGGTTCGCTACCATTGTTCTACACCATTTAAGGTTTTAAATGTCATTGCCACTGCCCAGAATTTAGAGTGGAGGCATATTAGTAGCTTTAAAATTGTCAGCCAGAACAGTTCCTTTAAAATTAACTGAAATGACATTGGGAAAGAACTGATTTCTGAAGATAGATGATTTTCATGTTGGAGAAGCTAGTCATTAAAACATATGTGTCCCAATTTCATGTTGCACTGGAGTGGATAGGGAGAATGGAGAAAATTCTGTGAAAATTGTCATGGGAGCAATAGTGTCTACACACACATGTCTATCAACCAAGGTAAATCCTTATTATAGTTGATAACATGGTTGATAATTTCACTCCTGGGATACCTGCTGTTTATAAAGATGCATATATTGTTTTCATTTTTCTTTCTCCAGCACAGTTGTAGTTAGGACAATATCCAAGCTCATAAAAAAAATCAAATAGCTTCCTAAAACTAATGATACTTTTAATTGCAACTCCAAGATCTAGATGTTCTAATGCAGTGGTTCTCAACCCTTGTGTTTTGGCCTACAACTCCTAGAAATCCCAGCTAGTTTACCAGCTGTTAGGATTTCTAGGAGTTGAAGGTCAAAACTTCTGGGGACCCACAGGTTGAGAACCACTGTTCTAATAGTTTCATAGTGTTCATTTTTTTCAGCAGACATAATATTTTGGAGAAACTATGCTGTGTGTCTCCAGTTCGTGCCTATCACTCCCTACCCTGTTTTTACCAAAATAAGTAAGGGTCTTATATTAATTTTTACTCCAAAAGATGTGTTAGGGCTTGTTTTCAATCTTATTTTTCCAAACTGACTTTTTTGAATGAACTATATTTACTAGAGCTTATTTTTGAAATAGGGCTTATATTTTGAGCATTCTCAGAAATGCTGAAAAATTGTGATAGGTCTTATTTTCAGGTTAGGTCTTATTTTGCAGGGAACAGGATAGAAATCTTGCTGCCTGGGGACTCCTTGGACCCTTCTCTGATGGCTGCTGATGACTATGTAAGCTTCTTTCCTAAATAAGTTCCCAAAAGAGTGCTACCAATAGCTTTCTAGAGACACAACAGTAATGCAAACGATGCTTTACTTAAGGCAGCCCTGAGATCCCATGCTACAGGTTTGGATATGAATATTTTATAGAGTAAATAAATAATTGCATATAGTGGAAAACATTGAGGCTCAAATAATATGAAATGCTCTAACTGGGTACAAGCATCATGTAAAAAGAGTCAAAGACTATATTTATAGAGAAAGAACTGTACACCCTTAAACCATATTCTATACACCGTAAATAATATCTGGACACTTAAATACTGTTATAGAGTTTACCATAGATGTGGTAATTCTGCCACATCTTTTGTAAACTGTTTACTCAGGCCAAAACAATTGTGCTTGTGATGTAATTGTTTTGACATAGATTCTAGGACCATAATGCTTCCTGCAGATTGATGGATAGATAAACTACATTCTAAATTGCTTATGCTGATGAAGCTGTTTAAACATGGTGTAATATTCCATAACATATGCTGTTTTCAAGAATTCTTTTGTGTCTTTAGAGGTATACCTTTTTTTATAACAGCAATATTAAAGTAATAAACTTAGCAGGCTAGGTGGAATCTCAGGTGCACATTTTCCTTCACTACAACTGTTGTTTCTTAAAAACTAACATATATTTGTTTCAGAAGAAAAAAATCTTTATTCAGCATACTTGGACTATAAGCAGAACTGACTACATATGAACTGAAAATACATTCTGTGTACTTTTTAGAATCCGTGTCAGTGAAAAATGTTCACTTACAAAATAATTATCTTCATCCATGATTATACATGGATGTAAATTTGTCTAGATGGCCATTAGTATGTGAACAAATTGAAACTGAAATTTAAGAGTTGCTATTTTAGGATATCATCAAATTCTGAGCATGTTATACATTAGAATTCAGCTTTAGATGGTTATCTGTAAACAAATCTTCTTAAATTTATCTGTACATAAAATGTCTATGGAAATTGGGATTTGGGGACAATAATTCAACAATCACTCAAGGCGAGGAAGGCAAAGTTCAACTCCCATCAGTTCTAGTCAACACAGCCATAGTGAGGAAAAATGGAAGCTACAGTTCACTAATATCTAGCGCAGTGCTTCTCAACCTATGGGTCCCCAGGTGTTTTGGCCTACAACTCCCAGAAATCCCAGCCAGTTTACCAGATGTTAGGATTTCTGGGAGTTGAAGGCCAAAATATGTGGGGATCCACAAGTTGAGAATCACCGATCTAGAGAATGACATTGTCCCATCCCAAGCTGAAGATTCATATTCTTAGGTCCCTTCCACACTGCCTCTATATCCCAGGATCTGATCCCAGATTATCTGTTTATCCCAAGTTATCTCACAGGGGGACTCATATAATCCATTTCAAAGCAGATAATCTCAGATCAGATCCTGGGATACAGAGCAGTGTGGAAGGGGCCTAAGATACCAAGAACCCTTAGTAGCACAGAAAATGACATAGGGATAAATTCTGAATTGCAAGCTATTATAATAATGTACCCCTCTAAGGAGGTGTGTTATCATGTATAGTTCAAAAAGAAAGAATTTTCTGCCACTATCACCTTTGCCAGGACCAAGTTTTTCATATAGCCAATGATTCTTACCCATCAATATCAAGACACACCAAAAAATTTTCAATTACAAAAGTGATAGCTCACAATGATACATTGTTGTTGGGAAAATCCATTTCCCCTCCAACTACAGTGGAGATTACATAAAAGGAACAAAGAACAGTGGAGTGCCACATGCTGTCATAGTTCTTGATAATCAAAATATCCCGGTGCTTCAACTGCATGAGCCCTGGTTCAACCACACCACTTAATTATCACTATAAAAGAAGCCCATTATGTCACTAGGTAGAGATTAACAATCATCATAAAAGAATTCCAAAACCTATGTAAAAGAAGCCCCGTTTTTTCTTACCTCTTAGTGCAGGCAGCAGGGACCGCTCTTTCTTGTCATCACACTTGTTACATTCACTGAAGTACAGGAGCAGAAAGACATCCACCAGCACCCACATCAAGGAAGTGGCAAGAACCACTTTGCAGTAGACAAATCTCCTCATACTTTAGTTAGTTTTTAGTTACACACTGTACTAAAGGCAGGTGTTTCGATGATGGGTCCAATCCAATGATGCCAGCATGGGCGCAAAGGTGAGAACATCCCACTGAAAATTAAAGAGAAGGTGAGAGTGGAATTAATTCTCAACAGTAAAAACAAAATCTGATCTCCATTTATTTTACTATCTCCCTTTTTGTTAAATTACTGCCCCTACAATTTGCACAAAAATAAGAAAAAATACAAACTTTGTTTTGTGCATAAAATTACTAGATTACCTTCAGGCTATGTATATAAGGTGTATATCAAACATAAATGAATTTTGCATTTAGAATTGGGTTCCATCTTCAAAATAAGTCAATATATATGCACATATTTCAAAATCTGAAGAAAAAACCCAAAATATGGAACACACTGGCTTCAAGCATTTCAGATAAAGGATGCTCTAGCAGCTAACTGGAATTGCAATGTGAAATCTTGCTGATCATCTGCAAGCAGGCAGATGTGACATATCAATGGCAGACGGCGGGAATTGCGTTGGGCTTCCTTCAATGACTGCAGTGTCAAACTACAGGGTGTTTGAAAAAGAACTCCCTAGTTTTAAGTTAAACACATTAAAACTAGGGAGTTCTTTTTCAAACACCCTGTATATTAATTCTACAATGTAGATGCACCCGAGGTGTTGGTAACTCACTTGCACATTCAGAGAGATAAATTTCTAAAGCACTACAATGACTGGACTTTTTTCTGCCCCAATATTTCTTTCTGTTGATTACCATATGCCTGAATGCATCAGTCCACAGCAGCATGCTTCCCTTTTTCAATAGAAAGTACAGGGGGTGGCATAAAGATGGCTCTCAATTTGAAGGGGTATAAAAATAAATGAAGCTATCTAGAAATAAACTGTGTATAATTCTGAAAAGTACATAAAACAGTTTTGTTTTAATCAGTTTTAAAAATCATATCAGACAAATAATAGCCATCATTGGCAATACATTGCTGAAGACATTCGCAGAATTTCTCCATCACTCTCTGGATTATCTCAAGTAGAACACTCTCTGCGTCATTTTCATGGAATGTGTTGTTCTCATAATATGCTTGAACAACAAAGCCCAGTCCAGCTTATGATGAGTACTGAAAACAGGATGGCATAACCTACCAAATTAGACCTACCCCACCTCTTTATCCCCAACAAAGCCCACACAGTGCCCCCTCCAGAAAAATGGGAGATCTTTATGTCCAGCCTGTACTTTTCAGAAAGACATTAATGGTGTAATAAATTAATGGTCTATCATATTTCATCGCATAATAGTCTCCATCATGTAATAGTCACACCCTCATTTTTGTGGTGTATAAATTGGTATTTTTAGAATTTATCCCATAATAGTCACACCCTTAGTTCACTCACACACGCTTGCCCCCTTGGAGCTATGCGCCTTCACTTGGCTGCCAGTACTTACTTACTTAGGCGATCCCTCGTAGTACAAGGATGATGGTCCTCCATTTCTTGGTAGATGCCTGTGCGTGATTTTTTTAATGTGTGGAGGTCGGTGCATGGCCGGTCAACACACAGTCTTCACAAATTGAGGTCCCAGCAGTGGTGTGATTAACACAACGAGAGTGGCTTTTCAGTCTGTTGCAGCCTTCTTCTGCCTTCACAGCCGTTGTAACATGTACCATGTTATCCTCCGCCTGCTCCGCTGTTGAGGTCTTTGGGTCTTCGGATTGTTCTTGGTCTGAATCCTCCCCTGTGGCCACTCCTGGGAGTGTGTGACTCCTGTGGTTGTGCCCACGGGTTCATCGGAACATGCAAGTTGGCTGCCAGTGCAGGCAAGTGAACTAAGGGTGAGTAAAGTAAGTTGTAACTGCCAAGGGGGCAGATGCATGGGTGTGTGAAGATGCATATATTGCTTTCATTTTTCTTTCTCCTGCTTACATGCTTGCCCTCTTTCTATCTACAGAGCTGCACTCAAATTGCAGCCAAGTAAAACCCTGTAGCTGAAATTTTTTCACCTCGTAATAGCCAAAAAGCAGGAAGGGGGAGTGCAATTATTATACAATGAAACACAGTATATTTTTCAGACTATATGAATGAAATCCTTTTCTTGGAGATACTAATAACATTAGGTACTGAAAGAATACTCAAAAATGGTGAAAATGTTTTCTGAATGTCAAGAAACACTTGCAAATCCTGAAGTGACAGGAATATTTGTAGTATTCTTTGAAGAATTAAAATGTGTTTGTTTTACACAGATGACATTTTCTCTGCAGTATTTTCTGCATAAAAATAGTAAAATCCTGGCTCATAAGAAAATCCTGGCTCATAATGAGAAAATCCTACTTTATGTGCAGAGCAACTATGTGCAATTTTTCCAGAATAAGTAATAAATTATGAATAAATACATATTCCGTGTTGTTTTTGAAGGCCTTCTTGCTATGAGAAGAAAATTGCTAAAACTACTCATTGCTTCCTTTCAGAAGAAAATTAGTGAAGAATTGCACCCATAAATAAAATAGAATTATAATAACGTGTATATGTATACGACCCACATGCTAGCAGAACCATTGTCTGCCATTTCAGTTACTGGAAATCATCACAGAGTCACCCTGCAGGACCTTGCAAATTCCTAGAGATGTTATCCAGGGTGATCTTATGGTAACTTTCAGTGCAAGTAATTCATTTTAATAGGGTTCACTATTATTCTTGTTTCCACAGTAAATTTAGGAAAGTTTTCCTACAGATACAGGGATTGTACTACATTAAAACTCGTTAATAGTGTGACATATATATGTCACCTTTTCTCTGCAGAAGTCAAGGTGACATATATACTCCTCCTCTCCAATTTTGTCATTATAAAAACTCTGTGAGGTAAGTTAAGTTGAGATAATGACTGGCCCAAAAGCACCTTGTGAACTTCCTGTGTCGGAATTTGAACCTGAACTTCCGCAAAAGGAAGCTGCATGGCTTATTTACCTTTACCATTATTGTCTTTTTTAAAAAGTCTCCTTCTAATATACTAAAGGCAATTCTAAAAGTTTAAGTCAGCTTTCACTACACTATAAATTATCTTTAATGCATGTCTCCAGTGAGCCATAATGCTGTAAGGAGTGAGAATATAATTGGGACATTTGGAATAGTTCAGCACAGTGAGAAATATTTTCAAACTGAGCTATGGCAGTAGTTATGAACAGGAAGAATAAATGTAAAGAGAACAGTCACTTGTTTGGGTTGCCTTAGTAACCATCACAGGAACCGCGGGTTAGAAGAACCAGAGTTATTAGTAGGATAGCATCTTGGGATTTGGAGCAGAAACAAGGGAAAGTATAAACCAGCAACCTATTGGTAAGATTTCTCCATCAATGAATACACTTCAAATAAAATATCACTGGTAATTTGTTTATAGATGACACATAAATACTACATCTTAAGTCCTTCTGCTCTCAAGGTTACCTAGACAATATTTAAATTCTAAAAAGTTCAGACTATAACACTGCTTCCAATGTTTTAAGGATCCAAATTGTAAAGGAGGTAACCTCAGAATCTATCCTTGCATCATAAAAATAATAACCAACACATTTTACCTTGCACAGAAAATAACTGACAGCCAGAAGATTAGTTTTAATATTGGTATAATATCATCACTTCTAGATGAACGAGTAACCAATTTGGTTGCCATGTTTTGTATTGCACTGAAGTCATCTTGAGGTTACTAGTGTGTGCATTTCCACCTTTAGGCCCTTTAGCTGTCGAAGGGGGCACATAACTATATTATATTAAGACAAAGATTTACTCTAGGGGGGACAATGAAATAGAACAGAAATAATAAAGACTGAGCAGGGAAAAGGAGCACAATGGATTATGAGATGCCTGAACAATTTCAGAACAGCAAGTGGCCTATAGGGTTCATGACTCTTTAATTTCCTCTCTGCTACATTATTAGTTGCCTTGAGCCAGCATCCCAAGATATACTGGCTGTTAGCCCAAAGGTTCAATATATCCAGTCTTTGGCTTGAAATAATACTCTTTTATTCCAAAATGTCTTTAAATGCATTTTAATTGAAATGTAATGGAAAATAATGTTACTTCTTTCTCCTATGAAATATTTGGGCAACTAGAAGGTTGCAAATTCTGCTTGTCAGAGCCACTCTGAAAACAGAACTTGTGAGGTCAGACCACTCTAGACATTAAGCATGAAGTCTGAAAGGAGAGGAAATCTCTACTGGCAATTTAGCAGCTAAATTAAAGGTGAGTGTGGATGTCTTGGGAATCAAGTGCTTCATAATTGAAGATGGGAAAGCAGAAAAAGTCCATGAAATGGGGCCTTTATAGACCTCATTATTGAAGACCAGTAAAACTATTATTGGTTAAGAAGAGCTGTTGTTAACAAGTTATATTATAAAGAAGAGATAAGTAATATTCTGTACATGCTGTCTGTAAAATGGCTCTTGCTTATAAGAGAAATCAATTTGCAGGCAGCAAGTCCAACTATAAAGATCATGTAAATCATGAGTCCTGAACCAAGGACAAGGGAATTACAGAAATAAATTATTACTCACTATATTGCCCTGAAAGAGGATTATAATTGTTCCGGATTCATGATTTAGTAATATTCTAATTGAGAAAATATAACTCTGAGTTAAAGCAGGGCATAATCCTCCTAGGTTAGTTTTCCAGTCTCCCGACAATTCAAACTCACCAAAAATGCTTCCCTCAGCTTGTATGCCTCAATGGCCTGGGGAACACATCTAACTGAATAAGAAGTGCAGGAACACTCCCTTTCTAATATTGTGATAAACACACTCAAACACTCACACAATTTACTACCTTATTAGCAACCAATGAAACAGGATGTGTTTACACCAGACAGGTGAGCCTGGTGTAAAACTGCCCTTAAAGCAGCCCCAGATTTTGCACATTTGTGTTGAATCCCTGGCCCAGTGAAGAGGATGCAGCCAGGGACTGCATCCTCTTCACTGGGCCATCACTTACTCCATGTCTCCACCAAGACTCTCTCTCCTAGCTGAACATGGAGCTCCATCCGAACTCCTGCCCATTGCAGGCACCTCTCCTGATGTCAGGAAGGGGCACCCAAATTCACAGCAACAAGGAGGGGTGATGCCTCTACTTGCTGGTTTCAGTTGCCTCTTTCTTCTTGCTGGTTATGTAGGAACCCCATTCTGCATTCAGCAGATGCATCCATTATGGCTAGGAGCTTGGAGAGAACTCTATGGCTAGCTAGAAGCAGTGCTGGCAAAGATCCATCATCTTTCCCTGTGCTAATTGGCACAGGGAAAGAGTTATGGTGGCACTGCCAGTCTACACAGTACATTGGGCTAATTCAATGCCGATCCTGCTGCCCAGACTGCCCCAAAGCCCCAGGATACTTCAGAGTTTCCAACAAATTCCAGAGTATCCCCCAACTTTGCCTAAAGCAGAATAAAGTTGATTTAACAACCATGCCCCCCTCCAAAAAAAAGACCAAACCAACCCACAAAACTCACTGGAAGCCACCGAGCCTTGTTGGGAAAACCAGGGGTCCATTTGCAGTGAGTATGGGTTGGGGACATCAGAAATGTTAATGTCTTCTCTTTTGTAACAGAGAACTAGTCTTAGTGGTTGGCACCTATATTTGGTTTTCCAAACATGTCCTTAAAATTGTGTTAAAGCTACAATTTGTAAGTAATGGGAGGTGCCCTGGTGGGAAGAGTGGGAAGGGGATTTATTGCTACCAACCATCTGGTGAGCAAAGCACTGCTGTCACAAAACAGTGCCTGGAAAAACACAGAATCCCAGAGCAGTAGTTTTCAAACAACCATGGTGATGTTTATCTATTCATTTTTACTGAAACACGTCCATCCTGCCAATTACCATGAGATCTCAGAGTGGCATATCATACACACAATGTAATGGTTTACATTAGTTCCCAATGTAAACTATCAATGATTTAGACAACATTTTAAAAATATACTAAACTAAGCAAAAATACCATTTTAAAAACTCAACAATTTAAAACTATACATATGTACTTTTTCAAGTAAATTAGTCTACTGAGGCTTTAATAAAAAGCCATGTTTTGCCTCACCACTTGAAAGAAACAACATTGGGGTGAGTGGGACCACCAGGAGAAGGGCATTTGGGGTGCCACAACTGATAAGGGCTTCTCTTGTGACCTTTTTGTTATCTCCACTGTTGGGACACCAAGGAAGGCCTTCTTACAGATTTATTTATTTATTTATTTATTTCCAGCATTTATACCCCGCCCTTCTCACCCAGGGGGACTCAGGACAGCTTACAACAGTTGGCAACATTTAATGTCAAGAACATAATAATAAAACAAAAACAGTACATATAATCAATTAAAACTATAAAAATACATCATTAAAATACATTATAACAATTAAAACATATGTAAATTAGATCCATTTGTCTAAAAACCTCATGCTTCAACCTTCAATCGGACCATGTCAACACTATTATATTAATCATTAAAAGCTTGTGCAGACAGCCATGTTTTCACAGCCTTTCTGAAACCCAGAAGGGTTGGGGCTTGTCGGATATTTGTGGGGAGGGTGTTCCACAGACGGGGAGCCACCACCGAGAAGGCCCTGTCCCTCGTTCCCACCAGCCGCGCCTGCGAGGCAGGTGGGACCGAGAGCAGGTCCTCTCCAGATGATCTTAGGGATCTAGCTGGCTCATATGAGGAGATACGTTCGGATAAGTAAATTGGGCCAGAACCGTTTAGGGCTTTATAGGTCAAGACCAGCACTTTGAATTGGGCTCGGTAGCATATCGGCAGCCAGTGGAGCTGGCTTAGCAGGGGGGTGGTATGCTCCCTGTATTCAGCCCCAGTTATTAATCTGGCTGCCGCCCGTTGTGCTAGTTGGAGCTTCCGGGCCGTCTTCAAAGGCAACCCCACGTAGAGCGCATTGCAGTAATCCAAACGGGATGTAACCAGAGCGTGGACCACCGTGGCCAAGTCAGACCTCCCAAGGAACAGGCGCAGCTGGCGCACAAGTTTGAGTTGTGCGAATGCTCCCCTGGCCACCACCGAGACCTGGGGTTCCAGGCTCAGCGATGAGTCCAGGAGAACCCCCAGACTGCGAACCTGTGTCTTCAGGGGGAGTGCAACCCCATCCAACACAGGCTGTAACCCTATTCCCTGTTCAGCCTTACGACTGACCAGGAAAACCTCTGTCTTGTCTGGATTCAATTTCAATTTGTTAGCCCTCATCCACTCCGACACAGTGGCCAGACACCGGTTCAGGACCTGAACAGCCTCCTTAGTGACAGTTGAGAAGGAGTGACAGAGCTGGACATCATCTGCGTACAGATGACACCTCACCCCGAAACTCTGGATGATCTCTCCCAGCGGCTTCATGTAAATGTTAAACAACATGGGGGACAGTACTGAACCCTGCGGGACCCCACAAGTCAATGGTTGTGGGGCCGAGCAGGTGTCCCCCAAGGACACCATCTGGGACCAACACTCCAGGAAGGACCGGAGCCACTGCAAAACAGTACCTCCGAGACCCATCCCGGCAAGGTGCCCCAGAAGGATACTGTGATCGACGGTATCGAAGGCCGCTGAGAGGTCCAGCAGAACCAGCAGGGACACACTCCCCCTGTCCAGCTCGTGGCATAGATCATCGACTAAGGTGACCAAGGCTGTCTTGGTACCATGCCCCACCTGAAGCCAGACTGTGCCGGATCCAGATAATCGGCATCTACCAAGAATGCCTGGAGTTGTGCGGCCACCACACGTTCCACGACCTTGCCCAAAAAGGGGAGATTGGAAATAGGCCGAAAGTTCTCCAATTGAGTGGGGTCCAGTGATGGCTTCTTCAACAGCGGTTTGATCACAGCCAATTTAAGGCTCGCTGGAAATATGCCTTCCCGAAGGGAGGAATTCACCACCATCTTCACCCACTCGGCCAAACCCCCTCTGGCTTCTCTCACCAGCCAGGATGGGCAGGGGTCTAGGATGCATGTGGTAGCCCTCACCTCTCCAAGCACCTTGTCTACATCCTCAGGCTGAACCAATTGAAAAGAATCCATCAAAATGGGACAAGCAGGTGCTCGTGTTACATCCTCGGAAGCTGCCGTTAATATGGTGTTGAAGTCACAGCGGATCAGAGCAACTTTGTCTGCAAAGAACTGAGCAAATGCTTCACAGCGGGCTGCCGAGTTGTCAGGGATCCCATCTTGGGAGACGGGATATAACAAACCTCTGACAACTCAGAACAGCTCCGCTGGATGGTTCTTTGCGGACGCAATATTAGCTGCAAAGAAAGAATTCTTTGCAGCGTCTATTGCCACGGCATATGTCCTAAGATAGGAACATAGCCGTGTTTGGTTTGACTCGCTCGGCTCCGAACGCCACACGCACTCTAGTTCCCTCTTCTTTCGCTTCATCGCTGCCAGCTCCTCGGTGAACCAAAGAGATGGTTTAGCTCGGGTACTCGAGAGGGGACGTTCCGGAGCGATCGTGTCTATTGCCCTAGTCGCCTCCAGAGGGCAACCAGAGCATCGACAGAATCACCAGCCAGGGTGGTGGGAAACTCCCCAAGAGCCGTCAGGAATCCATCCGGATCCATAAGCCTCCTGGGGCGGACCATTTTAGTAGGTCCTCCACCCCTGCGGAGGTTGGGGGTGCAGTAAGTCTAAACCTGATCAGGTGATGGTCGGTCCATGGCAAAGGAGCAACAGTGAGCTCCTCCACACTGCCACCTTCCTCCCATCCCTGGCAGAAAACCAAGTCAACTGTGTGCCCTGCTCTGTGGGTAGGGCCAGATACTAGTTGGGACAGCCCAATGGTTGCCATGGTGGCCATGAAGTTGCACCGGAGGGAGTGGTCTCGGCATGGACATTGAAGTCCCCCCAGCACAATGAGCCGTTGGGACTCCAAAGCCAGGCCCGAGATCACCCCAGCTAGCTCAGGCAGGGAGACTGTAGTGCAGCGCAGTGGTCGGTACACTAGCAGAATCCCTAAACTGTCCCGGCCCCCTACCCTCAGATGAGCACATTCGAACAAGGTTGACTGCAGGATGGGGCACTTGGTCAGGGGGATGGACTCCTTATAGACCACTGCAACCCCTCCTCCTCTTCCTCCAGATCTTGGTTGGTGCTTCACACTATAACCTGGTGGACAAAGCTGGGTGAGGATAGCTCCCCCAGCCTCGTCCAACCAGGTCTGCCTGCTCATCCAGGATAAGGTCCTGGATGATCGCTGCTTTTCCGTTGACAGACCTGGCAGAATGCCGTTGACAGACCTGACAGATGTAGACAAGCCCTTTTTCCTCATATGAGTGCAAAAATAATGAGTGGGTGCTTCCAGAGTATATCCACCTTGATTGTACCATCATCCTGTTTCATGGTTCAGACTGTAAATTACTGTGGTCTAGGGAGTGACTTTCCTCCATAAAACTATACATACTTTTTAAAAAGTTGGTACAAATAGCAAGCAGTGATATTAATGGAACATATTCACAGCTTTCTAGGTCATATAGAGTTTGATTAAGTATGCTTCTATATGTGGCTTTTAATGTTCAATTGCCATGCTTAAACTGAAGATTATTATGGGATGTCCAAGTAATATCACTTTCTAATTGTGCCCCATTTTCCTATAATCTGTCCCAGATTTTCTATTTCCATTTTTAATGTATCCAGGGAGAAAAGGACCGAAAAGGTATTCAAGTGTTCTCCAATGGTTAGCACTAACCATCTGAAAAATATCCAATGTGCAATTAGGGTCTTCAAAAATGACTTGTATTGATAAGAGTTTTTCTTTTGTTTCACAACATTAGCATAACTAACTACTATATACATGGAAAATATGAAATACTGACTCCATTTAGAAGCAAGGACAACAAATTTCAGTGAATCTCAGACTGGCAAGCTCTCTTCCTCTCCCACTGCCAGGGTAGCCCCAGTAGAGATCTAAAGCTCCATTTTAGACTAATCACTTATTAGTGTATCATCTGTAACCTGCAACTAATCTTAACTATGGTTTTATTCAAGATGCTGCCCTTACAAAACAGGATTTGAAGTTGTGTTATTTTTCAACAAGCAAGCTTTATAAACTATCATTTCACACTGGATGATTTCAAAAAGCTATAGTTAAGTTTAACCAGTTTGTCAAGGTTTGAATGTCGCAATAAATCACAGTGAAATCTAAAGTGGAAATGAAAGCTTCTACATTCCACTTCTCAAGTATAATACAGGGGACATGGTGAGGAGGGGTAGATAAATTCAAGGATGAATGCCACTCACTGACATAACACAAAAATATGGTCTAATGTTACAGCCAAAAAATGCCACTGTAAAAGTGTAAAGTACACAAGAATATTCTATAGTGTTAGCATATATTCTGAGAAACACTCTAGCAATCATGTATTTATTTTCAGCTCTTTGCCATGAATGCCCAATATCAAAATTCACATTTAAAATTATGCCATCCATCAATTCAGCACAAAATTAGAAATAGACAGTGATGAACAGTGTCATAAATAGCAGTAGTGTCCATTGCTCCCCTCTTCCTGAATATATTTTAGGTATCTCTCCTGACCTTAGATATTAGGTAATAGCACTTATGTAAAATGCATAACTGTAAAGTATTACTGAATTGAATTCAGCAGTGTTATTGCCTTCTTTCCTATGCATTTAACTTTCCACAGCTGAATCCATCAACAGTTTGACTGTGAGCCACTGCGTTTGACAGCAGTTGCTTGGCAACAAAATTAGTAGTCCTCTCCATAGTACCTGTGGAGTCTGCATTCTCACATTTGGGTTGAATTCTGTGACACTTCCAATGCAGAGAGATGTATAACCACTTTGTCAAGCATGCATGACAATTTATATGAAACAGACGCACGCAGGATTAGGTGTAAATTGCAAGATATTGAATGGTTTCAAACAGCTAATAAGGGCCGGTGCAAAGTAATAGCTGAAAAACTGAGGCTAATCTCCTATAAACACTGGTTTAGAAATATGTTCCACTGAGCTCGGTGAACTAGAACACCCTAAAAATTGCACCTATAGCACAATATCACAGATGATGAAATCCTAGGCATGCATACTTGGGAGCAAGTTCAACAGTACTTAGTGGAGTTTGCTCTGAGTAGACATGCATACAACTGTGCTATTAATAGTCACTATTTTCTCAGCCTGGCTTTGTAATCCCTCATAACAACTGTACTAGATAATACTGGGACATTTCAGCAAACATGATTTGATGGGCCATTTTAGGATGACTTTAAAATGCACATAATTAAAACTATAGAAAGGCAAAGTACAGGCTATCAAAAATCCTTAAGACCAGAGTGGTTCCATATTTTGTATTTTTTCAGATTTTAAAATACTTGTACAGATGTAGTAAGCTTTCTTGGAGATAAGAAAGTCTAAACACAAAATTTGTGTATGTTTTGTATACACCTTACACACATAGGAGAAAGGTACTTTTATACACAATATTTTAATAACTTTGTGCATGAACAAAGCTAGTGTAAATGGAGGCACCAGTAAACAAGGGCATCGCTATCTCAGCCACCCATATGGTCAATTTTTGAGTGATTTTGGAAGAGGAATTCCAAATATGGGGGATTCAACTCTGTATTATTAATCTGTTGTATCCAAGAGATACACTCAATACTTCTGAAAATGGAACTAAATGCACAGATCTTCTTCCACTTAAACAATCTCCTGGGAGCATGAGCATGGCTGCAGAACCTAGTTTTAAGCTCTGTGGGAGCGGCTATAAAGCTTAGACTAGGCACAGTGTAAATGTTCATGAACCTTTTCTGTTTACTTGCTTCCACTTACAACTCATCAAATCTAACCTACTCAGGGATTCGGAGGGAAGTGGGAACACTTAAGCCTTCTCTCCAGCTTCTTCAGGAAATTGTTCCTACATCTTACATTTAAGATTAAGTTTCTTTTTAAATTGAATTGTTGTATTAATACAGAGTGAAGAACTCAGGTGAATATCCTGGGAATATAGAGTATTAAAATCTATTCACTATCAAATCCCTATAACCAGGACTTTTTTGCCACAAAAGGAAGGAGACGGCTCAATCTATTCACAGATGACACTTCAGTCATTTCTCTCTACAACATGAAAAATTAGTTTAACAGAAACCACAATTTATCATGTGGCAGCAAAGCTATCCCATGTGACATGTTTATATTGAGTTACAATATTGTGTGTATATTTGCTTAAAATTGCAAAGCTTCAAGTACATTAGTTAATATAATTAGTTTGTATTTCACATTGCTTCTCAACACAGAAATACACACCATGGCAGATTTAATTTATATATTGTTTTCTATAATCTATATCAAAGGTGAGCTTTCCAATAAATGTTGTCATATGAAGCAGAAATAATGTTGCTTTCTCCTATCTGGGTCAAGATAGAAGGGTAAATTAAATAGCTAACCCTATATCACCATCCCCTAGCCTGATGCTTCTAATCATCTGTAGTCGGAATGGTCAACAAATCTGAAAGACATCAGATTGGGGAAGGCAAACGTACAAGCACATTTCACAGAATACATTCAGTACCTGCATGATACTATGGGCGCATCCAGACAGTCCTTTAATGCGGGACTTCCCACAATAAAAAGGGGGCTGTTTAGATGGCGTCCATGAAATATATGAATTAATTAATCACAATTGTGGTTAATTAACGTGGGAATGATGCGCCAGGAGAGTGTGTGTGTGGGGGGGAATCACTCCTCCCCCCCCCCACCACTTTTGGGGAGGGATTACAGTGTCCAGGTATTTTCCTGGAAGGTTCCAGGAGAACATCTGGACACCCACCCCAGAAAGCCCGGGCTTTCTGGGGTGGGTGTGGATAAGCATCCGGGAACACTTTAATAGCCACTTTAACTGCCATGGCTCAATGCTATAGAATCACAGGACTAGTAATTCTACACGTTCTTAAGTTTTGTCTGTCAAAGAAGACTGGTGCCTGCCACGGCAACTACAAATCCTTGGATTTTATAGCATTGAGCCATGGCAGTTCAAATAGTATCAAAGTGCATTTATTCTACAGTGGATGTTTTTTTAAACATGAGTATTTTTTTGTGGAGGATGGGAAATTGTCCAAGGGCTTGCATATGATTTTTCCCATCATGACGTGGGGGGAAAAGACTAGTTTCAAAAAAAATAGAGAACGAGCTTGTTGATTTCTGCAAATAAATGTCACTACTACTACTACTACTACTACTACTACTACTAGAATCAATACAAGAACACATTTTCATGTAATTCAGTTATTTTTCCACTGTTGTTCTAGCCACAATAAACGTTTAATTACCAATTAATGTATGATCAAAATCTTGATCCTTTCTAGAAGGAAGACAAGCACAGATGGAAGTATCTTACTGAGTGGGTAATATACTATAGGTATTTGGGTCTCCTGTCCATCTTCCATGACAGGCGCACATGGATAGATGAGCTTACCTATACGCTGGTGTGGTCCCAGAGATACCTGCTGAGACACTGGCTAATCCAAAGATTTTTGTTCTAGTACAATGGAACTCATGTAAAAGATAAGGTTCTATCTTTAATTTAAACCCAAGACATGAGCCCAGGGCTGTGAAGTACTGAGGGGCTGGGGATTCCTTTATGAGCAGCAGGAGGAGAACAAGTGGGGTGTTGCTCCCAGTATTTCCTAGGCTGACAGCACTTACCCTAATTTGACATGCCTTAGGCCAGTGCTTCTCAACCTGTGGGTCCCCAGGTGTTTTGGCCTACAACTCGCAGAAATCCCAGCCAGTTTACCAGCTGTTAGGATTTCTGGGCATTGAAGGCCAAAACATCTGGGGATCCACAGGTTGAGAACCAATGACTTAGGCCTTTAGTTTAGGATGGGTTGCCACATGCCATCAGATACTTTAATATTTGTAGCTCAGATTTTGAAAGGGTCCCACTTCTGTACCTGTGGAAGTTTTGGAACATGAAAGTTGCATAAATTATTTTGGGCAGCTATGTTTGGTGTCCTGCACTGTGTTTCCAATGAGGTCCTCCATATGAAGATGGGCTTAATCTTTCAAGGTCTGTACTGTACTTAGAAATACACAATCCCCTTTTTTGGTTGAAGCATTTTTAACCTGCAGGACTGTCTCCGCTGACAACATCAGAGGCTTTTCAAAGTGCAGAAAGCAACTAAATGTAAATATAAAGAGTGACAGGTTTGCACCAAGTCATTTAATAACCCTCAGTTACAATAAAGCTAAAACTATTATTAAACAAAAATATGAGACATAAGAATATAACCACATTTAAGTCAAGGAACAAAATACCCTTTTTAAAGAACTTATTTGCAGTAGCAAAATATTCGGTTAGATTAACAACTCCCAATTTTAGAAAAGCACTCACATTACTCTAATTTAAGGTCCTACCCACCTGTATTTTTGGAGGGACAATATAAAGGATTTCCATGTTCCCCTGAAAGGGGAAATATAAACTGCTGGCTACATTTTGTTACATTGCTATATTTATTTTGCTTTTTAAAATTACTCCATTCTCAAAAAGTTCTGGGATATCAGGTGAATTTATTTCTTTCCCTACTTTCTCACCAGGATTCTACAATTACAAACTGGTCAGATTCTGCCTTCGTAATTAGATAACTTAACGGAATCTATCAAGCCTGATATTGATTACAGTATCATAATTGATTAAGGTCTACTCCTTTCTGCATTGTTGTATGGCACCTTTTCATAATCTCGTTCTAATTTATGATGTATTTTAGATACTACGCTTGGGGTATAATAAAAGAATTCACTGACTTCTAAGGTACAGTGGGAATACTTGCAGGTTTTCCTGGCTAAGGGCTTAATAGCAAATGTGTTTCCCAGCTGCTCTGAAATGATATTTTTGAAAGCAGGTGCTCTAAATGATTAGGTTATCCTTTTTCAGGGGTGTATACTGTTTTCTATATGCTGCTTTCCTGACAAACCAATGTTCCACAGGTCAATCTTATTTTTCATTTTTATCTGCTGCAACATAAATCAGAGCCTGTGCAGTTGCAGCTCAAAGAGGATCTTCTTACGGCTGTCAAGCGAGACACAGCCATCTGCCTCTTCTTCAGAAGCACAGCAGCCCCCCTTCCCAAACCCACCTGTCTCCTCACCATTAAAAGTCTTGTCTTCACTCACATGACATTTCAAGGGCCTTGGAACCTCTCTTATGTGGTATTCACATGCATCTGTTGAGTTATTCACTGAGGATTTGGGCAGGAGGGAGAAGGAGAGGGACAGCTTAAAACAGGGGAGGGGAATCCACAGCCCTCCAGATGTTGCTGGACAATATCTCTGCATCCCTAGCCATCATGGACATGAGATGTTATGGACCAACAACATCTGGAAAGTCACACTTTCACCATCCTTTTGTTTAAAAATGTAAATACGTATGGAGGCCAGACCTGAAAACCACTACAACACCAGCTTTTTTTGGGGGGGGGGGGGGACTATCAAGACCTTAAAAAATGTTTCTTGCAGCAATGATAGACATTTTGGGAGCTATTCCAAACACAACTGACAAAACCTCTGAATGTTATTGCTATAGGCAAGATCACACCAGGACAATTTAAACAGTGATACTCCTTGGAGCATGTCAAATGATCTGACAATATCTCACTGATTCCTAGGTAAATTTGGAAAAAATCCAGATCACTGATGGCCCAAAACCCCGGTCAATAACATCTGGTAGACTGTTGGTAGTACAAGTCACCATTGAGCATCCTGGGATATTCTATTAATCAAGTTCCATCCTTAAGATATCCAGCATTGAAGTGCTGCGTGCTGTCTCAAATGGACACACTGCTTCCTTTGATATCTCTTCTCAGCCAGAAAACCAAGTCTGCTTTCACAGAAGACTGGTTATTCTCTAAAAATCAGTGGATAGTCCCCTAATATAATTCTGGAGGCTGATCACTTGTCATTCTGACAACAGGCATTTTGCACCTCTAAGCAACTGCAGGAAACATTGGATTTTCATTATCCACAGTAGACACTGTGGCCTTCTTCAGAGCCATTGGCACTAGTCTTTGACACTGTCAAGCTAATTCATCCCCGGTGAGATTTAAGTAGCCTGTTTATAAACAAGAAATATGCCCTTTCATTTGTAATATGTGCTAGATAGCCCACATCTTCACAGCTAGAGCATACAAACAAAGTTGACAGGCTGACAAAGTTTGCTGAAGCAGGGCTAGTCCTTAGGGAACTAGGTCAGTGTTTAGGTATCAGCTCTAGAAGGAATAGTCCAGCCTGTGCTTGTACAACACTGCTTTCACTTTAGTTTCCTCCAAGCATTTCTACAGGGGGTGGTCTTTTGTGTACTAGCCATGTTTAATGTGTCCAGTTGTTATTTTAAAAAGAAAAAATGAAGAAAAAGATTACATTTAGAAAGGAATTAAAATATATGTTTTCCTAGAATAGATTTTATATTTCTACATGTCAGACATAATGGGAGCTGCATTTTATTAAATGTACATTGTCCTTGTTTCGTTGTTTAATCAGATTTGGTTTTGAGTTCCTTTGTAAAGAAATGGCATGAGGGTACTGAGACTGCAGACCCATAAGGCTTATACTATAGACCTATTTGATTTCTTTTTTATTTCTTTTTCTGTCAGGGAGAGATTGTAATAAAGGAATATATTGAACCATGCACTGTAATATAGTCACAAACTGATTGTTAACAAAGAGGCTAAGATCTGTTGGTGTTTGTTCATTCATTACATTTTGAACAATGTACAAAGCAGTGAACAGAAAGCGTTCTCCACATCAGTTTACAGAAGATTGGAAAATTATATTACACTGAATCAAATGCACCAAAGACTAAAGAAGATTTCAGGGAGGGGGGGGGTCATCCTTGGTTACACTCTTTTTTGAAGGTTTGACTTCTTTTCTAGTACATCAATCAATCAATATTTAAAGTCCAGTGTTTATGTGACTCTCTCTCTCTACACACATACATATAAACACACATGTATGAATCTCTCAGTTCTAAATTTAAGACATGTTCCCAATAACAACTAGATGCAAAGGAAGATATGGGTCCTCATAACACCATTATTTATTATTGTTGCAAGCCTTTAAATGATTTCTGGTTTATGGTGACACTAACACAAATTTTGCCAAGATTTGTTGAAAGTGAGGTTGCTGTTGCCTTCCTCAGGCTGACAAAGTGTGACTTGCCCAATGTCATCCAGTGGGTTTCTATGCTTAAGCGGGGTTGCAAACCTTAGTTTTGCAGAGTTCTAGTACAACACTCAAACTATACAACACTGACATTGTAACTAATATTTCCAGGAAAAAAAGATAATTTAAGTTTCCAAAATGTGTGATCAGCCTAATGATTTTTACGAAGCACATAAACAGGATCAATATGGGAATCTTTTGAATACAAGCAAGTTATGTGTGTGAATAAAGGACAAAAAAGTCAGAGGTTGTATTAAATCCCCAAACTGAGCTTTCTTAATGCAGGTCAAGCAACAAAGATGTTTTGTAAGCAGTCATTACATAGCAGAAAAGATGACTATGTTGGAAATAGCAACCTCCCAAGCCTTTCCCTATTTGTTAATGTATATATTTGCTAACCTGTATTCTATGTGTATGTTGATTTGCCAGTTTAACTGAGCTCTTTGATGTGGGAGGGGTTATAGACATGTGATTGTACTGAGTATGTTCAGACTCAGGACTCCATTTTGTATTCATGTATGTGTTTGGTCTTCAATGAAAGCAGGTTGCTGTCTGGATTTCAGTAGAGAAGTATGCTTTATAGACTTCAATAGAGAGGTATGATTATGGACTTCAGTGAGTACAGCTATATTTAAAGACTATGGACTATTGATTAAGAATGACACCCTATATACTCAACACAGAGAAGCTATATCCTATCTGTAACTGAATTTCAATAAGAAATGTGCCTCTATGGTGAATTAATACAAGATGTTTATGAGTAAACACGATATGTTATTTTTCAAAGAAGACTTTTTTATCTCTGAGTGCATATTTTAAACTAAGAGTTTTCAAGGGAGTGTATATGTTTTCAGCAAATGTAACTACAATTTCAACTCAAAGAAACAACCATCCTCTACTAACCAAATATATTTTTGTGGCATGTCTTTGTCCTTGGTAATTTAACGACATGGTTCTTCAGTTTAACAGCTGAGTTACCTGTGTGCCATTACACGAATGCTTATAAATATCACTTGTTCAAAGGTTTGACTTTTAACAAGGTCATGCTTTTCTTGACTAGTGGTTTTCAAAAGGTGGTCTCTACATGTTCATGGAGTTTTACATTTGCCAAAAGGATATTTGCCCAAAGACTGGGTGCAGTTATTTTCCAATAGAATAAGGCTCCTTCTACACTGTCAGATAAAATCCAGATTATTTACTTTGAACTGGATTATATGGCAGTATAGACTCACATAATCCAGTTCAAATCAGATAATATGGATTATGTGATTTGATAATCTGGATTATATGGTTGTATCGAAGGGGCCTAAGTATTCCAATTCTGATATGGCCCAAACTGCCAAACACAATTTAAAAAATACACATTTTACCTTGAACTGCTTAATCTCAGCTAGAGTAAAACCATAGACACAATTGTTAAATTGAGAGTCAAATCATACAGGATATGAATCTAGCTATTTGAAACAAATTTGTTTGAATCTAGAAATAATGGAGAGCAATATGAAATTTTATTTAAACCTAGAAAGAGAAAGTACATTAACAAGAGAAATTGCTATGTACCTTTTTGTGGGGAGCATTTTAGTGAGTAGAAAGAAGTCCCAAGAGTAGAGAGATGAAATAGCCAAAACAATTGTAAACTATTTTCAGTTCCACCTAGAGGGTTTTCCCCAAGATACTACAAAGGCTTCACAAGGAGCACTTCTGTTTCACTACTGTTCTTTGACTGGTAGCTAAAACATGCACAATTACAGCTGAAATGTATAAAATGATCAGCTGGGTACACAAACAACTGAAGCTGCCAGTAAGTTTAAAATCCTTTGGCAATTTCAATCAGTTGAGAAAGAAGGAAAGTCCATTTAGCATATGCACCTAAGTTATCTGACAATTCCACTGGAATTCCAAAGAATATTAGGACTTTCTGTTGCTATCCCACAGGACACAGTGGAACAGTAGAAAATCCTCTCCAAAGACAAGTCCTGTATTCACCGAACAGTATGTTACTTTTTTATTACCATAGATTATTACCATAGCCCCTTCATCCTTATGAGTGGGGGACCCCCCTGACAACTCGGTCGCTTGATGCAGCGAGTTCACACATCATTTTGCAGATAAACTCGCTCGATTACACTTCGACTTGGACACAAATGTTGATACAATTCCAGATGAGGTACCTGGAGCATCTGTCGAGTCAACTTTGATGGATTCGTTTCTGCTTGTTCGGCCTGATGACGTGGACAAGATCCTTGGAGCGATGAGGCCAACCAAATGCGCTCTAGACCCTTGTCCTACCTGGCTTAAAAAGCTTGCCGGGGGGGGGGGGGGGGGAGGGGGTTGATTGGTTTTTGAAGATTATTAATGCCTCACTGGAACAAGGGCAATTTCCATCTAGTCTGAAACAGGCAACTATTAGACCAATTCTAAAAAAGGCATCCCTTGATTCCTCTATTCTATCAAACTATCAACCAATCTCAAACCTCCCATTTTTAGGCAAGGTTCTGGAGCAAGTGGTGAACTCTCAACTCCAGGGATTCTTGGACAACACCAATTATCCTGACCCATTCCAGTCTGGCTTCAGGCCTGGTCATGGCACTGAGATGACTTTGGTCACCTTGGTGGATGACCTCCGCAAAAAACTTGACAGAGGGAGTGTGTCCCTTTTGGTTCTCTTGGATATTTCAGCTGCTTTCGATACCATCGACCATGGTATCCTTCTGGGTCGGTTCTCGGGAATGGGCCTTGGGGGCACTGTACTACAGTGGCTCCACTCCTTCCTTGAGGGCCGCTTCCAGATGGTGAAGCTGGGGATACCTGCTTGGACCCCTGGCCTTTAATCTGTGGGGTCCCGCAAGGTTCAATTCTTTCCCCCATGCTTTTTAATATCTACATGAAATCGCTGGGTGAGGTCATCCGGGGTTTTGGAGTTTGGTGCCATCTCTACACAGATGACACTCAACTCTACTACTCTTTTCCACCTACTTCCAAGGAAGCCCCTCGGATCCTTGACCAGTGTCTGGCTGCTGTGATGCGTTGGATGAGGGCCAACAAGCTGAAGCTTAATCCTGATAAAACAGAGGTCCTCCAGGTCAGTCGTTCCATCAATCGGGGCATAGGGTGGCTACTTGTGCTTGACAGGGTCACACTCCCCCTGAAGGCACAGGTCCGCAGTTTGGGGGTCCTTCTGGATTCATCGCTGTCACTTGATGCTCAAATGTCGGCGGTGGCCGGGAGGGCCTTTGCACAACTAAAACTAGTGCACCAAGTGTGACCGTACCTAGAGAAGTCTGACTTCACCATGGTGGTCCACACTCTAGTTACCTCAAGAATGGATTACTGTAACACACTCTACATGGGGCTGCCCTTGAAGATGGTCCGGAAATTGCAGCTGGTACAACAGTCGGCAGCTAGATTACTAACCGGAGCTGCTTACAGGGAGCAGTCAAGCCCCCTGTTTAAGCAGCTCCACTGGCTGGCGATAATATTCCAGGCCCAATTCAAGGTGCAGGTTATTACCTATAAAGCTCTAAATGGTTCAGGACCTGCCTACCAACGCGATCTCTAAGATCTTCTGGGGAGGCCCTCCTCTCGCTTCCATCTTCCTCACAATGACGACTGGTGGGGACAAGAGAGAGAGAGCCTTCTTGGTCGTGGCCCCACGTCTCTGGAACTCCCTCTCCAGGGAGATTAGGTTGGCTCCCTCTCTAGCCTCCTTCAGGAAACAACTGAAGACTTAGATGTTCCGGATGGCCTTTGGTGAGACAGTCACTGGATGACCAGCCTCAGATGACATTATAATTCTATCCTGAATTTTATTAGGTCCCTATTATGTATGTATTTTAACTTATTATGTTATTTTTACATGGCTGCTGTAGTTCCTACACCTGTGTAGATGAAAGAACTGTACCTCGTTGACTGATATTTTAATTGTTGTAAATTCTTGTCTTATTGTATGAGTGTTTTATGTTTTATATTGCAAATTGTATTTATGCTGTGGTTTTTGCTCAATTGTATTGTTCGGGCCTTGCCCCATGTGAGCCGCCCTGTGGGGAGATGGTGGTGGGGTATAAATAAAGTTTTATTATTATTATTATTATTAACAATAATAATATTGTTTAAGAAAAACTTCAAGCAAAAATTCATGAAATATAAATATATATCATAGGAAGAGGCTGTTTTTATTCAAAAATTAAATGATTACCTACTAGCCAACATTTCCTTCCTTTTTCAATAAGAACTAATTCTTATCATGCCTATCTCCTTATTATTTTTTCCTAATCTCAGTATTTTCAGGCAATTAAGGAGCACCCACATATTAAGCTTCCCTTCATTTTTGCAACAAATGAAGTTTGATGACAGCTCCAGCTGCCAATTCTGTTACTTAAGACCATATGCCTAACACAAATATTAGGTTTTACACTATGGTTATATCTAATTGCCTAGAGATAGTTATGAACCTAAGGCAGAAAAGCAGATGCATCTCAACTCAAGATCTAAATCTGAAACATACAAGACGTACCTATTATAAGGAGATATAAACATTAAATATATAGGAGATATTTATATCCTGTCTTCCTGTTACAGAATAGTACCCAAACTGGCTCACTACTCATGTGCTAAAGCAACATAATGCATAAAATATTCAGGCAGAAAAATGTGTGTGTATAATGAAGGCAAAGTTCAACTGAATTCAAAACCTTATTAAAATTATTCTAGAAATGAAATGTCATCATGAAGAAGGCAATGTGAACCTCCGGGGATTCAGCATCTGACTATTACTGCAGAGAAGACTTCTGACAGAAGCAGATCATACACATTATACACACACACACACACACCCTCAAGTGGTAATGTAGTGAATGGGAAACCTGTGAGACATAACTACTGAATTTCTGATCTGAGATTTCATGCATGCAAAAAGTATAGCCAATTGCAGTACTCTGTTTGTGATAGCATTTTTACCCTGCATCTGTACCATATGTCATGATTTAAGTCAACATAAAAGATATGATGCACATATATAATAGCTAGGGTATGGAATATTAAAGCTAAGTGTAAAAACACATTGCCTTATACCTCCCTAGGGCAGCTCAATATATTGAGTTTATTTATTTCAGATTTACTCCCAAGTAAGGATGCAGATAAGTACATCTTTAATCTTATCAAGAAACAAATTATGCATAGTAGGATTTCTAACAGAGAGAACACAGGTGACATTCCATAGTCAATGCCATTATATTAAGACTAGCTGTGCCCGGCCACGCGTTGCTGTGGCAAAGTGGTGGTGGTATTGGTTAAAAATTGTTGTGTAATTTTTATTTGACGTTATTTGCAATTTTTATTAATTTTATTGTAAGTTATATTTTTATTTATTATATTTTATTATTTTCTTGTATTATTTTTAGTTATTTTCTGTTATTATAGTATTTTATTGTATTAATTTTTAGTGTTTTTTATTATTTTTTATTGGGTTGCTAGGAGACCAAGTTGGAGGAGCTTAGCCTTCTAACTGGCAGCAATTGGATAAAAGCAATTATTCCTCTCTCTCAAATTAGGACTTTATTTTTCTTTTCTTTTTGTTGTATCAACCTAGAGGCGTGGATGGGTTGTGTTTTCAAATTTCAAGGTCGGGGGGCCTGTAGTTTTATTGTTTTGTGGGTCTCCGTGATGCCATCACTCTTTTATATATATAGATGAGAATCCTCAAAACATGGGTGGGGAAATATTGAGCATGATTTTCTTTGCATATACAGTACTTAGAATTAACTGTTTATAGATGGTAATCAAATATTTCATATGAAAGCTAATTTCTTCAGATATTAAAATCCTATTAGAGAAATCATTGTTTCTGAATAATCTATACAAAAGGATGGTGATGAAATGGGACTCAAACAGATATAGAAATGAGTTTCATTGAGTTCAGTGAGACCTAACCTCCAGTAAAAGAGTAAGCAAAGCATGGCCTTTCAAAACCTGATAAACAGAAGCTCCAAGCATTTCTAAGTTTCTGCTCTAGTTACCCATTATTTCCCATATTAGGGACAAACAAAATAGCTCATTGTCTGCACTATGCTTAAGAGACACAAGAAAACCACTTTGGAGGGCAGTGGAGAAAAGAGCCAGCTCTTCCCCTAAAGCTCCTATGGTGGTGGAAGATACCATCACATAGCTAGCAGTGAAGTAATATTTGGGATCCACTCCAGTCAGATGGGAGTCACAGGGATGGCAGTCACGCCCTCGAGAGATTGCTGGACTGCAGCCCCAGCATTCTTCTGTACCTGCCATTCTTTCTAGTGTTGCTGATAGCTGGAGTCCAACAACATCTTGAGAACTGCATGATTTCCATATCTACCATATGTGGTCTCCAGAATAGAAGGTCCCTTGTAGAGATGCACCAAAATATCCAGGAGCCACCCTGAGACAAGTATTTGCCTTGAACAGAAAAGTGAAAAATACCCATACTCATTGTGTTGTGCTTCTCCAAATCCCACATGCCCTTCAATTAAATCCTTCACTTGCAACTAAATTATGAGACAGGTTCATTTTCTCCTTTCCAAATGGAAATTTCCATATATCGGCATGGCTGCAATGGAGGGATGGGGCTCATTCAGACTTCCAGATATTATTGAACTGTTATTCCCATCATTCACCACCATAGGCTATGCTGGTGATACTGGGAGCTGTCATTTACCAACATCTGAATGGAGAGTGACATCATTCTCACTCTTGATGTAATGCTGTATAAACATTTATCTATGCATTTTTATTAATGTGTGCACTTTCAGACATACTTTCCCTATTTATTAAGACTTGTTTTGTATATTGTTCAAATGTACACATTTTAAGCTGTTCACATCTTTTTAAGTATATACATGATTTTGTGTACACAGAACCTGCCTCAGTTTATGAGACATCAGAAGTCTCAGTGAGTGGTAATGGGCAAGTTCTGGTGAGAACCTTGCAAAATATTATTCCACCCCAATCCCAAAGTTACCAGGGCTTATTCTTCAGCAGATATCTTCCTCTCTCCTTCCAAAAAAATCCAGATATTGCTCAAGAAAAAGGTACAATGTAAAGCAACTTTCTGTCAACATAAGGATCGCAAATGAATGAAAATATTCCACAGCTATAGCTCCCTGTCACAGAAAAAAATTATTCTGTAGAGGACTGAGAAATATTTTCTGGATACTGAACACAACTGAAATTGCACATTTAGAAAAACCGTGTGGCCATATTTTCATTTCCAGCTCTAGTGGGCTAAAAAATAGCAATTTCTGGGTTGGCTTTTCACTTACCTCCTTTCTAAGGCTAGATACACTGTATTTCATTGTATCACCCTGCAGCCTATCTTTAAGACAAATAGTAGTCTCAAGCCATAATATCCAAACCCAGATCTACTGTCCAACATTCACAGCATGCTTTTGATCTCCTGTTTAGTGCACAAAGAAAAAAAACCTAGTTTGCTGAAAGTCTGTAGCTTTCCCTCAGTTTTTGGTAACAAAGCGATAAAGAAAATCAGGACTCTAAAAATAATATCCAAGCAGTGCCTCAGTCAATACACCTCTGCATTACAATCAATTTTCAAGCAAAACTAACCCAACAGCCTTTTAAAAACCTATGAAACAACTGGCCTGTATGAAAGCCATACAGCTCCATAAGCTACCTGTCTTAAAATTTAAATGCCTCAGGTTACTCTGACCAAATAAATACTCTGTCTCCCACCACCACTACCCCAGCTGTTTCAGATGGATAATCTTTACAGAAACTTACCATATTCCCAAGGACGGACTTACAATCACTGTCAAAGCCTGCATATTTTACACTTCTGTTTTTAGAACCCTGACTCTCGTTCAAGAAAGTTATAAAACCCTTGTAAAAGAACGAGAAAGAGAAAGGAGATTGCATTTAGCAGCCTCCTGTTTGCACAAGTACTCATCCATGTTCACTGGAGATTACTCCTAAAGAAACACACACCGTTTCACAAACAGCTCCAAGCAAGCATGCATAGACAGCCTGTAAGTCCAAACACACTTACGTAGAGGAACAGCGTTCTTTGAGGTTTAGCACTGGGATTATCGTTGTACCCATGTGGGAAAGTTGATGGCATTATATGCATGCATTTACACACTTCCAAAAACCAGCTGTGCAAGCTGCCCACAACATGGTGGTTCTCCAGTTGTTTCATGCTAAAACCTCCATCATCCCCAGCTCTGAGTTTTATTCTATGCATGGGATTCAAGCAAAACATGCAAAGCTGGAAAAAGGTGTCCAAAATGTACAAAATTATGTTTCCAAAAGCACTGATATTACAGTCTTAAGATGGAATCTTGTTAGTTAATCCCAACTAGAATAGATCCACTTAATGAATTATTGAAAGGTAAATCAACACTTCATTGATTCGATCTTCTACTTTAGGCAATACTAGCAACAGAATTCAGGGGTGTGTGTTCTCCACAGTGACCTTTTTTCCTTAGAAAAGGTATCTCCATTATTCAACATACCACAGGGAGCCAAAAAAGGGATTACAAAATATGGATGCAACACAAGATATTTTGACAGCCAACATCTGTGTGGTTAAATCACATATCAAAAGGGCATGTTATAGATCAAGCATTATGTGGTGAATGAACTAAAGTCTCCCTTCCGCATCTAGAAATCCCATACACTTGAAAGTTAGATATGAGTGCATGTATACTGTCAAATATATTTTAATATTTCTATGTTGATTGATGATACAAAACATGCAATTGTTTTCTTAATTTTCATATTAATATTTTAATACATTTTTTTTGGTGTGACTGTACTGGGTCATGTTTGCTTTTAGCCGCCAGAAAGGAGGGATAAAAATAAACACATAAACACATTAATAATAATAATAATAATAATAATATAAAACGTTATTTCTAAACTGTTCTCCCCCCCCCCCCAAAGGGACTCAGGGTGGTTTACACACACAAAACAAAAGGCAAAAAATCAATGCCTCAAATGAGTACAAACACATAAAAATAACACAAAAATAAACAGTTTGTACATACTGAAAGGCACTGTGGCCTGACCCCAGGGTTAGAAATGAATTATCTAGGGATCATTTTGCCTAGGAAATCCCTAATATGCACGTATATACAGCCAGGCAAGTCCTGAATGATGCCTAACTCTCTATGCCCTTCGTCCTGGTTTCACAAGGAAGGATGAGCTGAAGGGCTCCTCCAGGGAGCAGGCATCCCACGCCACAAGAATTCCCTCAGGGACGTAATCCTCTCAGGGAAACCAAAAAAACCCAGCACGACATCAGGATTAAGTCAGCTTCCATGGCCTCGCCACCCGCCCACAGCGTCCTGTGACCCGCAGCGCAGAAGGCAGCCAGACAGACAGTGTATTTGTAGGATTTTAAATAGAGAGAAAGGAGAGGTGTCTTACCAAATGAAACCCTGGTAGCATTAAGCCATGGCCTTGAAATTGGGGTCAAGCTGCATTCAGTGGACAGGGTAGGTGCCCTCAGTTTGACCAAGTCTCTAGCCGCCTCTGCCAAAGAAGCTACAACTCCCAGAGTTCCCTAGCATGGAGCAAAGTGGTGTCAAAAAGCCATAATCCCACAGTGGAGATGCACCCAACAGTCCACTCAGCCGCCCAGAGGCACCAAAGCGAGGCGGTGCTGGATATGAACAGAGACCAGACTTGCTGGGAGACACACAGAGAGAGGCAAATAGAAAAAGAGGAGAAACAGCGAGAGGGAGGGAAAGAGTGTGTGTGTGAGAGAGAGAGAAAGAGGAGAGACAGAAAGAGAGGAAAAGGGTGTGTGTGAGAGAGAGATAGAAAGAGAAGAGAGACAGAGAGGAAAAGTGTGAGAGAGACAGAAGTGGAGAGAGAGGGAGGAAAGAGAGACAGATAGAAAGAGAAGAGACAGCAAGAGAGAGGAAAAGTGTGTGTGTGTATGAGAGAGAGAGGGGAGAAAGACAGAGGGGGAAAAAGATGCCATGAAAATGAACAAAATCTGTCTACCAGTATTTCAAAAGCTCTAAAATCAGGACAGTAAATAAAGAACAACATTCAGAAAACAGAGGAATTCCAGACATGAATCCATCACGGCCAGCTAACACATGCCAACAAAGAATTCCCCCAGACAGGAAGAAGCCAGGCTTTGAAGCTGAAAGGCTATTCAATGCAAAAAAAGCTGGCCAATTGCAACATTCACACCTGCCTCAAACAGACAAGAGTTCAATGTGTTGTCAGAGGCTTTCATGGCCATAATCACTGGGTTGCTGTGAGTTTTCCGGGCTGTCGGGCCATGTTCCAGAAGCATTCTCTCCTGACGTTTCGTCCACATCTATGACAGGCATCCTCAGAGATTGTGAGGTTTGTTGGAAACTAGGGAAGTGAGGTTTATATATCTGTGGAAAGTTTAGGGTGGGAGAAAGAACTTTTGATTGCCTGAGGCAAGTGTGAATGGTGCAATTGGCCACCTTGATTAGCACTGAATTGCACTGCAACTTCAAAGCCTGGCGGCTTCCTGCCTGGGGGAATCCTTTGTTTGGAGGTGTTAGCTGGTCCTGATTGTTTCATGTCTGGAATTCCCCTGTTTTCAGAGTGTTTTTCTTTATTTACTGTCCTGATTTGAGTTTATTTTAATACTGGTAGCCAGATTTTGTTCATTTCATGGTTTCCTCCTTTCTGTTGAAATTATCCACCTGTTTGTGGATTTCAATGGCTTCTCTGTGTGAGAAGTCTGACACAGTGGTTGTGAGAGTGGTCCAGCATTTCTGTGTTCTCAGATAAATAATATATTGTGTCCAGGTTGGTTCATCAAGTGCTCTGCTGACATCTCTGGTTGAGTTAGTCTGCAATGCCTGGACCTTCCACAGATACAGTAGAGTCTCACTTATCCAACATAAACGGGCCGGCAGAATGTTGGATAAGAGAAAATGTTGGATAATAAGGAGGGATTAAGGAAAAGTCTATTAAATATCAAATTGCATTATGATTTTACAAATTCAGAACCAAAACATCATGTTTTGCAACAAGTTAGTAGAAAAAGCAATTCAATACACGGTAACGTTACATAGTAATTACTGTATTTACGACTTTAGCACCAAAACATTGCAATGTACTGAAAATATTGACTACAAAAACATTGGCTACTAAAAGGCAGACTGCGTTGGATAATACAGAATGTTGGATAAGGGGAAGTTGGATGAGTGAGACTCTACTGTATATAAGTATAAGCCAACCTAGCAGTTTGAAAACATGCCAATGTGAGTAGATCAATAGGTACCGCTCTGGCGGGAAGGTAACGGTGCTCCATGCAGTCATGCCGGCCACATGACCTTGGAGGTGTCTACGGGCAATGCTGGCTCTTCGGCTTAGAAATGGAGATGAGCACCAACCCCCAGAGTCAGACATGACTGGACTTAACGTCAGGGGAAACCTTTACCTTTTTTTACTGTATATAAACCCCATTTGGCTAGTTTCCAACAGACCTCACAACTTCTGAGGATGCCTGCCACAGATACAGGAATCAGCCAGGCTTTGAAGCTGCAAGGCCATTCAATGCTAATCAAGCTGGCCAATTGCAACATTCACACCTGCCCCAAACAGACAAGAGTTCTTTCACCCACCCTGGACATTATTCCACAGATATATAAACCCCACTTAATGCCGAGTTTCCAACAGACCTCACAACCTCTGAGGATGCCTGCCATAGAGGCAGGCGAAACGTCAGGAGAGAATGCTTCTGGAACACGTCCAACTCACATCAACCCAGGTGCCTCCTTTCCCCGGTCACCTTCCCTCAGAAAGACGGCATAATCCCACCCCCGCCTGCGCGTTTGCCCTCGACACAAACACAAACGCGCACACGTCGCTCCTGCGTGTCAAACGGGGCCAGGACTGAAGGCAGGAAAGAAAGACGCCGAAGGGGATTTGACCCGAGGAAGCCTCGACGAGCGCCACCAGCCACGCCGCCTGAACAACCATGGAGCCGGGGATAAACAAGGGGGGCGTTTGGCCCTTCTGGGCGGTTCAAGGGACTCTCTCGCCCTCTCTCTCCCCTCAGAAAGTTGCCGCCTGGGCAAACAAGTCCTCACCTGCGAAGGGAGACGGCTCGCCTCACTGCCCGGAGGGAAAGGCTCCTCGCTTGGCGCCCAAATCCCCGGTTAAAAAAGGCGGCGCTGCCCCGGAGGGAAGCCCCAGCCCTGCTGCTCCTTCAGCTCCTTCATCTCGGGATAGAGAGGCAACCCAAGAGCCCAAGATGATGATGGTGGTGATGATAATAATGATGCTGGTAGGTCACGCCCCCTCCCCGCCGGCTCCTCCTCTGGGAGCCTTTGCCTCCGCCACGGTCCGGCGCCTTTTACGTAACCCGACCCGCCGCTGCCTCTGTCCCTTCGCCCCATCCAGCGCCAGGGAGACTGAGGCCAGCAAATAGGTTAGCGCAGGAGCCGCGCTTGGCCACGCCCCCTCCCCGGCTGGCAGCCAATACGCGCCCGCCGCCGCCGCTGACGTCATGCGCCCGCCCCTTTCCCTCCAGTCGCCCCTTTTCTGAAGCCGAGAGGGCAGAAGAAGCAGGGAGCTGAGGACATTGATTTATTTATTTACCATATAAATAAATATATATTATATATACAGTAGAGTCTCACTTATCCAACATAAACGGGCCAGCAGAACGTTGGATAAGCGAATATGTTGGATAATAAGGAGAGATTAAGGAAAAGCCTATTAAACATCAAAATAGGTTATGATTTTACAAATGAAGCACCAAAACATCATGTTATACAACAAATTTTACAGAAAACGTAGTTCAATACTCAGTAATGTTATGTTGTAATGACTGTATTTACAAATTTAGCACCAAAATATCACAATATATTGAAAACATTGACTACAAAAATGCGTTGGATAATCCAGAATGTTGGATAAGTGAGTCTTGGATAAGTGAGACTCTACTGTATATATATATATACACAGCAGAGTCTTACTTATCCAAGACTCGCTTATCCAAGGTTCTGGATTATCCAAGCCATTTTTGTAGTCAATGTTTTCAATATATCGTGATATTTTGGTGCTAAATTACAACATAACATTACTGCGTATTGAACTACTTTTTCTGTCAAATTTGTTGTATAACATGATGTTTTGGTGCTTAATGTTTAATAGGCTTTTCCTTAATGCCTCCTTATTATCCAACATATTCGCTTATCCAACATTCTGCTGGCCCGTTTATGTTGGATAAGTGAGTCTCTACTGTATATATATATATATATATATATATATACAGTAGAGTCTCACTTATCAAAGGTTCTGGATTATCCAAGCCATTTTTGTAGTCAATGTTTTCAATATATCGTGATATTTTGGTGCTAAATTCATAAGTACAGTAATTACTACATAGCATTACTGTGTATTGAACTACTTTTTCTGTCAAATTTGTTGTTAAACATGAGGTTTTGGTGCTTAATTTCTAAAATCATAAGCTAATTTGATGTTTAATAGGCTTTTCCTTAATCCCTCCTTATTATCCAACATATTCGCTTATCCAACGTTCTGCTGGCCCATTTTGTTGGATAAGTGAGACTCTACTGTATATATCTGGTAAAGGTAAAGGCAGCTGAGGACATTTATTTATTTATTTACCATATAAATAAAGATATATATTATATATTTATCTCATGTGTGTGTGTGTGTGTGTGTGTGTGTGTGTATGGTAAATAAATAAACATATATCATATGACCAGCAAACCCTCATATATTTCATGGTTTCCTCCTTTCTGTTGAAATTGTCCCCCAGGTAGGAAGCAGCCAGCCTGTGAAACTGAAAGGCCATTAAAAGCTAATCAATGCTAATTATTTTTTATTTATTTTCTTTTCTCTTCCCCCCCCCTCTTTTCTAAGTTTTCTAGATCTCTCTTCTATCTCTCTATCTACCTACACGATGTTATCCCACTTTCGATGTATCTATATCATATAAGGAGCCTCCGGTGGCTCAGTGTGTTAAAGCTCTGAGCTGCTGAACTTTCAGACCGAAAGGTCCCAGGTTCAAACCCGGGGAACAGAATGAACGCCCGCTGTTGGCTCCAGCTCCTGCCAACCTAGCAGTTCAAAAACATGCAAATGTGAGTAGATCAATAGGTACCTCTCCGGCGGGAAGGTAACGGCGCTCCATGCAGTCATGCCAGCCACATGACCTTGGAGGTGTCTATGGACAATGCTGGCTCTTCGGCTTAGAAATGGAGATGAGCACCAACCCCCAGAGTCAGACACGACTGGACTTAAAGTCAGGGGAAACCTTTACTTTACCTATATCATATAAATCAAATAAAAATGATATAATAAAAAAAGAAATTATCCCCTAGGCAGGAAGAAGGCCATTAAATGCTAATCAAGGTTGCCAATTGAAACATTCACACTTGCATCCAACAGACAAGAGTTCTTCCTCCCACCCAGGACCTTCCACAGATCTATAAACCTCACTTGCCTAGTTTCCAACAGACCTCACAACCTCTGAGGATGCCTGCCATAGATGTGGGCAAAATGCAGGGAGAGAATGCTTTTGAAACATGGCCATACAGCCCGGAAAATTCACAACAACCCAGTGATTCGGCCCATGAAAGCCTTTGATGACAACTTGAAAACACATTACCATTATTCCACTTTTCTCCCCATAGGGACTGGAAATAGCCAACAATGAGATGTTACAACACAATATAACTTTAAAACAAGGCAAATGCATACATGTATGAATATAAAATACAATATTTGTGTCATGAATACATATGTTAAAATACAATTACAAGACAATTAAAATGACCAACAAACCTTGTCTAGGTTTTGACAGCAAGTCCAAATACATTTGCACTGTAAAATGAATGCAGTTTGAAACCACCTCAACTCTCATGGTTCAATGCTACAGAAATATGGGTGTTGTAGATTGTAGGCATGGCATTATTTGGCCGAGAAGGCTTGTAAAACTAAAACTGCACAATCCCACAGCATTGAGTCAAGGCCATTAAAGTGGTGTCAAACAGCATTCCTTTTACATTCATGTCTTTTAGAGAAAAAACTGAAGACCTTTCTGTTTGGAATAGCTTTTAATTGAATTTTAACAGAAGCATAGGATTTTAAAGTACTTTGTAGTTTTTTTATCACCATATGGGAATTTTTAGACTGTTTTAATTGAGGGGTTGTATGTTTTCCGGGCTGTATGGCCATGTTCTAGAAGTATTCTCTCCTGACGTTTTAATTGAATTTAATGGTAATTTTAATGTCATACAAAGAGGTATTTATGTTACCAATTTGGGTTATTTTATCAATGGTTTTATATTATATTGTATGTTTTAATGATGTTGTGAGCCATTGGAGAAAGGCGGCATAGAAATTCCCTAAATAAATACGATGTAGATGCACCCTGGGTCATCTTGGGTGAGTCCTACACTCCCAGGGCCCTTTCACACAGCCATATAACCCAGAATATCAAGGCAGAATAACCCACAATATCTGCTTTGAAGTGGGTTATCTGAGTCCACACTGCCATATATCCCAGTTCAAAGCAGATACTGTGGAATTTTATTCAGCTGCGTGGAAGGTGCCTCAGTCCCAGAAAAGTCCTTAGGGTCGCTTTAAGCCGACAATGCCCAAGTAACAAATACATAGCCTATTCCAGATTTGGCACTAAGACCAACTAAGGCTTTGTAGAATGAATGCAGTTTGACACCAATTCTGCAATGTAAATGCACCCCCAGTGGGTGTGCATGGCCAAGCAAGGAAGCAAACTACAACTCTAAACACTCCCACCTTTCCCTTTCCCTCTGTTTTCTTTATGGTTAGAGCACAACTTATGGTGATGGTGAAGGAAAACATTTTAATAGAACTACAATCCTAAAGATACTTCCTGTACAATTCTAGCTTCCTGTTTACTCAATGGTAAATACAGTGGGACTCCATTTTAATACAGCAGGAAATTACTTCAGAGTTGCAACTGGGGTATAGTTATGTTATTTATATAAATTATCTGTATCTTCGTTTTGGAGCACATTCTAAAAATGGCCCCAAATGTTCCTAAAACACAAGTTTAGGAAGTGTTTCAGTCTACTGCCCTTGGAATGGCTTGCCCTTCAGCCTGAACTGATGGAGTGGCACTCAAACCAGCAGCTCAATAACTCCACCATTTAAACAGGCTTTAAAAGAGCTGTCCAAGGTTCTGAAATAGATTCAACAGAATGGATAACTTCTTCAATGCTTTCTAAAACCTGGAGTGGTTTCACTGGCCTACTAATGTGGGAAATACAACTGGTCTTGACTGTTAGTATGACTAAGGGTTGGGATGATGGGAGGTACAAGCATCCACAGAACACCACTTTGGGAAAAACAAATTTGTTGTCTACTTAATATGATGTAGACTATTTCATCACATGTATTTCACACAGTTGCTTAAAAACAGTAATATTGATAAGATACTTCATAACAAGAGGTAATTCCTCCTGTTCTCTTAACAAATCCCCATTTTGATGTGTGTGTAGAAAATAATAAATTATTTTTTCCTTCAGAACTATTTTTTGTATGTGCAAATATTACAAAATGATTAAAATTCTTAATTAATAATCTGCCAAACTAAACAGGATAGAAGCAGTAGTAAATATGCTTAGGTTCTGTTGCACTGTAGCCCTGGGACACCTTTTCACCCAACACCACACAATGTTCAGATAACCTAATAAGTAAAACTTTATTAATGAATAAATATAAAAGGGAAAAAAGCAAGTCAAAAAAGAAGCAGCAAAAGTACAAAAAGTAACTCCCAACGAGATCAAGAGTTCACCAGCTCTTGAAACAAGGTATCAAAAAAAATCCACTGAGACTTGAGTTAACACAAAGCAAAAGAATACTTAAGCAGGATATTGTTCAAAAGTCATATCCATAAACATGAAAACAGGAACTCATGAAATGCAAAACCTCCAAGAACATCAAGTCATAAACAAGAATCAAACCAAGAATCTTGAAATATAGGAACTTGTGACTAGAAACCAAGAGCTGTTTGCCCATTTTACAACGTTGTTCCCACTATTGTTTATTTATTTATTTATTTATTTATTTACAGTATTTATTTATAATATTTATATTCTGCTCTCTCACCCCGAAGGCAACTCAGGGCGGATTACAATGCACAGATACATGGCAAACATTCAATGCCATTATCAGACAAACCACATATACTGACAGACAATAGAGGCTATTAACATTTTTCCAGCTTCCAGCTTCATGAGGGTATGTTCGATTATGGCCACAGGGGGAGCTGCCGCCCCATCAACAACTGTGATGCCGAGTCCTTTTGATGTTTTGTGTTTTTTGCATGCCACCGGCAGTTTTATGGTATCATAAATTAAGTTAAATTAGCCTCCCCACATTAAGCGGTGCCTAGAATTCTCTACTTACAGACACATCTGTTTTTGAGCTGCTTAGGTCAGCAGCAAGCTAGGCTATTAACGGTCGGGAGCTTTAACGCCGACCCAGGTTTCGAACCAATGATCTCATGGTCAATGATGATTGATTGCTGCTGGCTACTAACCAGCTGTGCCACAGCCCAGCCCTAAAGGCCTGAGAGCCCAGAAACCACTTAAACGGCCTCAACACCTGCCATGACATCACTTCGTGCACACCTGCTTTTTCTCTCCTTATCTCTCAGTCTCTGAGAAAAGCAAGTTTGTCTATAATAAAATAAGAGGAGGTTACAAGTGAATATTTTTTTCTGGTGTTTCCATGAAATGAATGAAACAGTGTGGTAAAAAAAAAAAACCTTGTATGAACCTTGTATGATTTTTGGAATCTTTTCTTCATTGGTTTCAGGATGGAGAATTCAGACACAACTTCACAGATACCAGAACATAACAGGTGGATAAAGCTATAAGGCCTACCCAAAGTTCAAAAAATGGCTTACTTTGGTGTTAAAATGTTTGCTAAGCTTGTGATCACATTAATTTTTTATGTAGGATGGCAGAGAGGGGTCATATCTGGAGCACTCTGAATTCAAAATACCAGAATTCAAACGGAGAACTAACATAGGGAAATACTCCTTAAAGCAACTGGTCTGTACATGAACATAAACGTGACTAGTGGAGTGGAAATTTTTAATGGCTTATGGGATTGAAGACAGATCTAGACGGAACTGGGGGGAAAGCTCTTGAACTACAAAATGGAAATACCCATGATTAGACAAAAAGGTAGTGCTAACCAGTACTAATAGATAATCATTACATTTATTTCATCATAATAGAGCATATTTAAGTGAGGTCATAAAAGGTCAAGCTAAAGGGATTTAACCAGATGAACCAGAAAGTTTGAGGATGTCATCTTTAGCTTTTGGAATGCTCTCTGTGTCTATAGATAAACCATCTTTGAGTATACTCTGCCTAAGAAAATCCTATGGAATTTAAGTGGTTGCCATAAATCAATGGTTGACTTGAAGATGAATATACCTATTTATTTATTTATTTATTTATTTATTTATTTATTTATTTATTTATTTATTGCATTTATATATCACTTTTCTCAACCCTGGGGGGACTCAAAGCAGTTCACATCCAATAAATGGCAAACATTCAATGCCTCACATACAATAAAAACAGTATATCACACATCTAAACAATATAACATATAACTATTACTTAAACCCTTAAAAACTATAAACCATCAAACATGAACACAAAACATTTTTAACATTACACTGATCCCAAGGTTGTCAGTAA